>NW_028087015.1:38555996-39222010 GCF_014824575.4 Sturnira hondurensis
ACCAGTGCTTTTTTGCTTTAAGCTAAATTTAAGGAAGATTAATCATTTTTAAAAGAACACTAAAGCATGGCATTTAAAGGCCTATGAAACTAAATATATAAATCCCAGATACACAGCAAGTTTTAACATATATAAAGATACACATAGAGCTTTTACTACTGTGATCTCTTATAAATTCTGTTTTTATTTCCAGTGTGTACCATATTTAATTGCTATGGGCACAGACCCAGAACCAGCTATGCGGAACAAGGCTGATCAGCAGCTTGTGGAAATAGACAAAAAATATGCTGGATTTATTCATGTATGTATATTTAAATTGTATAACTTAAATTTAAACCTTTTTCTGTAGTAAAAACCATTTATTTGGTAACTGTCCTGTCCATATTCCTATTAGGATAAAATATTTTGCTTAGTACCTACTTAGACATGCAGCTAAGTTTGTCCCCCAAGGTATTTATTCTTGTTTAAAATTTACTCTTAAGATTGAGCTAGAGGTGATGGATAGTCCAGCAGGTACAATGGCATGCATGGGTTCTAGTCCCTACTGCTTGACCTCGGGAGTAGTAGCTCTTTTGCGTCTCGATTTTTTCCTTCTGTAAAATGAGGAGATTTTAATAGATGATTTCTAATGTTCCAGCACTTGCATTCTGTGATCTTATTATTTATATAAGAAAATCAAATAATGAGTTAACCTCAGACTGTAATGCGCAAAGTACATTTTTAATCTGACTTTTAATTTTCATGACAAAAATGAGGCTATTATTGATTTCAGATGAAAGCAGTGGCTGGTATGAAGATGTCTTACCAGGTACAACAGGCAATCAACACATGCCTAAAAGATCCCGTGAGGGGTTTCAGACAAGATGAGTCCTCTAGTGCTTTGTGTTCACACCTTTACTCCATGATCCGTGGGAACCGCCAGCACAGACGAGCCTTTCTGATCTCTTTACTCAACCTCTTTGATGACACAGCAGTAAGCACAAAAACGTATTATTTTAAGGAAATAAATGTTCTATAAATTTTAATGCCTAAAGTAGTCACAAGTTTTTTAATATTACAGTTTTAGTAAATAATAGTGACTATGTTAAATGTGTTTCTTTGAGTCTTCTGTGTTAATTATATAGGCAACAATTGAGCAGGAAATTTTACATGGGAGTAAATACAGTGAGAGGTGGGTAAAGTATAATTGTGTCTTCATACTGAGTATCCTATAAACTTTGATAACAGTTCCTTCAAGCATACCTTTAAATAAAGTGTATCGAGGGATAGATTAGGTAGGTAGGTAGATAGGAAGGAAGAAACAAAGATAAGATGAAATTTTACTTGTTTCTGTGAGACTCAGATATTGTTAGAATAACTCCTCTAGGATTTTGGCTCTTGGCATTTCCTTCGTGTTTAAATGCACTTCCTTAATGAAGAGCCCACGTTCATTTGTGTAATTGCCTGTTGCTTCTTTGGGCTATTGCACAAGGGGCATTATCTGGCAAAAAAAAAACCAGGTCATCCTTAACTTTAAGCTTACCTCTTAATTTATTCATTCATTATACTCAAATATTTACTCATCACCTGCTATATGGTAGCCATTGTACTAGGAAATGAAGTTAAAACAGTAAATAGGACATGTGTGATGTGTGCCCACATAGAGCTTAGAAAATATATTATAAACATCTATTTCAGAAATAATTGGGTATAATTTAATCACCACCACCACCATTATATCATCAGCATTAAGCTCTCATTTCATATGAGATATTGTGCTATCAGTCCAAAATGGTATGATAATAAGTGCTCTTGCCCTTAATGGGTCTTCCCTCCAGTTGGGGAGAGAGACACAAAATAAAGGAAATATATAATAGTTAAGGTTAGCATCTCCCGAGTGCCAGGTGGTTTGAGTCAGTGATATTGCTGTAGTTTTTTTTAATCTCTCCTGAGCTGCATTCCTGTGTGGTTTCGTTGCCTGCTGCATGTCATGGGCTTGTGTTCTATCACCTCAGCATGTAAAATGCTAAATCCAGCTCTCGTCAGTACTTTCTTTTTCCTCCAACAAAGGATGTCAGAGGAAAAGCAAATTACTGAAATCTTAGGGGGATTAGATGAGATGGATCTACTATTTGAGGCAAGGATAAAAGCATGAATAAAGGGACAAAGATAAGAGTATGTGGGAAATAGTGGACAGGTTGTTACTTGGAGCACACAGGTCATAGTGAGGCATGTTTATGGGAGTTCTTCTAGACAGTGGAATTGCCAAAGAGCATTTTAACATTGTGTTTACATTGAAGGTAATACTAATTAATCTATTATGACAACAGTAGAAAAGGATAAAAGAAATTTTGTGAGAAACACAAATGTTTTGGCATTGAGGTCACATTGAGGTAGTGAATTAATCCATTGTGATGGCAGTAGGAAAGAAACGTGAGGGAGGAATAAATAAAACTGAGAAGAATAGTCAAAGGATAACTGGATATTTTTGTGCTAAGCACTTGAAAGAATAATAGGATTGTTGCTAAAAGCAATTTGAAAAGGAGTTGGCTTGAGCAGAGTATAGAGGAGGAATAGTCAAAATGCTTAGAAAACTGAGGAGTGAAGATTTCAGGAAGGAAAGGGTGGGATGATAGTATTCATGCTATTAAGTCTAGGAGAATGCAAAGTTAAAAAACAGGGTGCGATATTTGTGGATAAAAATGCTCAGGCAGGGAGGCACAAAAGATTATTTTAATTAAAGAATAGTAGGGAAGACCTAGAGGAAACATCTCTAGATTATTATTTTAAGAAATTTGTTTTTTGGAAGGAAGGAGCAGTGTTGGACCTTTTTTATGGTCAAAGTTGAAGAGTGTTCAGAGTGTTTTTTTTTTAAGGTTTATTCAGAATAAGTCTGAACATTTATTTTCAGTTTTAGGAGGGGGAAAATAAATATGGGCATGTAATGAATATATATGTATAAAAATTACAGGTTTAAAACCAATATATGATGTAGGGTTCTATGCATCTTCCTAACTTTAACATTTAAGTGTTATACATATTTAACAATAAAAAAATAGAGTAAGAGTCTCATGAATATCATACCAAGTTTAGCCCATCTGTCCTGTGGGATTATTGTACTGCTGCTGCTATTGGGTATTCTGTGGGAGGGAGTGGTTTTTTATTACTGTTTTTCTTTTTTTTAAAGGTATAAATGTTTTAAAGGAATTTAAATGGTAGTAATATATCTTTCAGTTTATATTCTGTATGATCATGAAATGCTGAAAGTCCCTATTGCTTCTTTTTAAAACAAACTAGTAGCAGCCATATTTTTTTCTTCAAATTTTATCTACCTGAGAGTTTTTATAGTGTGAAACTGTGGTAGCACTGTCAAAAGGACTCTGATATTCTAAGTTAAATATACATAGGAAACTGAAAAACGTTTTATGAGTATAGAATTTTGTGGGGCTTTTTAACCCGCGTATTAGTACTATAATTATCGTGTATTTTTGAGGGAAGTATAGTAACTGTGTGTAAGTGATCTTCATATGGGTTAAGCTCTTAGAAACATAATGACAAACAGTTATGAATTTGTGTGTATATTATCTGGCATGATATGGATTCATCATGAAGATTCCGTATACTTTATAAGAATGTAAAGGGAATTCCACTTGGATGCACTAAAAAAATTCACCTCTTCTTTTCTCGAGGTACTGTGGTATAAGTCATTATGAAATCTCTTAAAGTGGGTATGAAGTTTTTTTATAAAATCCATACCTATTCCCCCTCCCTTTTTGTTACTGCCCTCTGTCTTTACCCCTCCCCCACTTTCTCTGAAACATTAACTGAGGTGAAAATGTCCAGTAATATTTTTTCTTAAAAGGCATTTTGGATGGGTTTTGAGATTAGCCACTAAATGTGTATGTTTTTTTTAAATTTACAGAAAACAGAAGTAAATATGCTCTTGTATATAGCAGACAATCTAGCCTGTTTTCCATACCAGACACAGGAAGAGCCGTTGTTTATAATGCATCATATAGACATTACACTCTCAGTTTCTGGTAGTAACCTACTGCAGTCATTTAAGGAGGTAAGTTACACACGTTACTGTTCTTCATGTATCTGCATCTTTCACAGTGCAGACATGCAATTTTCACTGTTTTGTTTCTCATTGTTCTCTTTACTCTTTTCATGGGCATATAAAATCTTTCTAAAACTTACTGAAATCTGGGCAGTGCTTTAATTGGCTGGGGAGGCAGTGTGTTGCTATTTCCTATCTACTAAGAAACACCTAAAACCATTTTATTTCGGATCGTTTGGGTGGAATATACACTCCCACATATACTTACATATAGATATACTTAACACTTATATGGATTGTTCAGTTGTTAAACCACCCCACTTCTTTATTTCTCTCACTTTTTTAGAAATTTATTTATTTTTAGAGAGAGGGAGGGGGAGAGAAACATCAGTGGGCAACAGATATATCAGTAGGTTGCCTCTCGCACACCCCCAACCAGGCACCTGAAACCCAGGCGTGTGCCACAACTGGGAAAGAAACTGGTGACATTTCATTTTGCAGGCCAACACTCAGTCCACTGAGCCACACCAGCCAGGCCTATTTATCTCTTGACTTTTAAGTGTTTGGTGACTATTCACACGTTCATTTAAACCCTACTTTAAAGTAACTTGCAATTCTACAGACCTGGTAATGCTGTAGATCATAATAGTACACTTGAAGAGATCTAGATAGAGATACAGATAGCTTCCTGAGAAAGAAACACAGAAAGTGCATAAAGCCATTGATTTCCTTATCCTTATATACCAGCATCATAATTAAGTTGGTATGTTTTGTGCCTAAAACTTTACTGAGTTTGTTATAAACCTATGTCTTTCCTTCATGGTTTTTTAGGAGGAAAATGTAATTGGCTTAATTATAAAAGCACCTGGTATAGCACTGGGCACATACTTGGCACCCAGTGAAATTTTCATAGGTTAACTGGAATATTTTCACGTACCTCACAATACAAGTAGATCTCATTTTATACAGTCACGTTGCTCAAAAGTTAGCCTCCTCAAACTAGTAAGTGTGGAATATATTTTAATACCTAAGGGGGGTGGGACTACATGTAGAAATTTAGGAGGCCCCACTGTAGACCTGCTGAAACAGATTCTACTTTTTGAACAAAATTCTTAGGTGTTTAATATACATGTTGAAGTTTGAGAAGTTAATAATTTCCCAGGAACTTCAGCCATTGTATTATCTTATTTTACTTCACTTACTATTGTGCATATACTTGTATGTTCTACTGTTATTTAACATTGCATGTAATCTAGTCTTTTTCCCCTTTTAAACCCAGCTGACTTTGCTTCTTTTTAAAAGATAACAGTTTCATAAAGTACAAAGAAACAATTTAAGTATTTTAAAAAATTACCTATTGCTGAAAAGTTCTTGAAAGGGAAATATTAATAAAAGCTGGTGATGTTCAAGCCTATTGTCTTCTCCCAGTTAAATTATAATTACTGCTTTTCTTCTGTATTGGCTCATCAATACCAAATTAATACTTTTATAGTCAGTTTATCTCATTACTTTTCTATAAGAAAATTGTTCCCCTTTGAATGATATTTCAGAAGGGGTTGGAGGTGGTTACAGAGAGGAGATTATACATGATTTTATTTAGTCTTGGAGCTTAGTATTTCCCCCAAGGGTTAGACCTCCAGTCATTTATGGAAAGGCAAAAGGTTTCATTACATAAAATATTGACGTGGGGATGCTTTTGGAAGCTGTTGAATGGAGCATATGTATATTTGTGGCATTTTTTAAAATTGTTTTCTTAAACAGAATAATTTCCCTTTTTTGCAGTCTATGGTAAAAGACAAAAGGAAAGAGAGAAAATCATCACCTAGTAAGGAAAATGAGTCAAGTGAGAGTGAAGAAGAAGTTTCCAGGCCTCGGAAGTCACGGAAACGTGTAGATTCAGATTCAGACTCAGATTCAGAAGATGATATAAATTCGGTGATGAAATGTTTGCCAGAAAATTCAGCTCCCTTAATTGAGTTTGCAAATGTCTCCCAGGGTATTTTATTGCTTTTAATGTTAAAACAACATTTGAAGAATCTCTGTGGATTTTCTGATAGGTAAGGGAGAGAATAAATTTTGTTCAAATAATGAAGAAATATGAAACCCTGTTTTGATTGAATGCTTACTTTAATATTTAAAATACTCATTTTTAAGGAGTTTGTTTCTTTTTATTGCTGTATAGTATTTTGTTGTATAATACTGAGTTGGCCAAAAAGTTTGTTGCCTTTTTTCCATAAGATGGCTCAAGTAGCACTTACTTTAACTTCATTCAAAATAATTTTGTTAACATTGTATTGTGACAGTTGTCGTATTAGCTGCATTTAAAAAACACCAAAATTGATGAATTTTTGTGTAGCCATTTTAATATTGAAGATGGAAGAAAATAAGTAACTTTTTGGCATATTATGCTTCATTTCAAGAAAGGTGAAAACTCAACTGAAATGCAAAAAAAAAAATGTATGCAGTATATAGAGAAGGTACCGTGACTGAATGGATGTTTTAAAAGTTGTTGGTGAAGTTTTGTGCTGTAGCTTCGTCACTGGATGATGCCCCACAGTCGGGTAGACCAGTTGGAATTGATAGTGATCAAATCCATACATTGAGAACAATCAGTGTTCTACCACATGGGAGAGAGCTGACATACACAAACTATCCAAATCAATAAAGTTACTGGTGAAAATGACAAATGCGTCTTTTATGGAAGAAACTACATGAACTTTTTGGCCAACCCAGTAGAGCATGTTTCATCTAAAGGGCTCAGGTATTATTCAGAGGATCATCAGCCTATTGCCACAGAAGAGAGTGGACACAGTGTGGCCCACAGCTCCCACTTTTTCAGGAAAAGCTATATAACCCAATTTTTATGAGAAATATTTTGATACTAAATGTTGGCAAAGTAATTTAACAATGAGGTGTTGGGGCACTGCTAAGGAATTGAAAGATTTTTAAACAGAGTTGTTAATATGAAACAGACTCGTAAGTCATTCTGGCTGCTGTGTAGGGAATAAATAGTTAGAGGGAGTGGGAAAAAAGGGGAGAAGGAGGTATAAACTAGTTAGGTTGTACTGAGTCATTATACTAAAAATATCTTATAATCACAATCATGGTATTAAAAAGTAGGTCCCAGAAACTCATTTAAATGATGCCTCTATTCAAGTAAATACTCAGGGAAATGAGAACATTATTTTTTTTAATCTTTCCCCTTATACCTTTACTTTTGTTTTTTAAATTGTTTGTTTTGTGTACAAGTTCACTGATTAAAATTTGTGTGACAAAAAGTTAATTATTAGTAAATAAATTTTAGAAGCAGTTTAAATGTAAAAACCTGAAAATATTTTAGTTAATGGTTTTGTTTTCCCAAAACAGTAAAATTCAGAAATACTCTCCATCTGAATCTGCAAAAGTATATGATAAAGCGATAAACCGAAAAACAGGAGTTCATTTTCATCCCAAACAAACACTGGACTTCCTGAGGAGTGATATGGCTAATTCCAAAATCACTGAAGACGTGAAAAGGAGTATAGTAAAACAGTATCTAGACGTGAGTAGTAAAACCAAAATATATTTTCCTTCTAATCATGGTTTTTTATAAAACATTTTGGGAGGGAGTTAGCTATCCTTCTTGACCTTGAAGATAAGCTTTCATAAACTATCAAGATTATTTTTTCTTTTTTGGTCTGGTTTTAAGGAGTTACTTTAAGCTTGCTTTCCCATTTCATCCATCTAATTATTGCATCTTAATAATTTTTTTTCTTAAAGAATGACCGCTAACCAGTAATTTTATTTTAGCGAAAATAAAAGTTTTTAGGCAAGTTTTAGGAAAAAGCCATGCCCATTTATATATTTTTTTAAATTCAGTGGATTACTACATGGTGTAATTTTCATAAAAAGAAAAATCATGAAAAGTCATCCTCCTACCCTCTTTAGAGCCATTCTGTTCTTCTCCTCTCTGGCAACCAATATCACTACTTTTTCCTGTATAGTTACAGAAGTCTGAGTGTGTGTGTATTTTTGTATTTCTCTTAATGTATACTCACTTCACAAGTATGAGAGAGTGTGTGTGTGTGAAATGTGCTTTCAAAATGTATTTTAAGAATAGCCCTGGCTAGTGTGACTCAGTGGATTGAGCGCTGGTCTGCAAACTGAAGGATTGTGCTTCCATTCCTGGTTAGGCTGCATGCCTAGGGTGCAGGCCAAGACACAACCTGTCAATGTTTCTCTCATACACTGATGTTCTTCTACCTCTCCTTCCCTTCTACTCTCTCTAAAAATAAATAAGTAAAATCTTTGAAATTTATAGAATAGACAGATTTATAGAGACACAAAAATAGAGTAAAGGACCAGGCTGTGACCGGTGTGGTTTAGTGGGTTGGGCATCATCCTGCAAACCAAAAGGTCACAGGTTCGATTCCCAGTCAGGGCACGTGCCTGAGTTGCCACTCACCCTGTTTGAGGGGTGTGAGAGGTAACCAATCAATGTCTCTCACACATATCCATATTTCTCTCCCTCTCTTTCTCCCTTCTTTCCTCTATCTACAAAAATAAATAAAATCTTTTTAAAATAAATTTTTAAAGAGAAAATCAAATGAAGTGTACCAGGGCTTATGGGAAGGAGGAATGGGGAGTTATTGAATGAATACAGAACAAAAAAGTTATGGAAAACGTTTTAGAAATGATGGTGTAATGGTTGCATAACATTGTGAATATACTTAATGCCAATGAATTGAACACTTCAAAATGATCAAAATGGTAAATTTTCTATTCTGTATAGTTCACCACAATAAAAAAATTAATGTTTAAAAATGTTTTTAGAGACTGTTTTTAAAAATAAAAATAAATTTATTTTAATCTACTTAAAGCAGTAGCTGAACATAAGTAATAATTTTTTTTTACCCAGAATGAAACCTACACAATGGTTTTCATGTTACTCATAGACTGTAATTCTTAAACTTTAAAGTTAAAAATTACTTTAGTTCTCATTATTTAGTACTCATTACTTTAGTTCTCAAATTTTTGTTTTATTTTTTTAAGATTTCATTTATTTATCTTTAGAAGGGAAGGGAAGGAGAGAGAAATATCAATGTATTGTTGCCTCTTGTGTGTCCCCTGCTGGAAACTGGCCGCAACCCAGGCTTGTGCCCTGACTGGGAATCAAACCACGATATTCTGACCATGCCCATTCATTTGTGTGTTCTCTACTTAACACAGTACAATGGCTGGATCATGTAGCAGTGAGAGAGACTGTTTAGACTCCAAAGCCAAAAATATTTACTCTCTGGCTGTTCACAGAAAATGTTTGCTAGCCCCTGACTTGGACAGTAGCTAAAGTGTATTTCACCCACCGAACTAAATTTAGGAAAGAAAATTTAAAAGAAAAGAATGTGTTTAGGGATTTAATAGTCTTACTTGAAATATTTACTTAAAATTCTAAATTAATATCTGTTCTTTGTAGTTCAAACTTCTTATGGAACATCTGGACCCTGATGAAGAAGAAGAAGAAGGGGAGGTGTCAGCTAGCACAAATGCTCGGAACAAAGCAATTACCTCGCTGCTTGGAGGAGGCAGCCCCAAAAATAATGCAGCAGCAGAGACAGAAGATGATGAAAGTGATGGGGAGGATAGAGGAGGAGGCACTTCAGGGGTGAGGCGGAGGAGGAGTCAACGTATTTCGCAGCGTATTACGTAAAATGATTTTTATGTGCTTATATATGTCAGTCTTTTACATGTACATCAAGTAATGTAATACTTATGAGAGAAAACATTTTGTAGATAGAGATTCTCTACTTAACCATTTATACATCGTTTTGTAGAAAGTTTAACATAAAAGACAATAAAAAAGAAAAAACAAATGAGATTTATTCAGCATAAAGGGGTATTAATTTTTCTTTGGATTGTATTAATGTGTGTTGTTCTTTTTATTGTTGCTAAGGTTTATGTAGCTTTATGGTTCATATGTATATATAATTTTATATATCAATAAGAGTAAAGACACGGGTACAAATTAAGAGTTTTATGGTTTTACAAGTGTGTTAACCCCTTGGCGCTGGCGGTCACAGTGCGCCTCATTGCTGGCAATGGAAGTGTGCTGGGAAATCCCAACTCCCGGCGTCAAGGGATTAAAAGCAATAAAAACAATAATTTCACTAAAATTATTTTGTATAACACTTGGTCTTTTTTCCCCCCTCCCAATGTTTTAGTCATTGAGAAGGTCAAAACGAAATTCAGACTCTACGGAGTTGGCAGCACAGATGAATGAAAGTGTTGACGTCATGGATGTCATCGCTATTTGCTGTCCAAAGTACAAAGACCGACCACAAATTGCAAGAGTAGTACAGAAAACCAGCAGTGGCTTCAGTGTTCAGTGGATGGCAGGCTCCTACAGTGGCTCCTGGACTGAGGCTAAGCGCCGTGATGGCCGCAAACTGGTGCCTTGGGTAGACACTATTAAAGAGTCAGACATTATTTACAAAAAAATTGCTCTAACGAGTGCTAATAAGCTGACTAATAAAGTTGTTCAGACTTTACGATCCCTGTATGCCGCCAAGGATGGGACTTCCAGCTAATGAATTTGTATATGCAGCCAAATTTACAGGAATTTTTTTAAGGCAGAAAAACTTGAAATATCAACCTTCTGGCAAAAAAAATCAGTTTTATGAAGAGTAAGAATGGAACCTGGGATGCAGGAACAAAAGAAGGAAATGTTGGGCAAACATTTTTGTGGGAGCTCCCTTCGCTGTTGTGCAGCAGAAACAGATTCTCAGTTCATTTTTACTCCCACTGTATTATAGTTTAACAAAAATTGTTTATATCTTGGAAGAAACTTTCTGTTTAAAAATAAACAAGTGAATGTTGGAAATTAGTCTGTTAATGTTCTTAATAAAGTGTTCTTGGAGTCTAACCTAGCAGCGGATGGCTTTCTTTAGCTTAGCCCAGTTTCCAGGGAAGCATTGTTTTTTCCAGGCTGTAAAATGGCAGGATCTCCTGGATATATAATTTATTCTGTTGAAAAAAAAAAGCATGCAGTATCTATGACCTATCTGCAGAAGGAGTTTTTGTAAATGTAGATTTTGATGTATTAGGTCACCCTGAAAACAATACAAGTAAAGGGATCCCCAGGCAATCTGGTGGAGCGAATACTGCAATAAATTTTTTTACTTCTCTTTGTTACTTGTCTGTTTCCATTTGAATTTCTTATTGTAAAGATCTGTTTAAATTCATTTATATTATTTTTCAGTTTTTTATGTAAAATTTATTATATCACTGGTTTTCAAAGCAAAACATAAAATATTGTTTATACAGTTTGTATAGGCTGACTTCTGAATAATTGGTATCTATTATTTTCATTCCCATAAGAGGGTGTAAACAGTTAACTCCAGGGTTTTATTGTATCCTGCAATATTTAGTATTAACTATATATGATTTAGCACTGTGCCAAACACATTTTCAAGAGTACATTTTGATATAAAAAGAAACTATAGTTTATTCCTTGTATGCTTCAATTTCTTTCTAGTGATGTCAAAATGGTAATATTTGCCTTTTTTTAAACTGAATTCTGTGGGACAAAACTAGATTGGGTTTCCCCCCCTTGGAGTTTGTTTTATCAGCAAGTGATTTGAGGTGGCTGTGGAAATAATATGCTTTATTAAAAAGTAAAATACCAGTTAGCATATAGAATACAAAAATATGAAGATGTGGGTAAAAAAGTCAATTTTGAATGCCATGAGCCTAACATGTAATGATGCTTGTTGTAATTTAATTCTTATAAAAACTCTGCTGATTAAATATTTTATACCTACTTTGTAGATAAAGAAAACAGGCTCAGAAGGATTCAGTAATTTGCTTGCAAATGTTATAAAAGAGATTTAAGTTCAGAGTTGGAATAAATGCATCCTATTACTCGAAGCAAATTGAACATCAGGCATAAAGAAGGTGGTCTTTATAGAAAGTAAGCATGTTCCTAAGGAACCTTGAAGTATAAATACTTGGGGATCCTATTTGGAGTGAGCATTAGGAGGTAGACACACAACAGTAGTAGGGCTATGTCACAGGTGATGGTTGCAGATGAATTGTCATGTTTTTAAGAATTTTTCGTATATTCTAAGTTTCGTATTTTAGTTAATATAAGCCAAATGTTGATATAACTCATAAGCCTTAACCTTTAGATATACAAACCAAAGTATTCAAAAAATAGATTTCTCAAATATGACTTTTGGGGTCTTAACACAAAATTGAGTTAAGGCTTTGGCTGTCAAATATACAAAATCGAATTTTTTGAGTATATTGGAGATTTACAAACTTCTATCTTAATCTATAGTTTGTTAATACTGTAGTAAGCCATATCATCTTTATTGACTTGTATTGAAAAGTTGTTATATTTGGTATAAAAATTTTCAGGTACCCTTTAATATATTAATATGAAAGCTTAGTATTTTCTTATTTAAATGATTATTTTGACAAAAAATGGGTAGTTTAAAAATATATACCAAAATACAAATGCAGAAAACAGAATTTTGTCTCTAGTAGAAGAAATTATGAAGTTTTAGAGACAAGTAATATATAGCTTACTCTGTTCAATTGTTTAGTATTTCGATTGTTGGCAGGTAACTGAAGCACACAGACAATTTTTGATGACTAGTCTATCATGAATACAGGTAAGTCAAATTTTTTGTGCACTATAGATTTTTATGAACAGCAAGCAAATTTATCATGTTCATTTAGGAAGTAAGCTTAACTAGGAAGTATGGTTATCCCCCACACACCACTTCTAGTTACACAATGAATTAATTCTGTTTACTATCCCAATGTCCAGGTGGTCTACATCTTCAGAAGTATTAATGTAAACTGAAAAAAACAGTACTTTTGAGAACATAAAACCAATCAGATCATTCGTTTGACATAGTAGTATAATTTGAACACTTGATAGTAACTTTTACTCTATAAAATTTTTACTTCTTTGAGTCTTTCACTCTTTGCCTTGCTCATTTTAAAAGTAAAGTTTAATTTCTTAGCAAATTTTTGTCATAGGAAGCATATTATTTATTACATAAATATACATTATTTTTATTGATTTGAAGCTTTTTCTAAATGCATTTCTAAGCCCTGGCTGGTGTAGCTCATTGATTGAGCACAGGCCTGCGAACCAGAGGACCGGGGTTCAATTCCCAGTCTGGGCACATGCTTGGGTTGCAGGCCACTTCCCGGCAGAGGACACACAATACTGTGTGTCCTCAGCAGAGGCAACCATACATTGATACTTCTCTCCCTCTCTCCTTCCCTTCCCTTATTTTATTTATCTAAAGATAAATAAATAAATGTATTTCTTATCCTATTGGTCCTGACTGAGAAACAGTTGAATGAAAATTTGATATGATAGAACGGTCACTGACCAAAGAAATTTCAATTGGCATAGTTTATTGACCAAGTAGTTATAAAATCCCCATGAGCTTTGCGTAACATCCACCACCCTTCCTCTGAAAGACTCCCTTTGTATGTGGGCTTCATTGCTCAAAGTAGCGCCGTATACACAGAATTCTTTTTTCTTCATTAGAATTCTTTAAACTATCTTCACTTTTTTAATGGAACCACCACATATCTCACTGAGTTTCCATCATTCTAAATTTGGTCAAGTTTATTTGAGCTATAGCCTATGCACTTTTCTCCCTCCTGTTCTCCTAAAATGAATCCTGGACATTGTATTATTTCACCTATAGATACATTAATTCTTGATATCAAATAAACAGTGTTTTCAGTTTTCTCCAAATGTCTCTATTTTTTAGGTCTTAATCCATAGGTTTCTTCATCTTTTATTATTTGCAAATTTTTCATGAAGAAACTGAATTGTTTATGCTTGGATTCTTAAGAAAATTGTTGATTTTAAATCGAGATACAACAGTTATTTTCTGGCTTGTAATCCTTTCCCTTACCTCAATTTATTGTGAGAGGCACTGTCTCTCTTCCAAACGCATGTATTTTTTGGAGGCTGCATAACCAGAACAGAGGTACCATTGTGGACATAATGAAGTGAGGTAGGTTCAGTTTTCAGAAAGATTGTGATAAACATTTAATCCTTTGAATTTTAGTTGGCAAATGCCAAGCAGGCAATTAGAGATGAGCTAAAGTAGGGAAACAAGTTTAAATAACAGATTACTGTGATTAAAGATCTTCTGTTAGAAATTTCTGTTAACTGCTGCTTGAAAGATGTGGACTGCAGGCTGTGGTTATTTTTATTTTATAGTTGATAGGCATTACAGTTTTTTAATGGAATTTCATTTAATTTCAGCCACTTAGAGCCTTAGAAATGAAGTTATTTTTGTTACTTTATCAAATAGTTCTAGCGTGTTTGTCATGAACAATAGCCTTCTGTGTAAGTTTGTCTTGATCATAATTTGCTTATAATTTAGGGCTTAACCTTACTAGATTTAGGTCCTGGAACAAAGAATAGGAAAAAGTAATTATAATACATTTGTCATAAAAGCTCAACCCAATGGATCTCAACACTCCATAGTTTTAAAAAGTATAGTGTGGAGCAAAAGTAGGTTTACAGTTCATATGGAAAACTATCATAATTAAGAAATAATACGAGAATAAATACTTTTGTGTACTCATAAACCTAGTTTTGCTCCACCCCATATTTACAGAATCATGTGATATGAGGGAGCTGAGGAGTCACTGAACCAGGTGATCTTAGCCACCAAATTTCATGGCTGCCTTTGAGAATCGAATGAAAGCCATGAAATCTTTCCTTGAAAAACTGAACAAATTCATACCCAGAACTGTGCATTCAATTCCAAGGGATTCATGGTCGTTCGCACCCCAGTTCCATGTATAACTTGACTTGCAAATCCACATACTATATTAGTAGGTTAAGTGATGCTTCTAATCCAGATCCTTTTCTTTTTTTAAAATTCTTTTTTACACTCAATGTTATTTTGTCTTAGTTTCAAGTATACATTGTAGTGCTGAACACTTCTTTTTAAGAAGGTGAAAGTGAGGCTCAAAGAGATGAATTGATTTCCATAAACTGCACACCTACTTAGTACCAGGGCTAAGAGCACCCTCGGGATCTTATCTTCCAGATCAGTTGCTCTCACAAGAAAGGTTTCATCTGGGAAGTCCTTATTCAGTCACCTGTTGAAATGTGAATGTACATAGACTACTTAATGATTAAATGTTGTAGTTCTTTTATACCTTTTTGAAAGATCCACTTTTTCTATTCTCAGATTTTGAGACACCTACTATCCTATTTGATAAATGGAGAGGTAAAATACAGCATTCTATGTGTTCTATTTATATTTTAATTCTATTTTTAACTGGCTTGATGTAGAAGGCTAAAACTTGGATTGGTGAAAAGAATATTAACTTTGAAGTCAGGAGACGTAGTCTGAAGCCATGTGTTTTTGAACTAAGTGTAATATGAAGTTTGGTAAATAAAAGCACTTAGCATGTTTTTTGCGGGAGCTTATTTCAAAAAATTTGAACTTACCTTTTGTGCTTTTGTGGATCATCAGAATGTTTGGTGAAGTAGGGAGCTGGGGGTACCAAATTCTGAAAGTGGTCAGCACAGTGCAAAGAGTAACCAGGGTGTGGATAGTGCAACATCAAAAGATGAAGTTTTAGAAAGTAGGAGAGGGGAACATACAGTTTTGAGGACTTATATTTTAATGTGTAGGCAAGAGGAGGGCTTTCAGCAAGGGGCTAAAGAAAGCTCTCACTGGTTGCTATGTAGATGATTTGAGGCTATCTGGAAGAGGATGCTAATGGAATAAGTCTCGGAGATGTTGGGACAGTGCTAATGGTAGAGATAGAATATTGGAGAGATTTCAGGTGTATTTAGGAAATAAAAATGGCAGGGCTTGACTGAATCAACCAAAGGAAAACAGACATCAGGGATATCTCAGGTTTCCCCACTTTGGGTGACTGGATTCAGTTTTACATGTGTTGAGTACCTGTGGGCTGTTCAGGTGATGCCCAGAAAGTGGGAACATGCACAAGCATGACATTTTCAGGGGGAAGTTTGGGCCGAGGATAGATATGGGACTCATCAGCATATAAGCTTCAGAGTAAGCAGCACAGAGCCAAAGAAGAACCTTGGAGATGTCCCAACATTTAAGGTGCAGTGAGAGAGATAATTTTGTGGAGGAGACAGGAGAAATGATTAGAGGAATATAGGAAGAATCTAAGGGGGTAGAGTTTCAAGAGAGATGAAGACTGGAAAATGTTTGATCCAGCCATTAATGATATAAATGGTATCCTTTAGGGAGAATAGTTTCAATGAGAATTAGAAGAAAGCCAGATTGTGGCTGAGTTGAGAAATGAATGAGAATCATGGGAGAGAGTAGTTGGACAGAAGAGAGGGACAACAGAGTACTGAAATGCTGAATAATGAAGCTGGAGAGAAAAGCAGTTGATAAAAGTCCTAAAAAGCCACATTCAAGAGTTTGGACTCTTCCCTGGCTGGTGTTGCTCAGTGGATTAAGTACTAGCTTGCAAACCAAAGGGTCACCAGTTTAATTCCCAGTCAGGGCACATGCCTGGTTTGCAGGCCAGGTCCCCAATAGGGGCATGCGAGGGGCAGCCACACATTGATGTTTCCCTCTCGTTCTCCCTCGCCCTCTCTCTAAAGATAAATAAATAAAATTTCTTTAAAAAAAAGTTTGGACTCAACATCTGATAGAGTGCTTATCTGCATTTTCTTTAGTTCTGTTTCTGGAATTTTGTTCTCTTCTTTCATTTGGGCAATATTTCTTTGTCTCCTAATTTGGGCAGCCTCTCTGTTTCCTATGTATTAACAGAGGACTGCTTTGACTCCCTGTCTAACTAGCATGGCCTATTGTAGAAAAGGGCACCTGTGAGTTGGATGGGGCAGAGCCTTAGGTGATTACCAGGGCAGGGCAACCCATATGAACCAGGTTGATGGGAGTCTTAGATATGGTGTTGCTGCTGTATGGCTCTGTGGGGGAGGGCTCAGAGAAGGGACAGTGGACACTGCCTGGCCTCTGGAATTTTGTCTGTGAGGAAGCTGTTCCTTGCCACTCATCCTGATGCTAGACACTTGAGTTTGTTCCCATATGCCACTGGTGCCCTTCCAGCTGCTGCCTGAGAGAGCCCAGAGGGAGTGGGTCTGTGTAAGTCCTAAAACAGTTGTCGGCCCTTCAAAAGGAGATGCCTGAGAATCTCACAGTTCTGCTGCCCTAACCCCCACTGGGTTTTACAGCCAGAAGTTAAGGGGACTTACCTTCCTGGCACTGGAGCCCTGGGATGGGTAGTCTGATATGGGGCTGGGATCCCTCATTCCTGAGGTGTCCCTCCCAATTCCTTTCCACCACACATGGGTGTGGGACCACCTATTCCATGCCTCTGCCCCTTCTACCTGTCTGGGTGAATGTGACTTCTTAAATTCTTTGGTTGTCAGACTTCTATACAGCTGGATTTTCTGATGATTCTGGGTAATAGGGTTTTGTAATTCTTGCCGTGGTTGTGCGAGGAGATGAGCTGTGTCTACCTGTGCCTCCATTTGACTGGAAGTCTCCCACATTCAGGAGTTTGGAAGGGCTTTATTTAGGGTGCAGTATGCTTGGGGCTGTTGGTCAGAAAGATCACTTACTGCCTACCATGTAGAGAATTGTATTAATGCCAAACTATGTATAATTTTTCTCCATAGAGCTCAGCTGTACAACAAAAACTAATGTTTCATTGAGCAAGCATTGAAAGTTTGGGGTATCATTGAAGAACTAGATTAAGAAAAAAATGACAGGATCAAGGTTCAGTCTCCATGAAGTAGAGGACATATAATGCGAGTAGCAGAAGTGGAGTAACAGGATGACGAAGTCAGAGAAGGGAGCCTTGTCTGGGGTTCTTAGGTTCTGGAAACAAAGTGCAGAGTGTGACCATAGGAATTAATTAGTAAAGGTCGGCCTCAGATTGTAATCACAGGCAACAGTCTGCACTCCTTTCCTGAACTTAAAACGCTGCATTCTTTTTTTCCTCTTGTACTAATAGTCTTGTACATCACTTGATATTGACCATGGTTCCATTATTTTTTTTTTTTTTTAGTTTTTACAGATTGAATCATTTGACAGTTGCTGGGTGCCTACTGTGAGCAATGAACTGTGCTGGGTCCGTGGCAGTAACAAGCTTGTGTTCTAGTGGGAGAGTCAGGAAGTGAACCCCAAAGTACACAATTATTCAGTAATCAAATTACAGCTGAAATGAGTGCTCGAAAGTAAAATAACATCATGAGAGCATGCAGCACTAAAGTAGTCTGGAGGGCAGGGGAAGAGCAGGAAGTCCTCCTCCAAGTGGAACTAGCCTTCAGATAAAGCCTGACAGGTAACAGATGTTAGAGATACCAAATTATGTTGGTTGAACCATTGAGAAATGGGAAAGAATTTTTTAGTTGTTCCAGGAATTTATTCTATAGGGACATGATGGTTGAGCTCTGAAGTCAGAGGAGACAAAAGGAAATGAAGGATGCAAGGAAAGTGGCAAATTGATGACACATAGGTGACAGCATATTCAGTGGCCCTGAAATAAAGAGCACATCCCCTTTAGAAGCTTCACAGTTCCCGTGAATGGCAGAAAACAAAGGGAATGAAGCTGATGAAATAGATGGGCCAAATCATGCTTTTGTAGGTCATGTTATGAATAGGTCATGTTCATTCCTATGAGCGATGAAAAGCCATTAAAGAAATTAAGTTGGGTGGGAGTGGAATGGGGATTTGCACTGATGATATCAGATTTACATTTTTAAAAGATCACTGGCTACAATTTATACAGTGTTTGGAGGTAGCCAGAATGTGTTCCATGTGAAAGATGATAACTTGGGCTGGGGTGATAATAAAAGGAGTGAAGTAGTCTCATTTGTAGAACAGTGTAGGATGTGTCAATTGGTCGCATAGCTCTGTTATAATTGTAACAAGGAAAGAGTGGTTGTGAATTTCCTGAGTGAGATTTGGTAGGTGAGACAAGTATTCCCAGAGAGGTATTCATGTAGAAGACAACGTGACTTGCCCTTGGATCATCTGAAGGGTGGCCCGTGAGGTGTAACAAATTTGAAGTGAGGAAAGGAATCAAAAGATGTGACACCCCAAAAGGGGAAAGGGAGGGGTGTCTTGGCAGATTTCTGCAAAGCTGAAAACTGTCAATTGACTCTTGAAATGCTGCCTTTTATACAATTCAAAGTAATTCCAAGGTAAAATTTTAATGAGGCAGGTTTTTAATGCAATAATAAAGTTTCTATTATTAGTTTATTTTTTCTTATTTAAAGAAGTAGTTCCTTGTCCATAAAAGACTTGAGCTCTTTTAGTTCTTTCCCTGATAGTTATATCCATATTTCTACAGAATCTACTGTTACGATCTAGTCTAGACCTTATATATTGAATTGTATTAATGACCTATTGACTTTTTTATGATGAGGACTTGGCTCTTACACTGTTCCCTGCTCCTTCCAATATGGAGATCACTGTATTTAAGAAGCATTTTTGGTATATAAAACTATGTAAATGTTCAGTCAGAGCCAACATTGAGTGTAATATTATTGCATACATTTCCTTTCTCATATACTCTTTTTATTTTCCTTTTAGTGGAATGGATTTGGTTTTTCACTCACATAATATTTTTTGGAGTATTCTTCCATAGAGTCCATTCTTTTGAGTCTCGTCTCCCCTCCCCCTCCAGCCCCAATTCCTTCAAGAAACTGCTTCCTGGAGCTCTCCTTTTGCACCAATCTAAACTGAATTTCCGGAGCTGCCACAAAGGTGCTGCGCTGGCCCTCTCTCATCTGTCCTCTGGTTGGACCCAGAACCTGTGTCTGGAACCCCTGCCTTCCCAGTAATGCCGAGTTTGCTTGAGTATATCCTACAGTAGCTTCCTAAGAATGGACACATAGCAACTAAACTTCAGAATGGGCAGATGTCTGA
Organism: Sturnira hondurensis; assembly: GCF_014824575.4. Classification (NCBI taxonomy): domain Eukaryota; kingdom Metazoa; phylum Chordata; class Mammalia; order Chiroptera; family Phyllostomidae; genus Sturnira; species Sturnira hondurensis. The sequence goes on from NW_028087015.1 coordinate 38,575,953, forward strand.
AGATGCCTTTAGTCTTACCTGATTATTGATCAATAGCTGGGTCTAGAATTCTAAGCTGAAAGTTTTCCCTTCAAGAGCATTTTCACCATAATCTAGCTTCTGCTTCTACATCAAGCTGTTAAGATGGCTGCCCCTGTCCTGGTTACTGTTCCTTTGTCTGTGGCCTGCGCTTTACCTTCCTGGAAGCTTTTTCAGTTGTTTTCTGTATTCCTCTCATTCTAAACTTCCACTATGATGTTTCTTCATGGATCTCTTTCCAAAATTCACTTTGGGGCGCTGGTTATAGACTCCTGACTAGAGTTCAGAACTATAGAGTTCTGAATTATAAATTAGAGACAGACAGATGGAGATGGAATCAACAGCTTTATTGTCAGTAGAGCTGGAGTAGGGAGCATATTGTAGCCTGGATCCGAGACTACAGGCAAGCTTACTGTCATCTGTCCCAAATCTAGACCTTGAGATCCTGCAGCTCAGGGGTATTCAGCAAGGCTAACTAACGCTCTAATCTGTTTAGCCTACTTACTGAAAGACAAAGTGCTGCCCCTAACTCATCAGGCACCAGGAGGGACAGAGAATGAAGTCATACATCTGCTTGGGTTTTCCTACATGTATTGCACTCGTTTTTAGAAGTGGGCGTTCACTGACGTTGAACTGACAACTCACCTGAAGTGTGAGTCCCCATTAACCCAAACAGCCTCATGGAAGTGTGAGAATAGTTTTTCTTCTGTCATTGAGCATTCCCAATTGTTTTACTCTTAAAATACCATTTTCTCTATTCTCTTAGTGACCTGTTTTCTGTATTATTTTGCCCATTTAATTTGCATTTTCTCCAAGTGTCAGGTGATGCCTAACTATCTGTTTAGGTTTTAGAATAGAGTACTAAAAGTTTTAAGTTCAGAGTGTGTAGGTGGATTTCATCGGTGGGCTCCACTCTCGGACAAGTGGTCAGCAAACTTTCTGGTAAAGTACAGAAAATAAGTATTTTAAGCTTTGCAGCTCATAGGGTCTATGTAGCATCTATTCAATTGGATAGTATGTAAAAGGAGGGGCAGGTTGTGTTTCAATAAAACTTTATTTACAAGAACAGAAAGGCTGGATTTGCTGACCTCTGCTCTAAGGTGATCAGACGGGAAGCTGGATCCTGCCCGGGACATAGCTGCAGGGAGCTCTTCACACAAGGGTGCAGAGATGGAGAGAGACAGCTCTTCTATGAGACATGAAACGATTGACCCACCGTGCCCCCTTTTGGGCTTCTTAAGTTTGCTCGTCATCACTTTCCTCTTTTGCACAAATTATGTTATAGCTTCCTCTACCCTCATACAACTGTTGCTACTTCTCCCATCCTCTGCAGTTCTCTTGGTTTACATGGAATTACACATTGAAAAATCCTTTTATTATCCTTTCACCTGGGTCTTGAGAGAGAGAAGGAATAGTTTATCAGTTTACTATCGAGGAGCCATTTTTAAACTTTTAATACTGTAGTGATTTTAATTAGTTTGCTTTTACATTTACTGGCTTTGAAAGTATTTTAAATACTTCTTTTTAAATTAGTATGCCCTGGCCAGGTGGCTTAGTTGATTAGTGTGTTGTCCTGACATATAAAGGTTGAGGGTTTGATCCTCTGTCAGGGCACATACAAGAATCAACCAGTGAATGCAGAAATACATGGAACAACAAATCTGTGCTTGCCTCTCTCTCTCTCTCAAATCGATAAATAAAAAATTTAAATAGTATTGTTTTTTAAATCATATATAAAAATTTTTTTCCTGGTACTAGGTGACTCTCACCACAGAAGTTGGCCCAAGGCCCACAGATACAGGAACAGGCTGGGCCGTGGAACTTACCAGCCTTTGGGAGCAGGGTTTCTTTCCTGTCAGGTGTTCCCTAGGTTCGATCAGTTTATAAAACCAAAAGCATTTTCATTTCCATTAAGATCTCTTTAATGGCTCAGGACCACAGTCCAGATGGGGAACCCCCACACACCATCAAAGGATCAGCAAGGCTTACAACAAGTGGGGTTTCCGGGGGGCTGCCAGTGTGACTTCTGTGCAGTTACCAAGTGCATTTTCCTTCCTTCTGCTTCCTCAGCAAGGTCTGCTTTCTCATGGGAGGGCTAACGAGACACAAGCACGAACATAATTATTTACATTGTTGACATAGAGAATGGTACGAGCTGTAATGATTTCTCATTGGTACATCAGACATTTGTTGAGTATAGGCTAGAAATAGTGGTGCTGAAATGAGAAAGACTGAAGTCAGTGCTTTTTACCTGGGCTAGTAGGGAAAACCTGGCCAAAGCTTTGTGTTTAAGCTTCCTTTGCTGACGGATTCCAAACTCACCCAGAATAGAAGTAGGGCACACAGGTGTGGCTTTGGTTTCGTGGTAAACTACACTGTTAACGTGTTTTCTAATGAAAAGGTGAGCAAAGTAAGATTGTTTTGAGAAATTAGGGAACTCTTGATGATTGGAGGTATTCCTGAGCATGGTCAGTGCTTAAGATTTATGTACAGAAACTGCTTCCTTTAATCCCTGTGTGACCGGCATGAAATCTAGACCCTTCCTTATAAGTAGAAGAGTTGGAAACACTCATTTAATGGAAATCGTCATATTGCCGTTTTTGAAGACTGAGGACTTATTCAAGCTAGAAGCAAAGACTTGTCTAGGATTATCTGTCGTCTGCTGATTTCTCTGCCCTCTTCCATTCCTCATTTCCAGGTTTGTTGTATGGATGTGAAGTTCACAGAGACTCAGAGAAGACTTCTGCTTCAAGCTGTAGTGGTCACTGGGTACCTGCCTGCCTGCACCATAAAAGTGGACAAGATATATGTGAGGCAACTGCTTTTATTTTTTACTTTTAACTTTTTATTGACTTTTGAGAGAGAAGCGAGAGAGAAACATCAATTTGTTGTTCCACTTATTTGTGCATTCATGGGTTGATTCTTGTATGTGCCCTGACCCTGGATCGAACCTGCAATGTTAGCATATCAGGATGATGCTCTAACCACCTGAGCTACCTGGCCAGGGCCATGAGGTGACTGCTTTTAGACTGGATCCTCTGCTTTTAGATGCAGAGGATGTTGATCCTCAAGAGAAGGAAAGCTCATGAGGCGAGTCTCATGAATGCCTAGTTCTCTGCCTACAGATATTTTCCTCTCTCAAGAATAATGAGCTAGAGCCCAAGCAGACCACAGTGGTCCCGCTGAGCTGAGGAGGCAGAGATCAGAGTAGAGCCAAAACCAAAGAAAGCTGTAAAGAGAGGACCCCCCAAAGGACTGTGTCCCCCAGGACAAGAGCTGAGCTGCATGTAGTTACTGAAGGTTGAGCGGGAACAGGTACTAGAGGGTGAGAGTGCTGGAGAGGGTTGGTGGTCCAGCCCAGCTGGAGTAGTGAGGAGATCTGGCTGACACCTCGTTAGAGGGTTGATCTTAGAAGTAAAGAAAGACCCTGCCTGAGGATAAAGGATAGAAAAAAATACCCTTCAGCCCTGGCTGGTGTGGCTCAGTGAACTGAGCACCAGCCTGTGAGCCAAAAGGTCACTGGGTCAATTTCTGCTCAGGGCACCTGCCTTTGTTGTGGGCCAGGTCCCTAGTTGGGGGCACAACCATATCGATGTTTCCCTCTCTTCCCCTTCTCTAAAGATCAATACAGTCTTTTAAAAACTACTTCAAAAATGAGGGCGAGATAAAGATGCCATTTGCTTACTGAAATCAGGTGAACAGCCAGAAGATCTGCCTTGTAAGAAATGCTGATGATCTTCGGTCTGAAGGGGAATGCGAGAAATTTGGATCTGCAAGAAAAAATGAAAAAGTTCTGGGAGTGACGATGTCCTTAATGTTGAAATCAGCAGAGGGCAGGTAGAAGGAATTACACTATTGTAGAACCAGTTTGTTTGTGAAGTGAGGAGGGTGAACTGTTGAGAGTAAACGTGGGGGAGAGTATGACCGTCTGATAAGGGAGGGGTTTGTGTAGCCCTAAGGCAGCAGTCCTCAGACGTGTTGTTCTCTTTATGTCCAGAAAGTTACTGAGGACCCTGAGGAGCTTTATTCATGTGGGTACACACACAAAGCAGGTACTGCTGAGGCGATTCCCCAATGAAGCTGGTACGCACCTGCACCACACAGTTCTGACACTGGCCCTGACTGTGTGCCCCATGCTGTACTTGACACCCCGTGACTGCTTCGTGATGACCAATCTGTGCTTGTTGATCCCTTCACCTTTTTAACCCAGCTCCCCAGCCACCATCCCATTTGGCAGGCATCAGTTTGTTCTCTATATCTGTGAGTTTGTTTGGTTTATTTTGTTTTTTATTTTTTTATTTTTTATTTTAAATGTATTTTATTGATTATACCATTACAGTTGTTCTATTCCCCCCCTTCATTCCCCTCCACCCTGCATGCCCCTTCCCCCACCCTTCCCTCCCTTTAGTTTAAGACAATGTGTCTCAAGTTCTTTAGATTCTATATTTCCCCTACTATTCTTGCCCTCCCCCCTATCTATTTTCTACCTACCATCTATGCTACTTAGTCTCTGTACCTTCTCCCCCCTTCTCCTCCTCCCACTCCCCTGTTGCTAACCCTCCATGTGATCTCCATTTCTATGGTTCTGCTCCCGATCTAGCTGTCCTCTTAGTTTGCTTTTGTTTTAGGTGTGGTTGTTAATAACTGTGAGTTTGCTGTCCTTTCACTGTTCATATTTTTTATCTTCTTTTTATATATAAGTCCCTTTAACATTTCATATAAGGGCTTGGTGATGATGAATTCCTTGAATTTGACCTTATCTGAGAAGCACTTTATCTGTCCTTCCATTCTAAATGAAAGCTTTGCTGGATAGAGCAATCTTGGCTGTGGGTCTTTGGATTTCATGACTTGGAATACTTCTTTGCAGCTCCTTCTTGCCTGTAAGGTCTCTTTTGAGAAATCTGCTCACAGTCTGATGAGTACTACTTTGTAGGTGACTGTCCCCTTATCTCTTGCTGCTTCTAGAATTCTCTCCTTCATTTTGGTCTTGGCTAATGTAATTATGATGTGCCTTGGTGTGTTCCTTCTTGGGTCCAACTTCTTTGGCACTCTCTGAGCTTCCTGGATTTTCTGGAAGTCTATTTCCTCTGCCAGACTGGGGAAGTTCTCCTTTATTACTTGTTCAAATAAGTTTTCCACTTGTTGCTCTTCCTCTTCCCCTCTGGTACCCCTATAATTTGGATGTTGGAACACTTAAAGATGTCCTGGAGGTTCCTAAGCCTTTCCTCATTTTTTCGAATTCTTGTTACTTCACATTTTTCTGTTTGGTCATTTCTTCCTTCCTTCTGGTCCACTCCCTTGATCTGAGTCCCAGTTTCCTTTCCATCACTATTGGTTTCCTGTGCATTTCCCTTCACTTCAATTAGTTTAACCTTCATATGTTCCTCTAATTTGTGACTAAAATCAACCAGTTCTGTGAGCATCCTGATCACCAATATTTTGAACTGTGCATCTGACAGGTTCGCTATTTCTTTTTTGCTTAGAGTTATCGGCTCTGGGGCTTTGAGTTTTTCTTAAGCCATATTTTGGACTGTTTGTGCCTGTTATGTATGAGGAGCAGAGCCCTAGGTGTTCACCAGGGTGGGGCAACTCAGTCGCTGGGTTGTGATGCTATATGTGGGGGTGGGGTCCAAGAAGGGCAGTGGTGGTCCTCTCTGCTGCTTCCTGCCACTGGGGTCTGCGTGGTCTGTCTCACTGCTCATGAATGTGTGACTGCGGTCAGCCTGCCGCCTTGCACCCTCACTTGGTTCGCCCGATGCTACCCCACTCCTGGGATCCATCCAGGGCTGCCTGGGCGCCTGGAGTCGGGGGATCCTTCCTGCCTGACCCTGCTCCACTGCTGGCTCCACCCCTCTTACTGGTCTGGTTGAACGGTTCTTGTTGTTGGACTTCCCTATAGTTCAATTTTTCTGTTCTTTGGCTGTGTCTTTGTTTACTAAACCTTTGTTGTATTCAAACTTGGTTGTGGGAGAAGGCACAGTGTTTCCACCTACGCCTCCATCTTGGCAGAAGTCTGTTTGTTTTGTTTTATAGATTCCACATATAAGTGAAGTCATATGATACTTGTCGTTCTCTGACTTATTTCACTTAGCATAATACCCTCAAGGTCCATTCATGTTGTTGCAAATGGTAATATTTCATTCTTTTTTATGACTGAGTAGCATTCCATTGTATGTACGTACCACATCTTCTTTGTCCATCGTCTGTTTATGGGCACTTATGTTGTTTCTACATCTTGGGTGTTGTAAACAACGCTGCAACGAACGTAGGGATGCCTGTATCTTTTCGAATTAGTGGTTTGCGTCTCTTCAGATAAATACTCTGAAATAGGATTGCTGGGCTGTGTGATAATTGTATTTTTATTTTTTTAAGATTTTATTTATTTATCTTTATAGGGGAAGGGAAGGAGAGGGGGAGAACATATCAATGTGTGGTTGCCTCTTGTGCAACCCAGGTATGTGCCCTGACTGGGAATCAAACCATGATCCTTTGGTCCACAGGCCTGTGCTCAATCCACTGAGCTACACCAGCCAGGGCTATTTTTAATTTTTTAGGAACCTCATACTTTTCCACAGTGGCTACACCAATCACCATTCCCACCAATAGTGCATGAGGCTTCCCATTTCTCCACACTTTTGCCAACACTTGTTGTTTGTTGCTTTATTGATGATAGCCAATCTGACAGGTGTGAGGTGATAGTTCATAGTGGGTTTTTTCCAAAGATTTTATTTATTTTTAGAGGGAGAGAAACATCAATATCCGAGAGAAATATTGATTGGCTGCTTCCCCCCCACACCCCATCTAGAGACCAAACCTGCAATTCCAGCACGTGCCCTGGTGGGGAATCAAACCAGCAACCTCTCGCCTTGCAGGATGATGCTCAACCGACTGAGCCACACGAGGCAGGGCTCACTGAGGTTTTAATTTGCGTTTCTCTGAAGATTAATGATGTTGAGCACCTTTTCATATGCCTGTTGGCTATTTGTATGTCCTCTTTGGTGAAGTGTCTATTCAGGCCCTCTGCCCATTTTTTAAATTGGACTCTTCGGTTTTGGTTTTTGTTTTGTTTTTGGTGTTGAGTTGTAAGATTTCTTTACAAATTTTAGATATTAACCCCTATCAGATGTGTCATTGGCAAATATGTTCTCCCATTCAGCAGGTTGTCTTTTCGTTTTTTTGATGGTTTCCTGTGCTGTGCAAACACTTTTTAGTCTGATGTAGTCACCTTGGTTTATTTTTCTTTGGTTTCCCTAACCATAGTAGGCATATCCAAAAAATATTACTGAGAACAGTGTCAGAAAGTTTACTACCTATGTTTTCTTCTAGGAGTTTTATGATTTCAGGTCTTACATTTAGGTCTTTAATTGGTCTAATTTCATTCTTTTGCATATATCTGTTCAGTTTTCCCAACACTATTTATCGAAGAGACTGTGTTTGGCCCATTTGGGTCTTGGTTTTTATCCATTCAGCCACCCTCTGTGTCTTTCGATTGGAGCATTTAGTCCATTTACATTTTAAATTTGTTTTTCTTTTAAAATAAGTTTTTTTTTAAAGATTTTATTTATTTATTTATCTTTAGAGGGTGAGGAGAGAGGGAGAGAAACATCAATGTATGGTTCCCTTCAAGCGGCCCCTGCTGGAGGCTCGCCTGCAGGGAACCAGCCTGCAACCCAGGCATGTGCCCTGACTGGGAATCGAACCACGATCCTCAGGCTCGCAGGCCTGTGCCCAATCCACTGAGCTACACCAGCCAGGGCTAAAATAAGTTTTCATTTTTCAGTTGTAGTTATACTGTTATAATATACTACATTATACTAGTTATAATATACTACGATATTATATTAGTTTTAGCTGCACAACCCCGTAATTAGACATATATAACCTTATGGTGTGATCACCCCAATTAATCTAGTACCCATCTGACACCATATATGGATTTTACAATACTATTGATTGTATTCCCTATGCTGTGCTTTATATCCCCATGTCTGTTTTGTAACTGACAACTTTTACTTCTTAATCCCGTCCCTTTTTTCACCCGTCTCTCCAATCACCCTCCCATCTGGCAACTGTCGAAATGTTCTCTGTTATCTATGAGTCTGTTTCTGTTCTGCTTTTTCATTTATTTTGGTTTTTAGGTTCCACATCTAAGTGAAATCATATGGCACTTGTCTTTCTCTGTCTGACTTATTTCAAGTGAAATCATATGGTATTTTTCTTTCTCTGACTTATTTCTCTGAGCACAAACTCTTAGATCCATCCATGTTGCTGCAGATGGCAAGACTCCATTCTTTTTATGGGTGAGTCATATTCTACTGTATAGATGCACCACTTCTTCCTTATCCGTTCATGTATTGATGGACTTCTAGGTTGCCTCCTATCATGGCTTCTGAAAATAATGTTGCTATGAACATATAGATGTATATGCCTTTTTCATTTAGTGTTTTGAGGTTCTTTAGATTAAATACTCAGAAGTGGAATTGTTGGGTCCTTTGTCCAGTTATAGCCTTTGTTGTTGTTGTTTTTATTTATTTTTATTTTTATTTTTTTAGAGAAAGGGGGAAGGGAGGGATAGAGGGAGAGAAACATCAGTGTGTGGTTGCCTCTTATGCACTCCCGACTGGGGACTCAGCCCACAACCCACGCATATGCCCTGACTGGGAATTGAACCTGTGACCCTTTGGTCCACTGAGCCACACCAGCCAGGAGCCTTTGTTTTAAAGTTTATTTTGTCTTGTGTGAGTATTGCTACCCCAGGTTTTTTTCTTCATTTTTTCTATTTTCACAAGATATCTTTTTTCCATCCCTTTCAGCCTGTGGGTCTTTCAGTCTGAAAAGTGAGTCTGTTGTAGACAACTTATGTAAAGATCTTGTTTTGTTATCATCAGCCACCTATGTCTTTTGATTGAAGCATTTAATCACTTGAATTGAAAGTAACTGGATATGTATGTGTGTGTATATATATATATATATATATATATATATATATATACACATACAGACACACACATATATAGCCTTTTTATATTTCATATTTAAATTTTTATTGATTTTAGAGAGAGACATAAGTTTTGTTGTTTCACTTATTTTGTACTCATTGGTTGCTTCTTGTATATACCCTGACCAGGGATCAAACCCTCAACCTTGGTGAATCAGGGTGACACTCTAAACAAACTAAGCTACCCAGCTTTTAATCAAACATTTTTATCATTAATTTCTTTTTAAAAAGACCCTTTAACATTTCATATAGCACTGGTTGAGTGGATGAATGAACTCTTTTAGCTTTTACTCATCTAGAAAGCTCTTTATCAATGCTAAATGATAGTTTTGCTGGGTAGAGCAGTCTTAGTTGTAGGCCCTTGGTTTTCATCACTTTGAATATTTTGTAGAAATCCCTTCTGGCCTGCAAAGTTTCTGTGGCGAAATCAGCTGACAGTTTTATGGAAGCTCCTTTGTAAGCATGTTTTTCTCTTGCTGTTTATAAGATTCTTTGCCTTTAACCTTTGTCATTTTAATTAGGATGTGTCTAATTATGGTGTGGGCCTCCTTGGGTTCATTGTGTTTGGGGCTCTCTGTGCTTCTTGGACTGGTATGTCTATTTCCTTCACTGGGTTGTGGAACTTTCCATCATCACCATTTTCTTTCTTTTAAAATATATTTTATTGATTATACCATTACAGTTGTTCTATTCCCCCCCTTCATTCCCCTCCACCCTGCACACCCCCTCCCCCACCATTCTCCCCCCCCTTAGTTTATAACCACGTGTCTCAAGTTCTTTAGATTCTATATTTCCCCTACTATTCTTGCCCTCCCCCTATTTTCTACCTACCACCTATGCTACTTAGTCTCTGTACCTTCTCCCCCCTTCTCCTCCTCCCACTCCCCTGTTGCTAACCCTCCATGTGATCTCCATTTCTATGGTTCCACTCCTGATCTAGCTGTACTCTTGGTGTGCTTTTGTTTTAGGTGTGGTGGTTAATAACTGTGAGTTTGCTGTCCTTTCACTGTTAATATTTTTCATCTTCTTTTTCTTATATAAGTCCTTTTAGCATTTCATATAATAAGGGCTTGGTGATGATGAACTCCTTGAACTTGACCTTATCTGAGAAGCACTTTATCTGTCCTTCCATTCTAAATGAAAGCTTTGCTGGATAGAGCAATCTTGGCTGTGGGTCTTTGGATTTCATGACTTGGAATACTTCTTTGCAGCCCCTTCTTGCCTGTAAGGTCTCTTTTGAGAAATCTGCTCACAGTCTGATGGGTACTCCTTTGTAGGTGACTGTCCCCTTATCCCTTGCTGCTTCTAGGATTCTCTCCTTCATTTTGGTCTTGGCTAATGTAATTATGATGTGCCTTGGTGTGTTCCTTCTTGGGTCCAACTTCTTTGGCACTCTCTGAGCTTCCTGGATTTCCTGAAAGTCCCTTTCCTTTGCCAGACTGGGGAAGTTCTCCTTTATTATTTGTTCAAATACGTTTTCCACTCGTGGCTGTTTCTTTCCCCCTTCTGGTACCCCTATAATCTGGATGCTGGAACGTTTAAAGATGTCCTGGAGGGGTTCCTAAGCCTCTCCTCATTTTTTTGAATTCTCATTTCTTCATTCCTTTCTGGTGGGATGTTTCGTTCTTCCTTCTGGTCCATTCCATTGATTTGAGTCCCAGTTTCCTTTCCATCACTATTGGTTTCCTGTGCATCTCCCTTCATTTCAATTAGTTTAGCCTTCATATGTTCCTCTAATTTGTGACTATGTTCCTCTAATTTGTGACTATAATCTACCAGTTCTGTGAGCATCCTGATAAATAGTGTCTTGAATTGTGCTTCTGAGAGGCTAGCAATTTCTCGGTCGCTTAGAGTTATTGGCTCTGGGACTTTGAGTTCTTCTTGCACCATCTTTTGGGATGTTCGTGCCTGTTAAGTAGCAGGATCAGAGCCCTAAAGTGTTCACTAGAACAGGGCAACTAAGTTGCTGGGTTGTGACGTTGTATGTGGGGGCGGGGTCAAAGAGGGATAGTGGCTTCTCGTCTGCCGCCTGCTGCCATGGCCCCGGCGCCAGGCCCACGCGTTTTGTTCCACCGCACGCAAGTGTGCCACCGCCGTCAGCCCTCCACCACTGGGTTCGCCCCCTGGGGCCTGTGTGGTCCGTCTCACTATGCGCAAATGTGCAACCTTGGTCAGTCTGCCCCACACCCCGACTGGTTCCGGGCTGCCTGCGCGTCTACATCGGGGGATCTGTCCTGCCTGACCCTGCTCCGCTGCTGGCTCCGCCCCTCTTACCGTCCCCGTTGAACGGTTCGTAGTTGTCCGACTTCCGTATAATTCCGTTTTCTGGTCTTTGGGTGTGTCCTAGTTCTCCAAAACTTTTGTTGTATTCAAACTTGGTTGTGGGAGAAGGCACAGTGTTTCCACCTATGCCTCCATCTTGGCGGAAGTCAGATTCCAGTTATCACCATTTTCTTAAATAGGGTTTTAACTCCTTGCTCATTCTCTTTCTTCCAGCACATTCATGATGTAAATGTTGGTATGTATGCCTGAAGTTGTCCCAAAGGCTCCTAAAACTGTCCTTTTTAAAAATTCTTTTTTATCTTTTTATTGTTCTAATTGGGTATTTTCTGTTTCCTTATCTTCCAAATTGGTGATTCAGTCCTCTGCTTCATCTAATGTGATTTTGATTCCCTCTAATGTGTTCTTCATTTATGAGTATTTTTCTTTTCTAACTAGTTCTTTTTTGTTTTCTAACTCCCATTTTTATGTTTCTTCTTTGTTGAGGTTCTCAGTGAATTCATTCTTCTGCTAAGGTCAGTGAACATCCATATAACCAATGTTTTGACCTCTGCATCCGATCAATTATTTGTCTCCATTTTGTTCAGTCCTTCTGGAGTTTTGTCCTGTTCGTTCTTTTTATTTTATTTTTTATTGTTATCTTTTAGTTTTTTAAATATATTTTATTCATTATGACATTACAGTTGTCCCATTCCCCCCCTTCACTCCCCTCCACCCTGCACACCCTTCCCCCACCATTCCCCCCCTTTCGTTCATGTCCATGTGTCACAAGTTCGTTAGATTCTGTATTTCCCGTAGTATTCCTGCCCTCCCCCCTATTTTCTACCTACCGTCTGTGCTACTTATTCTTTGCACCTTCTCCCCCCTTCTCCTCCTCCCACTCCTCTGTTGCTAACCCTCCATGTGATCTCCATTTCTATGTTTCCGCTCCCTATCTAGCTGTACTCTTAGTTTGCTTTTGTTTTAGGTGTGGTTGTTAATAATTGTGAGTTTGCTGTCCTTTCACTATTCGTATTTTGTATCTTCATTTTCTTAGATAAGTCCCTTTATCATTTCATATAATAAGGGCTTGATAATGATGAACTCCTTGAATTTGACCTTATCTGAGAAGCACTTTATCTGTCCTTCTATTCTAAATGAAAGCTTTGTTGGATAGAGCAATCTTGGCTGTGGGTCTTTGGATTTCATGACTTGGAATACTTCTTTGCAGCTCCTTCTTGCCTGTAAGGTCTCTTTTGAGAAATCTGCTCACAGTCTGATGGGTACTCCTTTGTAGGTGACTATCCCCTTAGCTCTTGCTGCTTCTAGAATTCTCTCCTTCATTTTGGTCTTGGCTAATATAATTATGATGTGCCTTGGTGTGTTCCTTCTTGGGTCCAACTTCTTTGGCACTCTCTGAGCTTCCTGGATTTCCTGGAAGTCTCTTTCCTTTGCCAGACTGGGGAAGTTCTCCTTTATTATTTGTTCGAATAAGTTTTCCACTCGTGGCTGTTCCTCCTCCCTTTCTGGTACCCCTATAATTTGGATGTTGCAATGTTTAAAGATGTCCTGGAGGTTCCTAAGCCTCTCCTCATTTTTTTAATTCTTGTTTCTTCCTTCTTTTCTGTTTGGTTGGTTCTTTCTTCCTTCTGGTCCATTCCCTTGATTTGAGTCCCAGTTTCCTTTCCATCACTATTGGTTTCCTGTGCATTTCCCTTCTTTTCATTAGTTTAGCCTCCATATGTTCCTCTAATTTGTGGCTAAAATCAGCCAATTCTGTGAGCATCCTGATCACAGTGTTTTGAACTGTGCATCTGAAAGGCTGACTATTTTTGGTCACTTAGAATTATAGGCTCTGGGGCTTTGAGCTGTTCTTGAGTCGTAATGCTTGGTCTGTTCACACCTGTTATGTTGGAGGGGCGGAGCCTTAGGTGTTCACCAGGCTGGGCCACCCAGTTGCTGGGTTGTGACACTGTACACGGGGGTGGGGTCAGAGAGGGAAAAAATGGTGCTTTGCTCCACTCCACTCTCTCAGATTTCTGTCCCCTCTGCGGCTTCTCACAAGCAAATTGGGCCCCTCTGGTGCTGGTTCCCGGGTGTGTGGGCCTGTGTACTCTCCAGGACCCTGTGGGTCTCTCCAAAGAACTCTGTGGGCCTGGGAGCCTCTTCTGGCACCCCGATCCCAAAAGTATTTCCAGTTGGTGCTTTCAGGCTCTAATTTCCGTTGCTGGGGCCCTGGCCTGAGTCTTCTGTCTCACTGTTCGCTCCTTTGCTTGGTTTATCTGCGTGTGAATGTGTGACCGCAGTCAGCCAGCTGCCCTGCGCCCTTACTGGGTCTGCTTGTCACCACCCCACGCCTGGGATCCACCAACCGCCTCCGCCTACACTCCTGGGTCGGTCAGGAGAGAATGGTCTTTCCAGCCTGACCCTGCTCCGCCGCTGCCTCCGCCCCTCTTACCGATCTGACTGAATGGTTCGTTGTTGTCAGAGTTCTGTATAGTTCAGTTTTCACTGTTTTGGCTGCGTTTTTGTTTCTAAAACTTTGTTGTCTTTAAATTTAGTTGTGGGAGGGGGCACAGTGTTTCCACCTACGCCCTCTGTCTTGGCTGGAAATGTTACTTTAGTTTTTCCTGTTCTTTCATTTTAGGACCATGTTCCTTTGACTCCTCATTTTGGCCAACTCCCTGTTTGTATATTAGGTAGATCTGCGGTACCTTCTGTTCTTGGCAGAGTGGCCTAATGTAGTAGGTGTCCTGTGGAGCCCCGTGGCACAGTCACCCCACTCCCCCGAGCTGGGCACTCCGGGTGCACCACCCATATGGGTTGTGCATGCTCTCCTGCTGTAGTTGGGCCTTGACTGCTGTTGGCACCTCAGTGGGTAAGATTGACACCCAGGCTGATTGGCCAGAGCTGTACCCGACAAACTGCTGTGCAGGGTCTGACCCGTTGAGCAGTTGCTTTAGTAGGGTTCTAGTACCAGCCAAGTGTGCCCTTTCGATGTGTGTTTATAGTTTGAGGAGCAGGTTGGGTGGTGCTCTGGTGTGGTCTGAATATGGCCACTGGGTATATTGGTTCTGGAGCCTCTTCAGAGGGGCTCCAGTGCAGGTCAAGACTGGCCACCACCTGTGCCCAGCTTGGGGCTGTCTGGTAAATTCTTACAAGGTTATCTGAGGTTGGTTGCTGCTTGTGCTTGGTATAGTCTATTCTGTGAACCAAGGCTGGCTGTTGGTAGTGATGGGCTTGGGCCCCGCTGGTGGGCACCACGTGAGCTGAGGCCAGCTGCATTTGCGCCAGGTTTGTGGCCACTTAGTTGAGGCTAGCCCAGAATGGTCACTGCCTGTGCTGGCCTGGGGCTACTTGATGGGAGTTAAAACACAAATCGAAACCAGTCTCTGCTTATATCAGACTTGGAGTAGCTTGGCAGAAGTACATGCTATGTCTAGGCCATCCACTGGTAGTGTTAGTGATAGCCAGGGAAGTAGAGAGCTCAGGTTTGGCAACTGCCTGTGCTGGGCTGGCTGGGTCAGGGGAGGGCTCAACAAACAGTGGTGCCTGCCACCACTTCCATCCTAATCCTGTCCGGCCCGTGCCCTGAAGCTAATCAGTTTAGTACTTTCCTATGTGTACCTGATGCTTTTCAAGCTGCTGCCTCTGCACTGGAGCCTGGAGCGCGTGGGTTTGTGTGCTAGTGAGTCCGTGATGGACTCCGCAGTGCCTGGGTCTCCAGCAGGCCCCCCTCCCACTTGGACTCAACCCCCACTGGTTTTCTCAGGCAGATGTAATGGGGATGCCTCTTCTGGGTATGAGAGCCAAGAGCTGGGGAAAGCAGTGTGGGACTGGATTCCCTTGCCCCTCAGGGGGACCTCTGGAGCCAAGATCTCTCCCCCCTCCTCCCTGCCTCAGTGTGGCTGCTACTTTATGTCCTTATAGGCCTCTTGTCAGCTAGTCTTAAGTGGTTCTCAGTGATGGCTGTTTAATAATTTAGTGGTAATTTTGATATGTTTATGGGAGGAGGTGAGCACAGTATGTACCTACTCTGCCATCATGACCAGAAGTCCTCTGGCTGCACGGTTTTTGCGAAGTTGCCATTGATCTTTCTGGAGTCAGGAGTGGTATTCCCTTCCTTTGCCACCCAAAGCATCCAACCCTGTTTTTCCTCTACAGCTTTTCAGGCAGAGGACTGATCTGGCCTACATGGAAGTTCCCTTTACATGGTCAGGATTGGTGGAAGGCTGTTGGTTCCTTTTCTCTCCTAGGTCAAGCCCTGCACAGGTGAATTTTAGAATATGTTTGAGAATGGAGTTCATTACTAAGTGTCTCAGGTAAGACCGATTTTCTTCTTTCTTTTTCCTCGAATTCGGGGAAGTAAAGGAGGTGGCAGGATAGAAGATTTTTACTGAAATGAGCTTAAATTTTATATAAACTTGACTTGAAAGGTACATTTTATTTTTTATCATTTAAAAACTTATGCCTAAAGATAATCATATACAAAAACATATACACCTAAAGAACCCTTTCCCATGAAGGCTAAATTATTGAGAAATGTTTATTTTCCCTTTTGAAATGGCTTATTCAGGTAATAATATGGCTCCAGCTGCTAAATGAACCTCACATATTTCAGAACGATGTCACTGAGGTGCTGACCCGGCAACGGGGAGCTACTTAGGCCTCACAGAGCCAGGGCCCAGTGCACAGAGAGGCTCTTGTCCTCCACACTGGCGACCATGTCTTCGACAGCGTTCCAGTCCAGCCGGCTGAGGATGCTGCCCGTGCTCTCGGACACGCTGTCCAGGCCGCTCACCCCTGCCCGCGGCTCTGGCTCTTCTTCCGCCAGTGTCGAGTCCTGTCAATGGAGAAGGATGGTGAAGGGCAGTTCTAGCCTGAGAAAAAAATCAACGGAATAGGAACCAAAGGTTTGGTGCTCATCCACCGAACAGTGAAGGCAGTGGGAAGGGAGGCAGGGCTGCGGCTGCCCAGCATGTCTGGGTCGGCACGAGCTGAATGTCACCTGACGGTGGCACCAGATCTGAAGAGGACAGAATGGGTCTTTACATCTGCAGTGCAAGTATGTGTTCTTACACTGTGGTGGTTTTTAGATAAAATACAAAGTCACAGAAAATTCGGAAAGATAAATGCTGAGTAGTGGTTGCTTTGAATCTCTACTTCAAACTGACCTAACAATCTTTTTGTATCTCTGTCTCCCATAGAAAAACAAAAATTGAACAAACAACCCCCACATCCCCTCCCCAAAGCCCCGGGAGAACACAGAGGAATCGCTGGGCAAACTGAGTCTGGAACAGGCTTACCTGTAGAAGGGAACTGTGACCTCCGTGAAGAATCTTACGGACACCTGAGGGCACCAGCCAGGGACTCCCCGCAGTCTCCTCTCTGCAGTCCTCCACGCACACCTGCTTGGTTGAAGGGGCAGGCCACGCACTCCCGGGCCTTTTTGCGTGATGTAGACCACGACGCAGAGCCGCAGAGCCTTTCGAGGGAAGAGAACAAGGCCGACATCAGGACTGTCCTATTTACAAGTTTGTTCTTCATTGTGACTTTACCGTCAAATCCATGGCAGTCACATTTTGCCTAATTTTGAATCATAAGGTCTGGATGTAGTTTGCTAGAGAGTTCTACCAGTTTTTGTTCTGTCAGTGAGAGAGAAGGAAATTAAATTCTGGCCACATCTTTTGATTCTAAAAGTTAACGGTAACCTCTAGAACAAGAGGGTACAGGGAGGAGGGGCCACAATGCAGAACTGGGGGGAAGTTCCGGCTTCAAAGCAGGGTGGTATGAGCAGGGTGGTATGAGCAGCTGGGCCCGGCTTGCCCCCGGTGGGCTGTCTTGGGGAAGCTTCCTAGTCCGTTGTTTTAGGCCGTTGTTTTAGGCATCTTATTCTCAGGTTTCATGCTTGCATCTACCCCGGCACAGGTATCAGGGTAAGTGCGGTGACGAAACAGTGTGTCCCTCTTCTTTCTTCTGGAATGTCCCTGTTCATAGAAAGGAAACTTTCCCCACCCGCGCCCAGAGGCAGCTTAGCAGACCACAGCGCTCCTCTGGCCACGGCCCTCGTGGAGCATGCCCCACTGGCACACTTGACGCCCAGAGCCTGTGCCACAGCACGGTTGCCCCTCACCACAGCGATCTGTAGAGACACCCAGGACACGGGGTCTGGTGAAAAGTAAGCGCAGGTCCGGACAAGCAGTCGTGTGGCTCCAAGAAGAGGTAACAGTGTGAAGTTTGGCCTTTTACAGCTTTCCTAACCTCATAGACTTAAAGGTAAGGATACATCCACTAAATAAGAACCCTCACCGACCAAAACAGTCACAATAGCAGACATTTTGGCATTTCCTGTGGGCTAAGTGCTTTACCTATATTCAGTCCCTTTAACTTCACCAGAGTGTGTCAGGCCCTGGTTCTTACTATTTACCAGGGTTGTTACAGGGAGCTAACAGGAGAAGAAATGTCAAAGTACTTTTTAATTTGTGAGGAGGAACATGGGGTGAGGGGTGGCATTGGGAGAGGCATTAGGAATTCAGATCCTTTGGTATAATTTCCCTCCCTGTTGATCAGATCACAGCTAATTTGAGCAAGTATCCACAGATGGAGCAACGTCAGGCCTAAGCTTACGGACCTGTGTGTTCTGTGACTGAGTTACCGCAACACCTTCTGGAGTGAGGGCAATGCTCAGCACTGAGGCAAACGCTTCCGCACCTGCTCTGCAGGTGAGACAACTGAAGCCTACACTACAGACCGGGGACTGCCCCGGGCTAAAGAGTAAGTGGTGGAACGGGGATTCCAACCTAACTCCACAGCCTCTTCTCCAAACCACAAAGCTACACTTTTCATTCTGAAATCTATGCTTGAAATTTCTAAGAGTGATTTACTATTAGCCCTGGCTGGTGTGGCTCAGTGGACTGAGCATGGGCCTGTGAACCAAAGGGCCACTAGTTTGATTCTCAGTCAGGGCACATGCCTGGGTTGCGGGCCAGGTCCCCAGTAGGAGGTGCATGACAGGCAACCACACACACGTTTCCCTTTCTCCTTCCCTTCCCTGTCTCTAAAAAAAATAAATCTTTAAAAAAAAGATTTAGTATTAATATCAAATTCAAGAACTTCTTACTCTTTACTTCCTACCTTTTTGGAAGGCAACCGGAGACTGCGTGGCCCTTCTCATGGCCACTCTGGCTCCCCCAGCTTTTTTCTGGGCAACAGTGGCAGCTCCTGCAAAGACAAGAGTTTTCACAGCTCAGCCTGTAAGATTTTTGAGGACAGAAACCTTTTGGTAGGGAGGTTTGACCTGAACCAACAAAGCAAAATGAAAGTACAGATGAAAGAAGGAAAACTCTGCTTTGAGACTTGGTGTCCTGATAGCCCCACCGTGGCCCCTTTCCAAATGGCGAGTGGAAGGCTTGGACAGCACCACTGGCCACTGGAAAAATCGGGCACAGGGCTCTCCTAGTTGTAAACACCGAAGCGAAATGCCCTATCAAGAAAATCATTAAGTTTCCTTAAATTCCAGAATAGCAACATTTAATGTTTACATTATGCAAATTGTTATTTATAGTCCTCAGCAGTTATATAAAACACACCTAAGGTCCTGGCTGGGGTGGCTCAGTGGGTTGAGTGCTGCCCTGCTAAACCAAAGGGTCACCAGTTCGATTCCCAGTCAGGGCACATGCCTGGGTTGCCAGGCCAGGTCCCCCGTAAGGGACCACACATTGCTGTTTCTCTCCTTTTCTTACTCCTTCCCTTTTCCTCTCTCTAAAAAGAAATCAAATTTTTTAAAAAATATTTATCTTTAGAGGGGAAGGGAAGAAGAGAGGAAGAGAAACATCAATGTATGGTTGCTTCTTATGCATCCCCTGCTGGGAACTGGCCCCTGCTGGGAACTGACCTGCAACCCAGGAATGTGCCCTGACTGGGAATCGAACCACGATTGTCTGGTTCACAGGCAAGAAATAAAATCTTTTTAAATATATTTTATTGATTATGCCATTACAGTTGCCCCATTCCCCCTCTTTAGTTCATGTCCATGTATTGTAAGTTCGTTAGCTTCTACATTTCCCATACTATTCTTGCCCTCCCCCCTGTCTATTTTCTCCCCACCATCTATGCTACTTATTCTCTGTACCTTCTCCCCCCTTCTCCTCCTCCCACTCCCCTGTTGCTAACCTTCCATGTGATCTCCATTTCTGTGGCTCCACTCCTGATCTAGCTGTCCTTTTAGTTTGCTTTTGTTTTAGGTGTGGTTGTTAATAACTCTGAGTTTCCTGTCCCTTCACTGTTCGTATTTTTTATCTTCTTTTTCTTAGATAAGTCCTTTTAACATTTCATATAGTGAGGGCTTGGTGATGGTGAACTCCTTGAACTTGACCTTATCTGGAAAGCACTTTATCTGTCCTTCCATTCTAAATGAAAGCTTTGCTGGATAGAGCAATCTTGGTTGTAGGTCCTTGCCTTTCATGACTTGGAATACTTCTTTCCAGCCCCTTGTTGCCTGTGAGGTCTATTTTGAGAAATCTGCTGACAGTCTGATGGGCACTCCTTTGTAGGTGACCGTCCCCTTATCTCTTGCTGCTTCTAGAATTCTCTCCTTCATTTTCATCTTGGCTAATGTAATTATGATGTGTCTTGGTGTGTTCCTCTTTGGGTCCACCTTCTTTCGGACTCTGAGCTTTCTGGACTTCCTGGAAGTCTATTTCCTTTGCCAGACTGGGGAAGTTCTCCTTTATTATTTGTTCAATTAACTTTTCCACTTGTTGCTGTTTCTCTTCCCCTGCTGGTACCGCTATAATTCGGATGTTGGAATGTTTAAAGATGTCCTGGAGGTTCCTAAGCCTCTCCTCATTTTTTTGAATTCTTGTTTCTCATTCTTTTCTGTTTGGTTGGTTCTTTCTTCCTTCTGGTCCACTCCCTTGATTTGAGTCCCAGTTTCCTTTCCATCGCTATTGGTTCCTTGTGCATTTTGCTTCATTCCACTTAGTGTAGCCTTCATTTTTTCATCTAATTTGCAACCAAAATCAACCAGTTCTGTCAGCATCCTGATCACCAGTGTTTTGAACTGTGCATCTGATAGGTTGGCTATCTCTTGGTCCCTTAGAAGTACTGGCTCTGGGGCTTTGATTTGTTCTTCTGTTTGAGCCTCTTTTTTTTTTTTGATCAGGTTGCACCTGTTACGTATGAGGGGCGGAGCCCTAGCTGTTCACCAGGGCGGGGCAACCCAGTTGCTGGGTTGAGATGCTGTATGTGGGGGCAGGGTCAGAGAGGGAACAATGGTCCTTGCTCTGCTCTCTCTTGGATTTCAGTCCCTTCTGTCGCTTCCCATAAGGAAATTGGGCCCTTCTGGTGCTGGTTCCCAGGTGGGTGGGCTTGTGTATGTTCTAGGACCCTGTGGGTCTCTCCAGTGAATTCTCCCATGAGGCTGCGAGTCTCTTCCCGGCACCTTTTCAATTGACACTTTTAGCTTCATTTCTTGTTGCTGGGGCCCTGGGTTGCGCAGTCTGTCTCACTGCCCGTTTTTTTCTGTGCACAAATGTATGACCGTGGTCAGCCCTGTGCCACCTGTGCTCCCTAGTCTGGCTGAATGGTTGTTGGACTTCCACACAGTTCAATTTCTGTCCTGGTTGTGTTTTTGTTTCTAAATCTTTGTTGTCCTTAATTTTGGTTGTGCGAGGAGGTACAGTGTTTCCACCTACGCCTCCATCTTGGCTAGAGAAAATCTTTTTTAAAAAAAACCTAAACCACCCACCTGAGGACACAAAGTAAGCAACTGAACTAGGACAGAGGCCTAGAGGCCTTTTCCCCCATTGGTGACGCCTTTCAGTTACTTATCACTATAGCCTTGTGTTGCTTTTGACATAACTAAGCACAAACCAAGGGCCTCAAAGCATAATAGTCTGCAAACAGGACTGAAGGAACTAGTGAGAAGATGGCATCCTGTTTTACAAGATAGATAGCAGCATACTGTCATACTCCCAAGTGTCTTCAGAAAAGCTATTCGTCTTACAGATGAACTGTAGTGAATTTAAAAATCTCGACGAATCCTTACTTTCCCATCTGTGTAGTGACTGGACTTGCCCGTGTGTGGGCCCAGGTTATCTGTGTCACTGCCCAGGGACGTCCCCACAACACTGGGACCAAAGGCCTCTGAAGGCAGCCAGGGGAATGGTGGAGGCCACACCCAGCGTGTTCTCAAGTCCCGGTGAGTACGAGATGAGCTGAGAGGCGTGGGACCTAAGCTCACAGTGACTGCCAGGCAAGGCCTGCCGAGGTGACTTAAGGGGAACATATTACGTGACTGAGGGTTCAGAGACCTGAAAAACCCAAAACAAGAAACAATTTTAGGTCCCATGCCTGCCATTTGTCTCTTACTGTTCACAGCCAAGGTTGGAAGAACTAAAGAATTAAGATGAGAAATGTCTTCCAAGAAGAGAGGAGTAGCATTGAAGGTCTGGGGAGAATTTCAAGGCCAGAATGGGAGGGAGCACAGCCCAGGGTGGAATTACTTGAGGACAAGGGCTGAGGAGGCAGGAGGGTGACCACCTGCCAAGACAGGGGCAGGGGCAGGATGCTCCTGCTCGGGTGGGGTCACCGAGAGCTCCTGGGACCAGAAGCAGCAGAAACACCAGCAAGCAAAACCCAGCAAGGGAGGGGCCCAAAGGAGGGTCAAGGCCTCAACCCAGGAAGGTGCACGATGACAACACAGATCTGCCATGGGACGGGACAGGAGAAAACATACTGCCACATATCCTGAGACTTTTCTATCTGACAGTGAGAAATCCTTGCCAATCTTTAATATTTTGGAGTTCTGAAATATGTATCAGGTATCAAAATTTTAAAGAGAAAAAACATGGTTACTATTTTAAATTTTTAGTTTAAAAAGAACAGTATTTTCGTATTGTAATTGTGGATCAAAACCAAGAGGAACCAAACCATGAAGTTTCATCGGGAGGACGGGGATCTTTGGAAACGGCCGTTCCCTGAGCTGGCGCAGCTCCCGGAGCTGGCGGTCCCGTTGGGCTCTAGGCCCAGGCAGTGGGAGGTCTTGGTTCTGCCACTCCCTACCTGTCTGATCTTGAGCAATTTTATTTCCACTTTCTCTGCCCTGATTCTCTCATCTTTAAAATGGGAATACGCTAGTACCTGCCTAACAGGGCTGTCATTAAGAGCTTCCGTGGCGTGTCCGTTACGTTAGTTATAGTTACTATTATGCATTTTTAGCTGCACATTTATACTCCATGTTAGCTGTGATGGTACACTTTACTGTGTAATCGTTTCACAAGTAAGTATGTTTCAGTGATCAAAACCCCACTCTGGCAAAATTCAAAGGAAGGCTACCAGTAAATAACATCTGTCTCTAAATGTGGAAAAGGATGTTCAAAGGGTAAAAACATGGTATTATTTCCATCTGGGCCTCTTAGTATTCCTCCTCTGTGACATATTCAGCCTGAAATCTATGAGAACATTTTTTTGGTAAATTATAGTTGATATTCGACATTATTTTACATTAAGTTCAGGTATACAGATAGTGATTAGACATTTATATAATTTACAAAGTGATTCCCCCCAATAAGTCTAGTATGTACCTGACACCATATATAGTTATTACAATATTATTGGTATATACCCTTGCTGTACATCACCGCAGAACATGACTTGTAAAAACCAAGTTCTTTAGCCAAACACACAAAAGAAACAGATCTCAAGTAAGGCATATCTTGTTTACTGACCATTCAAATTCTGTTACAAAATGACCATTTGTTTGAAAAGAGTCATAGGGTCTTCGTATTTCTAAGCAATAGAATGAAATGCCAGTATAGCTAAGTCTTTGTGAATCTCTTGAGTTCTACTGAAGTAATAAGATTTACAGTTTTTTATGAATGAAAGTGCAACTTTGTAGACAAGAAGGAAGAGGTCCAAACTACACAAGATAAAAAAGCTCTAGGTCTTACCTTGTGGCCAGGGTGAGCCTCGGGGCTGCTCCAGGGCCCTCCCGGTGGGGCCATCACTGGGTCTGCGTGAGTATCTGACTTTTCCAGGTCGATTTACTGGAAAACTGTGACCACGTGGAGTCTCCCTGAAGTAGAAATTGTTATTATATATTCATCGCATCTCACATCAGTGATAAAACTATAATATTTCAAAAAGTTCCAATTCTACCCCAGATGAATACAGTGACTTATTCTGTACCCCAGGAATATATTTAGTATGTGATGACTCTCAACAAATTATTCCTCATATCTCAAACTTCATTTGTTTTTTTGTAAAGAAACCATTTTTGTTCTATCCATTTCAAATTCTCTATGTATTTGGTAGTTATTTATGTATCTAAGACCCTGGTTTATTCTAGAAAATATTCAGAGGTATCTGGTCTTGAGTCCACCCAACATTCCACACACACTAGGGATCTGACTGCGTCTAGCTTTGTGTTGGTTGGCATTCCTCTGGGCTCTTAAATTACGTGATTATAACCATTAATTTTGTCAAAGGTAGTAATTTTTAACAACACTGTACTGCCCATTACTGCTTGCCTTATAAATCACCAACAAATACAATTTTGTGCTGGTAAGAAACTTTACACTGGGATACTTTTCTTTAGCATTCTCTGTTTAATTCTTGCCTAACGAACGCATATCCAAGCCCACTGCAGGCCATTTACTGAAAAACAACTGTATAATCGTTATCTAGAGTTGAGTTGGCAGCCCCCGGGCAGGGAGGAAGAGACGGCAGAGGAGACGTGGTAGCTGGTGGGACTGTTTCCACAAGAGCAGAACCAGGTGGAGAGCAGTTTGGAGCAAGTTAGAAGAGGAAATAGTGAGAAAAACTACAGAAAAGAAAAAAGATTGAACGGGCATCAAAACTGCATTGGGTAAGCTGAATTGAAGTGCTTTGTTACCTCTTTAATTAGGGACCTAAGGCCAATGTCTTTTTCCTTGGTAATTCCATAAACTTATAAAGACCTCACAATTAGGGCCATTTTTTCCTTCACTTTATCATCATAATTCCGAACAGGGAAGGTGCAGGCTCGGTGAACGTGGGTCTTGCCTGACAGCGTCTCGGCAGATGACGGGCCGGACCTTAACCTACCTTCGTGGAGAAAGGGGGCGCTGCGGCCTGGAAACCCGGGCGGCTCTGGGGGCGGTGGGCAGCGGCTTCTGTGCGGCAGCGGGTAGTTGTGCTGATTCGGACAGCAGCTCATTCATCAGACTGCGTGCTTGTGAGACCCGACGGTTGTAGTGGTCAGAGAGCAGCAGTCTTTAGAGAAAGAATTAAGCAACATTTAACAAGAGTCCCTTTCAGTTCATACTTCTAGAAGGAACGCGGTATTTGAAGACCACCTTGCATTTATTTTACAGTGCTTTTCAAACGCACTTCAAATGAAGTATTAAATTTCATCTGTCTGAAAACCATCCGGAAGTGTCATGATTAACAGCACCTGCAGTTACAGCCTTTCGGGTAGTTTCAAAACCCACACGCACATCTGGACTGGAAGGGGGAGGGCAGTAGCAGAAATGAAAGCCATGAAATTGAATGGAGTGAATAATGTTCCTAAGTAGGCTGATGGAGTCTAAAGTTACCTCCCATAACTGAGAAAAAAGGGGCTGCTGTGGAAACCAGAATCGCTGAGGCACTACCTGTGCCCCAGGTGAGCGGGCTGGAGGGGGCGTGCAGGGGCAGCTGCCAGACTCACCTGTCTTTCTCATGCTTCATCTTTTGTCTCCGCCTGATTTCCCTTGAAGTCATGTACAACTGCACAAGAAATACCCAGTTCTTATTGTACAGTACAGGTAACTGAACCATTATAATCCACGGAAAAGGTAAAAATTCCACCAATCAATTTTAACATGATAAAATCTAATTTTGTTACTCGGGAAATAGTGTAAGACACCACCATATTTGATGAAGCTTCTCACTCCAGCACAAAACAAGAAAATATTAAAGCATCATGTAATTAAATAAAATCCAGTTAAATAAATGGAATGCAAAAATCTATTTTAGTAGCTGAATTCATGTGTTTCTGAGAAGGAGAGACCCTAATCAGCTGCATTTGAAAGGGACAGTAAGAACATTTTAAGGACGGAGACACCTATACTTCGTTTGTACCACCAAGACCTGGGCCGAGAAAGCAGAAACATGCCCGACATTAAAGCCACTCTTTTGATGTTTTAAAATGTTCACCAGAAACTTGCTGCAATGAGTTCGCTGTGACTTGTAACCTCTTCAAAACTTATGCACCATGAGTCAGACCAGCAAACAGCAACCGTATACTGAGTTACTTAGAACACTGAGTTACTTCTGAGTCGTAACAAGGCTAAGTCTTTTCACCCAAACTGTGTAGATTAAAAGGTGTACACAAAAGTGAACTCTCTTTCTCAAGATCCTATATAGAAATAGTCAAGTAACAAATTAAAGGTCTTACTGATTTCGGAAAGAAATTCAAATAAAAATTTTAATTACACAAACCCCTCACTAAACCCATACTTTTAGCCGAGTAAAAGCTAAAACCAAAGAAAGACGCCTGTGATCCTGAAGGCCACATCACAAAGTCTATACTCCCAGCAGTCCCCCTGCCCTCAGATTAGTCTGCTCCGAGTCTGGACACAACCGAGCCAGCTCCGGCAGTAGCTCGGCCGGCAGGGCAGGCGATGTCGGATCCCTGCACGTGGGGAGCAAATGCACACAGGCACACCTGCACCTTAAGATTCTCATCTTGGACCTTGGGGGCCCTGAGCTGGCCACCCTGTCCCTACAGCTATCAATGAAGTGTTCACCTGATGTCTGCATGCTCTCTCCAGACACAGCCAAGTACATCACACACTTTAAACAACGGTTCACCTACTTCTGCACCATGTGGTGCTTGAACATGACCATCTTACCTGGAGAATTCACTTACAAAATGTGTTCCTCTAATGGTGCTGAAAACAATGAAGATTTTATTTATTTCAGATTAGGAAGTCAAAGATCAGTTGTAATCAAAGTGTGATCTAGCCCACACTGGTGTGGCTCAGTTGGTTGGATGTCATTCTGCAAAGCGAAAGGTCGCTGGTTCAATTCCCAGTCAGAGCTAGGGCTGCAGACCAGGTCCCCAGTTGGGGACATGAGAGAGGCAGCTGATCGATGTTTCCCTCCCTCTCTTTCTCTCTCCCATCCCCTCTCTAAAATAAATAAAATCTTTTTAAAAAAGTGTAATCTAAATGGGAGTTTCATAGTAACGTGAGTATTAAAGACACTGCCTGGTTTCATCTTCAGCCCAGCCCTGGTGCTGCCCATTGGCAGAGCTCAGAAACAGACGCTGACCATGTAAATGGCAGTGGAAACACACGCAGGGTCGCTGTTCTGTCGGTGCATGACCGGACGGTGCTTTTCCAGTTTCTTATGAGTGACATATGGATAGAAAGTTGACTTTGCAAACGCCTTCACCACACACACACAATCAGGTGTCCAGCCACCACTGACCCTCTGTGAATGTTAAGGAAACAACTCCGATCGTCACTCAGTCACTCAGTCACTCAGCCTCTTCATTCGTTTCAAATGCTGGACCATAAAGGAGAGAGAAAATACTCAAGACTGTTCAACAGAACATGATTTGTATGATATCCTGCTAAAGCCTGTTAAGGTAATTTCCTACCTTTGCCTAACTTAAGCAAACTATCTGGCAAATAAAGAATGTATCCAAGTACAGTAATCCTTCCCCTGTACTGGCCGGGGCGAGACCACCCCACCCTCTGATGGCCCCGATTCTGCAGACTCACTGGGTTGCTCCTGGGGCAGAAAGGGTCGTGTTCTTGGCCCCTCTTTTCTGCCAGCTGACGCAGGTACTCTGCCGTTCTTTCCTTCCGTTTTCTTCTCATCCAGACTCGAATCTCTCTTCTCTCCTCCTCAGTTCTTCGGGGGCGTCTGTCTGGAGAATGGTGAATTCTGGAAAAGTTCACAGGCAGGGGGGTCACCTGACTGTAAACACTGCTTATTTGGGACGATCGTGTCGTATCTCAAAAGGCAGCACACACCCAGGACCTCTGTTCAACTCGCTCCGACCTGTGACCTCAGCAAGGTGGCCCGCGGCCTCTGCACGCTTCATCCTGCTGGACTCTGTAGCATTTGGTAATCTGGCCTTGCCTTTCTGCTTTAAGCTCTCTCTTTCCCGGGTCTTTTTCTAACTCTCAAAACTCTTCTGCAGCTGGGCCCTTTCTTCTGCGCTCACCCCCTCCACAATAATGTCTGCAAACATTCTGCTCGGACTTCTTCACCTAGAATCTATTTCTGGACTCGCTCAATCACTTCCGAAACTCATAACACAGAGATATCTTTGAGCCTGCTGCCCTCTGGACCCAGCCTCCTGTTCTGCCTGTGCCTCCCACTAGGGGCCGGCCCAAGCCAATGATCGAGCCTGCAGGGATGCTGTGGCTGGCCTGTTCCTGCAAGACACAGGGTGCCTCTGATGGGTCACTCTGGCCTGCTGTTTCATCACTGACTCAGGAAACTCTTGGAACTGCACCAGATTCGAATTCTCCTGACTCCACCCTGCCTTTGCCTCTCTCCTTCTCAGGGAGGCGCAGACCTGCACTGTGGTCTGATGCCTCTCCTGACCTCTGGTTTCCCCGCCTCACATGCACGGTGTCCATTAATGCCTCTCAGAGGATGAGAACTAACAAGTAGTACTGAGAGTGGGCCGAGAAAACAGGAGGTGTGAAATGCGGATCTGGGGCAGACTCATCACCCAGAGTCCAAAGAGGACACTGTCCCAAATGTAATTGGGCCACAGAGACAAACAACGTGCTTTGCACTCAATACCTCTCTCCGCCTGAGAGTCCGGACTCGGTGTGTCCCAGGCAGAGCGCCTACTGACCAGCCTGGGACGCACTCTGGGCACTGGGTGTGCACAGGCCGCCCTGGCACACCGCACTTCACACGTGCTGGCACCGTCTGTGGCTGGAGGAACTGAGTGTGTCCTCTGTGGCTCCACTGCAAGGATGCTCGGAAGCATGTGCCTGCTCCCTTTGCTGGTCCTGCTCTGTCTCCTGGAGCTGTAATAAGTCCTGGCTGTGCATGTGACCAGTGGAGGTCTGTGAGTCCCAGAGAGCCGCAGCCTGGGCTGGTCCTGGGGACCCTTCACACGGGTCAGAGCCACACCTGCACTCAAGTCCGGCAGCTCTCTCCACTGCACCCCCTCAAAGGCGTTTCGCTAAACAAATCTCTTGCTCATCATGTACAGCTCATTTTGGCATCTGCTTCTGGGAGGACCCAAAACTAAGTCCCAATGAACATCCCAGCTGGATGCTCTCCTGGCACCTTCATTCTAAAACGGCATCCATCGCTGTCTGGCTAAGAAACTGCCATCAGCTCAGTCATCCAAGTAGAGAACCGTTCTCATGGCCTCCAGTCAGTACTCACGCTGCTGCCCACTGGGCACTGTCTCTTCCCGGCCAGCTCACTGGACTGAGATTCTAACTGGCTCCTGTTTCTGGTTTAAAGCCCTTTGCTGGCCACCTCTGCCGCCTGCAGTGGCAGTGACTCCGAGTGCCTCTGGTCCCAGTGGCCGTCCGCACCCCCAGCCAGGCCCTCCTTCCTTCCAACTCCTGGACTCCAGTCACATCTAACTGCCCCCATCCCCCGTGCGCCACTGACATCACACCTTGGCGTACTATATGCTGGCTGCTGAAAATACCCTTTTTCCTGCTATAAGCCACGTGGAAGTCTGCTGGTCCTTTGCAGTAAAGCTCAAATACCACAACCGGTGAAGCTGTCATCTTTGTTCGACTCTCCTCCCCTCCAGCCCCCACAGCACATGGATACAATTTGGTTTCATGTTGACCTTTTTATAGTTCTATCTCCATCCAAGCGTAGAAACCATATTTTATTTTCACTCCAATTTTTATATTTAATGCATTATTGATGGCATATTAATTGCTTGATCATTAACTTAAAAACAACAAAATCCCTCTTCATGTGACGAAGGTATCTAAAAGGAAGTTATGGTTTACAAGGTCTTGACATGGGATCACAATATGGCAGATATTCCAGTAATAAGTAGAAATGGGCAGGGCTTTTGTGCACCATTTCTGGTGCCAGCCCTGTGGGTCCGATAGCAGACGCAAGTCCCCCGAGGCAGTGAGAGGAGCTGCCAGGAGATGCAGAAGGGCAGCCACCACTCCCGGTGCAGACCGTCACACGGGGCAGGCCCGAGGGGTACGCACTGCAGGGAGCTCCGGGGCGAGCGGCGGCCTCCACCCTCTCAGGAGTCAGTCCTGGGCCCAGAAAGGGTTGCCAGGAAAAACACTTTAACCTAACAGTTCCAAGGCAAGACTATTTAAAACATATTGCAAGGATTAATATTTGGAATAAACTACTATGAACCAAACCATCAACTACTTCTAGGGAGAAACAGGGTTAAATCTGTTTAGTGCTTAGAGGGACGGCACTGGGACACTCACACGATACACGCGTGCCGGGTAAGTGCAAACGAGTCTGTGTTCTGATTGCGGGGGAGGGGAGAATGTTACTTACACTTCTCAAAATGTGTTCAGGCAGGGAAAAATCTATTCTAAGGTTTGAATTTGTTTCATTAAAAAATTACGTTAAAATGAAGCCAATTTTGAATACTCTTGAACCATAAACATTTTAAATGGGTTAAAAACAAATTATTCATGATCACCTGAAGATGCTCCTCGCCTGCTGTTCCGTCAGGCCCAGCTCCTCCCTGGAAACGCCACCCTCGGTGAGAAGGTCGTCAATGATGTCCGCGATGTCCACCAGCCCAGACATCTGCAGTGGGTCTGCCGACACGCTTCGTTCACAAATGCAATCGGAGAAACCGCAGTCAGGACTGCAACTTACCACAGCAAGCATGCATGAACATGTGACATGAGCACACAGATGATAAACACACAGCTCCTGTCCCTTTGACTCTTTACCCCCAGGAATCCTCACTGGAAAAGCCTGGTCGTAACCGATGATTTTGTGTGTGCCCCTAAAGAAGCAACACAAAGCTCAGGAGACAGCTTCCACCGGTCCTGCCTGCTGAAACGTAACACACAGGCAGCAGAGGAGGGGACAGCCACTGAAGTCTCGGGATTCTTATTCTCTGTGCTAAACACTCCTTGGTTTCTTCAAACACCCCATTCACAATGGGAATTAAATATATTCCTTTAATCCGCAAAAACAGTGTCGTGTAGAAGTCCACATACCTCTGAACAACCAAATTTCCAGAATGCAGAATTTATACCCAAACTTAAGTAAAATTGTGATTCTTAAGATATTTACCTCTCAAATAACTCATCACTGTTATTCACACCTTAAAAAAAGAAACATGATTAATAAAAATTTCAGGCAGTTATATTTTTACTTTTAAGTATTAACCTGACTTAGAAATTATATAACCAGAAATTAAAATATTTTTAAACTTTCAAATTGGTTTACAGGTATGTATGTATACCATATTTATCCTCCTCTTGAATATGCTACTTGGTAGTAAATATTGTCCACATTTTAAGATTATTACTTTTGTATCCACAATACTCAGAATGATATCATTTAGGGGGTACAACCTTCCTGTGCTTAGAACAGTTTAGAATACTGGAATGCAATTTATTATTAAAATAATCACACGCAAAAAAAAACCCCTCTGATGGTCTAAAAGTAATACATTTGGGAAAATATCTAAGTTAAACCCAGGAAAGCTTTATTAAGAGAAAAAAATTAATGATTTAATGACATCTTCTTTATAGCCTTTCTTTTATTTTAATGAGAGCAATGCACCCTAACTGGTGTGGCTCAGTGGACTGAGTGCCAGCCTGCAAACTGAAGCCACTGGTTTGATTCCCAACCAGGGCACACCCGTGGGTCACAGGCCAGGTCCCCAGTTGGGGACATGTGAGAAGCAACCAACTGATGTTTCTCTCACACATTGATGTTTCTCTCCTCTTTCTTTCTCCCCTCCCCTCTTTCTAAAAATAAATTTAAAATTTTTAAAAATAAATCCCAGGAATACCATTTGAAAATACTATTTTAAGTGCTTATATTACTTTAACAATGGTTAAAGCATACTTTAGCACTCAGTAAAGACATCATTATTGGCCATCAATAAATATCTTGGGCACAAAAACATTTCAAGCCCTGGCTGGGTTGCTCAGTTGGTTAGAGCATCATCCCAATACACCAAGCTTGTGGGTTTGATCCCCAGTCAGGGCACATATAAGAATCAACCAAAGAATGCATAAATAAATGGAACAAATCAATGTTTCTTTCTCTAAAAATCAATACATTAAAAAAACATTTCAAATCAACTGTCAATGGTTCAACCTTTGCATTTCTAGGATCTATTTATTCACATGCCAAAATGTGTTCGTTGGACTAAAGAAGCACATCTGGCTGCCACCTCCATGTGAAATGGGATGAGAAGTGGCAGTAAGGTGTTCTAAGTCTCACTGCCCTTCCCTGTAAGATGGGGCTGTGCGAGGCGAGGAATAGCCACATTCCCAATAAACACTGTTCAGGAGCAAGAGCCCATTGCTGTGCTGCACCTTTCGGTGAGCTGCAGAGGAAGCAGAGAACGATACCTGGGAAACTTGCATTCTGGTCACTGGAGAGGCTGGCGGTGGAATTGGCAGAAGGAAACACATAGGTGTTTGGATGAGAGTGAATTTCTGTTACTGAAAATTCAGCTCCAAAAGTCTGATCTTTGTCACTTTGGTCTTCTTTATTCATATGAGTCAGGAAATGCACTGATCCAGAGTCTATATTACAATTAAAAAAAAAGAGCAGAGGGGAAAAAAATCACATGGAAAGATAAAACACAGCTGATGTGTCTACATGGCAACAGGTGTATGACAAGTTTGCAACATACGATGGTTTTGTATAATGAAATAATTTAATGTTTAAATTTTACAGTCTTCAATAGTAAAAAAAAAACTATTACATTTATTATCAACTTCAGAAAACACGGCAGACCGCCTTCCTAAAGTGGACAGGCTCCGACACATTATAAAAACACAGAAGAAATGCTAAATTTAAAACACGGTTAATACACAACAAAACCCTGTACATAAAAAAATGCTCTGGTGCCAGAAGAGGGACTCAACGCTGGGCTGTAAGTGGATGCTGACGCTGGCCGAGTCCTAGAGCCGCAGGAGACGTGGTCTCTGCAGGGCTGTGAGGGGAACGGAGCGCTTGGCACGGCCTCCAGTGCTGATGACCCACTCTGCCCGAAAGTGGGGCAAGAAAAACGCTGCCCTGGAGAAGCAGCAAAGACATTTTCTGTCAGTCTGCACAGTGATGGAAGAAAAATAAAGTCAGCTCTGAGGAATCAAAACCCGCCTTGTCCTGGCTGGTGTGGCTCTGTGGATTGAGAGCTGCTCTGTGAACCAAAGTGTTGTTGGTTCGATTCCCAGTCAGGGCACATGCCTGGGTTGCAGACCAGGTCCCCAGTAGGGATCACGTGAGAGGCAAGCACACATCGATGTTTCTCTCCCTCTAAATATAAGTAAGTAAAATCATTTAAAAAACCCTGTCTTGCCAAAAGCAGGCATGGGATCTGAATTTATACTATCAATGTGGTATAGCAACTCCTAGCCAAAAACTGCGTACAAAAATTTGTCCTAAAATTTTCTGTCAGTGACAGAAAATACAAAACTCCAAAGACAAATATACACAACTCGGCAAACCTCCCCACCAATATGAT
The DNA here is from genome assembly GCF_014824575.4 of Sturnira hondurensis. Classification (NCBI taxonomy): domain Eukaryota; kingdom Metazoa; phylum Chordata; class Mammalia; order Chiroptera; family Phyllostomidae; genus Sturnira; species Sturnira hondurensis. The sequence goes on from NW_028087015.1 coordinate 38,608,904, forward strand.
GAAAAATTACAAGTCACACAAAGAAAGCCACAACCATGAAAGAGTCAATATGCAGTCAATAATTGAGAACATGCCACGTGAAATAAAGCACTCTGAAAAAGCATAAAATATTACTGGTCACTAAAGAAGGTACACAGCCCTGGCTGATGTAGCTCAGTGGATTGAGCGCAGGCCTGCAAACCAAAGAGTTACCAGTTCCATTCCCAGTCGGGGCACGTGCCTGAATTGTGGGCCAGGTTCCCAGTTGGGGACACATGAGAGGCAACCACATATTGATGTTTCTCTCCATCTCTTTCTCTTTCCCTTCCCCTCTCTCTAAAAATAAATAAATAAAATCTTTTTTTAAAGAAAGAAGGTATACAAACCACAACAGAAGAACAGGACAGTATATCCAAACAACAGACAGATTTAAAAAAGAAACAGAAGTCTGAACAAATGCAAATCCTACAGCAAAGGTGACAGGGCAGGAGAGAGAGGTGGTGGCCTAGATCTGAGGGAGCCTCCAGTGCTGACGACTGAGAGGTAAAAAGGTGGGAATTAGGACGCAGTGAAGAGACAGGGAAGAGGGGGGTGAAGGTCTGGCATACCTCTCGCAGGTGTTTTAGAAAACAGAACAGAGAATGGGGAGGAAGAAATACTCCAAAAGAAAAGGGACAAAAAATTCCCAATATGAAACCTGCAGACTGAAGAATCATCCCTATGCCCATAGAGAAATAAAAACTAATATACACCTAGAAAAACTATATCAAAAATGCAAAGTAAGGCCCCCCCAAAAAAAACTTTTAAAAAATCAGACATAAAAAGAACAGCAATTAGATAGCAGAGTTAGTATAAACTCAGCAATTAGAAATACCAGTAGATGGTGGAATAATATCTTTAAAAAGCTGGGGGAAAATAAGCCTTAACACAGAATACTATGCTATAAGCCATTACTTGTGAATGATAGTAAAATTAAAGCTATTTTTGAAGGCAGAGAATATGACACTCAGATTCATTAAATGAAAGAACTAATGATGGAAGAAAGAAGAAAACAATCCTCAAAGAAAGGGGCACAAGAAGCAACTGTGGGCAACGACAGCAGGGACAGAAAATGCCAGAGAGCATTTCACTCTGAGTGCAACTCAGGTAAGGATTATTTCATGAAACTTGTGCTTTGGTTTTATAAACTTACTGTTTACATATTTACATGACTTAACTTACAATTTTTAAAAGAAGCAATTGAGGGTAAAGAAAATGGCAAATGTGCTGATAAATTCAAAGGCATACTGACTTAAAAAAATAAGAGACATGGGAGAACAAATGGGAGGTTTAAAAACAAGGTAGAGCCCTGGCTGGTGTAGCTCAATGGATTGAGCACGGGCCTGTGAAGCAAAGGGTTGCCGGTTCGATTCCCAGTCAGGGCACATGCCTGGGTTGCAGGCCAGTTCTCTAGTACAAGTTCTCTAGTAGGGGACACATGAGAGGCAACCACACACTGATGTTTCTCTCCACTCTTTCTCCTTCCCTTCCCCTCTCTCTAAAACTAAATAAAATATTTAAAAACATAAAAAGGTAGAACTAAAACAGAACAAGCAGAGAAGGGAGGGAGCAGTGTTAGTTCAGGGCTCTAACAGTTTGGGAGGTAAATATATTCACCTTAAATTATGACTATGAGTGTTGAAAATTCGAGAATAATCACTAAGAGATGAAAAATATAATGCGTAGTTGAAAGGAAGAGAGAAAATACAGAAAACCAAAGCCAATGGAAAGAAGAAAAGAAAGATGGAAGTGAAAAATACACAGTGAATAAAAAGCCCCAAATGAGATGATAGAAACACTCACAAATACAGGGCAGGACAGAAGCAGGTTTACAGCTGTGAGTACGAGAAACAGTTTAATCTTGTATTGTTTGCTTATCATTGTATTATTTTCCCTGTGAACGACTGTACACCTACTTTTGCCCAACTTTGTAAATCAGTGATTACTGTGAATGGAAACTATTTATAGATGATGAGTAAAACCCAAACTGTCTAATGATTTTTAAAAATGAAACTGGTTATATGCGGAACACAGTCACAACACAGTCACTGAGTGTGAAGCGAAGGGATGTCTCACTGACAGAAAATATGCAGGACAGAGGAGGACGTTAACTAACATCACACAAACTCAGTTAATGAAATCAGTCTCTGAAACACACTTGAGAACAAACACCCACGTTTCTTCCGCAGAGAAACCCCACGGGGAAAAAAAGGAGGAAGCCCACAGTTAAAGGAGACTTATAAGCTATCGACCCACTGCCATGAGTGGATGACACTTGCATTCCAACTAGAACAAAAAAAACCAACTACTTTTTAAAAGGAGACAACTGGTGCCATGTGAACGATGGTCAGATACATGACCACAGTAAGATTTTTAAGGAGTGAATATATTGTTTTAAACATATGCCTATGCTGAAAGAGAAGCTTCATCTTTAACAGGTAGGACAACATGCTGTGGGCCCTGCCCAGCACGGCTCAGCGGGTCGGGCGTCATCCCGCAAACCGGGAGGCACGGCGGGATTCCTGGTCAGAGCACAGGCCTGGGTTGCGGGTTGCGTGTCCAGTCAGGGTGCTTTCAAGAGCCAACTGATCACTGTTTCCTTTCCCTCACTTTCACCCTCCCTTCCCCTCTCTCTGGAATCAATAAAAGAAAAAAAATTTAATGTGCTGTCTGGGATTTGTTTCAAATCCAGGAAACATGGGAAGAATGAGTGGGCGCATGGGAAGAGAGTTGGGTACATGAAGGTTAGTTACACTATCCTGCCTTCTACTGAAATAGGCTTATACCTGTAAAACAAAAAGGATCAAAAACAACACACACAGCTGGCTCTTGAATAACAAGAGGATTGGGAGCACCAACACCCACACGGCAAAAAAATCCTTGTACGACTCTGACTCCCCCAAAACTTAGATGTCCCTCAGTATCTGGGGGGTACTGGTTTCAGGGCTCCCCAGACACCCAAATCTGCAGACACCCAGTTCCTGATGTGAAATGGCACAGACCATGCATGCGGTCAGCCCTCTGCGTCTGTGTCCTCCCAACTGTGGGTCAAAAACTGTACCCCATTTACCGAAAAACATCCACGTATAAGTGGACCCATGCAATTCAAACCTCTGTTGTTCAGGGGGCAGCTGGATATTTATACCTATAAATACATCTAAGAAGTTATATCATATGCTCATCTAACCATAATAGAATGAAAGTGGAAATAAATTACAAAACTATAGTCCAAACCCCATAAAATTTGGATGCTAAAAAACCCTTTTATGAGCTAAGAAGAACTCTTAATATAAGTGACAAACATTCAGGTCTGAACAGTATGAAGACCTGGTGCCCATGAACGCTGTGTGGGCCTTGCAGGAATATGTGACCACAAATGCATACATTACAAAAAAGAAAGAAAGGAGTTAGGAGAACACCAGAAAGTTCCCAAATGCAGCCAAAAATAATAAAACTCAGAAATTTATGAAAAAAATTTAAGAAATGAGAGACCACCAGTCTGCTTTTTAAAAACACATTAAATCGCGGACAAGACTGAAGCAGAGAGAAAATGTAGATATAAACAACTCTAGGTACATAGACATTTTTAAAAATAACTAACCTACTTTCATTCTTTCAATAAGAAATGCAAAAACTTAACATTTCGCCATTTCCCAGTCATGTAACCAAAGCCTCACATTCCAGCTCAGCTGATGTGCACGACAGCACCACAGCGCAGCCGCAGGGCGCTCACAAAAATGAAGGTCCTGCCCACACTGCCCACCAGGCGTAAAGTCGGAAGAGGTGGCAGCACGGGCTTCTCAGGAAAAACAGGCCCGGGGTGGGAGCCAATCACATTAGCACAAAAATAATCCCAGTCTAACACTGGGGGGCCGATGGCTCCAGCTCACATATGCTTCTTCTTTCAATGTGCACCATGCCCCCAACTCCCCACAAACCTTTGGAAATGCTAATGGTTTTCGAAGCCAATGTTCTTTCAGATTCAGGGCCTGAAGACAATTCGGTGGGACCCACAGATTCAACCTGTAGGCAGACACACACCACATGTTACAAATTTTACAGTGTGATAATTTCAAAACAATATAAACAATTTTACATAGATTATGAACATTTGCACTGATGCAACCAATGGAAGAAAGAGGATTTATTTACTTGTAGTTTGACTGATTTAACCCTGTAAGAGACTCGGGAAAAAAAGCATCATGGAATTTAGAATGGGGAGCCAGGCTAACTACCACCTGGACAAAACCTTTTATTGCCAAGACTAGAGGACGAGGCCCAGAGACAGACAGCAACTCTCTTAAGGCAGGGCATGGACTTGAACCCGGCCTTCAAGAGTCCAAGGTGGTGCTTGTCCACAGCACGCCTCTGCCTCCTCCAGGCCACACGCTGTTTTCTTAACTACAAAGGGCAAGTCAAAATCCTTGCATTTGTGTGCGCTTTGTAACAGCATGATAAGGTCTTAAATCGAGAGGCCAAACTTGCATTTAAGGCACTGCTATTTCCTTCAAAGACGTCACCTTGGACAACTAACCTCTATAGGTACCTAACAGCCTACTGCAGTCTTACCCCATGTGACTTTTCAGTGTAGTTCCTCATATGTTTAACCTTAACTTTTTAATGTGGGTTAAGTATCTGGATTAAAGAAATACTATAAACCCAGTAAATACATCTTTAAAATGTCAACAGCTGGCCACCTGGAATATCTGTTAGGTAAGTCAACAATGGAATTCTTGTCTTGCAGACCAGTTTGCATTTCCTAACATGCAGCTTTAAGACATTCAAACTATTTCTCACTATTTGTTTTTTAATCTTTATTCTACATAAATTTAACTTCCTTAAAAAAAAGAGTATATTTGTACAAATTAACAAATTAATGTTTGAAACTTCCTTTTTAGTTGTCTAATTACCACGATATACCAATACACATAAACATTAATCTTATTATAAATACTTTTTAAAGGTAGAGAAAACTTCTAAGAACTACTAATCTATTATATAAAATATTTAAAAGAACTAAGAATTCCAAATATAAAAACAATGATATTTACAAAATTATAAAAATCTTGCTGTAGAAAATGATAATTAGGAACCGGGTTTGTTTCAATCCACATCTATTCATAATTCATCTATTTCTTTCCGCAGTAGGAAGCCAAGTTCACTTCTTAAAAGCCTCAGGCAGGGACTCTCAACTGGAGGCAGTGTAGCCGCACCGCCCCCGCCCCTGTTCCCAAGGATATCTGGCAGTATCTGGAGACTTTCCTTGTCATCACAGCGGGGTGGGGGTGGGGTGCACACTGACAGCTACTGAATGAAGTGAGCGCCCTGCGACACAGCCGGCCACCCAGAGCACGGAATTATCTGGCCCAAACGTCAACAGTGCTGAGGTTGAGAGACCCGAGCCTAAAGAAAGTGAATTTCCCATTCTTTTGAAAAATCAGTGTTTATAAAATCATATCGCACTAGCTAGCTAGTAACTCGGTAATAAGCAAAAACTGACGTAAGGACAGCCCACCTTGTCGCAAGGCCGGTCCACCAGTCCGCGCTGGGGGAAGTCCTGCTCTATGTCCGCAGCGATCTTCCCGATGGCCAGCAGCTGCTCATCCATTTTCCGCAGCTGGGAAGTGAGCCGCTCCAGTCGGCGGGCTGCTGCGGCGCCGGGCTCAGGGTGAGCGGCGGAGACACCCTGCAGCAGCTCCTGCAGGAGGTAATCCCGCAGCTCATCCTTCTCTGCAGTATCTGGCTTCAAGCTCCGCTCTTTGCACTGCACACCTGGCTTTGGCATATCTAAATATTAATAAGGGTAATGTCAGGATCGATTATAGTTAAGGAAGGGTGAATGCTGATGATCTCACGTCTTGGAAGATCCCAATTTAAGTCTGCCTAGCATTCCCTCCCAAATCAGCTTCTACTTGATACACTTAGAAACACCACTTCAGCTTCTTGACTTCCCAGACCTGTCTTTGCTGTGAGGTACAGATTTGTAACAGTGTTAGTGTGACCGCAAGTCTCCATATACAAGGCAGTCTGAATGTTACTTTTAGCCTCTGCTACAAAAATATCCTTCATCAAAGAGCAAATTTAGTATCTTTTTGACTTTCTAAAACTATTTGAAAACCAACAATGTCACACAGTAAAAGTTAGACCCCCCTTTAGGGGATCTCAAGCAAACATTAAACCTCCCAAATACATTACAATAATGCAACCTGATGTATGAGTATAAAACTCAATATTTTACTACTAAAGTTCTGTTGGCTACCATGCCTGTGTGCTTCTGTGTGCTATTCCAGAATTTCCTTTCTTTTTAAGTAAAAATTTCTTTTTAACACCTCAAAACTCACCCCACAGGATATTTATTGCTGACCCCACTGAGAAAAGACAGAGGCACAAACACACCTGGGTTTTCCTTGCAGCACATCCATGGGCCTCAGACCTGAACCATGGCCCTATCTTATCTACCTCCTGTCCCCATTCTCCTTAGCAAAGGAGAAGCCTTTTTCTGCTTTATTTCGCAATCACCACGTTCTGTGCTTATTTTCCAGTACCGCAGTGCCTGGGGGCGGGGGGCGGGGGGCGGGGGATTGGAGTGGAGTGGTACTCCTAGGGCCTTCACCTTCGTCCAGCTCTCTGTCTGATGATGTAGGTGGAGTAACACCAGGCTCCGCCCCTGCTGTACTGCCTGCTCTCCGGCTCCTCTCCTCCAAACAGGATAGAGACACTTCTGCAGGTTTAAAAAGGAAGTCCACAGCCGAACTGGCAGACTCTATCAAGAATATGAAAGGCATACAAAAATTGATTCTAAAATTCTAAATGAAGTTTTTGGAAGATTACTTCTAAATATGACCAAAAACATCCAAAAGTACAATGGATTTTCAGGAGAGCCAGGAGATGTAAGTAGGGTTAACAATGCTATATTAAAGGATTTTTCAAAATGTTTTAAAAATTTAATTAAAAAGTAGGAAAAATGTATTACCTTGGCTCTTAAAATTGCGCAGGGGAACAGTGCTAGTAACTGAGGAGGCCATGCAATGTAACTCTGCAGAAGACGGGCCTTCCAGGTGCTGTCTGATGGTACCATCACCTGAAGGCTCTTTGACAGGTAACTCCTGGAGGTCGTCAGCTTCGATGTCGATCACATTTATGTACGTGTGTCCAACCTGAGCCACAGCCTGCAACCAAAGAGGGCTACATTTTTTCACACTGTACGGCCACTCTGCCCGCCCCCACCGCCCATAACAAGATTTAGTTCTGAAGGCGAGAGCACCCAGGAGCCTCCTTCAGGGAAATTGCAGTGCTGTGATCCGAGTTTACAATATTTTGAGGCATAACATTTAAATCTTAGTTTTTTGACCTTTTCAGCAAAGCTACACAGGTAATTTTGTAGTCTCATTCCACCTATACAACTGAGTAACGAGGATGACCCTAATGAATTTCAGCATAAAGGTATTATTAAAACTTCTGAATAAAACCCAGACCAAAGCCAGCACCGTGTCCAAGGCCGAAGGTGACAGCGGTCTCTCTGCTGTCCCGGTGGGAAGTCTGAGACTGAGAGATCTGCCCGGAGCCACCGGTGGAGGGACATTCACAGGCTCACATTCTGAAAATTAAAAAAGAAAAATCAGGAATCAAAAAAATCTACAAACAACTCTAAGTCTTTAACTTTGAAATAACAAGCCGGCAACATACAACATAACATGCATTTGTTGAAAATCTGAGTAGATTTTCACAGGTATAATTTACTACAGAGTAATTCTTTAAAAAATACATTTTGTTCCCTGGCTGGTGTAGCTCAGTGGATTGAGCACGGGCCTGCAAACCAGAGGATCATGGTTCAATTCCCAGTCAGGGCACATGCCTGGGTTGCAGGCCAGTTCCCAGGAGGGGACACACAAGAGGCAACCACACATTGATATTTCTCTCCCTCTCTCCTTCCCTTCCCCTCTAAAGATAAATAAATAAAATCTTTAAAAATACATATTTTTTGTCTATTTTTAGAGAGGGGAAGGGAAGAAGAAAGAGGGAGAGAAACCGTGATGTGAGAGTTGCCTCTCACCCCCCCAAGGGGCTCTGGCCTGTGCCCTGAGCAGGAAGTGGGAGAATCCAACTGGAGACCTTTGGGTCTGCAGGATGGTGCTCAGTCAGCCAGGGCTAGAGTAACTCTTAATCCAATGCACACTATCACTTTTTCCATACGAGTCATTCACAAGAGTAAATTATCTAGTCATGTTGAGAAATGCTGTATTTCCCCCCTCTAGCTGGCATAGCTCAGTGGATTGAGGACAGACTACGAACCAAAGGATTGCAAGTTCGATTCCCAGTCAGGGCACATGCTTGGGTTACAGGCCAGATCCCTAGTGGGGGTCATGAGAGAGGCAACTCACCTTGATGTTTCTCTTTCTTTCTCCCTCCCTTCCTAGCTCCAAAAATAAATAAAATATTTTTAAAAATGCTGTATTTCCTATTTTCATTTCATATAATATTGTCATGTTTGTTTATTTAGGAAAATTTCAATTAAATCAGGTTTTAGGAAATTAACCCATAACTAATTTCTATTTTACTTTCAATGTTGTTTATCTGTTTGTTAAATTTTACTAGCTTTATTGAGATACAATTCACATCTTTTAAAAGGGAACAGTTCAGCAGTTTTTAGTAAATTCACAAAACCCACTGCTATATTTTACCACTTAAAATGTTTACTATCTAAAGTTTATAAAATTCATTAGCCTTTTATTGAAAAGTAAAGTAGAGACCAGTCACAGCAGACCAGCAGACAGTCTGATGCTGTGCCTTTCGTCCTGGACTCCACTCTCATTTCCCAGCATTTTATTTTTAATTTTCCAGTGTTTAATAGGACATTTCTTTCACATTTCATATGCAAGCTATAACTCATTGTCACACTGAGTACCAGAAACTCAGCACTAGGCCTTGAATTTAAACCATATGACAACCATAAAACTAAGCAAAAGTGAAAATACTTAAATTACACTTTATTAAACTGAGTGACAGGCAGCCGCATGTCCGTGGAGGTGGCAGCGCCTGCCTTAACGCCCTGCACACGCAACCTTCGATCAGGGTTTCTCGGGAAAATGAAAGAGGTCGCAGCTGATATGGGAGAAATGGTTTGTTGGGTTTTATGACAATCAGAAACGGTTTCTTGAGAAGCAGCTTCTTTATCTTGTAATCAGAAAATTTGAGGCAAAAAGAGAAAATAGAAAAAGGATTTCACAAACACAGAGTTGAATATATAAATGCTGATATTATTTAGCTATTGGGTATAAAGGGTAGTAAAAAATTAGATTGACACCTTAAATTTTAATTTTAAAAAACTAATGATAAAATTAAGGATAATTTCAGACTTTATTATTGTTTGCATCCTGGAGCTGATCCCCAAGATGAACACCGCAAGCGGGCCGCGGGCCGCGGGCCGAGCCAGCCACGGACAACAGAGGGCTCTCCCACAGGTCCAGAGCGTCTCACAGGTGAGCGACAGACGCAGGACAGAGTGATCAACTAAAGCTGCAACACCTGTCAGAATGGCTGCCCACAAACACCAAGTGCTGGCGAAAACGGGGAGAAAGGGAAGCTGGTGCACTGGGGGCGGGAAAGCAGACTGGAGCGGCCACCGTGGAGGGCAGTACGCAGATTCCTAAAAAAATTAGAAGTGGAACTGCCTCATGACCCAGCAATTCCACTTCTGAGTCTAGAGCCAAAGATGCCCGAAACACGACTGTCAAAGAATATATTCTCCCCTATGTTCACTGCAGCATCATTTGCAGTCAGCAACTTATGGAAGCAGCCCAAGTGCCCACCAACAGATGAGGGGATAAAAAGCAAAGGTACATATATAAAATAGAACATTACTCGGCCATAAAAAAGAGTAAAATCTTACTATTTGCAACAGTACAGATGGACCTAGGAGGTATTATACTAAGTGACGTCAGTCAGTCAGAGAAAGACAAATACCAAGTGATTTCACTCACACACGGGATCTAAAGAACAATGCGAACAACACAGAAGAGACTCAGATACAGAGAACTGATGGCACCAGAGGGAAGGCTGGCAGGGGGGTGGGTGAAAAGGTGAAGGGATTAAGAAGTACAAAGTGGTAGTTACAAAATAGTCACAGGGAAGTAAGGTACAGCAAAGGAGCAGAATCAATAATATTGTAACAGCTATGCACGGGGGGGGGCCAGGTGGGCACCAGTGTCATCAGGGGGACACTTTGTAAACTATGTGACTGTCTAACCGCTATGCTGTACACCTGAAACTGATACAAAATACTGAATGTAAACAGTAATTGAAAAAAATACAATAAAAAGAATGTCTCAAATACATACTCATTATTTCATCACAAAACATCTTATGCATGCTTAAGCTCATTCAGAAAGAAACAAAAATTGAAAATCAGCCTTTCTGAGCCCTGGCTGGTGTGGCTCAGTGGATTGAGCGCGGGCCTGCGACCCAGACGATCGCGGTTCGATTCCCAGTCAGGGCACATGCCTGGGTTGCAGGCTGGTTCCTTGCAGGCCAACTCCCAGCAGGGGACACACGAAAGGCAACCATACATAGATGTTTCTCTCCCTCTCTCCTTCCCCTCTAGATAAATAAATAAATTTTAAAAAAAAAGCAGCCTTTCTTTGACCTTTCAAACAAAAGAGTTAGCTAAATCACAATGATGACAAAAAAGGCTCTTACACAAAATAATGCACTGAAGCATTATTTATCAGGAAAAAATACTAGCTACCACTAACGCATTCAACAATAAGAAATTAGTTAAACAGCCTGGCTGGTATGGCTCAGTGAATTGAGTGCCCGCCTGTGAACCAAAGAGTCACCAGTTCAATTCCCAGTCAGGGCACATGACGGGGTTGCAGGCCAGGCTCCCCAATGCGAGCGCGCAAGAGGCAATCACACACTGATGTTTCTCTCCCTCTTTTTCTCCCTCCCTTCCCCTCTGTCTAAAAATAAATAAATAAAACCTTCAAAAATAAATAAAAATAAAAAAGAAATTAGTTTAATGTTTTATGGCAGAGAAGGAAGAAGGAATATGCTTACAAAGAACTTTCTGATGACACAAAAATGTTTGGCAAAAGTAGAACTCAAAGTGAAAAGCAAAGAATACAAAATGCAGGCAACCCTGCTTACCGGAACCGAATCCACTCCCGAAAATGTGCCGCTCAGTCAGACACAGAGACTGGGCTGCGCTGTGTCTGGTGGGGGAAGAAGTTGTCCAGGCGCACCCAGCACTCCCAAACACCGTTAAACTCTCTCAACCCCTGGATGCTATCCCCAGAGATTACCAAGTCCTATAAAGCATTTCAAACATCACTTCTTCATTAACATACCATTAACCCATTAACTTGTGTGCACTACGCAATACTGCCGAACATACCAGGCACAAGTTACCCTCAACACCACGGCAAACATGTACAGCGTTGGCCAAACAGTTCGTTCGGTGCTTCCTGTGAGATGGCTTGGTAGTAGCCCTTGGTCGTCCTTTAACTTCATTCGAAACAAGTTTGTTAGGTTGTAATGTGACAGCTGCCATAGCAACGTGCATTTAAACAAACCTGTAAAATGGTGAATTTTTCTGTAGCCATTTTAATCTTGAAGATGAAAGAAAATACATGATATTTTTGGCATATTATGCTTTATTATTTCAAGAATGGTTAAAAAGCAACTGAACCAAAAAATTGTGTGCAGCGTATGGAGAAGGTGCTGTGACTGACCAACTGTGTCAAAAGTGGTGTGAGAAGTTTCATGCTGGAGATTTCTCGCTGGACGATGCTCTAGGCACAGGTGGGCCAGGTGAAGTTGATAGTGATCAAAACAAGATGTTACCCCTGGCTGGTGTGGCTCAGAGGACTGAGCGCTGGCCTGTGAACCGGAAGGTCACTGGTTTGATTCCCAGTCAGGGCACTTGCCTGGGCTGCAGGCCAGATACCCAGTGGGTAGCACGTGAGAGGAAACCACACACTGATGTTTCTCTCCCACTCTTTCTCCCTCCTTTCCCCCCTGTCTAAAAATAAATTGAGGACTTCCGCCAAGATGGAGGCATAGGTGGAAACACTGTGCCTTCTCCCATAACCAAGTTTGAATACAACAAAGGTTTGGAGAACAAAGACACAGCCAAAGAACAGAAAATTGAATTATACGAAAGTCCGACAACAACAAACCATTCAACCGGGACGGTAAGAGGGGCAGAGCCAGCAGCAGAGCAGGGTCAGGCAGGAAAGATCCCCCGACCTAGGTGCGCAGGTAGACCGGACCCAGTCGGCAGACTGACCGCGGTCGCACATTTGCACACAGTGTGACGGACCATGCAGGCCCCAGAGGGCGAACCCATTGGTGGAGGGCTGACGGCGGTGGCACACTTGCGTGCAGTGGGATGAAAAGCGCAGGCTCCGGTGGCGGTGGCAGCTGCAGCGGGAGGCCGCAGATGGGACACCATTGCTCTTCTTTGCCCCCGCCCCCACATACAGCGTCACAACCCAGCCACTGAGTTGCCCTGCTCTGGTGAACACCTAGGGCTCCGTTCCTGCTACTTAACAGGCACGAACAGCCCAAAAGATGGCGCAAGAAGAACTCAAAGTCCCAGAGCCGATAACTCTAGGCAAAAAAGAAATAGCGAACCTCTCAGATGCACAGTTCAAAACACTGGTGATCAGGATGCTCACAGAACTGGTTGATTATAGTCACAAACTAGAGGAACATATGAAGGCTAAACAGACTGAAATGGAGGGAAATGCACAGGAAACCAATAGTGATGGAAAGGAAACTGGGACTCAAATCAATGGAATGGACCAGAAGGAAGAATGAAACATCCAACCAGAAAGGAATGAAGAAATGGGAATTCAAAAAAATGAGGAGAGGCTTAGGAACCTCCAGGACATCTTTAAACGTTCCAACATCCGGATTATAGGGGTACCAGAAGGGGGAAAGAAACAGCCACGAGTGGAAAACTTATTTGAACAAATAATAAAGGAGAACTTCCCCAATCTGGCAAAGGAAAGAGACTTCCAGGAAATCCAGGAAGCTCAGAGAATCCCAAAGAGGTTGGACCCAAGTAGGAACACACCAAGGCACATCATAATTACATTAGCCAAGATTAAAATGAAGGAGAGAATCCTAGAAGCAGCAAGAGATAAGGGGACAGTCACCTACAAAGGAGTACCCATCAGACTGTCAGAGGATTTCTCAAAAGAGACCTTCCAGGCAAGAAGGGGCTAGAAAGAAGTATTCCAAGTCATGAAATCCAAAGACCTACAGCCAAGATTGCTTTATCCAGCAAAGCTTTCATTTAGAATGGAAGGGCAGATAAAGTGCTTCTCAGATAAGGTCAAGTTCAAGGAGTTCATCATCACCAAGCCCTTACTATATGAAATGCTAAAGGGACTTATCTAAGAAAAAGAAGATGAAAAATATGAACAGTGAAAGGAGAGCAAACTCACAGTTATTAACAACCACACCTAAAACAAAAGCAATCCAAGAGGACAGCTAGATCAGGAGTGGAACCATAGAAATGAAGAACACATGGAGGGTTAGCAACAGGGGAGTGGGAGGAGGAGAAGGAGGGAGAAGGCACAGAAAATAGCATAGATGGTAGGTAGAAAATAGATAGGGGGAGGGCAAGAATAGTAGGGGAAATATAGAATCTAAAGAACTTGAGACACATGGTTATAAACTAAGGGGGGAGAACGGTGGGGGAGGGAGTGTGCGGGTGGAGGGGAATGAAGGGGGGAATAGAACAACTGTAATGGTATAATCAATAAAAAACATTAAAAAATTAAAATAAAATAAATCGGATCTTTAAAAAAAAACAAAAATGAGATGTTGAGAACAATCAACATTGTACCCCGTGAGAGATAGCTGACATACTTGATATATCCAAATCAAGAACTGAAAATCATTTGCACCAGCTTGGTTACATTAATCACCTTGATGTTTGGGTTCCATGTAAGCTAAGCGAGAAAAACCTTCTTGACCATATTTCCACATGCAATTCTCCACTGAAATTAACAAAAACATTCTGGTTTTAAAACAAATTGTGACAGGTGATGAAAAGTATTTGCAATACTGTGGAACAGAGGAGATCATGGTCAAGCGAAATGCACCACCACCGAGGCCGGTCTTCATCCACGGAAGGCGATGTTGTGTAGGTGGTGGGACTGGAAGGGAGTCCTCTATGATGAGCTCCTTCCAGAAAACCAAACGGTTAATGCCAACAAGTACTGCAGCTCCCTGTTAGACCAACTGAAAGCAGCGCTGAATGAAAAGCACCCTGAATTAGTCAACAGAAAACGCATAACCTCCCATTAGGATAACACAAGACCACATGTTTCTTTGACGACAAGCAAAAACTCCTACAGCCTGGCTGGGAAGTACTGATTCATCCACCATATTCACCAGACATTACACCTTCAGGTTTCCATTTATTTCAGTTTTTACAAAATTCTCTTCATGGAAAAAATGTCAATTCTCTGGAAGACTGCAAAAGAGACCTGGAACAGTTCTTTGCTCAAAAAGGTAAAAAGTTTTGGGAAGATGAAATTATGAAGTTGCCTGAAAGATGGCAGAAGACAGTGGAACAACATATGTTGTTCAATAAAGTTATTGGTGAAAAGTGAAAAATGTGTTTCTTATTTTTACTTAAAACCCAATGAACTCTTTGGCTAATGTAATACTATAAAATAAACAAATAATGAAATAACATGTTAAGAATACACTCCGAGTGGAAAGTGTCCCAAGGTACCGGAAAACAGACAAACCCTGGAGCCCGTTAAGGGCTCGCCTCTCGGGAGAACAGCCTGGCTTCCCGCAGCAGGGACAGGCACACAGTGAGGGAGTCATGGTGTCATGCACTCACACCCCTTGGTGACATGCCCACAGGAAGACAAAAGCACCAAAACATTACTTCTGAGTGGTATGATTACAGTTAATTTCATCTTCATAGCTTGCTACATTATCCCTTCTACAGATCACGCGTTATTTTGAAAACCAATAAATACTGTACAGTAATATGAAATCAGAGGCTTAAAAAGGCACAGAGTTCCACACATGCACGTAAGAATCGCTGTGCCACAAAGAGCAGAGAGAACTCGTGTTTACACAGAATTCTGTGAAGAGATATCTGACAGAGCACATTCCAAACAGCTCCTCCCACACCTAGTGCCTCTGCTCCGCGGTGCAGTTGCACACCCTCCCCACAGGGGGCGCAATCTAGTCCGCTTCCTGCCTCAGTGTACCGGCCACAGAGCCACGCCGCTCACCACACAGGAGAGTTTCCTACCAGAGAAAGCAACTAATAACACCGAGAGTCCAAATTCAGAGCATCGCTGCTACTGGTTTAGGACACAGTCCATGGCATTCTTGAACAAACTTCTCTATTATGTTGTAAGCTATTGTAAATTCCGAAATTTGATTTTAAGTTTACAATTTGTAAAGTATACACCAGAATTGGGGACAAGACCCTGTGATGAGTCAGCAATACCACTTAATTTAAAATCTCCTTTAAATCCCTGTCAAGAAAATGTCTAAACATATTAAATGTCACAAATGCATGAATTTTTAAAATGGCAGTAAGCCCTGGCTGGTGTAGCTCAGTAGATTGAGCATGGGTCTGTGAACCACACGATCACGGTTCAATTCCCAGCCAGGGTACATGCCTCGGTTGCAGGTCAGTTCCCAGCAGGGGACTCACGAGAGGCAACCATACATTGATGTTTCTCTCCCTCTCTCCTTCCCTTCCCCTCAAAAGATAAATAAATAAAAAATTTAAAAAATTTTTAAAAAAGACAGTAAAAGAGCCTTGGCTGGTGTAGCTCAGTGGATTCAGTGCGGGCCTTCAAACCAAAGGATCGCAGTTCGATTCCCAGTCAGGGCACATGCCTGGGTTGCAGGTCAATTCCCGGCAGGGGACACATGAGAGACAACCATACATTGACATTTCTCTCCCTCTCTCCTTCCCTTCTCCCCTAAAGATAACTAACAATAATAAAACCTTTAAAAATAAATGAATTAATTAAGTAAATGTTACCTGGGTCTGTATTTGTACTTGCATCCTGCCGCTCCGGCGCTTTCTTTCTCACAGAGGCCATGAAATGCAGTCCAGCCGGAGTGGTAACGTTGTCTTGCAGCATTTCTCAAACAGAACAGGAAACATGGGGAGCAATGAGCGCCAGTGGTTACCAGGAGCCCCAGGGGCCCCAACTCACGGGAGGTGAGGTGTGGGTGTCAAGGGACTGTCAAAGGGGACTTTCTGAGAAGAGGTGATGTCTAAGTGGATGCAAGAAGGCAACTCAGTGGAACCAAAACCAGAGCCCTGGAGGACCCTGTGCCTGGCCTTGACCCGGATGCTCCTCTGGTGGAGGGTGGTCCAGGGGCTGCTGGGGGGGAGTGATAGGGGGCCTGATAAACAAGTAGAAGAGGCATTCTTTATATACAGGAGTCTAGTGGCACAATCAGTTAGTACACGGTGTGTGTACTGGTTAATGTACACATACATCGATGTATTTGCAGATATACGTGAACAGGGGTATTCGGAAAATAACTCCTAAAAGAATGTAACACTAGCTATCTCTCTTTTTTAAAAATATTTTATTCATTTATCTTTAGAGGGGAAGGGAAGGATAGAGGAAGAGAAACATCAATGTATGGTTGCTTCTTGTGCATCCCCTGCTGGGAACTGGCCTGCAACCCAGGCATGTGCCCTGACTGGGAATCGAACTGTGATTGTCTGGTTCACAGGCCCACGCTCAATCCACTGAGCTACACCAGCCAGGGAACACTAGCTATCTCTTGACAGAAAGATTACGGGAGACTTAAATATCTTTTTATTCCCTATTTGTGCTTTCTAAATTTTCTCCAGTGAACATGGATTACCTTTAATAAGCCAAAAAATGTTATTAAGAATGAAAAGAGGTTGATTCCCAGTCAGGGCACATTGCCTGGGTTGCAGGCCAGTTCCCGGGGGGGGGGGGGCGTGGGGGGGGACTCACGAGAAGCAACCATACATTGATATTTCTCTCCTTCTCTCCCTCCCTTCCCCTCTAAAGATAAATAAATAAAATCTTTAAAAAAAGAAAATTAAAAAAAAGAATGAAAAGAGGGTTTCAAGACAAGTGGGTGGGACAGGAGAACACAGGCGGATTCGGAAGCTGAGGGATGGGAGCTGGGCAGGTTAGTTAGGGGCCAGTCGTGTGGTTTAGAGCAGAGGCCAGGTGGGGGCGGTGGCACTGAGAGGGGGGACCTGGTCAGGGACGAGTGAAGAAATGGGGCAGCAGAGGTGGCAATGAGTCAGGGCTGACTCCACCCCACCAGTCGAGAGAAGGAGGCATCACTAACAGAAAGACGTCAGCTTAAAATCGGGACGTGTGGAATTTAAGGTGAAAGTGGAACAGAAAGATGAGAGAGGGCAGTTGTGTGTCTGAGTGTCACCCAAATAATTTAGGAGCTGAAGTCACAAGAGCCAGCAGTCTCATGTGCCCAGTAGTGTTTGTGGGTACATGTGGGAAAACTCCGAGGAGAAAGCCTTGGGGAATACTTACACTCCTTCGGCGGCAGGACATAAACTGACCAATCAAAGAAAGAAAATTACTTTCTTTCTATTTCCTATCCATAAGCAAGTCACCTTTCTGAACCGACTGCTTCACTTTAACGGGTGTGTATTTTCTGTGACAAATCCGTTCCGAGGCACATTTTCCCACAATCCCTTTCAGGCCTTGCGTGTCTGCCCCAGGGTGTGTCCAGACTCGCTGCAGCCGGCTAAGCTAGCGGCTGGCTAAGGGGCTCTGTAAGGGGCAGACAGCAGGTGTTCTAGGCTTCGTGAGCCACGTGCTGCCACGATGGGGCCGCCGCAGCGCCAGTGCTGTCAGAGACCAGCCGTAAACTAAAGGGCACGGCTGAGTCTCTGTAAAACTTGGCTTCCGAAAACAGGCAGGGTCTGCATCCAGCCTGCCTGTTTGTCAAGGAGAAGGCATCAGCACACACACACGACCTTGTCAGCGATGTGTGGACATTTACTCCCATGGTTACCGGCATATTTCTAGACCTCCGGAAAGCTGAGGTTAACTCTGAACGCCGACATTACACGGATCACGCGTATACATACCAAGGGGGACTTCGAAGTCGTCCAGAGGCTGGGAACCACGCTGTTCTTGCTGCTCCTAATGAATCCCCAAGTGATCAATCTCTGATTAGCTCAATGGCATTTATTATTTTGAAAAAAAATAACATAATAGCTAAGAAAACTCTTAATTCTTAGGAAAAGGTTCAAATCCCCTAATTCTAGAAATATTTATTTACTCTATCAACTTATTTACTCTATCAAAGTAACTCTACAAAGGAGCTCACAAAACACACAAGTCAAGCAATAAAAGAAGAGCACTCCCAACTTAAGGCAGGAGCTAAATCCCGAAGTGCAATTCTCTGCTGCCAAGCAGTCTTCACACCCAGCCAGAACCCCGTCACACCAAATTATCCATGCACTCAGCTGAGCCTGCAGGCATGCTTTTGAGGACTTCATGAAAAAATGGACCTTTTAAAAATTCATGTAAACAAAACTGTTTTGGTTTAATCTGTTGTTACAAAAATAGGGAAATAGGGTCACCAGATTTAGAAGGAATGCTTGAAAAGATCTGATTGAAAATACATGTTATAGCAAGTGGGGAAAGAAGGGAAGGGTCTGGTCAAGGAATAGGTATAAATGACACGGACACGGACAACAGAACAGGGTGGGGACTGCCCGTGAGAGAAGGGGGGCAGGGCAAAGGGGGAACCCTGGGACAACTGTAAGAGAACAATAATATAATAAATAAAATTTAAAAAATAAAATATAATAAAATTTTTAAAAGAAAATAAAATACCAAATTAACCACATTATTTACCAAATAATCCTCTGTATTATCTCGATGACTTACAAATACAAAGTGGAATGTTAGATATATAGACTTGGTTTTAAAAATGTAAATATACTAAAACACATAAAAATAAAATATCAGTTATATAATAAACCTGTATTGGGAATATCTTAGAGGAACCTCAAAGACATAAGTTCACTGAAATAAGAGAAACCCGAATAACATATAATGTGCATTAAGCTGTCGCAGAAAAAAGCAGAGTGATTCCAAGTACAAGAAAGTCACGTGGGCAGCTGCTCTAAAGCACAGAGTTTGATTTTCCCCAAGTTGCTTCCACTTCACAGCTGCGGGCCTGACGCTCCCGGAGGGGCTCTATCTACACTAAGGATGTAAAGAGTCCGCCAGTCACAGGCGGAGGTCTCCAGCGAGCAGCAGACTGGACCTGGACGCACTGCAGGGACAGTCTGAACTCTGCGCACACCGGGAGAGGGCGCGCAGCACTGTGCGTACCTTGGGCTGTGGAACCACTCCTGAATCCCCGTCTGGCTGGGAAGCCACGCCTGGCTTTGTCCCTCGTTTCTCTGAGCGCTGTTCTTGCAGCTCCTTCTCCGCTCGTCGTCTCTGCCTGTGACACACAACAGGCAGAGTGGACAAGACAGTTTATCTATTTTAGAAACATCCACTTTTCACTTGTATCATGCAGTATAGGGAGATTGTTGTGAAAGTATTGCCAATAAATTATTTTCAATGGCGTTTAGTTAAATTAGCAAGATACTCTGCCATAATATAAGCAAACAGAGTAAAAGTCAGGGACACATGGGAGTTATTTCTAGCTCCTCTCCTGCTGAACTGACTTTCCTGTGTGAGTCACCAGAATCTCAGGTCAGAATTGCACCCTGCAGGTGATTTTCAAACTCCTTTTCTTGCGGATTCTAAGCTGGCCCCAGAGGCCCTATCAGATGCCTCCATTTGCCTATTGGAGGAAGTTGAGCACAGTTAGTCCCCTCAGTGAAATCCCTGTGTGGGGAGGGGCAGGGGAGAGGGCCTAAAAAGTTAGAAAACTTACTTTGAAGAGGGAACACCTGGAAGGGTGGAAGGAAGAAACCATTTCCAGAAAGAGAACACTGACAACAGAGTATGGGGTCTGATAAATGTGAGCGTTGTATTTCCTAGACTCAGAAACAACCTGCTGGTCAACACCCATGGGGAACACCCACTATAAGTGAAAGACTGTAAATGCTCCTAAGTCTCAGCCTCCTTTTCACTTGCACACTTCCTGTGTCCTGAGACAGCTCCCGTACTTGCCCTCCAGCCTCCGGGACAAGAGTCGGGGCACAGGGGAGGATGAGCGACAACCAGCATCTGCTCGGTGTCCTGCTGAGGATGCGGACTACTGCAGGAGAGAGCAGGCATCGGTGCTGCAGCAATTGGAAACTGTCCGTCCTGTTACAGGCAGATGTGAGCGAACCCTCCAGCCCGTGAACGCCAGAAAGAACTTAATAAAATGAAAAAAAGGGATAGTATTTGTCTCCCAACACAGGAATTTCCCTCCTCACAAGATGTGCTCAAATGCAAGACTCCTGACAAGTCTGCAGTTGTGTTTGCTTAGGAGGTAGAACCAGTTAACTTCCATTCTTACATGTATAGTGTTGTACCTAAATATCCTGCAGGTGTGTGACAGTCTCAAATCAAATGCCACTTGAAACTTGCCTTTTTTTGCCGTCCTTTCCTTGCCTTGCTTCAGAGGGTCCCACTGCACCCTTGACAAGCGGAAGGGGTCCAGGATCACCTGGCTCAGGTACACCGCCTGCTGGTTTCAGCCAGCTTTGTCTAAACTCACCGAGATTTTCCACTGGAGGACGTTGCGGGGTTTTGTACTATGAGGAAGAAAGAAAGCACATTAATGTAAAACTACACACCTCAATTATGCAATAAGTTACAAAACTGAGAAAAATATTTAAGTTAAACTAAGATGCCCAAGAGATGGAACATGTCCCAGAAAACAAATTCATTAGACTGGTAAGATGAGTAATCTGATGTTAAAGAATAAATGATTTGATTCCCAGTCAGGGCACATGCCTGGGTTGCAGGCCAGTTCCCATCAGGGGACTCATGACAGGCAACCATACATTGGTATTTCTCTCCTTCTCTCCTTCCCTTCCTCTCTAAAGATAAATAAATAAAATCTTTAAAAAAAGAATAAATGATTTGGGAGTGCTGGAAATTTCAACTGGGTTGTCCTATTTCAAAAATTAAGTTGGAAGTCCTCATCTTCTTAATTTATTTTCCATGTTAAAGATCTTCCCTCTTACAAACGAGACTGAGTCTAGCTTGGGCTGAAACAGTCTGGACGGTGGCGGGGCGCCCAGGGGCAGAGATTGGGGGGAGCATGTGGTCGCCGCGGGTGCTGCGGGTTGGGGACCGGGGGATCCGTGGTACTACTCCAATGACATTTCTGTAAATACTTGACAAAATCTCTGTTTTTCTACTCCATTAACCCTTTCTTTTCTGTTCATAATGTGTTCAGAAGAAAAGAAGTCATGGGAAGTACTTTTTCTAAGACCATTTCTTTTCCCAGGACCGTCTTCAAATCTTAGAAGTGCACCAGGAAATAAATACATGACTTGGTGACCTTCCTACAATGTACCAACAACTTACAGAATTAGAACCTAAACTTAGAATTTGAATTTCATCAATTGAAGGTTCAGGTGGGTTTATCAAGAGTTAATCTTCGTGTTTTAAATACTTTAAAAAGACATCATTTTTGTAAATGCAACACAGACCTGGGTCAATTTAACAATTTTAACCTCTAACAGATTTGAAGGCAATCCTATCACAATCGCTAAGAACCTCAAACAATGCTCTCTATCCTCTACACACACACGAAGAAACATACTGGTCATTTATTTTACTGCTTATTTCTTCTGTGAGTAGAAGACATGTGTGAAAGAGCTCAGCAAATTCTGGTGCTGGTGTACAAGAAAGACCTAAAACCTTTAAAATACCCAATTATTGTTTTAAACGGGATCTGTAAGTGTCCCCAGTCACAGCAGCATTATTTTTACAAAAGAAACGGGCAGCAGCGTTTCCCCAGATGCTCGCGCGCACAGTGCGAGACGCACAGGAGGACGGGGCTCCTGAACCTCCCGCCCAAGAGATTACCGTGTCCTCCTGCGGGAGGCGGGAGGGAAGTAACGGCAGTCCGGGGCATCTGCTTCCTTCGGCTGCGGCTCTGAGAGGCACTGAGGAGGCTGGGACTGGTGTTCTTGAGACGGAGGGAAATACACAAGGAGGTCTAAGTTGCAGGTGCAATAATGGAAATCCACAGGAATTCTGAGCAGACGTCTCAAGGGGCCTTGGCTTCATAGCAAATACTTTCTCGGGCTTTACAAATATCGAAGATTCCTGCTGAGATGTCACGTGTTCTTGTCCAACACGCTGATCCAAGGTCACACGCTTAGGGGTTTCTGTAACGATAGTTTCTGCCCCGCTCTTCTGCTCGGCTGCCTTTGGCATGGCTCCCGCGCTGTGCTGGCTCAGATGCGGGTGGGGTGCTGCCGGAGTGTGCGCTGCTCCCTGCGGCAGAGGGGGCTGGGAGGAGGCGAACGGCCCCCAGGCCTCTCTTGGCTGTGGCGGAGGCCCGCGGGGAACTTGCAGAGCTCTTCCTGCTGGGAGGAGAAGGGGCTTGAATTCGTGTTTAGGCTGAAACTGAAGCAAAGGAAAACCACCATCCGGTCTGAAAGCACTTGCAGCTGGGAGAAATCTATGTGTGTTCAGAATGGCAGACGTGAGCAAAAGCTGGAGGTGAGTATTTGCAGCAGGGACTGGGGGAAAGGAAGTCGTTGGTAAGCTTTCTGATGCTGCAGGCCGTCCACTGCTCTGGGGTTGGGCTTCCAATGAACTAGGAATACTCCCATGTGGAACATTCTGGAAGAAAATAAAAGCTATTATGTATTACAGACCCCTTATTTTGTAAACGGTGTTCAATATGTCTTGGAGGAGTTGGGATGTAATAACCACAAAAATGTGGCTGACTCAAATAACCAAAAACCACCACGGGACAACGAGGACATCTCTAGTGGCATTCTGGAATGTGTTACCTGTGACTCTGCACTGCCACTTTGACCAGACTGCGCAATTCCTTTCCGAGGAGGTGGGTTCTTCCTGCCAGGCTCCCCCGTGCGCTCTCCCACGGACGGCGGGTTAGCGAACAGCCTCTCCTTCAGACTCCCACTGGTGTCTTCAGCATCGCCACTCCCTCCCGTCGGGTGTGACACCGGGCTCCCCGCCAATGGCACAGACAGAGACTGCTGAGCACACTGATGTCTGCCGGGGAGGTTGGCAAAGGACGACCCTACTATGTGCATCAGACTCAGGAAGTTGATCTGTTGCAGCTACAATGAAATAAAAAGTAATGGAACATCTGAAACTCTGATGGAAAAAACCCCGAAGAATCAACAACCACCAGCTGAGTGCTCCACCACAGTCGGACCGTCTTGGTACCAGCAGGAGGCACAGCTGGGAGAGATTTTTTTTTTAAATGAGGAAGAAAAGAATAGCTTCCTGTCTTCAAGGAGCTGTCAGCTGGGAACACGCACTCTTGAATGAGACTTGAGACTATTTGTAAAGCAGTTTACTCAAACATCCCAGGGGTCATGAAGTAGTGACCGATGGAACGGGGTGAGGGTAACTGATGAATTCCTAAAATGGGCATGTGTGTAAACAGGTGTTCAGGAAACAACCCAGCAGAGATGAGCAGTCCGGGAAAGGGAGAGGAAGACGCCTCGGAAGGGCGACGGGGTGGGTGGCGAAAGCTCGACCACAGGTGGACAAACTCCGCTGCACACTGGATCACCCGAGCAGCATTAAATCCCAGGGCCGGGTGACACCCCACACCAGCAAACTCAGGACATCTGGGAATGGGAGCCAGCGTTCCTATGTTTTAAGGTGGCCAGGTAGCTTTTCCCAACCTGGGCCCAACACAATGCCTCCCACCAAGAAGAGGGACGAGAAGACGGGCCATTCTGCCACCAGTGACTTAGTGACCAGCGAATATATCAACATCCACAAGTACATCACAGAGTGGGCTTCGAGAAGCGTGACCCTGGGGCACTTAAAGAGATCTGGGAATTTGCCGTGGAGGAGATGGGAGCTCCAGATGTGCGCACTGATACCAGGCTCAACACAGCCGTCTGGGCCACAGGAAGAAGGGACGTCCTGTACTGTAACCGGGTGCGGTTGTCCAGAAAACATAGTGTGGGTGGAGCTTCACCCAACAGGCTCTATACGGTGGTCACCTACGTACCTGTCACCACTTTCAAAAAGCTACACACAGTTCATGTGGGTGAGAACTCACTGATGATTGTTGAATAGTGATAAAATTGGAGGGAAAAAAAACATAACCAGGTGCTTTAAATGTACAGAAAAGCTTGGGAACCACTATCAGCCACTGGCTTAGATGGAATGGGAAATCCACAGCAGCTGTAATGAGGGGACAGGTCAGTGCAGTGGTCCTCTTGTCACAGCACGCTTCACTGAGCCCCCCCCCCCCCCCCCCCCCCCGCCCAGAGCTG
The DNA here is from genome assembly GCF_014824575.4 of Sturnira hondurensis. Classification (NCBI taxonomy): domain Eukaryota; kingdom Metazoa; phylum Chordata; class Mammalia; order Chiroptera; family Phyllostomidae; genus Sturnira; species Sturnira hondurensis. The sequence goes on from NW_028087015.1 coordinate 38,633,352, forward strand.
CTAATGTCAGTAGGTCCTGGGGTGGGGCCTGAGGATGTGAGGATCTGTACTTCTGACACCTAGGCGATGGTGATGTCACTACTCCGGGACCACACTGTGAGGACCAAGGGACTTGGGAGGGTGTGGCAGGGAAAAGAGGGTAGGTAAAGCTAGTTGAGGAGTCTTTCATGTCCAACAGGAGAATTTGCACCTCATAAAACAAACCAACAGAGAAACACTGCAGGTTAGAAACAGGTGAAGTTCCCTTCAATTATAAAAGAAATGCATCCTTATTACAGAAAAAAGGAAAAACAAAAACCATTCATAATCCTATCCCAAAAGATAGCTGATATTTTTTTGTGTATTTCACTATTTGTATTTTAAAATATGTATCAAATAGTATACAAATTTGTGCCTGACAATTAAGCAGAAAAATACAGTACTAAAACAACATCTGAAGAAGAATGTCCCAGAAAATGCACAGAGAAGATCACAGAAGTGTGAGGCCCTCAGACTCTACGTGAGCTTGGCTCCGGCGAGAGAAACGGCAAGTGCTGTGCCGACATGTGGGCAGACGGGTCAAGACGGCAGCCCCTCTACATGGACACGGCGGAGAGGGAAGGCAGGGATGACTCTGAGACAGCGATCCTTAAAATCTTTTGTGCCTTCTGAATCCTTTACAGATCTTGTTAAATACACAGGCCAGGGACCAGTGAAGTCCCTAGGTAATCTAAAACACAAGTTTGAGAAATGCATCTGAAACTTCGAGCTGTTAAAACAAGTAGTGTCATTAAATGGAAAAGGAAAAAGCTGGAAAGAACAAGAATAGAGTCGATTTCAGGAAGTTTCATGGGACAGTGAAATGTGTGGGAAAAGTATTCTCATCAGGGCCCATAGTTCAAAGAAATCAAGAATCACCAATAAAAATGGCATATTACGTCACATGAGTGGAGGATTAGATGAGAGGGAAATGAATGTTCAAGGGAACGAGGCAGGAAAGGAAGTCATTGCTAAGGTCTGGTGGACAGGAAGAGGAAAACCCGCTGAGAACAGGGTGATGGAAGGCTAAGTGAAAGGCACTTGCGAGTGCAGCTGGTTTCAAAACAAGCCCAAGAGAAGAACTGTGACGTGACAGGCTGCGTTAGACACTACTCTGGGCACCCTCGGGCAGGAGCCCGCTGGTCTGCTTTGACCGTCCCCCACCTCCCCTCTGTGCACCTCCGCATCTCCAAGTGCGCAGTGAAAGAGGTCGGTGTGAGAAGCAGGTAGCTCAGCCTGGACCCCAGGCCATCGAGTCCGAACTGACTAACACAGAGTGCCCCGAGTGCAGACAAATGACGTCAACCCATCCCTTCTGGAAGACTGCTTCCACTGCAAAATCTTCTGTAGATAGCACATGTAGACTTATTACACGCATTTACAGGGAGATGTGCTTACCTGAACTAACATAAACATTTCATCTTGGAGCATCTGCCCGACAGAATGGGAAGAATCTGGCAGCTGAGCCCTGGGTTCGTCCCTCTGGGGCCCGGCTGCGGGCACAGGTGTGTGTGAGGTGTCAACGGCTCCATTTGACACCACAGGCGGGTCCGCGGGAGACGCCTCTGTAACTGCGGAGATCTGCGCACTGCACGGGGCGTGTAAACAGAAACCATACAGTAATCAATAAAAAATTAGAAGTCCATGGTCTGAACATTGTGATCCTGCCTTCTTCCTTTACTTTCAAGGCTCTCTGAAAGGTTTCAGGAGATTTAGACCCGAAGCCTCTCTCTGTGTTCCTCACACCTGTCACCCACCGACACCTGTGGTCAGCAGTGACACATCTCAGCGCCTCCACTGAGAGACGGGTGCTGTCCAGCCACATGGCCCCTCCCCGGGGTTACAGCCCGAGACAGGTCACACTTGTGTTTCACTCACCTGGCCCCAGAAGGGCCTGAGTCTGAAACCTGTGCGGTCATTCTAATTAGCTGTATAGACTATGTAGTCTGGTTGAAGAATAGTTTGACTAAATTGAATGATTCAGAACGGAGTTAAGAAAATAGGAAACACATGGATTAAAAAATGTTTAATTCTAAGATGAGGACAGTGAGGCCCCGTGACTGTCACTAGAGATACAACAATAGTTTGTGAACGTTTCATTTCCCAGCAAATTAGAGAGTTTATATTGATAACTAAACCCTAACCAACAAAAGAAATCGAGCATGTTTTTCACCTTTTTGCTGGACGACGCCCAATCACCTGAGCTACATCGGTCGGGGCCACTTTTCACTTTTTTAAATAAAATGATTATTTGGAGATGATTCCTTACACATAGCAGGCGCCCAATGTTTTCTAAGCAGGTCAATTTCATAAACTAAATAAAGGAGAGGCCATTATCTTATCAAAAGAAAATAATCACTATCTCCAAAAAGAAAAGAACCTATTAAACTGCATTTAGCCCTGGCTGGTGTAGCTCAGTGGATTGAGTGCTGGCCTGTGAACCAGACGATCGCAGTTCGATTCCCAGTCAGGGCACATGCCTGGGTTGCAGGCCAGTTCCTAGCGGGGGATGAACGAGAGGCAACCATACATTGATGTTTCTCTCCTTCTCTCCTTCCATTCCCCTCTAAAAATACATGAATAAAATCTTTAAAAAGATAAATAAACTGCGTTTACATTTATTTGGGTTTATTCTCATTTCCTTTCAGCAATATTTACCTCTTATCAAACATCTAATGTCCTTAATGACAAAACTTTATTTGGAAAATCCACGAAAGAGAGGCATCACAACTGACGTGCCCGCTTTAAGACGACTTTAGGTTAAGCCCTTGCTTTCATCAAGTAGCAAGAAGCTACATTCTGATTATGGGTATTTTCCAAGGGAAGCTGGGTTATACTGTCCTCCTTTTTCAGCAAGATTTCTGTACACTAAGCACACTGTTCAACTTCCGTATAAGAAATTCAAAAGACAGACCTGGATGAGTCTGTTCTGAGAATTAAAAGCAATTGAGCCCTGGCTGGGTGCCTTTGTTGGTTGGTGCATTGTCCCATGAACCAAAAAGTTGCATGTTCAGTTCCCAGTCAAGGCACATACCTAGGTTTCGGGTTCGACCCCCAGGTCAGGAGGCATATGGGAAGCAACCAATCAATGTTTCTCTCTCTAAATCAATAAACATATCCTCAGGTGAGGATTATAAAAAAAAATTTTTTAAAGGCATTTTCTTTAAAGATTTTATTTATTTTTTTCTGTTAAAAGATTTTACTTATTTATTTTTAGAGAGGGATGAAGGAGAAAAAGAGAGAAATGTCAGTGCATGGTTGCCTCTCATGTACCCCCTACCGGGGACCTGGCCCGAAAGCCAGGCCTGTGCCCTGACTAGGAATTGAATCCGTGATCCTCTGATCTGCAGGCCAGTGCTCAATCCACTGAGCCACATTAGCCAGGGGGGCGGTCGGGGGGGAGCATTTTATGTGAAAATCTTTTAGAGGCTGAAAGTGAGCAACCACACCTTTCGATAATACAGCCACTACTTTTTTCAGAAAAGACTGTCCTAAAACAATTCCCATGTGTCTTTACAACACACCTGTTCAGAGAAACATCTTTCAATAGTAAACTTAAAGGCGTCATACATGTGTCCCTATGCTGCCTTTTCAATGCTGCATATTGTCTTCACTCTATTCTCATAGTTTTTGGTGAAAACGTTTAGTAATTATTTCAAAATGTTACAGTAGGCCTCATTTCATTCTCTTATCCATTTATAAAACACAATTAAATGGTACAGTATGCAAAAATCCTTACCTAGAAATTTCTGAACTTGTGTCTACACAAAATGAGTCAGGAATGGTGTGTTTGGGATTTGAAAAGTCTTCAATCATCCTATTATTAAGGATTAATAATCAATTAGGAACTAAGATATTCTTCACATTATCTAAGGTACAACCAATTTAATGCTCAGCCATCTAAGAGTGTAAACATCCTCTAATTCTGTGATGTTTAGCTCATAATTACAATCTATTGACGCTTGTTTCCATGGCAATTGGTCACAGATTCAAACCAAAGCAAAGGATGTGTCTGGACAGCGCAACTCAGTGACCTACGCACTGCTGACCTGACCGCTCAGCCACAGAGACGATAAAATCACAGGTGAGGCCGGAGAAGCCAGGTTGGCTGGGGCTTCGGATGCCCCCAGGGAAGATACAGACCCTTTGCTCAGAACAGGACAGGGCCCATCATCACATCCAAAACCTTAAGGATGAATTTTTGATTAATAGAAATACCTACATTACTTGTAAAGGCACATGACATTAAATATATTCTTTTTGTTACTTACCCACAGAATAACTGAACGAAATTTGTATATGAAGACAAAATCTAATTATGTTGCCTCTCTTATGCAAGTAATTCTAAAAGTCTAGGCTTTTCAAAATTCAGCTTTCTTTGAAACAACAACCTGGCCAGCAGAGTGTATGAACATCGCAGCCTTGTGAACAGCACACAATAATCATGCCACAATGGTGCAAGATTATATACATAAAGTGGTTCATAAATGGCTCTTTATTCGATCCAACAAAAGTGGAATCAGTGGGCGACGCTGGCTCCTGGACTAGCTGCCGAGCAAACCCTGGTCTAGGCACTGCTACTCGTTACTTCCTGAAGGCTGATTGTGACGGGAGAACAGAAGGCCTGTTAGATAGCTGTTCATCTCGCTCTACTGAGGTTTAGGATGTAACACCCACTAAAACCCAGCATTTCCCCTGCTCTAAACTGCAGTCACAACTTCACTAGGAGCACAGCGCTGCCAAGGCGTCTGTATACAGATCACAAGAAAACAATCTGTCCGTGAATCTTCAAGTGAAGCGCCCATACTTCCCCCGCTCACCCTTTCTGTTCAGTTGATTTCTCCTCCGAGAGTGTCTCCAGTGGTTCCTCCCTCTGACGCTGGACCCCTCCCGGGGGGCGCTGCTGAAACCAATGGTGCCCAAGGGAAAGAGGGGAAATGAATCGGTGTTACTGTCGCAGGCGTCTCGAGTTTCAGTTAAGCCACTCACTCAGTGACAGCAGTTTGAAAACAAGCGAGAAACCAAAGCATTAAAATGCAGGCCCATCCTGCTCTGACCAGATCTTTATACCATGTGACTTGTTTCTGGCCCCTCCCCCTGGGCCACTGAGCACACTCAATACAGTGTATTTACAAATACACTACATACAGCCAAAGCACCTACATAAGTGGGTACACTGTGAGAACAACTATAAAGGAATTGTTTCAATTAATGGAAATGTCTGGGTTTTACTCGGAAACCCAGTGTATTCGTTTTTGAGAAAACAAATACTACGTAAAAGCACATGTATGTGCAAAAACTGCACATTACAGTTGAATTATATATTCTGAATAAAGAATACCTCCACACTCTTGTTTATATTAATCTGCTACAGCACCTTATGAGGTGAGAATTTCACTGCCCGAAATGAGAAGACACCCCACCAACCACAGACTCTCTGAAGGACCCGCGCGGCCAGCACAGCTGCACTCCGCCATTCCCAGGGGGCTTGGCTGGGCATTCTGAATGAGCACGCTTCTGTGCAGTTGAAACAACGCCCCCGCCAATTGCTGACTTACTTCTTCCATGGGCTGTGGGGAAGTCTGCACACAGGTGGCCACAGTGGGGCTTCGGAGATTTCCCACAGGTTCTTTGGCATCTTCTGTAGGGAAGCGAGGAGGAAGAGAAACTGACCATTGAAAAAGAATCATTTTATTTTTTAGGTGGTTCAGGGATATTACAGGAAAATATATATATATTTTTTTTAAAGATTTTTATTTATTTATTTATCTTTAGAGGGGAAGGAGAGAGGGAGAGAAACATCAATGTACGGTTGCCTCTTGTGTGTCCCCTGCTGGGAGTTGGCCTGCAGGGAACCTGCCTGCAACCCAGGCATGTGCCCTGGCGGGGAATCGAACCGCGATCCTCTGGTTCGCAGGCCCGCGCTCAATCCACTGAGCTACACCAGCCAGGGCTTACAGGAAAATATTTAATGGCAGAAATATTTTATATTTTCCCTACAGAAACATTCTTTGGAAATACCTAGAGATAACCCCTCAGAAGACAAGAGGCCCATGGCAATCACAGAAGTGAGGCGCAGGGCCTAATAACTTAAATGCAGGTTAGGCGTTGACGTGTCCAACATTTCATAAATATCAAATTGTCTTTTTGGTTTTAGGCTATTATAAACGTACTAGTCTAGATAGGACTAAATAAGTTATTGAGGATAATCATTCATCAATTTCAAATTAATAAAGCCAAACAAAAAAATTAGCCATGCAAACTAACCTTCATCGTCTGATAGGTATGCATTCATTTCCTCCTGTGTAAACATTTCTATTTCTAAAAGATCCGCATCAATATCTATAAATTCTTTTTCAGTATCATCGGTGACAGAAATAATACCATTGCATTCTTTTATTTCATGAGTTTTGGCTTCAGCGGGCATCCTACTGACAAAAATGAAGCAGCTAAAATCATAAGTCATTCTTGGAAACAAAGAGCTTGCTTTCAAGGGATTCCATTCATTGAAAGAGAACAAACTTAGTTTTTATATTTACACAGTCTTTGGTGTTTTTACCCTCGTCTGGGCCACAGCAGAAGCTCAATAAGAGGCCGCACAGTGAATGGCTGAACGTCCCCACTGTTATTTACTGACAATATTAGAATAAGGTCAATTTATCTAAATCTGCCATTCTCGCAGAGGACTCTCCCAGCCCTGGGATTCAAAGGCTTTCTTTGCTCAAGCATTGCTCCAAGGGCAAGAATGGATGAAACGGTCAGTTCAACTTCCTCTGACAGCGGCAAACACTTGACACAATAAAGGGCTCTCTCAGGATGAATTCTTCCCTCTCCCAGAAGATGGAAGACAGACTAACAGGGCAGAAACATACTTTGCAATGACTTGTTAAAGCACTTTCGGGAAACTCACTTCCTGGTTTCCCAGTTCAAAGACATACCCAGTCCTTTAGCTTCCAAGGGTTCGATTCTTCCCTTTAAGCCCAAACACCATCAAGAAAAGTATCATCCACTGAACAGAAGCCTGCAATCAGCAACTTACTTCAAGATGCTTTGACGAGCTTCATCGTGACTCTGTCTCCCCTCCGGCCCACTGTGAGTGGGTCCTGCCACCACCGTACAGCCATCATCGGTCTTGGGGTCACTCTCAGCTTCGGGTCCACTCTGACAGCCAGCAGAAGGACTCTCTGGCACCTAAAACAAGCCATTTGTAGGAGGTTTCATTACTGAACCGCATACTTTTCATTTTGTCTTTACATTATTAATATATTCTGCAGAATTTCTCCTGGTTAAGTCTCTTATTCCTTTGTCAAGTATAGAGCACACATCTACAGCTCAATACTTGATGTCGAACAGTGATCAAGTCTTTATCACACCTGGAAAAGCAAACCTGGCTACCTAAATAGTACTCGAAAGAAACCAGCCTTACAAACTTGTAATCAGCAACGTTTTCAGACCACAGAAAAAACAGCAGTAAAAATGCAATGTGGCTTTCATTTAATTCTCATTACTATATAATAAAGTCATTAAATAATTACTTCAAAATGACATAGTAGGCAAATATATAGAGAGCTAAAAATACAATGGATGTAGATCTTTTATCTCTTTTTTTACATATTTAGGTAGGCACTACCCAGAAACACAAATTTCAGCAACAACAAATATCACAGTATCTTAAAAACTACCTTCAGATAACAGAAACTGATCTTTTATAAAACCTGCAAAAAAAACTCTGAAAAAATAAAACACCCCCCCCCCCACACACACACCCTTCATCCTAGAATACACTATTCTTGAATGAAAGTACTTTCAACTAGAACAAATGCAGAAGGAGAATATGGAAGGGGAGGCTAACCAAGGTGACAGAGAGGCTGCGGAGCTCCCCTCCTACAGACGCACTAAACGTACAACCACACACGCGGCAATTGCTGCTGGAAGAACCCACAACACAGTGCTCTCCTACACCTCAGGCAACTGAGAGAATGACCACACTGAAACGGGCAGGAAGGGTTGAGATACATGCACCATGCACCCCACCCCAGACACAGGGCCCAGTCCCTGCTTCTCTCTCCAACCTTTGTTAAGGTTTGGACCCCACATGCAGCACCCAGACTTCTAAGACTCCCATTTGAGGGACGGGACCTCAAAACACCTAGCTGTGCAAGTCAGGGAGGCTTACATCCACGAGCCCCGTGGGACCACAGCAAACCAAGAAGCCAGTTTAGCAGGTACGTGAGCATAGCCACAGCTCTCCCCACTGGGCTCAGCCCAGAGAGGCAGGCAGGGGCACCCCCCTGCTTCTTCTGGAAGGGTCCACCTGCACACTCTGCACGCTATGCACGCTGCTGCCTAAGAGCCAGGCTTCTAATTTAGCACACACCTAGGGGCTGGCTAGCACCCTTCCCAGGACCAGGAAAGCTGAGAGCCACCCCCCGCCCCACCTTCACCGCCTTGCCCTAAGTGGCCGGGATCCCCCTAGAAGAAGTTTGCACACACATCTGGCACCCACTTTTGCAACTGCTGACTGAGGGGCGGGTTCCAGGTCACCTGGCTCTGTGAGCCAGCAGGGCTCGCCTTCAGGAGGCCCACAGAGCTGCCGCACACCAAGCAGCAGCTCCTACTGGGTGCAAGGGCACCCCTGTGGCTACAGACCCGGGCCCAGTGTCTAGAGCTGGCGGACACCCACCTCCTGTTCCTCCACAGCAGGGCCTTCATGACATACTTTGACTCAGGCCGACTGAGGGTCTGGCTTCCCATCGGCCTCCATCTAGGCGATAAATGTGACCCACCCACCCCATGGGACACTGAGAGACCCTTGGAGCCACTAAGAACAAAGGAGGAGGCTTGGACAATCACCAAAGTTTCAGGGACAACCAAAAGCCCAAGGCAGGCTGGCTGACAAGGTGCCTCTCCCACACAAGGCCACCCTGTCCAGCCCGGGAGAGGTGCCGTTTCATCTAACATGCAGGAGCCAACACAAGGTCAAGGAGATGAGGGGCCTAAGGACTATGTTCCACACACACACAAAAACCAAGATAAATCTCCAGAAACAGATCTTGTAATAGCACTTAAAATAATCTTCTTTTTCCTTTTTTAATAAACAGACACAAAACTGCAAAACCTAAAGGCCTCTATGGAAGTACTTTTACTCTAATTAATTACTTTTAAAATTTTGCCCTGGCTGGCGTGTTTGCCCTGTCCTTAGTGGATTGAGTGCAGACCTGCAAACCGAAGGGTTGCTGATTTGATTCCCAGTCAGGGACCTGGGTTGAGGGCCAGGTCCCCAGTAGGGAGCGGATGAGAGGCAGCCACACATTGATGTTTCTCTTTCTCCCTTCTTTCCCCTCTAAAAATAGATAAATTTTTTTTAAAATTAGAGGAACCACTCGAAGCAAAAAAGAAAAAGTGTAATACAAACTATAATCAATCTTACCAACTTCATTTCTTAGTGATCCTTCAACAGATGGGGAAATATAAACATAGTTTTAATCTAAAAAGAGAATTCTCCTTTATAAGTAATAAACAATATAAGGACTTACCTTAGTAATGGCATTATTGGCCTTGTAGGTAGCAAGATAGGGTTGTTGCAAAAGCCACAATGATGCAAGGATGGCGGCCGTGGAGGTCCTCACGCGAAGGACAGGGCTGCGCCCGCAGGGTGCTCCAGGGAGGCGCGTGGTGCAGGGCAGCCTGCGGTCGGCCCACCGGACCATCCACTCCAGCAGCCTCCGCAGACTGCCCGGGGTGCTGCTCAGCACTGGGGGGAGCTCCTCTGCAGGGTGAATATCGCTGCACTGAATTGCTTCGAAAATACATCTCCTCTTAATGGACTTGGGAGTCCAAAGAACAGAGTTCATCAGTGTCTGGATTACAGGTTTCTCTGTGTTGTCATCTTGCGTTCTGTAAACTGACTTTTGTTTCAAACCAAACAATCCACTCTTTCCTTCACTTCTATTAACTTCACTCCAAGGGTTCGCTAGAGAAGGTCTGGCCCCTCGACTGACCACTACAGGAGCCGAAAGCGCCTGGCTTTCCGACTGTTCAGGCTCACGCGGCTCCGGAGCAACAGCAAAGCAGGAGCCGGCTCTGAACACGTTCTGGTTTCTGGGTTTGCCCGGACGTCCTTTGAATGTGGTATGTATATCAAAAAGCAGAGGGTTCAGTTCATGTTCTCTAAGGTGTGCAGAAAAACTGGTTAGAAATGGGATGCCAGGGTCCTTGGAACCACCTGTGTCTCTTTCAAGAACGTAACTCAAGAAGAGGTCAAGGAACTTTATATACTCATCATCGTCCCGTTCAAATTCCCAAACGCCTATTACAGGAAGTGCATTTTGTGATAACTTTTCATGATCCTCTTTTCTGTTAAGATTTTCTTTCTGATTACCTATTTTCTTTTTATCATTGGGCTTGGCAATCAATGCAAATTCCATGTGATTTGGAGCATTTCTATAACAAAACAGAATTAGAAAGGACAATATTAAAGGTCATTTAATCACTAAAATTCTTGACAATAAAAATTCTCTCTACAGATTAAGTCGTATCTTTTTTTCATGCCTCGATTACCTATCTTTCAAATCAGGGGGTTGGACTAAAGGATGTATCTCTAAGTGTTCACTCCATCTGAATATTCTAAATCTAAAAAATATCACACATTAATATTAAAAGGGAAAGTTTGTGTCACAAGAGATTAAAATGTACCCACAGAAATTTCCCTGTTAAAAACCATGAAAGTTGCCCTGGCCGGTGTGGCTCAGCTGGTGGGAGCATTGTCCCATGAACTGAAAGTCCATGGGTTCAATCCCCAGGCAGGGCACATACTTAGGTTGTGGGTTCAACCCCTGCCACAGGCCTCACACAGAAGGCAGCAGATCAATGTTTCTCTTTCACATTGTGATTTATCTTTCTTCCTCTCCCCCCTCCCCATTCCTGTCTCTCCAAAAGCAATGAAAAAATGTCCTCAGGTGAGGATTAAAAAAAAACATGAATATTATTGGGCGGGGGGGAGTCCTAATGGGCTAGAATACAAATACAATAAAAACCACAAGGCACCAACACACGTCAGCGTGGGGTTCTCGTTCCCCTCGCGCATCCACCCTTCTCAGCACCAGTACAATGTGCCTGAGTGAGCAGGACTGCCCTCGGATTCCTTACCACAAAGAGCATGGGGTTTTTAAAACACTTTCTACTGCTATTAAACCTGTGGGGCAGGCCCATTAACTGCCAACCATAATTATTTTTAAACCTGTTCTCTCTCAACATGGCCCTTTGGGCAGAACACAGATCCCTAGTTCTCTAAAAGAGAATTAAAGGGTTCCTTAGGCACCTGGGCTAAAGTCGCCACCTCTGTGTCTCTCCTTATTACAAATACGCAACAGCAGCCTCCAGGGTGTTCCAGACAGAAGCTGTTTGGTGAAACGAGCACACCACTTATTGGTTTAAGCAGATGTTTGAAGTGGATGGAATTACCGCACTTAAGCAAGATTATGGCCAATTATATAGCCTTTCAGTCAAGAGAAGAATAAATTACATTTCAGATACTAGAATTATAAAGAACAAATCTGTTTAACTCACAGTAACAGGGGTTTAAATAACAAATTCTCTCAATTTATGGGCAAGTTCCAAAAATGAATGTGCAATTTCCTTCCCTGGAAACTTAAAAAAATGACATAGCTAACTCAATAATCCTAAATTATTTAAGTCTCACTTTTACTAAAGAATTAAAAGTCTTCCAGGGAACCCTAGGGTTTAATCTAGCCATCTGATTTTATACTTTCTGGGGGCAAAACTCTTTCGTCTCTCAGGAGCAGTTTTAGTAGACTTTCCAGTGCACAGTCTCACTCCGCATTCCTAAAGTCCGTGGGAGGGGGCAGGGAGCGCTTCTTTCCTTTGTTGGTATGACAGTGAGGTGGCTGGGACGAGAAATCAGCTCATCGGTTGCCTGAACATACTGAAAGCATTTTTTCCCCAAAGGAAGTGGATGCTTGCTGTTAAAAGATCCCCACTGTACCTTTCAGAATGTGTCCTACTTTTGTCTTCCGCCAACAGAGCTTCAGAGACAGGATCTGCGTCGCTGTGCACCAGAGAGCTGCCCAGGTCGGTGAGTGTGCTCTGGCTCAGACTAGTCCCCAGGGAAACCCTGTCCAAACCTGCGCCCTCGGCCGGCGGCGGTTCTTCCTCAGCTGGTTCCCATATGTTCGTCTCAAAAGCACCTATGTTTCTCTGCACACGCCTTAGGGCTTTGACCCTCACTTTGTCGACGGAGTGCATGAGGGCAGACATCACTTCCTCAGTGTGGGGACCTAGGCGGAAAAGAATGAAAGGCCTTCCAGTTCCCTGAGCTGCTCCAACGCAAGCCATGAGGGGACCCGATTCTGGCCCCTCCCGGGGACATAAAATCTAACCGACAATGGAGGCTTTATTTCCCCATTCTTGCGGATCATGCTTCGGTCAGTATTCATTGGAAAGCTCGTCTGTGCTTTAAGGCAGAACTGCAGAACCTGGAGCAGGTCCACTAACGAACATAAGGGGCAGCCCTGGCCGGTGGCTCAGCTGGTTGGAGCAACATCCCCACGGCTGGATCCCTGGGCAGAGCGCACGCAGGAGTCAATCGGATGAATGCACAGATGGGTGGGACCAGAGGCCGCTGTCTCCCCGCCCTCCCGCCCCTGTCCAACCCCCTTCCTCTCTAAAATCAACTTTTAAACATTTTTTAGAAAAAGAATAAAAGGGACAAAGCCCAGACTATAAAAAGTGTACCCTGGAAAACAAAAATTAAGACGTAATTTAACCACCTCAAAAGTCAGAAAAATGATTGTAAAAAGAATCACTAATATGTTTTCTAATTCCACAGTGATAAATAAGAGAAAAATTAGTATAATTTTAGCCGAAGAAACAAGGACACCTTTCCAATTTCAACTAATGGGAAACAATAAGGAGGACAGTTTTTCGAGGCTGCTTATTAAATTTTAAACATTAATACATAAACAAGACATTTAGACAATGTCAAAAATATATTTAAGAAAAATATAAATCACAAATATAAGTACACTAATGAAATAATATACAACCACAGGACATAACTAGACTTAAACACTACACTGTAGTTCTTAAAATGTGGGTAATTCTAATTCTTTAAAACCTTCCACAACATGGTCAGTGTACTTAATGCTACTGAACTCTACACTTACAATGGTAAATTTTATATTATGTATATTTTACCACAATAAAAAATAATTTCCACAAGGATACCTGGAACACATAGGATAAAATTAGAAGCATAAATAACCACAAAGAGAAAGGAAGAATACTAGTTTTCAATAAAATACCTACATTGTGCAAAGCACCATCTGCTCATCCTATACATTTTATCTCATTTAATCCTTTCAGTACACATTTGCAAAGCCACTGTTAATATCGTCATTCACAAGTAAGGGAACGAGACCCAGAGAGACCGAGCAATTCAGTTACTAAATGACAGAGCCAGGACAGGAAGCCAGGGCTTCATGGGACGCCTTCCCGCGATGGGAAGGCCCTCCGCTTCCTCAGACCCATCTCGGAGGGGAGGGGAAATGCACAAGCTCCAGGAAAGCAGCGCTTTCGAAACACGAGGAGCCCTGGTCAGGTAGCTCAGTTGGTACAGCACCATCCCCACGCACCAAGGTTGCGGGTTTGATCCCCAGCCAGGGCACGTGCAAGAAGCGACCAATGAGTGCATAAATAAGTGGAATGAATGTTTCCCTCCCTCTCTCTCTAAAAATCAATACATCAAAAATATGAGAATCTTCAGCAGTTTTTCTACCAGATAGTAAAGAAACAACGGTACCTTTCACAACACAGTGCCTGAGTCTCTGTTGGAGAGAGTGGTATTTTTCTCTTAAAGGAACCCTTATGTCCTCAGGATTGGGAAATGCTTTCACAAAAATCTCTGCTACCTTTAGAAAAATTCAAAAGTGAGTTGTATGAGTAGCAACATTCTTAATCAAAATAAAACCCTTTAAAGTCTCCGATTCTGACTTAGGGAACACCGGCCCCCCCACAGCACCTGTCGGATGGGTGGCAGTTCCGCGATGAGGCTCAGAATCAGGTCCTGAGTGAGTTCTTCGGTATTAGAGAACCGAGAGAAGGGCAGCATTCTGCAGGCCCACTCCACGGCACGGAGGCAGCTCTCCACCACGCAAGAGTCAAACTCCACTCGGAGACCCTAAACGGGTGTTGAACAAATTCACTTCCTGTTCACTTTAGACAGGCAGACCAGAATAAATTCCAAAAAAATTTTTTTACTATGAACAGTAAAATCTATCAAGCGATAATTTCACAAGTAATCCTTGTTCATTTTTTTTATTCTTTTACAAGGCAAATTACCTTCCTACCCTCCGCATCTTCTCTTGCTTTCTGATACTGTCTGCAACTGTAGGATAACTCATCCCGGACGTGCAGCATCCAACACAAAGCACAGAGCTCCCGGAAGCAGCCTGGACCAGGGATGCAAACGGGAGAGGAGACTGCATGAGAGCGCGCACCGCCAGAACAGCCCCACCTCTCTGCTCGTCACTGTTCCAAAACAAATGCGTTTAGTTGATTGTAAAAGAAGCATATGGTCATTATCAAAACCTGATCTAAAAGTTATGGCAAACCCTCCAGAATTTTTACATACGTTATTCTAGAGTATTTCGTGCATGTCAGTTGCATAAAAATACTAAAAATATTGTTAAAGAATAAATAAACGTGTTTACCAGTTTTCTTGCTTTAAACTTTATAGTATGTTGTGAATACTTTTCAAGCCAATACAAACAGCTGTATTTAATACTGTAAGTTAATTTATTTGGAAAATCACTTATAGATAAGCATGTAAGTTTAAAAATTCAATACTAAAACAATTTCCAATATCAAACGATTTCTTTTATTGAAAGCAATACACATACATAAAGATGCATAATACCATATCACGCTGTTTTCTTTCTTCTTCCCCTAATGTATCTTGGATATCTTTCCATGGTGGTAATATACATAGTCTGTTCATTGCCAGCAGGGTATGGAAACTTCCCCAAATCACATGTAAAATATATCATTACTAATGTTAGGACCTGATTTCTAAGCAAGCAGTTTGCTTTGGACAAACCTATTGCTTTAATGGAAACTTCATCAAGCTTCTTGTCTCCAGCTGCTCCAGGTCGAAAGAATGCTACGCCTCCTATACAGTAATTAAGTAATGACTGAGGAAAAGGACTCAGTGAAGGAAGGGACCCTTTCATTCGAATCTGAAAGTAAAGAATGACAGAATACAGTGTCAGTTGCATAGATCAGTTTTTAAGGAAATGAAAGCAACAGACAGCAGGCGAAGACAAACCATGGAGAATGGGATGCGCAGTGCAGTTCCTATATGACGTAAGAAAACAGCCCTGGAATCAATCAATCGGCTGCAGTGTCAGAAATCTGGCTCACAATTTGTTAAAAGATTTTATTTATTTATTTTTAGAGAACAGGGAAGGGAGAGAGAAAGAGAAAGAAAAACATCAATGTGCAAGAGAGATCTGCTGCCTCTCACACACCCCCCAACTGGGGACCTGGCCTGCGACCCAGGCACGTGCCCTGACTGGGAATTAAACCAGCGACCTTTTGGTTCACAGGCCGGCACTCAATCCACTGAGCCGCACGAGCCAGGGCCCGCAATTTTAATTCTGAAATTCACCAGGTTCAATCTCAAGAAAGAAAAAAAAAGATTTAATCAAATTACCTACCTGTCACTCAGTTATGGTTGTATAAAATTAATTGAATGTTTTTCCTTTCTCCAAAAAATGATAAGAAAAATAAATTTAACTTTCATCTAAAATAAAACCATGTGTAGTAGCTTAAATCAAATGTAAACAAACAAAGGTAGATCTACATGCGTAAGTTTTGAAAAACTAACCCATCAAGGACAGAATTAGAAAGTCACCTTTTGGCAACTCCTAATAAAATAAGGGCTCTAGCAAGGACCATCAGCAAACGCCAAATTAAGGGGAAAGGTGGTGGCCGATGGCACATGTGACAGTGGGTGGGACTGATCCGCACTCACTGACCCATGTCACAACCACTGAGAGTGATATAAGGGGAAGGGGTTGAGGAGCACGAGTTGGCTGTTCCGAAACAGTCACGGGGTGTAAAGTCCAGCATGGGAGGTACAGTCACAACTGTGCGCGGTGCCAGGTGGCACCAGGAAGACGGGGGACCACTCTGTAAAGTATGAGACCACCCAGCCACTGCACTGTGCACCTGAAACTAATACGAAACATCACGTGTAAATTGAAATTAAAAATATTAAAAAAATAAAACACTGAAAACACACACACATGCATGTGCTCATACACATACACATGGAAAGAAAGCAAATGGGAAAAAGATGAAACAATATCCAAGAAACAATATCTAAGAAACTTAAAACCTGGTGATAGATTCCTTTTACCTTCACATTTTTAAGTTTCCACAACAAAAAGTCTTATAAAACACTGGTCCCACGTTTTCATGACTTATTTTTTATTCTACCAGGGAAGTGGTTGTTCTATACAGTTTTTTTTTCTCTATATAGTTTTTAAATAAAGATTTTTAAAAAAGAGTTTCAGCTCTATAGAAAAAGTGCAAAGATCGTAGTACAGGGTGTTTCCACCCACTTCCCTCTATTATCCACAGCTTACATTAGTATGGTGCCTTTGTTATAATTAATGGACCAATACATTGATACATTATTAACTACCGACCATACGTTATTCAGATTTCCATAGTTTTTACTTACTGTCTTTTTGGCATTCTATAATCCCACCCAGGACACCACATTCCATTTAGACACTATGCCTCCTTCTGAACTTTTGGCTATGACAGTTCTCAGACTTTTCTTGTTTGTTTTTGTTTTTGTTTTTATTTTAGTTTTTACTTCTCAGTCTACATCCTAAATAAACTTAGCCAGGTACTTTTGGTAAATAAAAGCTTTAAAAATGTACATAAATACATCATTAATTTTCTCATGTTAATATTATGTCAAATGAGAATCTATGACCTGGGGAGAGCTGGTGAAATTGCTCATGTTCATATGCATAACATTTTCGGAAGGGCACGTAAGTACAGTGGTTGCCTCTGTGGACTGGGAGTCCAGGATGAGAAGGAAACCCACTGTCCCCTAACTCCTGATTACTACTGGCCTCCATGATTTCTGACGAGAAATAAGCCATTAATCTCATCCCGTGTGCAGGGTGAGTGGCTTCTCTTGTTGCTCTCCAGATTTTCTTTTGGTTTTTGGCTTTTAACTTGACTTTGACTACGACGTGTCTACGAATGGGTCTCCAAGGTGATCCTACTTAGAGTTCTTTGAGCCTCGTGGAAGTGTGGGTTGATGTTTTTCATCCAACTTGGGGCATTTTTGGCCATCATTTCTCTGAAGTCTCTTTCTGTCCCTTTCTCTCCTCTGCTTCTGGGGATCCCATTTGCATACTGTGGTACATGACAGTGTCCCACAAGTCACCATCCTCTGTTCCCTCCTGTTCCTCAGACAGCACACTCTCAGCCGACCCATCCTGCTGGGTGCGGGTTCTCCTGCTTGCTCTGATCTGCGGTGGAGCCCCGGCTCGTGAACTTTACAATTCAAGTATTGTACTTTTCAACTCCAGAATTTCTATTTGGTCTTCATTAAAAAAGAATTTCTACCTCTTTATTGCTATCCTCTTTTTAGTGAGACATCATTCTCATTCATCCCTTTAGTTCTTTAGAAATGGTTTCTTTATTAAACATATTTAAGACAGCTGATGAAAATCTTTGTCTAGGCAGTCCAACATCTTAGCTTCCTCAGGGACAGTTTCTATCAACTGCTTTTTTCCCATGGGTATGAGCCACACTTTCAAGTTCTTGGATAAATGTTCTCTGGATGGTTACAAGTCTTCGGTTAATATCTAGAGTCCTGAACAAGTTAATCCTGACAACTTGTGCCAATATCCCCATCGTTTTGGGAGAAGAACAATGTTTTAGATGTCCTTACTCTGCCATTTTCCCTGCACCTTCACTAGCTCTTTTGAATTACGCTACAACATGCACCAGACTTATTCAGCGTGTTGGCAGAATTCCGTTCCACGTGGTTGTAAGACTGAGCACTCCCGTTTCCTCGCTGGATATCGGCCGGGGGCATTCTCCGTCTCTAAAAGCTGCCTTCATTGCCTGGTCTTCAACCCTCTTAAGCCAGTAGGTGGGCCGAGCCCTCACTCTTCTAGTCTCCCCGTCTGCCTCCTTTCTCTGGCTTTCCTTTTGCACTGAATCTCACTGGATGTCTCTTCTGCTTCCCTTCTCGGCTTTAAGGGCTTCTGTAGTTACACTGGGCCCACCAACATAAACCAGGATAATCTCCCTATTT
Organism: Sturnira hondurensis; assembly: GCF_014824575.4. Lineage (NCBI taxonomy): Eukaryota > Metazoa > Chordata > Mammalia > Chiroptera > Phyllostomidae > Sturnira > Sturnira hondurensis. The sequence goes on from NW_028087015.1 coordinate 38,651,737, forward strand.
TAAGGTCAGCCAATTAGTAATATTAATTTCATCTGCAAAGGTCCATCATACCACATTAAGGCATTAATAGCATCGGACTACCTCTTGCACCATGCTTTAACAAGTAATTTAGTACTTGTAAAAATTTTTTACGAGGAGAAATGTCTTTAGCTATGGTGCCGATTTTAACAGAGTCCACAGTCTTTACACACTAGTTGAATTAACTGAAACTAGATTAAGTGAGATTATTGTCAGGAGTTGGTAAGATCAAACTTCAATGCAAATATAATTTATAACTTTTAAAAAAGTTTTCTACAGTTTTCTACAACAGTCCTGGCTGGTGTGGCTCAGTGGATTTGAGTGCCAGCCTATGAACCAAAGGGTCGTTAGTTTGATTCCCAGTCAGGGCACAGCCTGGATTTCAGACCAGGTCCCCAGCAGGGGGTATGTGAGAAGCAACCACACATTGATGTTTCTCTCCTTTTCTTTCTCCCTTCCTTCCCCTCTGTCTAAAAAATAAGTACATAAAAATCTTTAAAAATAGTTTTCTACAATACACAATTGTAAAATAAAGTTTCCTATAACACTCAGTTTCAATATACTGAAATTATTAAAACCAATCTTTCAATAATAGAGGAAAACTCTTTGTTCTCCTCAGTAAATATACTTTAAAAATTGGGGGATGGTAAGTTATAGGATAAATACAAACATTTCTCTCTAAAAAAGACTAATTTCAAAACCAACCAGATAAGCAACTTCTTAGAGCCTCTCTCGGGGGTCTGTCCCATTAAAAAAAGTTGTAGATTCTTATTTTAAAGGTAATAATCAAGGGCCAAATTAAGGCTATTTGGTGCTAATATTTAATTCCACATTCACAGAGAGACACACTCCAGGCCTACAAAGGACTTGTAGCTGGATGAGGGACACAGCGCATATGTCCCCTCTGGCTGCAGATCAGACAAGAACGCAGCTCCAGCCAGGTGGCAGTCAGTGTAGGAGCCGACGGCCCCAAGGTCACAGTGAACTGCTCACCTTGGCAGACCGCCCGGGAGACAGGCAGGTGGAGACCGCTGAAGGGAAACACAGAGCCAGAGGCTAGCTCTCAGCCTCCATGATCTGACCTTACATAAGCACCCCAGAACACAGGCAACACCTCGGGGAGAAGTCAGAGAAAACCATGAACTGAGTTCTAATCCTCAGTGATTGAAGTGGGGGGAGAAATGTAACTGACACTACCTGAAATTAGCGGACTGGGTTAGACTTTCTACCGTCAGGCAGGATGGGACTAACCAAGACCCAGTTCAGAGTCCTCACCTTTCAGCACAAAGAACCTGGTCTGTCTAGATTGCTCATTGCTAGTAAATCTCAACATGGCTATAGGGCAGGGCCCCTTTGGGAAATGTCACTACTACTGACAGTAATAAACAGTAGCACATTGAAACAGGCTGCGCGGGTGCATACCTTCTGCATGACCTTGCGGGCCCGCCGCAGCTGCAGGATGTACCACTGCGCCGCGGGGAAGGAGCAGCGTGCTGCCCGGAAGAGCAAGAGGAGGCGCTGCAGGACGCCAGACAGCTTCTGGCGATTCTCTTTCTCAGCTTTCAAAAGGAGATCATCACCATCTTCCTGGAGAAAATAAAGCAACAAAATTTATAGCCAGCCATATGAGAATTCAAAGTGTTGAGGTGAAAATAAGAGAGTGCTTCTGAAACCAGAACATTTCTGGAGATTTATAAAAAAAAAGATGTTGAGGCTTAGCCTCAGAGATTTCAACTATAGCTGTTCCTAGTGCTAAGAACACATTTCTCTCCCCTCAAACGATGTGGGGGGCTAACCACCCGACCCCAAGCCCTCCCCCACGACAGTGAAAGGCCACCACCCCTGACCCCACAGGCCCAAAGCTGCAGGGAGCCCTTCCCAGGAGAAGGCCCTTCCTCCCTCTGCCTGGACAAACCGTCCTCTGTTTCAGCGTCAGCTCCTCTGCCAAGCCCTCCCCCTGGGCTACTCTGGCACTTTGCTCAGACCTCTCTCTTACAGCTTTTACTAGTTCACTCTGCATTGTGTACACACGTTTCCCACAACACTGAGCACTACCCCGGAGCAAAGGCCCTCTCGTGTGTGTGTGTGTGTGTGTGTGTGTGTGTGTGTTGTCGCGGTGCACAGAATGAAGTCCAGCGTGTGGGAGAAGGGTCCGACAAACGCTTCTTGAAAGACGCCATTCAAGTCAGTAAAGATTAACCTCCCCGAAAAGGAGATAATGCGTTAGAAACGTCTGCTTCCCACTGCCGCCACGTGTGAGCGTCCTGTTTTTAGCCAGATATCTGCCCCTCCCCTACACAGCCCGCATGATTCCCAGCTTCCAGGGAAGGCTAAGCAGGCCCTGCACTGTCCCTAGCCAAGGTCAACTGACTCAAGGGCAGGCAAGTGACCTCAATCAGTCTCAGAAAAGTGAATCTCAGTCTCCTGCTTGGAACGCTCGGAAGGAAATACTTTCACTGCTTTTCTGTACCCTTTCCCTCTCCACGGCCATGGACAAGGTGCCCTTAGAAGGTGCCGGCAGCCCTCTCGCTCCCACAAAGGGAGCCGCCTTAGGAGCTGACACCTTGGAAAGCAAACGAGACAGAATCCCCCGTCTTTGGTGGCATTAACAGAGGCAGAATGAGGCCAGTCGATTCTGACTGTTTTCTACTACGCAGCCCTAACCCAAAGGATTCTGATAGATACAGAGTGACAATTAGTAGAAATCCTACCACTGAGGTTTACTTTAACAAAAATGATAAATGAAGCACTAGTAAGGATAGTAACCACTCCAACTAATATCAGCACAACGTATCCAACAATGCCTCCAATGTGATTCCAATTTCCACACCAAATGCTGAAGCCTCAGACACGAGAGGGAAGAAGAATCACTGAGAAATACCATGAACTATTTATTCCTTCTCTTTGTAATATATTACATTTGAAATATTTTAACATATTGAAACAGCAATTAAGACTGTAACTCTAAATAAGGAATACTCTAAATACAGCAATTGAGACTGTAACTCTAAAAAAGGAAAGAAGTAGATACAGATAAGAGTTGCTAATACTGCAACAACAATTAGTAAAGAAACAATGCCAGAATCACTTCAAAATAGTAACATGTTAAAATAATTTCAATGTAAATAATTTACATTAACACTTCAAATCTTAAAAACAGCTAATTGTAATGTTATGATTTTCAATAAGAGCAGAGGAAAAGTTCTTGAGAAGAATACAGTATTGCTATTTATAAAACAGAATTACGGTTGAACAGTGCAGGAGAAAAAAAAAGACCTTTCAAATCAAAGGAAAATTAAAGTAAGTCTTTCAGAAGAGGCAAAGACAATGAGAAAAATACAAGGCTGAAATAGCGTATGGTTTCCAAATCCCGACATTTGTTACTTTGTTACCCTAAACAAATGTCTATGGTTTTAAAATCTGGATCTAGAGAAATGTCTCTCAATTTTGTTTTATTATTGCAATGATGTTAACATTTATTGAACACTCACTACGCCCTGGGGCCTAAGGTAAAAGGCCTTCACAGCTAACCCTCCCAGTGATGCCGCAGTCTTATCCTCATCTGCATTGTACGTAGAACGGTTGAAGTGCACTGTGTAAAACGACAGAATTCATAAACGGCAGAGCTGGGGTCCAGAAGTTTGTCTCCGGAGCTTGCTTTTTTATTATCAAGTTGATAGTTTTAAGAACTGGACGAAATCCACTTTAAATGAAAAGGGCAGGCTTACCTCACTCAGAACAGCTGGCTGAGGACAATACAGCGGGGGAGCTGGAAGGTACAAGCCGATGGGCACTAAGCCCCAGAGTCTCTTGCTGAAGTCCTTGGCCGAGTTCACCAGGAGCTGAAAGGTCTCCGAGAGGACGTCTGCATCGGCCATGACTGCTGCTTTCAACACTTCTTGCAATGCACCCAACAGCAGATTTACATCTTCCTCTTCGATGGGATCTACCCAACACAGAATTAAGCAAAATAATAAGGATGAACATTGTACTTCTCATTCTGAAGAAGCAGACTGTCAGAAATGAACCTAGTGGTTGGCATGCACACATCCAAACTTCTGGACAGAAACTTAATCACTATTCTGTTACTTTAAGATTATAGGCTATAATACCATATATACTTTTTCCAAAGTTATATGGCATTGCAATAACAACTATATAACAAATATATTTTTGAAACACAGTGATGAGTCAAAAATAATAAACAAAAAATTAGTACAAAAAATGAATGTCAAAAAAGACACCAAAATATACAACATTGTGTGAAGGCAGTAGGAGAGTAATAGTGATCTTTTAATTTCTTATTAGTGCTCTCACCATAGTACTTTTATTACAGAAGTTAATAACAATGACTTAGAATATTTCAAACATACTTGAAAGTACAGAAAACACTCAGGCACTGACTTTTCATCCTTGACTGATATTAACACTTTTGCTATATTCAAATTATATTCTAAAATAAAATGTTGCAGATATAGCTGAGACTTCCAAGTACGAACCATATTCCACTCCCTTTCTCAGAAGGCACCCACTCACCAGAACTTGGTAGGATGCCCTGAAACTCCTATCACACATGTGCTATGTTTTCCGATTTATATTCTCTGAGGCTTAACTCCTCTGTCATGTTTTCCAGTTCTTTCCTTTGTATCTATTTTGTATGTATTTATTTTATCTCTCTATATATATACTGTGTGTGTGTTTGTATAGAGAATTCAGGTTCCTTTTCTAGTTCATTAACCACCTGTTGAGTTTGTTGTCTTTAAATGGGTTTACTGAGGTATGGTTTACCTACACTGAAGTTCACCCTTTTTAAGTACACAGTTCAATGAGTTTCCACAAATCCACACAGCTCTGCAGGAACATCTCCATCACTCAGAAAGTCGTCTTACACCCCAATGCTGTCAGGTGCCCCCTTACTCTGAGGCAACCACTGATCTGTGTCCTGACCCTACAGTGTTGCTTTTTATAAGATGTCACACAAATGGAATCATACAGTAAGTAGTCTTTGTTGCTGACTTCTTCCATTCAGCATAAAGGGCCCACGATTACCCACACTGTTGCATGTTATCAACAGGTTGCTCTTCTTTATTAGTCAGTGTTCCACTGTATAGATATATATTTGTCCATTCACAAGCTGGTGGGCATTTTAGTTGTTCAAGTTTTTGGCTAGCATGAAAAGCTGCTAAGAAAATTCAAATACAGGTCTTTGGGTGGTCCTCTGTTTTTATTTTTCTTGGGTAAACATCCAGGGATGGAATACATTGAGTTTTTACTTCTTTTTTTCTAATCTCTGGATTTCACTTAATTTCTTTAGTCTATTTTTATTTTTTAAGATTTTATTTATTTATTTTTAGAGAGGGGGAGGGAGGAAGAAAGAGAAGGAAACATCAATGTGTAGTTGCCTGTCAGACGCCCCCCTACTTGGGACCTGGCTTGCAACCCAGGCACATGCCCTGACTGGGAACTGAACCGGCGACCCTCTGGTTCACAAGCTGGCGCTCAAGCCACTGCACCACCCCAGCCAGGGTCCACAGATTTACATTAATTACCCTGATACATGTACCAGACCACATGAAGGTAACGCACCTGTAAACTGTTTGTATTTTGATCCCGCTTCGTTTTCTGCTTCCAAAGAGGCTGGCTGACCTAAAAAACACTGGAGTTTTTCCTGGAAAATCTGTGCTGGAGTCATGTTTAGTGGCAGATTCTGACCCTTTTTCTTGAACCTGAAAATCACATTGAGTTAGGAGAAATAATTCCAAATTTGAAAAAAGCAACATTCACACATCAAGAACTAAACATAAAGTTTAAGAAACAGTGAAAATCACCGTCTTCATTCATCCTATATTTAAGGAGGAAGTAATCAGGAAACACCACAATAAGACGAGGATTTCGGCTCTCCACCATCCCGGCGCTCACGGGTCTCCCACCCTGGTTCCCCTGCTGCCCTACCCGTGTACTCTAGCCAAACAGAACCCAACTTGGTTTTTGCCATACATATGTCTTCGCTTGTGTCTGGTATGTTCTCTCTCCCTGCAACTACTCAATCCATCAAAATCCTACCTTCCTTTCAATGCCCACCTCAGATAACATCTTCTACATAGTGTTTCCATCCTCACTGCCCCGCTTCCCAGGATTTCTGCTCTCCCCACACCACTGGGCTTTCCTTGCTGTGGCCCATAAACTATAATAATGCTGTGTCCTGTTTTCTCTATTAAACTATGACTGCCTTAAGCATACATACTAGGTACCACCTTGTATTCACTGTGGTATCTGGCATATAGCTTGGCATAGAAAGGTTGCTTAACAAGTAAATGTATGGGTAATTATTGAATTGAAAAATATTAAAGACATAGCAATTCCATAATATTCAGAAAAGTTAAAATAAAGAGATTAGTTTGATTAGCTTAAAACTCAAATCCTGCCCTCCTGGCTGGTGTGGCTCAGTGGGCTGAGTGCCAGCCAGTGAACCAAAAGGTTGCCAGTTTGATTCCCAGTCAGGGCACATGCCTGGTTGTGGGCCAGTTACCCACTTGGGGGCATTTGAGAGGCAACCAATGGATGTTTCTCTCCCTCTCTTTCTCCCTTTCTTCCCCTCTCTCTAAAAGTAAATAAATAAAATCTTTTAAAAAAACCTCTCGAGCCCTGGCTGGTGTAGCTCAGTGGATTGAGCACAGGCCTGGGAACCACACGATCGCAGTTCGATTCCCAGTCAGGGCACATGCCTGGGTTGCAGGCCAGTTCCCAGGAGGGGACTCATGAGAGGCAACCATACATTGATATTTCTCTCCTTCTCTCCTTCCCTTCCTCACTAAAGATAAATAAATAAAATCTTAAAAAAAAAAAACAACCTCTTGAATCCTATTTGGGACAGACTAACCCTTCCACTGACTATAAGCTGTTCGAGAGCACTGCTAACAAATACATGTTGTAAATAAACATTTTAATACAAATAAGTAAGCTGCTGAGCTGTCCAACACAGTGTCCACCAGTTGCACGTAGCTATGTAAATTTAAATGAATTAAAACTAGATTGAAAATCCAGTTCCTTGGTCTCACTAGCCACACCTCAAGTGCTCAATAGCTACGCGTGGCTAGCACCACATTGGACAGCACACACAGAACACTTCTATCCCTGAAGAAGTGCGACTGGACAATGCTGAACTAAGAATTCCACAGAATGTGCAAAAGAAGTAAAAAATACTTTAGATGATACTGTTACACTATTCCTTAAGTTTGCCTAAAAACACACACCTCGTGAAACTGCCGTCCAGTTTGCAGAACAGTTGGAAGGCCACGCCAATTGAAACAGACGTCTTCCAGTCGCCAAGCTCACGCGCCAACCACACGGCTTCCGGAACCAGGCCCCCAATAAACAACAGCTCGAGGGCATATTCAACCGTCCACACGTGGGAAAGGTTCTGCTCTCTCACAGCTCGGGCCACTTCCGAGTGCGGGAGGGGGATGAACCGAAGGGGCCACTCTGCAAGTTAAAGGAAATGGACATCACAATTCCGCATATCAGAACTCCCACCTCCTTACGTGGCTACGTGTAACTCCTCAATCAGTATCTTCTACACGAAACCACAACACGGAAGATGCACACAGAGTGGGCTAAACTAATCGTTTGAGAGAAAGCTGTGGTAGAACACGTTAACCCTGAGGAATGTGCCTTGTTAGGAGGTCATGCGGCAAGTCCCAGCATTCTTAGCAAATGCAACAGAGCAGAGAAGCGACAGAAGAGGCAGAATCCGAGGGCACGGTGCAAAATAAAGGTAAATACAGTTTAATGACACGTTTGTGTCAGGTCATATAAACCAAGGCAGGCACGTTGAAACGCACTGGGTCACGGTGTACAGTTTATTAGCTTGGGCTGCTCTGAAACACACGTCTGCCTCTCCTACTAGATTGCGAACTTTGGAGAGCAGAGACTGAATTTTCCTCAGAATGTCATGCGGTAAGAAGCTTCTTTGCGGTAATACCCAAGCATACGAAGTGTTCAGTATATTAGTGCTTTTAAGAAAGTTGGGAAGTGTGGTTTTCGACACTCCTGACTAAACCACAAATCTGGCCTGGAATTAAACATGAAGGGCAACATGCTTTTCCCCACCTTTCTGTACTTGCCCCAATTAAAGCAACTTAAATAAGCACCTTGAACCATTATTTCTGTAAAAACACATATTGCTAAGATTTTCCCTCCCTCCCCCTCCCTGCCTCCCGCAACGTAAAATTGGTGCATGTGGGTTTCTGCTCCTTGAAGTGAAGTGGCTGGGTTCTCAGGGGACCTATGTGGCCTCCGCCCACACCAGGCACTAACTGTTTACCAGCTTTGGACACATTGGGACAGAAACAGAACATCTAGAGTCCAGCACCTGATTATTTGGCTGTGCACAGGCGGCCAGGAGGCTGACGAGATTGTGCCTTTTTTTCTTCACTGAGGAAGGCACTGTACCATTACAGAATGTGAGTGACTTAATCTTCTGAAAATGTGACTTTCACACGACAAATGTCACACTGAATAAGTAACTCCAAAAATCCCCAATATATTCACTCACTAGTTCTGATTAGAAAGGTTAGCATGAAATGTACTCTAAGTCAAGCCTGCTGATATCATTTTTAAGATACAAGGAGATCAAATAAATTAATGGACATATACAAAGTTTCAGATATTTAAATTTTCAGTAATCACAGTCTCAAGCATAGGAAGAGAAGGCAAAGCCTTCTCTCCTACCCTCTCTCTCACTGAGAAGATATCTATATAGGGTATAAAAAGGTGTGCCCCTCAGCTTTTATGAATGTGTATGAATCTGTCCAAAAACAATTCAATAATTCTATCCTCTCTCTTCCTAGAATATGATAAAGAGCAGTCTTCCGTAAGTATGTAAAGTGATCTGTACAGGTAAAGATCAGGAGCCCTGGCCGGTGTGGCTCAGTGGGTTGAACAGCAGCCCATAAACCTGAAAGGCTGCCAGTTCAATTCCCAGTCAGGGCACAAGCTTGGGTTGTGGACCAGGTTCTACCCTGGGGTGTGTGAGAGGCGACTAAATGGTTTCTCAGACATCGATGTTTCTCTCCCTCCCTTCCCCTTTCTCCGAAAAGGAATAAAATCTTTTTTTAAAGACAAGATAAAGGTCATGAGCAAACAGCAAGTCCTACAAATACTGCAGGGCAAGAAAGACAAAACAATTGGAGACAAATTTTCTAAGTACCAGGATTTTACTGATCACTGCCCCCACGTACATTTTTCTAAAATGCAGTACTACCCATCTTTTTCACTACAATAATGTGGACTAAGGATACAATTTGTTGTCAGAAACATTAATATCACAAATAGGCAATGTGTGATCAATACCCAGGCTGTGACCAAAAAAAGAGGACTTAAATATAAACCACTCCAAGAACAACAAATGTCAAAGGTACAAGGAAATAAAAAAATCCACTTCTGAGTCTCAGAAAACACAGCATGATGGTGAGCGAGTGGAGCCCAGGCTGTTCTCCAGCTTCCAAGTCAGAGTTAGGACCGGGCCGGGGGAGGGGAGTGCGGGGCAGTGGGGAGGGGGGTGTCTGGGAGCTGCTGGTCCTGGAAGAAACCCAGCGCCAGTCTCTCTGCTCACACCAGCTCCCTCACACAGCCACAAGCAGGTCAGGACCAGCTCAGGTGGTCCCAGGGAAATAGGGACCTACTAACCCACTAGGAAATGTCCCTTCTGATCCTACTCACACATGGCTCTCTAGGGGCCAGAACCTCCTGAGAACCCCAGGGGAGACTCGGGACTAACACTCCTGTTGAGGTGTCCCAGTGGGTGAGGGTCGCCCCTGCTCCTGCCCACACCCGGGGACAACTACAGAAGAACTGAACAGATATGCATGGGTCTGTGCACGGGCCTGTGATTGGTTGCATTTGCTGACCACTTGTTCCAACTTCTGCTAAGCTTCTAATTACATTGCATCTTCTTCCACTCTAACCCACCCACATATGCTTATACATATTTACCAGTTCCTGCTGTTTCCTGCTTAAAGCACTCCAGTAACTCCCTGCTGTACTTAAAATTCAGACTCCTCCTCCTGGCTGACACCCCCGGCCCCACCTACCTCTGAGTCCACCCCACATCACACCCCACCCCACCCTCTATGCTCCAGTCACCCGAGTCTTTCTTTCAGTCTCTTCTTCCTCTGGGGCTTTCGCACAAGATCAGGTTATAATGCCGTAAGTACTGATGCGTCCATGGTTGGCTCCTTCTCATCACTAAGAGTTCAGCTTCAAGGTCCCCCTTCAAATAGCTCGTCCCTAAGTTCACCATCTGAGACAGCCTCTCAGTCACAATGCATTACTCCACTGCATTTCTCTGCACAACAGTTATTAGTGTTGTTTTTTTTGCAACTTGATTTTTTTTTGGTTGTTTAGTTATTACTGTTTGATCTATCTTATTCATATACTCATTTACTGAACTTCCTGTCTCAACCTATTAGGTACGAACTCCATAGAAGAACATATATTTTTTTTTGTTTTGTTCATGGCAGTTAGAATAAGTCTGCTTTGAACGTTCAAACAAAAATTACAGATGTTTTCATATTATTAATTTCATATGGTGCAAGCTAACACATCGCCAACGCCTAGAACACTGCTTGGCACACAGGGCACCTAATGGGAGTCAGTAGAATGAATGGCGATCGTGGGAATCTGTGCATGCGTTCATCTCCATGGGAGCAGGGCGGCCATCCAGCACAGAGATTAGGTCCATTTTTGACCCCGTCAATGAAATAATAAAATAGAGCCAAGGAAATGATCCAAATAAAATTATAAAAGCAAATAGTCCAAATGAAAAGAATTCTAAGTTAGTATCCTCAAAATTTGTTAAATCTGTACATAAATGAAGGTGGCAACCCTTTTACTTTAAAAATGAAAACTTTATAAATATTAACTGGTCCAAAAGTTGCAATTTTAAAAATCCATATTCAATAAAAACAAACCCAGGCAAATAGCTTTCTCAGACTTTTTTCCTCCACAAATAGTCACTGTGTGTCTCCTCTGTGTCAGGCACTCGGGTGTAACAGTGTCATATGCATAGAATGATGGTCGCTGTATAACATTATTTTGAATATTATGAGCAAAGGCAAGGTGAGAAAATTATTTGGTTGCCGTATTACCTCTGTTAACATGAAGGGGAGGAAGGACGTTGATGCTGTGAGGCGGCAAAACGCACAGCTGCCGGTTGGTGAAGTAGGCGGCCATGAAGCGGGCCATGCACTGGATCACCCGCACTGCTGCCTCTGGGTGCGCCCCTCCGGTCACCCCCGGCTCGCAGCGGGGCTTCTCGGGAACTAAGGGACACAGCACAGGACCAAAGGAGATTACGATCGAACCATCAAAAGCAGTAATATTTAAATTTCCGACTTCATACAAGAAAAAAATCATAATTAATTATTTAGATGAGGACCCATGGCCTGTACAAGTTAATTTATGATAGGTATCTATACTTCTTAAAGACAACAGAACAAAAATAATTAGCTCATAAGTATGAGCACACACACTTAGGAACTTTTTATAACTTTAAGTTACTAGGGTTTTTTTTAAAGAGTTTGCTTATTTTTTTTTTAGAGGAGGTGGGGGAGAGAAAGATCAATGTGAGTGAGAAACACTGACTGGTTGCTTCTTGTATGAGTCCCAACCAGTACCAACTGGGTGGAGGGAGAAGGCAGGGTTGAGGGAGTGGGATTTATGTCAGGATTCCTGGGGTGCTTCTTACAGAAACAAACAGAAACAAACATGTATCGTTCCTATTTGAGAATCAAAACTCAAAACTGTATACTGGCATTCAGGAATTTGAAATAGTTAAAAACTACCAAATACATAAAAATACTACGTTAACTGTAATTTTTATGAATTTCATGGCCCCAACAACAGCAAAATACCTTTGCTTCCCAGAAGTCCCTTGGTGCATGGTCAGTCACAAGAATACAAAGTTCTATAGGAGTAAAGGCCTCTTCTATCTACAACCCCAGTACCTGCCACTCCTCCTTGCAATGTAGTAGGCTCTCAAAAGTACTGTTAACGATTATTGTGTGTGTGTGTGTGTGTGTGTGTGTGTGTGTGTGTGTGTGTAAAGGGACTCTTGAGAAGGTTCTGTTAGCCTTTAAGTAGTATTTTTCATTTGGTCACTCTAAGTTTAAAGACGCCTTTTGCTCATATACAGCTAGCAGAACTCTGTTTGACACTAGGCATCAAAAGTCTTAAAACCATGGATCCTCTGTAATCCGGGCACCTCATTTCTAGAAATTTATCCTAAAGAAATGATGAGTAATGCTCACAGGAAGCTGTGGACAATGCAGCATTATTAAAAACAGTAACCAGGTGGCACGGCAACTACCTAAATGTGCAGTAACAAGAAAAAGGGTTGCCCTGGCTGGTGTGGCTCAGTGGATTGAGCACTGGCCCACACACCAAAGAGTTACTAGTTTGATTCCCAGTCAGGACACATGCCTGGGTTGTGGGCCAGGTCCCAAGTAGGAGGTGTGTAAAGGCCACCACACACTGATGTTTCTCTCCCTTTCTCCTTCCCTTCCCCTCTCTCTAAAAATAAATAAATAAATATTTTTAAAGGGTTAATGGATTTGATAAAATGAACATTGTTTACATTGGAAAGTATCACAATATGAAATTTTAAAAGATGACAAAATAGAGCTGTGGCCAGATAGCTTAGTTGGCTAGAGTGCTGTCCCAATATGCCAAAGCTGCAGGTTTGATCCCCAGTCAGGGCACATACAAGAATTAACAAATAAATGCATAAATCAGTGGAAACACACTGATGTTACTCTCTTTAAAAAAATCAATAATTTGTTTAAAAAATTACAGAACAGAATATACAGCCCTCAAAGTATACACGTATAAATACACATACACAAAGAGTGATAGGATTATAAGTGATCTGATTTTTGTCTTTGTACTTTTCCATGTCTTCAAAATTGTCTAGAATAACATGGATTACTCCCATAACGAACATAAAAATTTAAAAAGGTTAAAATCACAAAGAGTAAGAAATCTATAAACAGTAGCTGAAACCATATGAACCTAAGAGGGCATAGCCCTGGCTGGTGTGGCTGGTGGACTGAGTGCCAGCCTGCGAGCCAAAAGGTCACCAGTTCAATTCCCAGTCAGGGCACATGCCTGGGTTACTGGCCAGGTCCCCAGTTGGTTGCCCCAGTATAAGAGGCAACCAATCAACGTATCTCTTGCACATTGATGTTTCTTTTCCTTTTTTCCCCTCCCTTCTCCTCTCTCTAAAAGAAAATAATCTAAAGAAAAAAGATACAGAGTTGGCGTGGGCTGTATGGGCCTTTTCAGATGCACTGACCTGCACAGCATGTTCATTTGTATGACCTTTCATGCTGGGTTTGCTTAATCAAATGCGACTCTTTTTACAATGGCAATCCAAGTACTCTGCAGCCTCAAACAGATTTGTAAAAGACTCAGAACACTTCACTAAGTGATTTTCATCACTTTACCAATGCACCTTAAATAACATTTAAGTATAAATTTATTAAGAAAAAATAGTTGAGTACCTAGTACTATGTCTAACAAATGTGGCTATGAGAAAACAATTAGATCAGTAGGCAATTGCTGCTGAATCCTGGAAATTCAATGATTAAAAAAAAAAAAAGGCCCTGGCTGGTGTAGCTCAGTGGATTGAGCATGGGCCTGTGAAGCAAGGGGTCACTGGTTCAATTCCCAGTCAGGGCACAAGCCTGGCTTGCAGGCCAGGTACCCAGTAGGGGACACATGAGAGGCAACCACACACTGATGTTTCTCCTTCCCTTCCTCTCTCTAAAAATAAATAAATAAATAAATATATATTTTTTAAAAAAGAAGGTTCTTGCTGGTGAGAGGCTGCCAGTCCAAAATTAAACCTAATAGGGCAGAACAACCAACTTTCATGTATAAGCAATATCCTACCTAAACCTATAAATAAAAATCAATAAGATGAAACATACTGACTTTTGAAACACATACCCGAACTATCTCCATTTTCCCTCACAGGCAGGTGGGACCACGTCAGCACTTCTCTCACCAGCTGGTCACACAATCCCTGAGCATCATTAAAGTTGTAGCTGTACAGGTGGCAGTACAAAAGAGAAAGGTAATAGCGTGTCTGGAGAAAACAGGTCCGTCTTCCTCCTTGAACCAGAAAGAATGAAGCGTACATTAAAAACCTGTCAGCAAGGTCACGTTCCTGACCTGAGTGCTAGGTAGACACTCGAGGAGTGTTCAGTTTGCGAAAATTCATCAAGCTGAACACCTGCATTACGTGAGCCTTTCTGTATCTGTTTCAATATAAGGCACTTCAAAAGTTAGGTGAGCAACACTTTGTTCTTCATTTAGGTCCTGAACAGTCATATTTTCTGTCATCAGGCCCTAGGATGTATCCAAGGAGAGCCGTGAACCCTCCGGGCTCAGCACCAAGGTTCACCAACACCCACCTCAAGCGCACATTGTCTGCAACAAAGGGGAGCAAGGTGGCCCCCCAACTCCCAAGAAACCCTACAAATATCAAACAGATGGCGGTAGGGACTCCCCAAAGGAGGGGAGGCACTAACCAGTAAGAGAGGTGTTCTGGCCACACCTGGAGGGCGGTTGGGACTGAGACTGCTGGCTGCCGGTCCCTTACCCACTCTTCCCGAGTAAAACAATTCCAGCTTCATTCGGGGTCTCAATGCACCCAGATCACAATTTCTCACCAGATGTGACCGTGTGAAAATGTGACTATGTTCTGAACCAAGAGATACTATTGTGAACTTTCCAGAAATGCTGCTTAAAGGGGGAAAACTCAGCTGGAAGGAACGCCTTCGCCTGCCTTCCTCCTCCTCCCTGCTGCCTGGAAGGCAGGGGCGATGGCCGCGCTGCAGCACCTGCTGCCTGGTGCGTGACTGCCTTCGGGTCGGAAGCAGTGCACTGAGGAGGATGGAGTAGAGAAAGCCCGTCCTGCCTTCAGCCAGAAAGAGAAATACACTTCCTCCTTGGGCAGCACTGTCACTTTCGGTCCCCAGAAGCAGAAGCCATCTTCAGGGACACAGTGGGAATGAGAGGCCTGCAACGGATTCACTGGGAAAGCCCTTTCTCAGACTCCTCACTCCTTGGGGCCACCCTTCTCCATCCACCTGGACAACGCCCAGACTTGAGAACAGCTACGTGAGGCTTCTTACAAGTCCAACTGCTCAAACCTGTGGACTATCCATCAATTGTGACTTCCGTTCCCAGCACCTGCCACAGGATGTGAGAAAATCGCTCCTCGTTTACATAATCCCCTGGGCAACTTGCGGGTAAAGTTGTTTATTTCACTGATTCCCAGGGCCTAATACAGTACGAGGCACAGGGCAGGCCCTTGACAAAGACTGGCTCAGTAGGTGAATGAATGAAACACACGGAGCCCTGGCCATCAGAAAAGGTACTCAATAACTGGACGAACCTGACCATGCAGCGGTTGCAGTCAGGGCTAGCTCTGAGGTCGCCAGCTCTGAGACCCAGTCACGCCCTCGGCCCTACTGCACAGCAGCTGTCACTGGGTCCTGGACCCCACACCCCTCTGCGCCCAGCAGGAACTCTGTGCAGCCCATGCTTAACCCCACAATAAGTCTAAGCACCAGAGCTTGTTAGGTTTGAGCTACTTAAGGGTAGAGAGCCAGAACTCCACATTTCCCTAAGTCTGTGAAAGGTTATAAAACCTTTGACCCAGTGTCTCATTTAGATACTTGCAGTCCCTCTAAATGACAAAGAAAGCCTACAAAAATTCACACGATTTTATTTATGATCTAAATCTCATATCCCCCATCAACAATCAATCACATGGTCCATCACTAAGCAGTAAAAGAAGGACAGAAGATGCCTTACCTGTAGATAACAAAATTTATGGGCCCTACAAATCCAAGACTAAGACTAATTTTAAAGAGATGCATCCGACAGTCAAGGCTCTTACAATACACTATTCTATTTGAGCACTAAGAAAATACGGCACTCAGAAAGCTTCAGCTAGTTTTAGGCTCCAGAGCCTGCTAAACTGCATTCCCACCACTACCATGGCAAATATTATTTAAAAATAATCCCCCACCCTACCATTTTCTTGGGTTTCTTGCAGAGCTTTCTTCCACAGCTGGACAGACTTTTCATAGGATCCTAACAGGAAACACTCTTCCCCTACAAAGTTTTTAATCAACAATTAGCTATGGTTAATTACATTACCTTATACAAGTTTACTTTGTTTTAAAACTCACTGGATACAGCTCAGCCAGAAATTTTGAAAAACAAATAATTGTAACCAATTGAAAAAATCAAAGCCCAGTTAGCTATACATTGCATTACTTATTCATGTAGTTAGAAAACTGTTTATAAAGATACTGACCTTCAATAGACTTGAGCTCCAAGGTCGGGTTCAAGCAGACTCCAGCGGCCTGTAGGTCAGCCTGTACGTGACATAACAGGGACTGGACAGTAGCTGCTTCCTGTGCCATCTTCTCGGTTAACTGTCTGTCACCTGTAGGAACTCTGTGACTTAACTGTGTTTGATACCACAAAGCCTTTTTATACAGTGCTCTCCAGAGGACCATCAGTCTGCATACAAAGTTGGGTAATCATCAAAACCAAATTTTACACTAGGGACGTAAGAAGCAGTACAGCCTTTTGTTGTTGCTACATTCTTCACTGATGTCATGACATACTAGTATACTTACATACACACTGATCAGACTTAAATATAACACAAAGTCCCCTGATCAAATATACAGTTTTATATACAATGTATTTTTAAAATTTTCACAAATGCTTTATGTACTTGTGGTCATTTTTCTATAGTACTTACCTAAACCAAAATCTCTCACCAGTATCCTGGTTGTCCAAGGCTAATAAAATGTGTGTTGAATAACATTTGACATAAGTCCTGCAATATTTTTAGATTAAATAAAGTCTATAGTGCTGAGTGCTAATGGATACAAGATTTCTTTTGGGAGTGATAAAAATATACTGGGATTAGTCCAATAGTTCTGCAACCTAGTGACTATACTAAAAATCACTGAATTTAGTGACATTTACAGTATAGGAATTATAGCTCAATTTTTTTAAAAAGGAAAAAAACTGTAATGCTGATGGTACCCCAATATTAAAGAAAGTATACCTGTGGCCTGGCTGTTGACCAAGATTTACTGCTTGAGGAGGAGTCTTTAAAGATGAGTACCAAGACCAGTTTTCCCGAGCACGACTATCTTGAAGTATTTGAAAAATGGGTACCACCAATGAGTCTTGATTTGATGCTGAAATAACTTCGGGCTGAAGACGATACGTGCCATTTAAATGATCAGCTACCATCCTGAGTAAATGGAAACAGGCTAAGAGCCGCTCTGAGGACGGCGGGCCCTGCTGCGGCCCAGGCAGCAGCAGCTTCACAGCGCGGGCGGTCAGCTTCAGCACCGGCCCCACCACGTGGCCGGGTCCCACAGCCCAGGGCTGGGCTGATAAGCACTGATGAACAAGTTGAAAGATACATAGTACCCATGCATTCTGTTTTGGGCTTTTGCTTAAAAAAAGGTCAAGTTTTGGGAAAGGGCATTCTATAAACTGAAGAATGTAGAAAAAGTGAGTAATACAAACTACTGTGTAATTTAACATTAAATGTTTTTCCTTCACATTTTTTGAAATTCCTATAGTCCAGGCTGCAAGGAGATTTTTCTGGACAGAATGCAGTTCTGTAATGGTTCTGTCTGATGCCTCAGTATTATCCTTTGCATGGATTGTATCAAACATAGACGCAAATTCCAATCTTCCCTCCTTGGCACTACTAAACAATGGATTATTTTTCTGGTTCCAAAAAGAGGATAAGTTGTCTGGAAAGTATGCACTTTCGTTAGTTTCTTCTGCTTCAAAATCCTAAAACATGAGTGAAAAAAATTATACTTAATACCTTACAAATATAATCACTTGGCGTTCTCAAATTTCTCTTCCTTTAA
The DNA here is from genome assembly GCF_014824575.4 of Sturnira hondurensis. NCBI lineage: Eukaryota > Metazoa > Chordata > Mammalia > Chiroptera > Phyllostomidae > Sturnira > Sturnira hondurensis. The sequence goes on from NW_028087015.1 coordinate 38,669,742, forward strand.
CAAGGGAAAAATCTTTAACAAGATTCCTTTAACAAGGAATTCCTTTAACAATTCCTTTAACAAGTTCAAAATCTTTAACAAAAAATCTTCTCTTGGCATAACATCAGTAAGTAACTGTTCAAAGTGAATAAAACACTGCCACTAAGTACCTGCAAATCTGCTGGTTTTCCAGGTGACTCCATTGTTTCTTCGTCCTGCAAGAATCTGGGGACAGCAGGATCAACTGAACACTCGACTTCTTGGTGCTCTAACAGGCTCGACCTTAGGGAGTCCAGTGATCTCCAGCTCAGCCCTTTGCCTTTCGGCTACAGAAGATTCCCAAGAGCAAAATTTTATCAGCAGTTCTATTCTAAGCAATTAAAGTTCTATAGACAGCTGTATACACCCCAAGAAAAAAATTTTTAAGATGTTATTTATTTATTTTTAGACAGAGGATAAGGGAGGGAGAAACAGTGGGAGAGAAACATCCATGTGTAAGTGGCACAGCAACAGGCTGCCTGTCACAGGTCCCCAACCGTGGGACCTGGCCTGCAACCCAGGCATGTGCCCCCACTGGGAATTGAACCAGTGACCTTTCTTCGTTCCCAGTCTGGCACTCAGTCCACTGAACCACAACAGTCAGAGAAATATAGTTTTAAATTTGAAAAAAATAAGTCAATCTTGCCCTGGCTGATATGGCTCAGTGGATTGAGCTCCAGACTGTGAAGCAAAGGGTCGCAGGTTTGATTCCCAATCAGGGCACATGCCTGGGTTGTGGGCCAGGTCTCCAATGGGGGCCACATGAGAGGCAGCCACACATTGATATTTCTATCCCTGCCTTTCTCTCTAAAAATTAATAAAATCTTAAAAAAAAAGAGTAGACACATTAAAAAAATAAGGCAATCTTTACTAACGATATCTAAAGGCTCTCTACCTTAGACAACTTCACACTTTGGTATGCTTTCTCCAGCCTCTGGGTTGAATCAAGCAGAAGGGCTCTCACGAACACTGACGGAGAGAGGTTGTCAAGAAAACGCAGGGCTGTGACCATGTACCCGTCGGAGACGAGGAGGTAGGGTAGCCGCGAGTGTGCTTTCACGGAGAACCTCTGTCGCATGGGGTCGCCTTCCGAAGCTGATGAATCCGCAGAACTATTTGAATCTTTACATGTAAACTGCTGTGGTCTAGCAAACACACATCAAAATTCAAGAATTAATAAGAGAAAAATCTTAAAGAAAACAAAGGTATTTATTATTCCAAAGAAAAAGCAAAACAACAATTCAGAGTTACAGAATGACGAACATGCAAGCAAATTAAGCACAAAAATATTACATGTGTAATATCTATAAGGAAAACTTAAGCGATTATATAACATACAGGTTTACATGTTTTTTAAATTTTCCCTAAATTGTACTATTTAATTTCTAAACTAGTTTTATACAAACTATTTCAGAAAAGAATATAGTTAAATATTTAACTTTAAATATTAAAGAGAGTTAAAGCCCTGGCTGGTGTAGCTCAGTGGATTGAGCGCGGGCCTGGGAACCAGACGATCGCAGTTCGATTCCCGGTCAGGGCACATGCCTGGGTTGCAGGCCGGTTCCTTGCAGGCTAACTACCAGCAGGGGATGCACAAAAGGCAACTATACATTGATTTTTCTCTCCCTCTCTCCTTCCCCTCTAAAGATAAATAAATAAATAATAAATAAATAAATATTAAAGAGAGTTAAATATTTAACTTTTCTCTTTACCATACATTGAAATATACTTATAAGAATATAATCATGAGCTATGCATGTAAGTGTTACAAAGGAGAAAGGAAAAAGCTAAGAACAATTGGAGATGATAGGGCTGGGTAAAATTTTATCAGTTTAAGATTGATTTGACTGAGTTTCCACATGAACATACGTATTTATTGCTATGGTACTGTGCTCGGTTCTGATTATTCACTTTGCTGCTTACGAACTTTGGGGCTTTATAAATACAAAGAGAACAATCAAAATATATTATGATTTGGGGGGTGAGGGAAGTACTCAAATATAGATTTTATTAGCCAAATAGTCAACAACAGAAGACTGGGTGATTATAAAATGGACACTCCACCATAAATATACAGAACCATTAAAAATGACTTCATGGAAAAATATATAGGATATACTGCTAAACCAAAAAAGCAAAATAGAAAACAGCATATATCATTTATTTTGTTTTAAAAGGAAACGTATTATGATAAAGTTATATAATTTTTAATTTGGGGATAACACTAAAATGTTAATAATTATCTTAGTTTTGTAACATTTGATTTTTAATTTTTTTAAAATAATATTATTTTTGTAATAAAAATATAATACATTTTGAAGTACCCAAATATTAATTTTAAAGAAGAATGTGAGAAAAGTCAATTATGAATCAGACTATAAGAATTAAGAAAAAATAGTCTCACTAAAGGAAATGACAAGTTTTTCCATTAGAATTTTCTGTTGCTAAAAATTAAGCGTCAATTTTTGCTAAATATTAATCAAGGACATACACCTTTTTTGTAAAGCAAAGGGGATAAATTAATTTCAAAGGCCTTTGCAATTTTTTGTCAACATCCTTTATTTCCTCAACCAATTATCATTCTCTTCATCTCACAGCAAAAGAAAGAAGCTCAAAGAACCTCTTCGTGGGACTTACCCAAAGTCCCACAACAAATAAGTAGAAGAACCATGACAAATTTTGATCTAACTTCAAAGCCAATTGCTACCCCATCTCACAAATAAAATTTTACATTTAGCTAACTTCTAAAGTCTTTTATCCATCTCCCAAAATTTTTTCCATTTGGGGAAAAAAGTACATGAACCCATGTGCCAAGTCATATTGAGTTACTTAATTTATTTAAGTACTCTCATTTTAAAATAAAGGACATACTTTTATTAACTTTTATATCAAAGAAAATAAAATTTTAGTGCTATTATAGAGTATTTAAATAACTTATACTTACATAGCCACAATGTCAAATTTTCACCAGGATTAAGCCACAAAAAGAAATGAAAGAAACTATAAATAAACAGATATTGACATGAAAGACTCAAAGAAAAAATATGACAATTTGAAAGATGAAACTAGACACACACACACACACACACACACACACGGTGAAGTAATACCAGAAGAGAACAACTTCTATAAACAAACTGAAACAATCCCAATGTCTCACCTGTACGTTATTAGTGGGTGAAGAGGAATGAACTCTGCTGGCCCAAACTCTATAGAGCACCCAAGAGTGACTAACGTCAGCAGTTCACCTTGGCAAGTCAGTAAAAGCAGGGAGCCCCGCTTCAACACGCAGGCCAGAAAGAGACTATCCGGAGTCCAGCTGACATCGCCCACCCAGTAGGACCTAGGGAAGGCAAGACAGTGTGTTTAGAAAGGGCTCCATACAGTGTCTCCGATAATTTATAATGGCCAAGCAGGGGTGAAACCCTCAAAAACTAAGGGCAAAGGAATGGATAGCAGGCAATGCCACATACATTTTGTGTATTTCTTTTCCCCAAAAAAAGGAGCAAACTCATAGACACTTACTGCCTACAATGTAGCAATCAGAAATTTGGATTCACAAGCAAATCATAAAATAAAAACATTCTCTAAAAGTGTTAAGCTTCTGAGTCACTCACATTTTAATTAGAATGATTTTGAATCCCCCTGGGGTCCACAACTAAGACCGACTGACAGACTGAAGGTCCGCACGGGGCAGCACTCTCTGCAGCCTGCTACGGCTCCCCTCTCTCTGCAGCCTGCTATGGCTCCCCTCTCTCTGCAGCCTGCTATGGCTCCCCTCTCTCTGCAGCCTGCTATGGCTCCCCTCTCTCTGCAGCCTGCTACTGGCCCCCTCTCTCTGCAGCCTGCTATGGCTTCCCTCTCTCTGCAGCCTGCTACTGGCCCCCTCTCTCTGCAGCCTGCTATGGCTCCCCTCTCTCTGCAGCCTGCTACTGGCCCCCTCTCTCTGCAGCCTGCTATGGCTCCCCTCTCTCTGCAGCCTGCTACTGGTCCCCTCTGCCGCAGACTCCCTCTTCACGAAACCACCTTTCCTGCTCCCTAACTGTCTGGTGACCTTAATGTTTCATGGAGACACAAAGCAGCTTCCCCTCATGTGAGTGAGGGATGCCCTGAGTTGAACAGACTGCTGAACTGAGACCAGTAATACTTTCAGAAAGAACTTTGGGGGAGGGAAAGAAAATGAACAGACAAGACTGGACTGACCTAAAAACTTTGAAAATTCAGAGAACAGCAGGGAAAAGTGTTCAAAAAGAGAAATTAGGGGATCCAAGAGGAAATCCTTGTAACCTATAATCCCCCATAGGTCCTGGTGGTAGCTCTGGTGCCATCCAAACCCACCACTGGTGCTGCTACTGACCCGTATTATGCAGAGAGCACCAGCTTTGTTTGAAAGGTCGTAAGCACCATGGCCTCTGACTGCATAATGGCTTCCCAACCACGGTTTCCATTTCAGCCTCTCCAGTTAAGCCCAGTATTTTGCTACCTGTTGTGATTCCGCTTCTCCTTGGACAATGTAGAAAGACATTAAAAAGGGAAACAGAATATGTCCATGTGTCTTCTACCCACCCAGACCCTTCCTTAAAGTACTTAAGGCTTTCCTTTCAGAAAGGAACTTTTACAATCCATCAAGCACGAATGCTCAAAGTAAGTTCCGGTATCCATCGAAACACCTATATGGACACCAGCTGAATTATCAGAGACCTAAACTTAGCAAACTCTTGGCAAAGAAGAGAAAAATACTATTTAGAAATACAAAAAACGTTCTTACCTGACAAGTGTAGGTGGAACCACAGGATTCTTATTGCTACATCCTTTAAGGCTGCCACAGAGAGTAACAAAATTCAGTGTGTTTATAAATAATACCTGAGTTGCCTAGAAAAAAATGACAACAAAACCACTCTAAAATTATTTTACTTTAACCATCACTTACAATTCTGGAGACCTAGAGATCTATTATTGTATCAGTAAACTACCTAGGGGTCTTTCCAAGTGGTGAAAACATACTGACCACTTGTGCAACTCTTCTCTCTTTAATTCTACATTTTTAAATTTTTTTAAAGATTTTATTTATTTATTTACCTTTAGAGGGGAAGGGGAGAGGGAGAGAAACATCAATGTATGGTTGCCTTTTGTGCGTCCCCTGCTGGGAGTTGGCCTGCAGGGAACCGGCCTGCAACCCAGGCATGTGCCCTGACTGGGAATCGAACCGCAATCCTCTGGTTCGCAGGCTTGTGTAATTCTACATTTTAAGAACATCAATTACCATATTGCCTTTCTTTCTTCCTTTTCCCATAACCTTGTTTCACTTCTGAAGGCCAAGTTTTGAAAACCACAGCAGCTAATTTAAATAATTTTACCAATTCACAATGATAAGTTGGATCAGAAAACATCAATTTAAAGAACTATCTTCAGGGGAAACAAACATCTCAGCACCAGACTAAAGTCTCTCTATAGGTTACCACCAAGACAGACTGCGTGTCACTGACCTTTGGGTCTTTCTGATTAAGGGTTACTGCCAGGGCAAGGCCATCTCTTGAAAAGGCAGAAATTAGAGCTCCTCTTGATTTCACTGACTCGCATGGAGGACTCAGACTACCCAGAAGGCAATCCTGCTGTGCCCAGTGAACACGGTACGGCAATGATCTAAGAAGGCAATGAAATAATCGAGAGTAAGAAGTATAGTAACTTTTAAATTAAAACATAGTTCATCACTGAACAGCAGAGTCCAACTAGATTCCTACATGTGCACATACGTTAGGGGACCTGAGCGACCACTCAGAAGCTCCACCCAAGGAACTGAAGGGTGGTCACCAGTCAGACTTCGTCAGTATCAGAGTTTTGTTAGTAACAGCACATTATAGCCCACCCCAAGTACATCTGCTTCCACTACGGTTCAGATATGAGTATTTCTACATTACTGCTAATAGTTTAAAAGAGATTAAGTAAGTAAAGAAGGGGGTGTTCAGCATAGTGTTCTATACTTGATGTGAGGACAGGTACATACACGCATATTCATTATAGTCCAGATGCACACTTATTTGTTCATTTTACTATATATGTTACATTTTAATAAGGAGTTGTTAGCATAAAAAATAAACAGAAAAACAACCCAAAACACACTGTTTTAGTAAATCTTATTTAAGCATATGTTTTTAATGCATCGTTTCTATTTTATTGGGCTTTTAGAATAAAACTATTTTTCAATAAAAAATTCTACAATATTTAAATTCAATATAGTAGTAAATTCAAGTAAGTTATGTGCCTTTTAAAATTCTATTGAATTACTTTCCAAAATAGACTTTTTTAGTCTTAAAATAAGTAAACTATAGTCTGTCTTCACTTTTACATGGTCTCGCTTCCAAGAAGAAAAACAAAAGGAAAGAAATAAAAACCCTGTAGAGTATGTATTTAAAAATGAAAACTAAAGAAATAAAGCAATACTTTTAGGAAGAGAGGATTTGCAAAATCTCAGAAGTTGGAAGTCATAGTTCATTTACTAATCTTACTAGGTATTTATAAGCCAAAAGATAATAATGTTTTAAAAGGGACAGAATTAAGGAAGCATTTACCTCACCTTATAGGTATAAATACATTCTCACGCCACCGAATTGCTAGAAATGTCAACTTCAGGCATTCCCCAGAGTAAAAAGTAAATGAACACAAGCAGCAGTCTCCAAATAACTGTAGACAAATTTAATATACTTTAATATATAATTAATCTGAAAATAAATCAAGATATAGAATATATAGATATATTTCTCCTCATAAATAAATGAAATATGCCTAGACCTTGCTTATATTTTTATTCCTAACATCAAGTTAAAGACTTAAGTAATTTATTTCTGAGCCAGGGGCATATCTCAAATGGGAAATCAAGGTGCAGTTTACTCTCTTAAGAAAACACTGCCATTAACTGGGACTATAACTTCAAAGATTCTTACATAGTAATTTTTCTCCTCATTTATATATTATTTAATTAGGGCACTACCCTTGGAGGTGGGGGGAAATAGAGGAAAACAATAAAACCCCAAAACGCAACTTCTAACAATAGTAGATTGAGTAACAGAACGTTCATCCATACACACAAAGGTACCATGTCACTATATAAAGTGGTTTTTAGTTCACGAATGTATTATTTCCCAGGAATTAAACAGCTCACTTAACTAGTTATATTTTAAAACTAGGGAAAATTAGAAGTAGGGAAAGAGGAAGCTCTAATTTCAAACCATTTCTAATAAACATTTCTTGATCTGTGACCAAGAAATCTAAAAGTATATTTTCCATAATGATCTCAGTGTCAGTGAGAGCTGACGACCAGGGTCTACAGCTCGGCCGTGGTCCGGGCTACTCAACAGCTTCTCAGACAGTGTCTGTCCTCGGAGCCCAACGCCTCCACTTCGGGAATACCCAGTCTGACCCGGATTTTACCTCGTTCTTTACAAAAACGGCATGCACTGCAGCTTCTTTATCTTTGGGGGAAGGCAAGTGCACTGCTTCTTCAGGTAGGATCTGGGACCACTGGCCCACCAGTGAAGGGCTTTTGGAAGATAAGATACTATTGAATTCCAAATATTCCCAAAGAAAGATGCATCCAGCAGGAGTTGTAATCAGAACTCTTCTCCCATCTCCGGATACATACAAATGCAGCTTCAAAGAGCTTGCTAAAACCAAAACAGTAATTAAACCTTGAAGTCTGAATTTCCTCCACGGAGTACATAATTGATCTACTCTGACAAAGAAATCTAAATGGTACCATCATTAAGGATGTACAACTAAGACAGTAGTGATAAATTAAAAAGTAAAAGTACAAAGCAGTAACATTTATCTCATATTTATGTGGTATTCGTCACCCATTGTTATCAAATATGTTAGGCATATCAGACTTCAAGATGAATCTATTGAGTTGGTCAGAGTCCATTTAATTTTTTCCATAAAATAAGACACAGTTTTTCATTTTCACCAATAACTTTATTGATTTGGGTATTCTGAGTGTGTTGGCTATCTCCTGCTAATGGCTTCTAGTGGGTAGAGGCCAGGAGCGCTGCTAAACACCTTCCAATGTAAAAGACAACCCCACAGCAAGGAATTATTTGGCCAAAAGTTCAACAGTACCAAGAAACTTCACAAACCACCCTGACATGTTTGATCAGTCACGGCACCTTCTCCATCCACTGCACAAATCTTATTTTGTGTTTTAGTTGCATTTTTGCCTTTCTTAAAATAATAAAGCATAATACGCCAAAAGAAGATCTTTACCCATCTTCAATATTAAATCAGCTACACAAAAATTCACCAGTTTTGATAAGTTTTTTTTTAATGCATGCTGCTATGACAGCCGTCACAATACAATCTATCCAAACTGTTTTGAATGAAGTTAAAGAAAACTAAGCACTGCTGGAGCTACCGTATGGGCAAAACTAAATAAACTTTTTGGCCAACCCAGTAAGTACTATCACGAATAAACACCACCCAAAAATACATACATATAACATATATATGAGTATACATACACACACACAGATTTTTAAAATAGTAATAAAGGTTTCACCTTCTTTTCCTATTTATCAAGTTAAACCAATTTAAACCAATAAATCCTCACCTGTTGCAGCTTGAATCATTTCCTTAGGCTTTTCAGTTGCTCGTACAGTTTTCAAACAATCGTGATCCTTGTTCCAAAGAAAAAGCTCCCCTGTGGTAAGTAGCCCGGCCAGCCAGGCGCCTGTTCCCAGAAAGAAAATGCAATACTTACAAGCAAATGCTTCCCTTAGTACTGTCCCAAATTGTTAAAAAAATTCAATTAATCTATCCTTCTGAAAATATTGGTACTACTTAACCGTTACTGGACGTTGTTAGGACAATAACATCCTTCAAGAAAGGCTGCAGACGAGAAATTTTCTTCTTTGTCCTCCCCGAGAGCAAATTAATTTCATTTATGAGTTTGTCATCCAAAAGAAAAACAGCTTCATTTTCCTAAGAGAATAAATATATCAGAGAATAAGAGGGTGCCGGAAGTTAATTCAAACTCTTATCCGTAATATCCTAAAAAGGAAAACAAGGTGACATTTAAAAAAGATTACACATTTGTACCACAAACCATAAAATGAACAATAAGATTGACTAGGTATCCTGAAAATTTCTCATTCTCTCTTAAAATACCTCATTAAAATTACTTCACTAAATGACCTAATGATTGCAATTTAGATTTCTCTGAATTTTAAAGTTATAGGAGTATCTTCTGACTCTGCTAGCCAAAACGGGGTCATCAATTTGAACAGTAGTGTGTGCAAGTTTTTAAATTACTTATTTAAAATAGATACAGCTTCTGCACCTCCCAGCTCTGATCACTTTTTATTACCTAGAAAAAGCATGCTGCTTTGGACTAACTTCGTCTTCATGCATTCTAGGGCAGTGGTTTGCAAAGTCCCGCCTGACCAGCCACATCAGCAACACCTGAGAGACCCAGTCAGAAATGCATATTCTTCTACGCCAGACCCACTGAGTCAGAAACTCTGGGACAGGGCCCAGCACTGTTTTAACAAGATCTCCACCTGGTTCTGACCATTGTAAAATTCATGAGACACAGTTTTAGAGAAGGCAAATTAATGGTATAATTTCTCCCAGAAGTGACACCACACCAAATTTCTTAATTGTAATAATTATAATACACTCTTAGAGGCTTTTACAGGTTTGCCCACCTTCCCTGAGATGAGGAACCTATTCTATACATTGTGAACAGTATTCCCAGACTGCTTGCATATTGTCACCATCTTTTTTCCAGGTCTAGGGGGCACTTTATTGCACAGTCATGAAAACCGCAATGGAAGAAACACTCCGCTGACTATTCCAGTAGGAAAAGGTTCAGCAGATTAAATATTCCCTGTTGATAAATGCCATCTCTACCATCTTAAACACAATATGAAAAAAATTTGTAAGTAAAACATTTCTTCTAAATAGACTATTTAACTTTCTGGAAAAGCTAATTTACTGTAGTAAAAACAAAACACAGACAAAAAACCCTGTTCAGTGGGCAAGCGATCCTTCTAAAGATGGATTTCATTGTTTAAATGCCATAGAACATTCTTCAATCTTAGAGGCAAAGCGCTCATTTAACACACAGTAAAACTAGTATTGTATGAACAAAGAAACACCCACCTGTCCCAGCCAGGAGACTCGTGGCCAGGGTCTCTTCTGCTTGATACTTGTGGATGTCAAAACTTCTAATCTTATCTCCATGCTTGTTAAAACATCAACGACCAGTCAAGTAAAAAGTCACAAGGTGCTATAAAAAGCAAAAGTAATGATAATAATTTTATTTAATTTTTTTAAGATTTTATTTATTTATATTTTTAGAGAGGAAGGGAAGGAGAGAAGGAGAGAAATATCAATGTATGGTTGCTTCTCGTGTGTCCCCTGCTGGGAACTGGCCTGCAACCCAGGCATGTGCCCTGACTGGGAATTGAACCGTGATCTGAATGGTAATATGGTGATCGTGTGGTTCGCAGGCCCGTGCTCAATCCACTGAGCTACACCAGCCAGGGCTAATGATAATAATTTTAAAAATAGCCCATAATATTCACTGAAGATCTTAATTTAGAATTTACACAGAGATTTCGTGTTTTACTTTTTTAACATCTGTTCTCTTTTTCAGGTAAGATACTGACAGTTCATTCAGTATGACATCTTACATCTTCAATGGTCTGGCAAACGCACTGGCTTTTTTGACAAGTTATTCCTCCCACTACGAAGGTAAACAGAAACCAGGAAAAGATCTTGACAATACGGTTTCTGCATGATTTGTCCTTCTCAGTGTGGCAGGCTCTGTTTTCCAGTGGTGGCCCCCAAAGTATGTCCCCTCTCCCATGCTCCTCTTACACTGTGATGCTGGCACTTCTCTCATAGGTCACGCCTCAGGTCTATGCTTTATCCCTTGGAACAGGATGGGATCCGGACTATTTCAACCAAAAATAAAGTGGAAGTGATGCTGTGCAGCTGCCCAGGCTGGACCACAAAGGGCGATGCAGCTTCCACTCTGCTCTCAGGAATCACTGCTCTTGAAGCCTGCAGTCACTGTCGCCTGCAGTCCAGCTGCCCCGAGCGACCGAGCTACAAGAAGCCCCAACTAGCCCACGTGAAAATGAGGCCCAGAGAGAACATGAAGTGAAGAAGCCTGGCCAGGCCCCATGTCAGGCCAGTCACAGTGAGTCCATGAACAGAGTGTCAGAGCCCAAGCCAGGGGAGGAGAGCACCTTCCTGGACAAATAAATGGTCCATTCTTGGCAGAATCTTAGGAGGACGGTCACACTGTGGGACATCCTGCCACAGAGCTTTGGAACTTAAGCTGAGTGGGGACACGGAGGCCATATGGAAAGGGATCCCACTAACCAAACCAAGGACAATCTGAGCATCAAAACCAATTACAGTAACAGATTTAAAATCCATTTAAAACAGGAAACTGGCTCCATATAAATTTTAAACATTAGATGACAAATGGAACTTCTGAACATCAAATTGAACACTTGATGACAAATGGTACATTTATATTGTTTCAAAGTATCTCCGACAAAATACTCATTAATTACACAAAGGAGAAAAGATTAACTGAACAATGAAGAAGCCAGGCAGACTCCATTTAATGCACTGATCAAGATGAAAATGATCAGTAATGGAGCCCTGGCTTGTGTAGCTCAGTGGATTGAGCTTGGGCCTGCAAACCAAAGGATTGCAGTTCAATTCCCAGTCAGGGCACATGCCTGGGTTGCAGGCCAGTTCCCAACAGGGGACATATGAGAGGCAACCATACATTGATATTTCTCTCTCTTTCCCCTTCCCCTCCCCTCTAAAGACAAATAAAATCTTTTTTAAAAAAGGGAAATTTTAAAAGCATTAATATTTTTTTAAAAAGAAAATGATCAGTAATGGGATGAATGGAAATCACGTGCCACCAAGAGACAAATGAGAAAAATATCTGTGCCACATGTGTGAAAGACACATAACCTGAATCACAAGGAAATATCCGACAAACCCAAACAGAGGAACATGCTACAAAATACCTGATATGTAACCTTCAAAAGTTTTAAGGTTATGAAAATCAGGAAAAGACTGTGAACAGCCCTGGCCAGTATGACTCAGTTGGCTGGAACATTGTCTGGTTGCCAAAAAGTTGCAGGTTTGACTCCTAGTCAGGTACATACCTGGGTTGTGGGTTCAATTCCTGGTCTGGACACATATGATCCCGGGTCCAGACACATACCAGACTCAACCAATTGGTGCTTCTCTCTCACACTGATATTTCTCTCCCTCCTTAAAAGCAATGAGAAAATGCCCTTGGGTGAGGACAAAAAGAAAAAAAAGGATTGAGAATAGAAAAACTGATAACTAAACACGAGTAATTATAACTTGTATCCTTTCATTATAAAGGATAACACTGAACAACTGGAATAGCATGAATAGGAAGAGAAATAGGTGGCTGTGATGTATTATTATGTTCATTTTCTGATCTAGATTTGTCATGCAGGTATGGAGGTGAATGTCTTTGTTTGCAGAAAATACACACTAAAGCATTCAAAGATGGCCCTGGCTGGTGTGGTACAGTGGATTGAACTCCAGTCTGCGAACCAAAAGGTCACCGGTTCGATTTTTGGGTTGGGGCTCATGCCTGGGTTGCAGGCTGGGTCCCCCAGTTGGGAGCATGAGGGAGGTGACTGATGGATGTTTCTATCACGGGTCAATATTTCTCTCCCTCTTTTTCTCCCTCCTTTCCCAGCTCTTTGAAAATAAATAAGTAAAATCTTTCAAAAAATAAAAATATTCAGGAATAAGAGAACATCAGCTTATCACTCAATCTCAAGTGGTTCATCAAAAAAAGTCCTCTGTAATCTATTTGCAGTTTTCCTGTAAGTCTAAATCAATATTTCAAATTAATTTTTGAAAGTTTTTACAGTTGTGACATCTTGAACAAAAATGGTATTTGGTCACTGGTCTGGACTGTGTTTATTCATAGCTTTTATTCTGCAATTTTTAAATTTTTAATTCTATCTTCCTAATTCTATTTAGATTATGAAAACCAAAATAAATTGAACTTCTTTTGTACAATTGATGCCATAGTCAAGAAATAGCTAATTTTTAAAAATAAAATCAACTTTCCCTGGCTGATGCAGCTCAGTGGATTGAGCACCAGCCTATGAACCAAAGAGTTGCTAGTTTGATTCCCAGTCTAGGGCACATACCTGGGTTGCAGGCCAGGTCTCCAGTAGGCGACATGCAATAGGCAACCACACACTGATGTTTTTCTCCCCCTCTCTCTCCCTCCTCCTCTGTAAAAAATAAAATAAATCTTTAAAAATAAATTAAATAAAAATAAAATTAGCTTTAAAAGAAAAACTATTCAAGCATAGTACAGAATGACCTATCAAGGTGCTAGCCATTCTCCTATTTTATACTATAACACTGTTTCCCAGTTACTCAGAACCCTAAGATTCTAGATGACTACTTTCTTGGACAGCATTTATGTTTCTAAATTTTAATATAAAAATTATAAATAAGAAATTCTTTAAAAAGAGCCAGCCAAGTGTGAGAGTAACGATAGCATCAGAAAAGCAGCATTTGCAGCTCCTAAGGACCTGACAGACCTGGTCAAACAGCATCAGTGGCTGCTACAGCTATTGGGGGAAAGTAGAATAAAGAACTCTAAAAGAGGTGCACCAATATGCCATAAGCCCCCTTATCGATCTTAAAATTATTAACAGTGAAACAGACATTATATTCTTGATATAATGCTACACAGATCGGCAGTACACAGAACCTCTATGAAATATTCTTTCAAAGAAAAACATTAAAAACTGAACCTGAATCGGTGTCCAAATCCAACCACCAACTGATAAAAAACAAAGAGTAAAGGAATATAGTAAAGGAGAATAAAGTCAGCCAAATTTAGAATGAAAGAAATTCTACAGAATAAATCAATGAAATAAAATAGGAAACCATGAATTCATATAACTATAAGTAAATGAAAAAATTGAGCATGTGATGAAAATAATGGGTAAATGAGGCAGTTTCTTCGGCAAATAAATGGCATTGTAAAAAGGAGGAAGGAGAGAAACTGTTATATATGTATGTATTTTACATATAATAATGCACAGACAGACAGATAGAAAGAGTAACACAACCAAATGCAATACATGAAAACCTTTTCGGGGCCTCAATTCAAATCAACCGGTGGGAAAAAGATATTCTGCAGCTGTTAAAAAGAATAAGGAAGATCTCTGTGAGCTGTGGTTTCTGGACTATATTAATTGAAAAAAGTAAAGTGCAAAAGAGTGTAAGAAGAGGAAAATAATACATCATTTAATTTTACAGAAAGAAACAAAACAAGTGAACAAAACAGGTTAACTACTAAGGGTGGAGCAAATGAAGTGGAAAGGCTAGGAAGAGAGTGATATTTCTTAAAATAGCTTTTTGTACAGTTTTGACTTTTGGAATTATGTTAATTAAAACATGAAGTGGTCAATCTCAGTAACAAAACAGAAGTCCTTTATATTTTTCCTGAAACTTTTTGGAAACTTTGAAATTATTTCAAATTTTAAAAAGACAACAGGAAAATCTAGATACTTGATAACATGAAGAAATAATGTTCAGAGGAATAGCACTGTCACCAAGAATAATTTGGAGGTTGCCAAGGACTTGTTTTAAAATGTTTTCTAGTCTGACTGAGAACTCTGACATTTTTTCTGACATCTGAAAAAAATTTTATGTTATTTTTGCTGGTATGTGGTAATTCTATTATGGATTTTGGTGTGTTTTATTTAAAGGGCCCTTACCTCTCTTAGATATGGAATACAGTACATACTTAAGTATTTATGCCAGGGATGTCCTTTAAATACTCTAGATGTATACTGGGAGATAAACTTTCCAACTAAAAGGTAAAGTTAAAGGTAGCTCAAGATGTGAGGATGGAGCCCTAGAGGATTAGATTTTCCACCGCCTGTTATTAGGCGAAGATTATTTCGGCTACTGGCACTCAAGACAGTAATGCTCCTGACAATAATAAACATCACCACCAAGTAAAATTCGTTAATGGAAGAAAAAAAATAAATATAACCTCGTCACACTCACGAAATGTTAGGAAGGGAAAACATTAAGTCTAAGCAAAAAAAAAAAAATCTTCATTTAAAATACACAGGCCAATGCAATTTAAGGGCAATCAGCAAAGAGCTTCTGTGCTTTCCACTACATGCTGAGTCGTAAAAAATCACGTCCATTCCGCAACCTTCAGCTAACTAATCACCAACTAATGTCAAACGCGTTAAACAGGTCAGAGACGTGGGGGGAGTCTCCCCACAACCACTTCGCACAAGTCATCCCCAGGGGCTCCTCCGAGGCTTTCTCCCCGACCCTGCTGAGGAGGTTTGGCAGCGGGAGGTGCTCGCGGGGGACAGGACAGAAGCTGAGGGACCGGCTCCGGGAGCCCCACGCCTCCGTTGGCAGGAGGATGCTGCGGTGGGGAGGACCAGGCCGGAGGCCTAGAGGAGCGAAGGCCGAGTGCAGGGCGGAAGGAAAGGACGAGGGGGGCCGCGAGCCCCGGGGCTGGGGAGGTCGAGGACGTGCAAGACAGAAGGTGAGAGCGGACCGAGGAGCCGCAGGACGCGGGTGACCCCTAGGCCGGAGGAGGCGGTGGGACTCTGCGGGGCAGGAATCTGCGGGCAGTTACCTCCGCCAGGGCCGGGCACCTCCGGGGCGGGAACAGCGCAGTGATGCCCAGGGCCGAGCGGGCAGCGCAGCCAGGATGCGGGAGGACGACAGCCGAGGGCCCAACCGGCCGCCCAGACGCTAGCCAGCGCCCAGGCGACGGCTAGAGGGGAGGGGAAGCGAGCGCCAGCCGAGGCGCCAGCTCCCGGCACGCTGCGAGCGCGGGCGGGCACCCGCACTGCTCCACCTCCTCCTCCCCCTCCCCAGCCCCGCCCGGCGTCTTCGTCTCGCGCCCCGGTCCAGCGATCCTGCAACCCCCGCTCGGACCGGGTCGCAACTCTCGGTCTCCAGCCCGCGCTCGCCCGCGTTTATTCTCGCGTAGCCCCGCCCACCCCCGCGCCCCGCCTACTCCGCCGACGCCCCGCCCACCCGCCCGGGGCTCCCGGGCTGGGGAAGGTCCTGCTTTCCCCGCGCGGGGGCGTGCTTCACACTCACGGCCTCCGAGTGCCTGGGTGTTGTGCAACGCCTCCTAAGAAACCGTCTAACAACAGACCTCTGAGTACCGTAAGTCACGGGATGTCACCCCGCTAGTGTGGACCGCCACAGACCCCAAAAGAAAGGGGTCGTTCACTGCCCTCCGTGCGTCGAGGCCACCGAAAGCGCTCGGAGGACCGTGTCCTTTCTCGTAATCCTGGCGGCTGGTTTATTTCCCTCACTGTGTTCGCTTCTTTCGCTTCTGCCCCGGTCCAGCCCACCGACTGGGAACGGCACGAACGGCAGCTCTCCGGCTGATTCTGGCCTGGAAAAGCATTTTTCTGTAGCTTAAAGGTGCAGGCTTTAGGCAGTAGCTTGCTCTTGGTTCCCTCCTCTTCACGTGCTGACGTCACTCGCCTGATGTTTGGAAGCGTTTGGCAGGTTACCCTTGGCTGGGATAAACGTACTGTGCTGAGTAAATCGCCCAGCCCTCCCAAGTGAAGCTTGGCTTCTCTTAGTAAGCAAGATATACAGGGCAGGAGAACTTCCCGAAGCATCCCGAACCACACCTATCCCTCTGCTTGGGTGTGGGGTCACAAGCAGCTGGAACACTGATAACTCAGCGCCATTTATCTCAAAGCTTAGAGAAATGAGGTGCTTCAAGTTCGCCCAAAGTCAGGAAGAGCTTACTAGAATGAGCACCGAAAATCTCAAGCAGAATACTTCAGGAACTAAGAAATCCTGACACATTCCCAGTTTTCTTTCTTTTCGTTTTGGGGTCTTTTTTTAAAAAATATTTTATTTATTTATTTTCAGAGAGAGGCGAAGGGAAGGAGAGAGGGAGAGAAATATCAATGTGTGGTTGCCTCTCATGTGTCCCCCACTGGGAACTGGCCTGCAACCCAGGCATGTGCCTTGACTGGGAATTGAACCGTGGTCGTGTGGTGCTCAATCCACTGAGCTACACCAGCCAGGGCTTCCTTTCTGGGTCTTAAATGTGATACTAACAGGATAACTGTGGCTGACTTTGCTGTATGCCCATAAGACCTGGAGGTACTGGTGTTATTCTGGAATTAACTGTTCCATGCCTTCAGATTTTACGGGAATAACCACAATTTGCTAAAATAATTGAATGTCTATAATGTGTGAGACACTATGCTAGGTACAAGGGTGGGCCCAGAAAATAAAATCTATTAAAAATCGTGTATTTATTCCTACACGTTTAAACTTCAATCACCCCCAAAGTGCTCTCCATGTGATGCAGTACACCTACTGAGACATTTTTTTCCAGCTCAAAACAGATTTAGAGCTTGTCAGTTTTGATGCCTTTTAGTGTTTATGTTGGTTTTTGTTTCACCCCTTCCACACTGGCAAAACATTTTTCTTTGAGACTTTTTTCACCTGGGGAAACAAAAAATTGTCTCTCTGGGGGCAAGACTGGGTGAATAGGGTGGTGGGGCAAGGGGGTTGTATCATTTTGGGACAAAAACTGCTGAACACTCTGTACGGTGTGGGCAAGTGCTCTCATAAATGACCCATCATGAAATGGGCAAACACGTTCAGTCTTCAAAAAAAAATTCACTGAAGCCGAATGCAGCCTCTCACAACAGCGCCACCTAATACACTGGGCATTCCTAGAACACTCACCCAGCAGGGGAAGCCTGTGCTACAAGACTCCCCGACTCCAGCAGATAATTCCAGGGTTTTCTTGGGGTCCTTCGTCATATGAAGAAAGGTAGATAATACTGTCCCTGTAAAACACTTGCAGGCACATAAATTACAGTGCAGTGATGAATGCCATGGTGGCAAAATGCACTCCGCACAGTGCTGCCAAAATGAGCAATGGGCAGGTCAGAAACCTCTAAGCCAGGCTTTAAATGGAGAACAGTTCCATTTGAAGTACATGCATCCGGTGGTGCCTTTGGACTCCCAGGTGGAACCGCGTAGTAAACAATTAGGTATGTGGTTCGGAAACCCAATGGGAGGACTGTAGGGAATAGGATATGGAACCTAAGCATCAGCCTCCCCTTCAGCTCTCCCTGCACTTTTGAAAGCTCTCCTTTCTTTAATGTACACACGTATGCCGATGAGTGTAGTGAATACCAATCCTTATGTGGATGTGAAAGGCATGGAAGAGAACCATGTGAAAATCTGAGGGAGCTCAAATAAAACAAGCCTGAGGATTCCCCATCAGATTTGGTGTTTTGTAGCTCCAGTGCCAGATATGCAATAACTGAGGACCTTTTGGTAGCAGCTAATAAAATCACATCTGACTAGCCTGAATAAGGGAGGGAATGTATTGTACAGGTTCTGGTGGATCCCACAGAATCTAAGGAATGGGTTCAACAACCAACCTATGGGAAAGATGGGGACCAGGAGAGGCTGTGGACATCCTCTCTAGAGCAGTGCTGTCTAGAAGAAACACCTGTACTGATGAAAATGTTCTCTGTCTGCTCCGTCCAGTGCGGGAGCCATAAGTTGCAAATGATACTGAGCACTGGAAATGTAGCTAGTGCAACTGAGACACCAGGTTTATTTTATTTTATTTTTATGAAATTCAAATAGCCACATGTGGCTAGTGGTTCCTGTATTGCCCAGTGCAGCTTCCAAGCTTTGCCTTTTAACACGGCTCAGCTGCCGTCATTCTCAGCTTTCGCCTCAGTTGAAAATCGCAGCTCCCTTGGAGAGAACATGCAAATGATGCAGTTTGGGCGAGATGCACGCCTGGGTCCGTCAGCTATGGCTAGGACCACATCGTACAGAAGTGGCTGCTGAGGGCTTGTCTGTGTTCCTGAGTCCACTCTTCCTCCACCAGGGAATCATTATAGGCTGAGGTCTACGATAAGATGGTTGGTGACTTTTTTACACTAGACGGCGGCGTCAAAAAGCCCCCCCCCCCATACATCTGGGGCCTAAACAACATAGATGCTTCTTTTTCTCCTGTGTAACTGTTGTGATGTGCATATTCAGTTTGGTGGAGTCACTGTAATCCCCTCCATCATCCAGAGACACAGATTCCTTTAAGAGGTTTCCTCGGTCATTCTCCAGCGTCTTGTTGCATAGTCAAAATGGTCACAAGGACTTCCAGCCAAAGGCAAGGGGAAAAAGAGAGTGTGCCCAGTTTTAAGACTTGGGCCCACAAATATCACTCATGTTTCTGCTTATGTTGCAATGGAGAGAACTTAATCCTCTGGTCACACCTAACTGCAAGGGAGGCTGGGAAATGCATTTTAGCAATGTACCCAGTAAGACCCAAAATGAGTTTTGATGGGCAGGAGTTTTTAGAAAATGATTAGAATACAAAATATAATAATACATATTTCCTTCCTTCAAGGATATCACAGGTTTGGTGAGGAGATAGATGAATACTTAACTAGCAATGAATAAAGAACATGCTGTGAAAACTCTAAGAAAAGAATGGCTTAGAGCACGGTTTCTCAGACTTTATGTATGAATCACCCATAACTCTTGTCAAAACCTCTGATTCAGTAAGTGGGGGGCGGGTTGGGGGTTGAGAGCTGCTTTTCCTTGGGGGCGACTTTCCCCCTGTCCGCCAAGGATGACAGTAACAGTACTAAGACATGATCTGCTTGGGGAGGAGAGGTGGTCAGTTTCTCAGAGGAAAAAGGCCAGGAACCCCTTCCTCCAGGGGCTTTTATTGGGTTGTAGTACACAGGAATACAGCCGGTAAGGATCAAACAGTAGATAACATTTCAAAGAAATCTGAGGGCTTAGTCTGAGTCAGTGTCTGTCAGGAAAGGGGGGGTGCAGGAACTTTGGGACACATACTCATTTCCTGCTCGGACCCTTAACATATGAATGAAAACACTCTTAGCAAAGCAGGTTTCACAGGACATTTAAGAATTCTTTCTTATGCCTGATTTACCCTGGATACC
Organism: Sturnira hondurensis; assembly: GCF_014824575.4. Classification (NCBI taxonomy): domain Eukaryota; kingdom Metazoa; phylum Chordata; class Mammalia; order Chiroptera; family Phyllostomidae; genus Sturnira; species Sturnira hondurensis. The sequence continues at coordinate 38,689,814 of NW_028087015.1, forward strand.
CCTCTAGCAAGGCAAGGGTCTGCACAGCCTCCCTCCCCATCACAGGTTTTCAGGCTTAAGTGGATTAGAGCCAGGAAGTGCTTCTCCCAGAGGACATGGGGACTCGGGCTACGTCAGAATAGCCAGGGGTGAGGGTCCGTCGCTCTCTCTTTGTGGCAGCCCCCCAAGTCCTTCCATGATGGCCTCCCAAGTGATCGTGTCTGGCTTAGGTTGCTCCTCCTGTGAGGAGCCTTACCGGTCATGAACATCGACCATGCGTTGGGGGCAGGGGCAGTGTTTGCTACCAGAGACAAACTTTGTCTCCTAAGTGGCTCACATTCCGGAGGTCACTCACTCAGTCTTAGCCATGGGGGGGTAGTTCCAATTCCTGAAACCAGGCAGAGCAGTTCCCAACACTTTTCTAACAATCTCTCATGTGATGCCAACCCGTCCCTTGGACCATACATTGAGTAGCAGGTGATTTCAGATTCAGCCACCCCCACAGAGGGAATGGCCTTTGAACTACATTTGCAATCAAGTGCAGTGATTGGGACCCGCTTTTCATGTTACGTGTACTGTGTTCAACTTTCAACTCTGTGATTTACTGTGTGATTTAAATAGCCAACCTACAAGCCTATTAAAGATCTTAAGTAACAGAGAACGTCACACAAACTGGACTGAACAGTAAAAGAAGTTGAGTAGCTCATGGTCACAGGTTCAGCAGGTGTCCTGCAAGTTTTGACCAGGTAGGTCTTATGTGTTCCATTTTTTCTAATTCTTTTCACTCATCAGACTGGCTTCTTTTATGATAAAGTGAAAAGATGGCAAATTTACACCTATTTTACAAAGAACATGTACTTCATTTTTCTTCTATAACTGAACATTTTCATGAGCCTCTACCTCAATGTGTAGCGAGGAAAGTCTTTATCTTGACAAGTAATTTTACCCCCATGTCTTCTTTGGTGGAGTTTCTTTCCTCCAAATTCTCTAGCCTGCCGATTGTCTCATTCTCATTCTACTTACTCCACAGAGCAGGTTCATAATGATAATCATCGGAGGATGTTTTGCCTTCAGAACACTGGTGGACAGAGTGATTTCACTCGAACTTTGTTTTCTGTGCGCTTACCCATCACCGCTTCAGGATGTCTGACGCTTGCTCCTGGGTCGGGTGCACTGGTGTCTAATGTGGTGTCTACATCTAGTGAGTCTCTGATTTCCCCTGTGATGATGCCAGTGTCCACACAGCCCCAGACACATCCTTCATTCCTCCATTCCACTGCCTCTACCGTGGGGTCCTCTTGCTCTCCACAAACTTGTCCTAAGAACCGAGAGCAGGTCAGGAATGTTGCAGCTCCATTCCCATCACCTTTTGTTTTATTCTGCTGGGACCACCCCAAATTGGGGGTGAGGGAGCACCCTGAGATATTTTCCAGTAAGTGGGAAAAGCTACTCTGCTTTCAACTTTCTTTTCAACTCTACCCCCATGAGACTTTTACCTGGAAATACATGTATATCTGATTCCTTTTTTCCCACCAAGTCTGAGTTTTCTTCTTCTTCTTTCCTGAACAGTACTCCTATTAATGTACATTCTGAGTCCTCGCTGGATTGTCCCTACACTGTGGCTTATGGTAAAGCTCCATATTCACACAGTGCTCTGAGTTTGATATACAGGGTCTGGTGGAAGTAATGCCCTTTTGGATGTAGTTCGTAAGTAATAATATGGGTGTAGTAATTTATAGCTTTAATTTGAACTTTTCACCTAAAATGTTTTACGGTGTGCTTGAGTGTGAGTGATGTTAGAGTTACATGCTTATGATTTTGTAATAACAAAGGAGTTATTTGTGCCAGACTTCATATAATGAGAAATTTAGAGAGCCACTTTCTCTGTGAATAAAGCTGAACTGTTTGCAAAGAATCAGATAATAATTTTGCTTGGAAACTCCCTACTGCTTTCCACGGCGGCCTGCACCAGTCTGCATTCCCACTAGCAGTGCAGGAGGGTCCCCTTTTCTCCACATCCTCACCAGCACTTGTTTGTTGATTTATTGATGGTAGCCATTCTGGCAGGTGTGAGGTGATTAATCTCATTGTGGTTTTAATTTGCATCTCTCTGACTAGTGATAGTGAGCATTTTTCACATCTATTGACCATCTGTATGTTCTCTTTGGAAAGGTGTCTCAGGTCCTTTGCCCATTTTGAAATCGGATTGTCTGTCTCCTTGGTGTTCTTTATATATTTTGGAAATAAAACCCTTACCTGATATATTACTGGCAAATATGATCTCCCACATAGTGGTTCCCTTTTCATTTTGTTGGAGGTCTCTTTAGCTGTGCAAAAAGCTTTTAAATTTGATGTACTCCAATTTGGTTTTTTTTTCCCTTTGTTTCCCTTGCCTTAGGAGATAGGTCAGCAAAAATACTGCTAGGTGAGATGTCTGAAATTTTACTGCCTGTTTTCTTTTAGGATTCTTATAGTTTTGTGACTTACATTTAAGTCTTTTACCCATTTTGAGTTTATTCGTGTGTGGTGTAAGTTGGTCTAGTTTCATTTTTTTTTGCATGTACTGGTCCACTTCTCCCAACACCGTTTATCTAAGAGACTGTCTGTCCTCCACTGTGTGTTCTTGCCCCTTTGTCAAAAATATTGACTGTGAGGGCATGGCTGCCTTTTCACTTTTTAAATGTCTTCGAAAGCAGATGTTTTAAATTTCAGTGTTCAATTTACCAACTTGGTCTGATTTGGGGTTTCTGTGTCCTAAGACACCTGCCTAATTCAAGGTCATTATTTTTCTCCAGCTTTCCTCTAGCAGTTTCGTACTTTCACCATTTATTTTTTTTAAATATTTTATTTATTTTTAGAGAGAGGGGATGAGAAAGAGAAAGAGTGGGAGAGAAACATCAATGTGTGGCTGCCTCTCATGTGTCCCCTACTGGGGACCTGGCCTGCAACCCAGGCTTGTGCCCTGACTGGGAATCGAACCGGTGACGCTTTGCTTCACAGGACAGGCCCATGCTTAATCCACTGAGTTACACCAGCCAGGGCTAACCATTTATTTATTTAGACAGATGTGATGGATTTTTAAAAAATATTTTATTTATTTATTTTTAGCAGGAGACGGAGGGAGAAGTAGAGGGAGAGAAACATCAGTGTGTGGTTGCCTCTTGTGCGCCCAGCACTGGGGACCTGGCCTGCAACCCAGGCTTGTGCCCTGACTGGAATCAAACCAGCGACCCTTTGGTTCACAGGCTTGCGCTCAATCCACTGAGCCACACCACCCAGGGCGCATCTCTTACATTTAGTTCTGTGCTGCATATCAAGATAATTTTGTATAAGGTAAGTGTTGAGGGTATTTTTTCTGTGTGAATATTCAACTGTTCCAGCACCATTTATTGAAAAACTATAATTTCCCCCGTTGAATTACCTGGGTGCCTTTGAAGAAAACTGAGTGCCCCTATGTGTATATCCATTTCTGTACTCTCGTTTCATTGATATGTATGTCCCTGTACCAATCCCACATTATCAGTTAATGCACCTTTATAATAATCTTGAAATCAGTAGAATGCTTCCCAAATATTAATATATTTTTTCCAGCTGTTTTGGCTAGCCCAGGACCTCTGATTTATATATATATGTATACATATATATCTGATTTATATATATATATCTGATTTATATATATATGTATATATATGTATATATGTGTATATATATGTATATATGTGTATGTATATGTATGTTAGAATCAGTTTGCCAATTTCTATAAAAAAGAGTCTGCTGGAAACCTGGTTGGGATCGCATTAAATCTGTATATCAGTTTGGTGAAAACTGATGTGTTAACAGGTTGTCTTCCAATCATGGAGGCACATTCTCATTAAATTGCCAAAGATTAAAGATAAGGGATATTAACAGCAGTAAAAGAAGTGTTCCGTAAGACCATCAGCTGATTTCTCAAAACAAAAACAAAAAAACAGACCCCAAAACTTACAAGTAAGAATGGACTGGAAAGTATGGAGTCATGAAATCCAAACACCTACATCCAAGATTACTCTATCCAGCAAAGCTTTCATTTAGAATGGAAGGGCAGATAAAGTGCTTCTCAGATAAGTCAAGTTCAAGGAGTTCATCATCACCAAGCCCTTGTTATATGAAATGTTAAAGGGACTTATCTAAGAAAAAGAAGATCAAAACTATGAACAGTAAAATGATAACAAATTCACAACTATCAACAACTGAACCTAAAAGACAAAAACTAAAACTAAGTAAACAACTAGAACAGAAACAGAATCACAGAAATGGAGATCTCATGGAGAATTATTAGCGGGGACGGGGAAGAGGGAGCATGGGGGAAAAGGTACAGGGAATAAGTAGCATAAATGGTAGGTAGAAAATAGAGAAGGGGAGGTTAAGAATAGTGTAGAAAATTGAGAAGCCAAAGAACTTACATGTACAACCCACAGATGAGTACTAAAAGGGGTGGGGGAATACTGGAGGGAGGGGGGTGCAGGGCAGAAGGGGAGAAAAAGGAATGGACAACTGTAACAGTATAACCAATAGAATACACTTCTAAAAAATAAAAAATGAGCTATTAAAAATGGAATAACTAACTTTATTAATAAAAGGCCAAAGAAAAGAAATTGGTAACTGGATTAGGAGAATTTTAAGATGGTATCCACACTTGATTTGAATAACTAGATGATAAAGGCTGAGGTGAAAAATGGAGGAGGAGGAACAGGCGTGGACAGAAGGCAGGGGAGAGGGCCGTTCAGCCACATTTCGACTAAGGAGCTCTGGAGGTCACCCACGTGGAAATGTTCATTACACAGGTGCACACTCAGGTGTGGGCTGGAGCTAGGACAGCCCTGGCTCCCACGTGGTAAACTGATTTATCTCAAGAGAGTTACCTTTCTGGCTGATAGGAATTGCTAAAATGCCAAAAGCATATCTAAGAGTTTTCAAACACATATTAATTTCTAGCACACCATGAAGCAGAAGTAATGCTTATAAGGAAAATTGCTGGTGAGGAAACCAAACTCAGAAGAGTTCAAATGATTTACTACAGGACTCAAAACCAGTCTGAAAAAAGGTTTATTATTCAGAGAATTTAAATGAAGAAACTGATAGAAACTGAAAGGAAATTATGTGCCCTTTCAAGACCTTTAGATTTAATGTTCTTAGTTCTTCATTTCCTTGAAATTAACTGTAATACACAGAAGTGGAGGACGCCTGTGTGGTGTCACTAAAAAGCGTTGAGCGCGCATCACATGCATTTCGGGATCAACTTCCCCTACCTTGCAGTTACCCAAACTAGGTTTGTCCCTTCTTTTCTAACCATTGCCACACTAACATGATCTACCTAAAACAAATACATAACAATCAAGGCCTTCATGACTCTTCACTGACTACAATGAATAACACAGTCTCATGAGCCATGTTCTAATCATTGTTCATGGCCTATATGTTTAATAGTCACTGTAAAAAACGTGTTGAACTAATGCCAAGTACAAAGTACACACTGATGCAGTGGATGCAAGTGCGAGAACAGTGCTACCCCAAGTTCATCCACTGCCCACTGGGATCAGCATCACATTGGAGGTGGAAGTCACTCATCTGTTTTATAAGGCTATGCAGGTGAGTCTTAGGAATGTTAAAGTCTTAGAAACACTGTCCAGAGGACTAAAAGTGAGGAGATACAGTCTCTTTTCCTATCTTACTTCTCCAAAGGGTACTGGAAACATCTGTCAGGCAGCTGGGATTCTTAAAGCCTCTCAAATGGAGCTGCGCGAATGAAAGGGGCAGGGTTCACGTTTCTGACCCCTAAGAACCACTGAGCCATGCTAGCCTGCAGCCCTTTGGAAAGAAGTAGCTTCCATAGTGTGGGTTGAGTACATTGAACATATATGTATTAATGTGGTTGTGTGTAAATGTACTTGAAACACAACTAGTTATATTTTATAAATATTCTCATATATATTAAGTTATATATAATACATAATACAGAATATATAAAATATATACAACTATATATTTTATATATTTTATAATATGTAACTATATATATTTTATATTAGGATATTATATCAGTATATATTATATGTAATTAATATATAGAAAATACACACACATATATAAACCAAAACTATAAATATATCTAGCAGAACTGGAGTTACAGCTCAATTGTAACATTTAAGCAAGACTTCCATTTTAAGTAGACACAACAGAAATTTAAATTTACAGAATTAGCAAAGTATAGCAAATATTCATTTTTCATATTAAAAAACCTTCACTGACAATCTGAAAAATACGAGAGGTAGTTGTACCTAATGAGTGATATTGTAACATTCTATTGAATAGTATAAATTAAAGATTATAGGAGAAAGGAAGCCAAATTCTAAGAGCATAAATAAGGAAAGGGCAACCCATGGCCTTGGGGACAAAAATCAAAGTGGAAGAAGATCTATTTCCAGATGTAATTTAGAAACCGTCAGACATATACTGGCGACAGCAGACACAAAGCCAATCACTCTGGGAGCGTGAAAGCGAGAGGGAAGGAGCCCTGTCCCCAACTCTTGGTCGGTCCTGGCCATTCTCGCCCTCTCTTCCCTCCCCACTGCCATGACTTTGGGCCCTTGGTGTAGCTACCCCGCTTTTATTAAAGCCTGAAAACGACACCACTAACAGCTCTGCTTCACATACTGGGTGTCTCGGGCAGACCTTGCAGGTGGTGGTCACTCGTGGGGAAGGGAGGAGGCACCAGAGAGGGAGCTCAGGGCACAGACTGGCTGGGCCCTGGAATGCAGGGGGCCCCAGACGCGACGTGGACCAGCATGCTCCCAGAGGGCTTGTTAGGGCACAGGGTGCTGGCCTCACCCACATCACATATCCCGCAGGTGTGAATGGGCTCAATACTTGGAGTGTCTACCAAACTCCCAGATGACGCTGAAGTGCTGGTTTGCTCCACCCATTTTGAGAACCATTGCTCTAATGAAGTCAGTAGTCACAGGGCCAAAGGACTAGGCAGACAGCAGGAAACAGTTGTGTCCCTGTATGGGTTTTCAGGACACAGACTGTTAGTTTAAGTGTATCACCTGCTCAGAAAACAAGCAGGTGTGTATTACTCTTCAAGGATTGTAACTGACACCATTAGTAGTTGGAGGAAATTTCTTTCCAAGGATAAACCCAACACCTAAGGAAGTTTCATGAGACAGTGTATGTTTGCTGTTTTAAGTATCGTTGTAGAATCTAGTATTATGGGAATAATACTCAGCTAGTCTATTTAAATTTTGATACCAACTGTCTTTGGATTAACTTAAAATGAATACAATAAATTCAAAATTTCTGCGTGAGGAAAAATTCAAAGTAAGACTTTCTAAATATCGCTTATCCTTGTTTTAATAAGAGGAAGAAAAAAATCTTAGTTGTTTTTTTGACCTGATTATAAAACAAAGCAGCAGTAAAAAAAGAATTCATCTGGCGCCCTGGCTGGTGTAGCTCAGTGGATTGAGCACGGGCCTGCGAACCAGAGGATTGCGGTTCGATTCCTAGTCAGGGCACATGCCTGGGTTGCAGGCCAGTTCCCTGCAGGCCCACTCCCAGCAGGGGACGCACGAAAGGCAACCATACATTGATGTTTCTCTCCCTCTCCCCTTCCCCTCTAAAGATAAATAAATAAATAAAACCTTAAAAAAAAAAAAAGAATTCATCTGGCAAATGCATCGTTTGTGGGTACTAACCACCTATGAAAAACACGTTTCTATTTAAATTGTCTTACGGTCTTAGACTTAGAGCACTTGGTACCGGGACCCAGATGAGATTTTATTTTACAGTTCAGAATGAATGGGAGAGAATACATCACAGTAATTAATGAAGACGCTCTAATTTTGCCTGAAGTGATTTAAAATTCCCCGTGACGGCCTGTACTGCTACAGAGGAGCTCACAGACTGCAGCTCGACCAGGTACCCGCAGACGGCGTCCAGGCAGAGGTTTGTGAATCTTCTCCTGTGAAGGGAAAGACACCAGACCGGCCGTCTGCATGTGTGACGTCCCTCTCTACAGGACCCCCCACTCCTGGGGACCTTATGCTCCCTGGCAGCACAAGGATGATGGGATAAAGTAACGGCAAACGAAGGAAAAGAGGCGGAACCCAGGGGGAGATGGATTACCACCGCGCCGCCATTTTTCTTGTGACGATTATTAGAATGCAGAGGCAGTAAAGGATGATCCCTTACATTAATATTAAATTCTTGACACGCTCTTGGCCTTTTCAAACAAATATTCCTTAAAATGGCCAATAATATCACAAAGTCATAATTAAACTGTCCTTGATCACTAATTCAAAGCAAAAGAAGTTTAGAAGTAATTCATAAGTGATATCCTTTCACTTGTAGAAAGAATTCTGCATAAGGGTTGAAAAACAGAAAAAACACCAACCCTACATACATGTCAATTCGTATCATTCAAATAGTTATTGTTAACATAAAAAGCCTAAATCTCCTGTACTTCTTTATAATCTCAGTATCTTCCCCCATTCTGTCCAGTTGTTACCCAGACATTTATTAGAATCACTCAAAAGCTTTCCCTATATAATGCCATATTCAATTCATACTTACCTCTCACAGTTTAAAACCTGGCTAGGATTCTCAACGTATCTTGTCAGCAGTACATGTAAACAATCCAAAAGGTGCAGTGGCTTCTTCATTCGGTTCCAGAATGGATCCTATTCAGAAAATACACATTGAAGTTATAAGGCAAACTGTTGTCAACTGAGTTTTCAACCACTAATGTTAGCTAAAAAGCTGTCAAGAGTCCGTAGCAAAATTTACTGACACTAAAATAAGTATTGAATATTATGTGTTACTAAACTTATGTGGTTATGATTAATATTTGAACAATATTGACAACTGCAGCATGATGTTACTTAGGAGGAATATTTGGTGATACTGATCTACTTTGTAGAGCATGTACATTTCCTATTTAGGAGCCAGAGGTTAAGAGGAAAATTTCATCTCTTCTTGTCATCTGGGACATCACTGTTACTGAGAACCTATGCAGACTCAGTCTGATTCTATAAATAAGAGACTAGATTCATAGTCAGAGAATCTCCACTCTACCCCTCCCTTCTCCTGGCACCAGCCACGTGTGCTGAGCAGGTTATTTACATTCCGGCCCCGTCAGGTGGAGCAGAAGAGGGACACTACTACCTGCTCACTTCCATCACCAGCTCATCGTGAGGCTTAAATGAGACCCAGAAACACTATGGACATTTTGATGATGCTACTGTAAGCGGCACGATTTACTTCAACAAAATTTTATTTTGATCTGTTATTGCAGATAAAATAAAAATGACAACATACAATCTAAAAACAGCAATTTTCAACTGGTGTGCCCTAAGAACTTTAAAAACATGCAGTAGCTGACTATTTAGTCAGGGGCACTGACCTCTTTTTTCTTAGATTGTCCAATAAAAAATGACAACAGACAACACAACAACAGCTGACCAGTGCGAATGCCCTGTCTCAAACCACAAATGCGAAGGTCACATAACAGAGCTGCATCTTACTGGACACGTTGCATAATAGAGTTATATGTCTGACTGGTTAATTCTTGGTCAGAAATCCTCATGTACAAGTATAGGCACCTCATTTTCCAAAAAGTCACTTTGGAGCAAAAAGGGTAGGCAGTTACTATTATTTATTTATTTATTTATTGGTAAACCCATCAGTAATATACACACTTTTCTTGGTCAGATCAACAAAAAATACACTTTTTTGGTGTGTGGCAGAATTTGAGTAATCAGTTCACATCTTCTGTGAAATAAAAAAGGTTGAAAATTGCTGGTCCAAGAAGGTTCAAGGTGGTGAGAAAGCCCGTTAAGTGTGGGTGTTTCAGATGAAGTTGCAGTTAATGCAGCTACATTGTTCTTTTAAAGTACACGATGTTCTTAATGTAATGCATTTAGCCTATTCCAAGAATAAGATGTATTATATTAGTATTAAAAGGTAGTATTTGTTTTTTGTCATGATATCCAGCAAAACCCCTCTCATTATTGGTTTTAAAAGTCTGACTTATAATTTCTTATGCTAAATCAATGAAGCAAATTTCTGATCTATTACACGTTGAGAGACTTACAAACATGCACTCAGAATAAACCACTCCTATGTCTCGAAAAGGTTACATAACTTTAAATAAATGATTTTACTTCCGTTAGTGTTTTGCTTACCCGTGACTTGAACAGGTGATCATACACCTCCAGCAGCCGAGGTAAGGGCACCCCGATCTCATTCATCGTCTGTATGACGAAGCCCACATCCCAGTTCAGGGTGCAGACTTGCTGCTCTAAGAACTGCACGATGAAATCTGCAGGGGAGAAAGGGCCAGAATGCAGGGCTGCCAACTCTTTCCCCAGCTCAGTTACTGGGATGTCGCTCACACGTAACAGTGTGTAAGGTTAAGGTGTGCAATGACTGGATGCACACACACTGTAAAATGTTTGCTGCAATCCCGCTAGATAACACATCCATCACCTCATGTAACTGCTATGTTGTGGTAGGATTGTTACTCTTGATATTAAAAAGTAGGTCTTATTCATTCATAAATGAGCAGTTCATAAGGGGAAATCTTTAAAAAATAATTTTCAAAAAATTTTTTTATTGCAATCCTGTTAATAAAACCAAGTACTTATTTGAGACAAAGTGAAGAAGTGAAAGATAAATGATATTTAAGCTCCCCCAAGTTTCAAGACAGTTTTTTCTCCAGTAGGCTGACAGCCGCTCACACTGGCGAATGCAGGGAGTTCTCAGGATCTGCCTGACACCCGACAGGGGGCACTGTTTGTCAGCAAAATCCTGCGGCCAGGTGTCTGGCTGGGGCACCAGTGAGAGGCAGCCAGTCCGTGTCTCTCCCTCCCCTCCCCTAAGGACCTGGCTCCTCCGGTAAAACACAGCCTGAAGTGGCAGAATTGTCACCCAGTTAGCCCAGCCATGGCAACAGCACTCTTCCAACATGAGTCACCCTAGGTTTTCCATCACCAGTTCAGTGGTGAACCTGGGAAGGGGCAGGGCCCTGGGCTGGGTTCCCAGAGCTCCTGGCTTACGCAAGGATGACGCACCAGTCCCCATCTGAGAGCCTGTCGTGGGGCTGTAGCCCCGCCCACGAGCCTGCAGGCAGCCGGGCCAACTCCGTCAGGTCCCCCAAGGCCACCACCCCTCCTTAGGGGCAGGGGGCGCAGGAGCCACCATGCACACTGCTTTCACCAGGGTGCAATTTGCACCTCAAAAAATGTTTAACACAAATAAGACAAACATGTCAGAACAGGCAAATCCATAGAGATGGCAAGTGGAGCTCAGTGGCTGCCTGGGGCGGAAGGAGTGGGGAGTGGCTGCACCGTGGTTTCGTTCTGGGTGATGAAAGCGACCTGAGTTTAACTGTGCGATGGTGCAGTTAATGAATATGTGAATATGTGAAAAGCACCGAATTACACACTTTAAAGGCATTAGGAAAAAAACTGGCATTTTCCTGAATTTGGAAAATATAGGGAGATACAATAAAAAAAGAGACCCCCCCCACTGTTGGAGACAACACTGATAATATTTAACAATTAATATCCCCTTGATTTAACAGCTTTTCAGACAAGAAAGGCTACTGCATCCTGAATTTAGACATATTAAATATGTTTTTAAAACACACTTCCCAAAGACTCACAAATGATTTATTTTGACGGTTTTAGTGTGCTAACCCATTTTTACTTTTTACTAACTGCCATGTCATAAATAAGATCATAACAGTAACACTCAAACTCCCATTTATGATCCCTGAAACCCGAGACTGCCCGACGTGAACACCGACGAGTAAGAAGCAGAACTGTAAGAAGCACCGAAACCACTGCCGCTGAGTCTGCACCCCACCTACAGATGACCACACCTCGATTCTGGCCAGGCAAGGAAACCCCAGTCTCGTCCTGCTCTGCAGTCTCCAGTGGCCTGCTTGCCCCGGACAGACTGACAGAAAAAGGCAGGCCTACCACCCTGGACCTTTGAGTCCAAAATTAAAAATTCAAGTCAAAGCAGAAATACTCTCAAAAGTGATTGTGTAGAATGTGGCTTCTTTTACTACTAAAACTGTCAACTTTCACATACTTATGAAATATATGTATTTGCTGTTTATTTTTCTGATGAATGAAATGGCACAGCAGGTAAGTACAGTACTGTATTTACCAGAAATAAATGATTACAATGGTTTTATTTTTTGGCATGTTCAGGGAATAAATACTAAATCAGAGGTGGTCTGTAAATAAGTTTGTACCCCGATGTGTAAAGAATTTAATGATATATTGTGGGCATGATCACGTTTCTCAATGTTTTCCAAATCATAAAGTGGTTTACGTTCTGCTTTATAAATGTATGTATGTTGATTGTATTGTTTTAAAATGGAAGAAAACATGATAGGCTGGCAAATGATTTAAAATAACTACGGTCGCCTACATAACCATTATAGTTAGCATATTACATTTTTGAGATGAGTACCCACTATTTTAAAGAAAAACATGCCCTCTGTATAACAGAAGGAGTTGAATCAATCACAGATTAACCATTCACAAAAACACTGGCCATTTTTCTCTGCAAATACGTACCGGGTTGCCAACAATACCGTCACTGTGGTCTGCTAGTCTACACTGTCTCGGGACAAGTGTATAAACTCGGAGGGTCAAAGAAAGTCCCATGCTGAACTATTCACCAACAAGCTCTGCTGTGCTTTGGAGGTCTTTCTTTTGGGAGAGGTGGAATTAAACTGCTCAACAGCAACAAAGAAATGATTTCACTCTAAAGCCAATTATTTTTCCGTGTCAATGAAGAAAACCACCTGAAGAAGAAAACCCAGGGCAGCGCCCGAGGTCACTGCTCACCTACGGGAAAGAAGCGAGGTGTGCCGGCATAACTTTTGCCAAGGAGGACGATCTTCAGACTGAGGGCGTGCATTCTGTCCGAGGAGCTCAGCGTCACACTGTCATTCAGTTCTGTAAGACGGAGATGTGTCACTAGAGACCCCAACTATTTTTAAGGTGAGAGTTTGAATGGGCTATTTTATCATTTCAAGTAATAAAATGCCCTGGAGCCAACATTCACATTAACAGGACAGGCCCCTCTGGGTCTGCTGGTCTCTGACATGCTCTCATCTCACCAGGGCAGCGTGAGGAGGTTCTGAGGGAAGTACCTCAGTCTCCTGTAAGCAGCACAACCCCCACAGTGATCCGCTCTGAGAGTCCTCTCCAGTTCTGCCTGGGCTCGTTCTCCAGGGGACCACCCCCCACTGCATCCAGGCACCGTCCCTGCACCCTCTACGCAGGAGCAGACAATTTTCTTGGGCCCTGATTCCTGAGCCTCCAGCCGCCTGCGTTCCTCTACCAAGTCACTAAGTAACGCGGGCTAAACATATCTTTGCAGTGGGGAATGGACACTTACCTTTCTCTATGATATCTTGCCAAAGGGTCTGCACCAATATAGGGTCTGAATAACCGGCACAGTGAATTATCGCAAGTTTACACTCTGCAAGTTTAAATGGGTCAGCAAATTCCCCATAAAGCTGCAGGAGAAAATGTCAACATTATAGATCTAACCAGAGGGCTGCGTCCAGAAATTAATAGTGAAATACTAGTTGAAAGTTAAAAACCAAAGATTTTATCTAAAGTTCCTAAAATGTGACACAAAAATACAAGATGTGTGGAGCTGGCCATAACTCTGGGTTAAAGTGGTCAGGCACGGTTAGCTCCACGCAGGCAGATTTGAGGATGTGTGCATTTTTTCTTGGCTGGAAGATGGCCCAGTGACTTTTCTTACAGAATCAGTATTGTCTAAAGCAGGGTTTGAAGGATCATGGAAACACCGACATATCTCAGGGTGCTTAAGGACACTAAAGCCATGTCCAAGGATAACTGAAGAAAGAACTGCTCAGAAAGATACAGAGAGTCTTGGAGAGTGAAGCAAAAATGTTACTTTTTCAAAACAAGAAGCAAGGCAATAAATAGCTGGCACAAGTTTTAACCAAGCCCCACGTGATGCTGATAGATTCTTGAGTGTTACTGGCCTGGAAAGAGAAACTCAGCTCTTTCTCAAGGCAAATACCACAGCAGTGATTTGTCGGCCCAGTGACATGCTGCCAAGGATGGCTGATCTTATTTTGTGGAGGTAGTTATTCTTCCCTGTGAAACAGAAAATAAAATGCAAAATACCCCACCGTGAATTGCAGGTGTTAGGTGACCACCTGACTGCTGCAGGAATTCCACCTGCTTTTTTATTACCTTAGTTATGTCCATTAGCTCAGAATCCAGCTGAGAAATTGCATCCTGTACGGAAGAATGGTGGGAATACTGCCTTTGCAGCGTCTCCTGTATCTGCAGTTGGATCCTCGCAACCTGGTTGGACAGACAAAAGGGAGTGTTGACTTCATTATGAAAAATCAACAGGTACTCAAAGAAATGACCGCTAGTACCTGCCTTTAAGTTTCTTCAAGTTAATGTATTCATAAAGACTTCTATCATAACACACTAGCAACCCCCCATCACGACACAGGAGATTTCCCAGGAGAGGCTGTGGCGGGGTCTTTACCGCCCACCCGAGCTGTTCCTCCCACGGCTGCAGCCAGAAGAATGGCCAGACTACACTTCCCAGTCTCCGTGACACTGACTTCTCTGCAAAGGGCCATGAGTGAAAGTAAAGTATGTCACTTCAGAGTTGAGGATTTTAAAGAGGGCATGTGCTTCTTACATGCTGTTTTCCCTTCCTCCCTCTGACTAAAGAAAAAAATTACCTTTGACTACGGCCAAAGGTAACAGAGCTAGAAAATAAAACTTGGGCAGCAAACATCAACCAAGCGGAAGAAAGCCACCTGTCAATCAGAAATACCCACTCTGGATTTTTGCGGTTGAGAAATAAGCTTCTGTGTTGGGACTATTATACATTTTGGGGGTCTCTCAGTTAAGGCAGTGTAATCTCCTCTACTCCATAATCTACTTTTTAGCTTCCAGAATAAATGGTGCATGTGATGTAATCTGCTTCATGTTGGAATAGTCGGGAAAACCTTTAGAAGTGCCATAGAGAAAAGGTTTAAATTACAACCACAGTGTGACCCAAATGCTGTATCATTAGTCTTCCACGATTTACATCTAAACATGGAAATAAATGAAAAATACAGGCAGACGAGATGAGAATTAATAATACTGACTGCCATGGACCTATCATTTACTAGAGGAGGAAAAGAAAGTACTCAGTGTGAACAGAGCTTAAGTATCATCACTCACTTCCATTTTTTCTTCCAGTTCATGAAGGAATTCACCGTCCGCAGCTGTTGAGGAAATGGCCGTGGAGCTTTTGGCGCTAAGAATGGCTCGAGCAATGTACTCTAGTCGCTGCTGAAGTGGAATTTCTGTGCTGGGGGGAAAAACACTCACTTTTATTCATATGAATTCTTAAGGTTCCAAGATACAAACACATCAATTATGATGTACTATTTTATACCAAATGGATATAAAAAACCACCTGAAACTTGAAAAAATTATTAGGGGATTTCTAATAAGAGAGAGCCACAATTTAAGGCAAAAAATAAAGAAAGACATGTTTGTGTCCAAAAAAGCTACTTCCTATTTTAAAACTTTAGTTCAGGATATTAAAATATGGATTCTTTTAAAATTAAATTAATAATATTCTTTATTGCTCCTCACATTCTTCATTTTTTTGCCTTAGCATGGCCAATACTACACCTAATCTTCTACAGAGCAACTAGAGTGACCACTTAAAAACAAAAGCCCACTCTCACATGCTTTCTTAAACCCCCCAACAGCCTACACTCACTCCCTGCCCTCTCTCCTTCCGCTCCTCCTGTTCACCATCTCTGCCCACTGGCTTTCCATCTGTATTCCTTCCCCCCCGAACATTAACCTTTGCCTGTTAAAACTATTATTAATTTTCTGTTATGAAATATTCAGAAGTTCTCTAACTTTTAGGAACACATTTACTTTACACACATGCACCCTAATTTTATTACATTGTCTTTTTGATAGGATAATCTAATTAGAAACTCCAATGTTTTCGTTAACAGGATTCTTGATAATCTTCCAAGATATTGGCGTTAATTTAACCCAATGTCAGGATAGAAAAAATTAGCCAGGAATTGGTAAAACATTCAACACCTTTAAGAAGTAGTTTTTGTTCTTTTAATCAAGAATAGCAATTAATTGTCATTAGTAGGAAGAATCTAAAGACATATTGTAGAGAAAAGGATTTAGAAGACAGTCTGAATAAAAAGGGCATTATGCATTCTCTTAGACTCTCCCACACATTCTTAAAAACAAAACAAAGAGAGAACGGTAAACTTTAGATAAATCCAAATAAAAGCATAAAACTTTGCACATGTAAAACCTAGGCGCGCTGCCGTACCTGTGCATGTCAGCCAGCTTGGACAGGACACGGGCGGCACTACTGAAGCTTCGGTTCTTCTCGTAATACCGCCAGAGCAAATCCATATAGCGAACTTTGTTTTGATCAACTTTGGCCATGCGGGCTAGATGTGGCTCCAGAAATGGGGAAGTGACCTGGAAATTGGACAGGCACCCGAAACATTTTCTCACCACCCACTTGCTCTTTACACAGTAAGGGGAACACTTTAAAGATAACTACAGATGTGCCCTACTTTATGAGCATAAAAGCAAAATTATAATCCAACGATAGATACAAGAGGGTAATTTTCTCATTACAAATGATTTTTTGTTTTGCAAAACCAAAAAATTTCATCCCAGTTGATGAAAGAGTTGCTAGGATAGTTGCATTAGGCTGATAAAAAATAATTTACTATGGTCTAATCATAAACCTTTTAATAAACCCTGGAACACAGCTACTGAGCCCTAACTGTGAGCTCAAAGGCACCCTTGGAATGATCAGACGCCACCCACTCATTTCACAGACTGAGAAACACAGACAGGGAGTGAGACGTGTGAAGTCCGTGGTGACTTAATGGCAGAACTGAAATAAAGTTCAGGTCCCTAATTCACAACCCAGGGATTCCTACCCCACAATAGAAACATGCCAATTAGCTGATAAATAACAAGAAAATTGGAGCCATCGCTCCAAGCCATCGCTCTATTTTGTACTGTAGGAAAAAATATTACATTACTTATAGAAATTAACAATATTGGAAAAAGAAACCTTTTTTTACCTGTAGCAGTTTATCTGCAAGGTCAGCTTGTATTAGCCAATTATAAAGGGCAATACTAAAGAGCTCATCTTTTGATCGTTGACACAATTTAAGCATTTGTTCAAACTAAAATAAAGAAAGCAGGAAAAATTAGCACAGATCAAGGCTCTGCTGCCGAACATGATGAACCCTTAGGCTTATTAGCCCCTGGAAAGAATCGAGTATCCTTAAATGTTCTACGAGCTACTTACTACCCTTCCCAAGACGATTATGCTACCACCCCCACACAGAAGTTCTAAACACAATGTATTTCAGAAGGAAAATATGCTGTCCCGTACGTGATGTCCAGCTTCCTCATTACTCAGCATGTTGGGATCCGACGACAGCACAGGAGGCCCCGGTTTTTTGGGTACACTGGGGGACTGAGGGGCAGCCTTACTCTGATTCACCAGCTCTTGTAGTGTATCTGTAATGCACTTGTAACTGTTTAATCTGAAGATGAATGGAAAAGGAGCAACTGCATTAATTAGACAGTAACTGATTTATCTTCTCTAATTTTAAATACAAGAATTTAAAGACTATTTTGGAGAATAAATATGTGTATATATATTTGGTATTAAAAATAACAGAGATGGTATAATTTTTCAATAGGTTTGAGAAGCATTTGGTTAAACATAAAAGGGTAATATCATAAAAGTGAATGTCTTAACAAAAACCGTATCTTAGGTAGATTGTCTATTTCCTTTATGGACACAGCACTTTACTTCTTTTGTCTCTACTGATTTGTGAACATTTCAAAACACTTCATCCAGAAGAAGAGATCAGGAGGTAGGGAAGCCAGGTTTGTTTCCAAGTTATCTCATTTAAAACTGACATTAATCAAGCCTCGGAAAACCCACAGAAACAACTTCTAAGACATTTGTAAGTACTTTGGAATTTTTAGCAGATGAAGATTGTATCCTTAGGCAAGGAATTATAATCCTGATACAGGCTTTTAATAAAACAAGTCACTTTAAAGTGAAAGCATAATTGAACTTAATATAAGGTTGTATTTGAAATATTATTTCCCTAATGCCATCAATCAAATTTTACGCAGAGAGAAGCCTGCTAACGTAATGAAACTCACCTTTCTTGGAAAGCCTGAAGGCCCATGGCGTCTTCTTCTGGTTCCCCATGTTTATAGAAATGAAGGCCAAGACCCTGAGGATCTTTCTTCTCAGCAGCCGTGAGGGAGAGCTCCACCACACCCTCGTAGAAACGCACTGACGGCAAAGACAAAGGGCAAACACTTCAGGTTTGTTGTTCAGCTGCACGTTTTCTCTTATCTAGCTTATAAAATATTGATCAAATATTATTCGATTTCTACTGCACGTTAGTCACCCTGGTGACAATATCATATAAAATATTTCTTATGAGTTTACCATAGAATAAGGTCCCCAAAGAACAAGGTCCTAACATGACTAAATGGCAGCTATTGAATATATTTTCTTCACTGAAAAAACCTTTCCTATTTAAAATAACAAACAGGATGCTCTGGCTTGTGTGCCTCAGTGAGCTGAGCACCTGTGAATCCAAAGGACACAGTTTGAGTCCCAGTGAGGGCACATGCCTGCGTTGTGGGTCACTGAGAGGTGGCCGACTGATGTTTCTCTTGCACATTGATGCTTCTGTCCCTCTTTCTCCCTCCCTCCCCCATTTCTAAAAATAAATAAAATCTAAAAAAAAATAAAATCTAAAAAAAAAAAAGAAGAACAAATGGGAGAGTTAGAGTTAGTTGTTGAAAAAAGTCTTGGGATTCAAAACAATACCTTTTATAAGAGTTACTACTTTTATATTATGTTAGATTTAATTTTAAGGTAATTTTAAATTTGATTAGGTAATATTTTACAGCAAGTAATATATTGGTAATTAAACAAAAGTTTTTATGCATCTTAAAATTAAATGTAACCCAGCAAGCATCTCATACACATGGTAGTTAAACCGAACCAGGACTGAAACACCAAGGGTAAAAAGCGACACATCTGAAGACATGAAAAGGCACGACAGTTTTGCAAAGGCCAGTGTGCTCACCACAAAGTACAACACAAGGAATGAGTTTCTATGTCAGATACGTGGGCCAATGAACTCGACGAAGATTTGCCTCTGGGAAGAGGCTCTTCTTCATCACTAGCTCGTTTCAGTCACACAGTCATTTGTCCCCTTAGTTAAGAAGCTAGGAAGGACAGTCTTCACTGAGGGTCGCTGTGGTTTCCTGCTTCGATGGCGCTTGAACAGAACCTGGTGCTCGACCCCCACCCCGGCCTGCCACCCAGATCCATCCTTCTGCCACTGCCTCAGGTCCTAGGACCACCCTAAGGCCCCTGCCACCACTCCAGTGCCCTGTGGCTGCCTGTCCTCAACAGCCCGTCATGACGACCAAGTCCACCTTGCAGGTGCACCAGAACTGCCACGGGGACTTGGAGGCCACCGTCGACTACCGGGTCAACCTGGAGCTCATGCTTCCTCGGTCTACCTGTCCACGTCTTACTACCTTAACAGTGATGATGCGGCTTTGGAGACCTGTGCCAAGTGTTTTCTTCACCAATCTCATGAGGAGACGGAACACACTGAGAAACTGATGAAGCTGCAGGACCAACAAGGTGGCCAAATCTTTCTCTGGGATATCAAGAAGCCAGACCGTGATGACTGAGAGAATGGGCTGCATGCAGTGGAGTGTGCACCACGCTTGGAATAAGTGTGACATAGTCACTACTTATTTGGGCTTGCACAAACTGGCCACTGAAAAAAATGACCCTCATTTGTGTGACTTCACTGAGACTCACCACCTGGATGGTAGGTGAAATACGCCACACAACTGGGTGACCACGTGACTAACGTGCGCAGGTTGGGGGCCCGAGTCCGGCAGGGCAGAGCACCTCTGTGACAACCACACTGGGACACAGTGCGGAGAGCTCGGCCACGGCGGGGACATCCCTGGTCACCAAAGCAGCACGTGCACGTGAGGGTTACCTTTCCCTTTCCCGTAACTGGTACCAAATCACCCATTTACGTCTCTCATTTGTGGCATTCCTTCAAATAAAGTAACTTGGAACAAGAAAAGAAGAGGAAGAATGGTTTGTTTCTCACCTTGTCTATACTGAGCACAAACATTGGAAAGGTCAACTTGATTGCTGATTTTCTGGTACTCTTTCAGTGATTCCCTTAACATCCTTTCCTTTTCGATCTTACTTTGAATTTGTCGGGAACGTTGGAGAAGCTCATTTGCCTAAAGTAGAAATGATAAGAACTTAAAAAGATATAAAATCAAGCATACATATGATGCTGTCAACATAAGTTTTAGTCTATGTCTAAATTTACATCTGGTTTATTATAATCAATAATAAAAACAACTCTACAAACTTACTTCTTCTTAGTTTTAGGCAGAAAAGTTTTTGACCAAAAAATCCTAGCTATCCTTAATTCCTCTCACAAACATGTTAAGCAAGATAGCTTATTGTCTGGTAAACCTCTTGCCTAGTCAATACTTTATTGGTCAGCAGGCAGTCCACGTGATACTGATTTCTTAAATTCCTTCCACCTGTAGGAAAGGAGCAGTAAAAATTGCCCAATTAACTCGGATTAATTACAGACTTACTTTAGGTTTTAGAGATTTTCCTTAATTTCTAAGAAGAGGCATATTTAAGCATCGTCTTTTTATTTTTATTTGTTTTAAAGATTTTATTTATTTTTGGAGAGAGGAGAAGGGAGGGAGAAGGAGAGAAAGAAACATTGATGTGTGAGAGGAATATCAATGGACTGTCTCTTACATGTTCCCAGCTGGTGGCCTGGCCCACAACCCAGGCAAGTGCCCTGACAGGGAATCGAACCTGCAGTTTTTAGGCTCTCAGGCCAGCGCTCAATCCACTGAGCAACCATCCAGCCAAGGCAAACCATCGTCTTTTAAAAAACCGGCTAGAAATGCCATCAAAGATTTTTTATGAAAAATGTAAATATGTATGGATTTTAAGAAATCATGTATCCCCGCATCTTTCTTATACAGATGAGGATTCTGTGGCCAGGAGAGGCTCAGAAACCTGTCAAGGTCACATACTGAGTCAAACAAGATGCCCTTGATTCCCACTCTGGCGTGCTGTTTGTCACAGCACTTCCTCTTCTGTAGGGAACACGGAAGCGGGTGCCGGAGCACCGTACGCACCTTGGAACAGACGGCGTCGTCCGTGCTGTACAGCAGTGGGCAGATGTCCTGTAAGTGCAGGCTAATGCCATCCACAGCAGCATTATCTCTGATATAGCAGTTGATGAGGGAAGCAATTAATGCCCCGGTCAGTTCCTTGTCCCGGATTACCAGGTCTTTAAAGGTGGTGATTTTCAACTGCTCTTGAAATTCCTAGGAGTGTTAAAAAAACTTTTCTTCTATCAAATATGTAAGAATATCATTTCCACACAGAATAAAATTTATTAATAATGTAACCAAAATATGAACAGACTTTATAATTGCAAAGAGAAAATATACTAGAACTATACAAACTAACACACTTTTGAAATTTTCACAGAATCATACAGAATTGAGAAAGAACCCACAGTATGTCTAGTTCAAACCTCTCACTTTGCAAATGAGGAAGGTAAAGTCCAGGCAAAGCCAAAATTACAGCCAGGTCTCCTGACTTTAGTTATAACCAGAAAAGAATAATCAATTAGCTGGATTAAAACATCTTGGGGTTCTGTTTCTTTCCTAAAATAATGTTAGAATTCTATTATTCAAGGCCTTCCAATGTTGAAGTTTAATCTCATTCTGAACAAATGTGCTTGGTAAAATAGTGTTCTAAATTAGTAAGGCACCTATCATTTATATTAGAGTGAAATACTCTGCTTAGTGATTTGACTGGTATTTTTTAATAAATTTCAGCAAATATACTATGTCCAAACTTTTGTACTACTATATAATTCACATTCCTTAAGCATAAAAATTGTGATTCAAGGGACAGAGCTTTGAAGATGGATCCCCAAAGAGATGCCTAGGCTAAAACAACTACGTTTTGCTTTTCACCCACTAAAATGTATTCTACCTGGTATGGAAAGGTTTTCATAATTAGACATTTTAGCTTGAGGGTTTTTTTCTAAAGTATGTGTTTAAAAGAAATAAAATCAGCGATAATACAACTCTTTGGACTTTACAGAAAAGAACTAGGGGAACACCTTTTAACTTTAAAAACTGTACTGAAAAGTCAAGAACTAAACATTTCAGGGCAACCAACAGTCCTGACAGGTAAGAGAACGTGGTGGTAATATGGGAGAAATCAGATTTGGGAGATCACCGTCCTGTAACCCTAAATGAACTAAGCCATTCAGACAATGAACGGCAGGGGCAAAGCAAGTCCGGGGGAGAGTCCCGTCGGCGGGATTAGATTTACCCCCCGACTCCAGCAATCGACCTTGGAATCACTGAAAGTGGGACAAGCAGGCCTCCTGTGTCTCCTAACAAACACAGCCTGACACACAAACCACTGCCTGTGGAGTAATTTAATACTCCCTTAAATGCATGGACCTGAACTTGAATCAAGCTTCTATAGACTCCACTTCCATTTTCCATAAAAATGGAGGGAATAAAAAAACAAGTTAATTATGAGAAAGGTACAGACAACCTCAGAATGCTGGCTTTCCACAGGATTGATCACCCAGTATCTGCAAGGCAATAGCAAGGGAAAATAGCTCTAAACTGAAAGAGATGTAAGAGACACAACAATAAAATTCAATGAGTGAACCAACTGTTTAAAATGTGATTTGCAGGGAATATAAAACAGAAAACTGTACTTGAATAAGAATTAAATAAAATAAATAAATAAATAAAATGTGATTTGAATGAACCAATTTTAGATGCTAACAAAAAACTGTTAATACTGCCGAGTGTGATAATGACATTATTATTCAAGGAAATGTCCACCTTGTTAAAGACATACATACTAAACTACGTGGGAATGAGATAACATGATGTCTGGATCTAATTTAAAATAATTATATAAAATAAAAGAAAAAAAACGATAGATTAAGCAAAGTCGGTAAAATCTTGAAAATGCTGAATACCAGTTAAGTGTATATAAGGATTAGCTGTCATACTGCTCTATTTTCATATGTTTCAAAATGTTCAGACTAAATAATGGGTAGGAATACATCTCCCCTAAGTAAATCTGTCTAATAGTTATATGAGTGCAAGTTCCCATTATTACTTAAAAGGATTCAAATGAAGACAGCAAGATAAATACGGATCACTCATTTCCCACAACGGGAAACATCTTTTTTGAAAGTATGAATGTTTAATTAAGGTTGATGGACTCCCTGAAATCACATGCAAAAATTCATGTATATGACTGTGTGCGTTCTTTGAAGGTGAAAAGAGATAGTTTGGTCAGATTCCCAAAAGGGCCTGTAGCCTACATAAAATCTACAATCTATTGTTTGAAAAAACAAACCAGGTATTGTCAAAAAGTATTTCTGGCAAAGTAAGATTCCATTGCCATCCCAGCCAGAGCTCTCAAACATTGAGAAGCCTGGAGACTCTGACGGAGCGAACCCCCCAGTCTTCAGTGCAGTCTTCCTGTAACATCACAGCTTTATCGGAGCCTAAACGCTTCCCAAATAACCCCTCCCAGACCACAGTGTGAGACGAGAGTTCACGCGGAAGGAAAACAACGAGGCGTAAGATGAAGAGCACGGTCCCCAGGAATGAAAACAACCCACCTTCTGCAGCTCGCCTACAATGACAGTGAACTGGTGTTCACAGAGGAGCTTCCACAAGGCCAGAGCCTGGTATGACTTCCGGACCAACTGCTGGATTGCCTGGAGTGAAATCTTTTCACTCACTTGAGCCTCTAATTACAAAATGCAATTAATGAGGTTTTATAAGACGACATAGGTTAACTGTTTTATTCCAAGTAAAACAATACTTTGCCCCAAATAAAAACAACTATTAAGGCGAGACTGCCATTGTTCGCCTCCCCCCACCACAGGCAACCATGAGCACAAGTGGTTGAATCTGGTTTTATCCTCTCACTATTACATGCACGAGCGTGTGTGCGTGTACTTAAACAATAAAAATGTTTGTTTTAGGTCATGTATGCCATGCTTTCCCCCTCAGTTACATTTCTGAAAACAATCCATACTGATACATGTAAATCTAATACATTTTTCAAATTGCTGAGTGTTCCACCATGTAAGTATACTACCATTAGGTACATGGTCCAGCTGAAGGACGTTTCTATTTTTTTTCCCATTTTCCTACTGAAACAATAGCAATAAATATCCATAAAAAGATCTCCCGGAAAGTGCAGTCAGGTTTCTCTAGGACTGACTTTCTTAAACCCTGGATTAGGACACACTGGCGAGTCATAAAATCAATGCAGTCAGTCAAGACAGCTTTTTTCCCTTAAAGAGGAAATAAAATAGAGTTTTTTAAAAAGGAAAAAATATTAGAGTATAAAACAGGTAGTTAGTTCCTAAATTTTTGTTTCAGTTGTGTGTGTATGGTTTTAAATGCCTGGGTCACAATGTAAAATGTATCCTACTGTGAGAGAACTTTTTGATTCCCTTTACTCTTTCTTTAGTTGTTGCTACTTATAATGGGAAAAAACACAAGAAAAACTTGATTCACATTTTTAACTCCACAAAACAGTGTTGCTAATCCTTAGGGTAGAAAGCAAATCAAACCACAATGACACCATTTCACACCCACTAGAATGGGCATAAAAACCACTGAACAATAGGTGGTGGAAATGCGAAATGCTGCATTTTTGATGGCAGTTCCTCAAAAAAACTGAAAATAGAATGACCACATGATCCAGAAGTTCCACTTCTTGGTATATAACAAAAAAATTAAAAGCAGGGACTCAAATTTATACTTGTACGCCATGTTCATAGCAGAATTTGTTCAAAAGACTCCAAAGGTGAAACCAATCTAGTACCCACTGGACGAGTGGATAAACCAAATGTGGTTACACGATGGAATGTCATTGTATAATAATACAATACACAATATATAATAATGACCTTAATAAGGAAGGAGATTTTGACATGAGCTACAACATGGATAAACCCTGAATATGCCAATCACAAAAGGACAAACACCGTATGATTCCAGTTACAGGAGGTGCTGTGATTCAGAGCGAAGACAAAAGAAGAATGGCGGCGCCATAAAATGGGAAGCTGCTGTTTCCCGGCTACCGAGTTTCAGTCTGGGGGGCTGAAAAAGTTCTACAGAGGGATGGTGGTGATGTTTGCACAATGCGAATGCACTAAATGCCACTAACCTGTACACTTAAAACTGGTTACAATGGTAAATTTTATGTTATGTTTATTTTACAATAAAAAAGTCATTAAAAAAGGTATGTATCATGTGCTCTGAGGGGGAAGGGGAAAATTTTAGGGGGAAGTTATAAAAATACACGACATTCACATGGCCCGACTTTTCTCAATCGCACAGATATTTTAATAAAAAAAATTGTTACCACAAACTAGATCTGAGAGATGTGCGTTATGTTCTATGCAACTACTAGAACTCTTTACTATGATGTACATGTACGCGATCAAAGTACCAATTTACCATGAAATTTCCTCTGTAGTTCCTGCTGCATTTGTTGGGCATTTCCATTTTCGGGACGCATGAACCCCGTCAGCCGCTGCTGCATTTTGGCGGTGGTACTACAACACAAAGTCCAGAGCGTGCGCTGGGTCTTTCACAGTGTCAGTGAGATACAACTCATGGGCCACACAATTCAACAACTCCAAGTGTACGCTCACAGGGCTGCACAATCACCACCTCACTCTAATTTCAGAACATTTCCCACTGGCAATTGACCCCCTCTTCCTTTCTCCCACCTCTGTCTACCCTTAGCAACCATCCAGCTGACGTCCTGTGTCTCTAAATTGGCCTTTTCTGAATATTTCATATAAATGAACTGGAATATGTTGTAAATATTTTTCCCTTGTAGATTAGTGAAATAGCACTGGCAAGTCAATGATGTTTTAAACTTGAAGCACTGTAATGTCTTAGAAGCTTAAAGTTTCACTGAGTAGATGGATGATAACAATATCTACTTTTTATTGAGCACTTGCTTTCTGCCTGCACCTTTAATACAATAATTCTGTAAGTAAGTATTATTAAGAATCCCATTTCACATATGAGAAAATTTTTGGACAAAAATAAAAAGCAAAGAATCTATTGTAAGAAAATACTGACCACTAAGGGAAATGAGTAAATAAGAATATTTTGAAAAGAACATCAAACTTTCAGGAGAAGCTTCTATTTGGTAATCAATATTCAGTGAAATGCAAATTAAGATTTTTAACCTTAAAAGAATGAGACCACTAAAGCTACATTGGGGATGTTGTAGGAGAAAGCAAGTAAGTGGTTATTAGAATGTTGTTAGAAAATAAGATTTTTTAGGGTAAAAGCAATACAAATATACCCTAAAACAATTTATAGACAGTGAAATATCCTGTATTTGTAAATCTGAACCTGAACAATAGTACAACTCACAATTTTATTAAAAAAACAAAACCAAAACAACATACAGCTTGACCAGGAGCAGCAAACAGCCCCAGCTATAGTCTCCAACACCCTTTTCTACAAAAGAAACCAGAGCCTGTGGGAGAAATGGCTGATTTCAGGGGTATGGTGGGAATTGTGCCGAAAGCCTAGGAGGTCTTATCATACTAGGAAGCAAAGAAGCTATCAAAGACTGTTGTCAAAATGATTCAAGAACAATCTGAAGAGGCAAAATATGAAAAAATTTGCATTAAAAAAACAACCTGCAACAGGCTAAATATTAAAATCATAGGCTGATGATGTTATTAAGTAAAAACCTCCACTGCCAGCAGTGGCTGAGCTGGAGGGAGCCTGCCGCGGCCCCTCTCACAAACTACAACACAGAGCCTTGCACCCGACACACAGAACTACTACCACTGAGGCAGCTCCAGAGACAGACAGACGAGTGCTCGCCAGGGACCAGCGGGAGGGGAACCGATGACTGCTAAGGACAAGACCTTTGTGTCCCGCCACACTCCTGTGTTGAAGCCCTACCTCCAGAGTAATGGTATTTGGAGGAGGGGGCTTTGGGAGCTAATTAGGTTTCAGTGAGGCCATGGAAACACAGCCCCATGACGAGATCAGCACCCTCATAAGAAGATGCTGGGAGTCTCCTAGCCAAGATGGAGGAAGATGGAGGTGTAGGTAGACACACTGTGCCTCCTCACACAACCAAAATCAAGGACAACAAAAAATGAAGAAACAAAAAAAACAACCAGAACTGACAGAAAATGGAAATGTACAGAAGTCCAACCAACAACAACGAACCAGTCATCCAGACTGGTCAGAGGGACAGAGTTGGCGGAGAGGGGTCGTGGCAGGAAAAAGTGGTGGCTGGCAGACCCGGTGGCTGTCAGTTTATCTGCACGCGAATGTGTGACTGTGGTCAGACCCGCAGGCAGCGTGGCGCTGACGACAGTCACACATTCGCTTGCAGTTAAACTAGGTGAAAACAGGGAACAAGACAGACTGAGCAACCCAGGGCCAGGAAATAAAGCCTAAAAACACAGATTGAAAACACTTATGGGGGTTGAGGTGCCAGGAGAGAGTCTTAGCCTCACAGGAGAGTTTGCTGGGGAGACCCACAGGGTCCTAGATTGTACACAAGCCCACTGACCTGGGAACCAGCACCAGAAGGGCCCAATTTGCTTGTGGGAAGCAGCAAAAGGGACTGAAATGAGCAGAGCAAGCACCATTGTTCCCTCTCTGACCCAGGCCCCAGTCACAACCCAGTGACTTGGGTTGCCCCACCCTGGTAAAGACCTAAGGCTCCACTACTCATACCTAACAGGCACGACCAGACCAAAAAACTATGGCTCAAACAGAAGAACAAATAAAAGCCCCAGAATCCATACTTTTAAGTGACCAAAAGATAGCCAACCTATCAGATGCACAGTTCAAAACACTGGTGATCAGGATGCTCACAGAACTGGTTGATTTCAGTCACAAATTAGATGAAAAAATGAAAGCTATACTAAGTGAAATGAAGGAAAATACACAGGGAACCAATAGTGATAGAAAGAAAACTCAATGGAGCGGACCAGAAGGAAGAAAGAAACAACCAAACAAAAAAGAATGAAGAAACAAAAGTTCAAACAAATGAGGAGAGGCTTAGGAACCTCCAGGACATCTTTAAACATTCCAACATCCGAATTATAGGGGTACCAGAAGGGGAAAAGAAGCAGCAACAAGTGGAAAAGTTATTTGAACAAATAATAAAGAAAAACTTCCCCAGTCTGGCAAAGGCAATAGACTTCCAGGAAATCCAGGAAGGAGAGAGTCCCAAAGAAGTTGGACCCAAGAAGGAACACACCAAGGCACATCATAATTACATTAGTCAAGATTAAAATCAACAGGAGAATTCTAGAAGCAGCAAGAGATAAGGGGACAGTCACCTACAAAGGAGTTCCCATCAGACTGTCAGCGAATTTCTCAAAAGAGACTTTACAGGCAAGAAGGGGCTGGAAAGAAGTATTCCAAGTCATGAAATCCAAAGACCTACAACCAAGATTGCTCTATCCAGCAAAGCTTTCATTTAGAATGGAAGGACAGATAAAGTGCTTCTCAGATAAGGTCAAGTTCAAGGAGTTCATCATCACCAAGCCCTTACTATATGAAATGTTAAAGGGACTTACCTAAGAAAAGGAAGATAAGAAATATGAACAGTGAAATGACAGCAAACTCAGTTATTTAACAACCACACCTAAAACAAAAGCAAACTAAGCAGACAGCTAAAACAGGAGTGGAGCCACAGAAATGGAAACCACATGGAGGGTTAGCAACAGGGGAGGAGGAGAAGGTACAGAGAACAAGTAGCATAGATGGTAAGTAGACAATAGACAGGGGGAGGACAAGAATAGTATGAAAAATGTAGAAGCTCAAGAACTTGTGACACATGGACATGAACTAAGGGGGGGAATGTGGGTGGGAAGGGGTGTGCAGGGTGGAGGGGCATGAAGGGGGGAAATGGGACAACTGTGATAGCATAATCAATTAAAAAATTAAAAGAAAAAGATGCCAGAGAGCATGCCCTCTCACTTTCCGTCTCCCTTGTGAGGACACAGAAAGCAGCAGCTGTCCCTAAACCAGGAACAGCGTCCTTGCCAGAACCTAAAAGTGATGCACCTGATCTCAGACCTCCAGCCTACAGACTGTGGGAAATACATGTCTGTTGTGTGAGCCGGCTGGTGGTATTTGTTACTCCAGCCTGACGTACGACAGGGCGTGTCTCCTGGCAGGTGGAGGGTTTCTTTCTGGTGTGATGAAAACGTTCTAGAGTTAGTGGGGGATGATGACTGCATAGCCTTGAAAATATACTGAAAACCACTGACCTGTATATTTTAGAAGGGTGAATTTTATAATACGTGAATTATAACTCAGGGGAAAATGAGTAAAGAAATCCTATTTATTCTTACTTTGGATTTCCTAATGGTCCTCCTGCAAACTGGGAGTTTCTGTCCAGAAATTCCTGCAGGCCTTTCAGTTCTTGTAGCACTGACTCCAGCAACTGGGAGGGAACACTACTTTCAATCTGATAAAAAAAAAACAAGTAATTTAGAAGGTTTTAAAACAGTGACAAAGTGTATGTATAGAAAACATACTCTGTATACGTATAACTGCATATAAATGTCAATTTTGAAGTATCTTTTGACAAAGATATTTCTTATGTCAATTCATCCTTGGTGACCAGAATACAGGGCTGGGTATCACATCCCTCCTCTCTGACTCTGGTTTGATTTTGATATAATTTACAGACAGCAAAATGTACAAATCTTAAGTGACATCTTGTTGACTTTTTACATTTTAATACAGTCACAGCCAGACCACAATAGAGGATATTCCCATCACCCAGGAAAGTCCCCAATGCCCATTAGTCATTCCATCTTGCAGGTAACGACTCCTTTTACTTCTATCACTGCAGAGCAGTTCAGCCTGGTCTTGAACTTCACATAAATGAAACCACACTAGGATACGTAAACACATGCTTATTCTTAGAAATGTGAACTTAAAGAGCATCAGAGTTGCAAAGATATTTGTTATCTTCTCACTTAAAAAGAATAAGCTTAAAATAAAGTGCATTCATATTCCACATTCATACAAATCTTACGAGAATTTATGATGATACAAAGTTCTACAAGACACTTTCTCAAAGTACTCTAGAACACAGGCAAGTACGTGCAAATTAGTCCTGGGTCCATGGACTTTGGGGTGTATAAACAAAATATTTAAATAGTAGTTTTGAGCAACATTAAGTATTAGGACTTACTCTAACTCTTGCAAGAACCTTAAGAAGGAGATGTACCATTCTCATTGTACAGTGACATATCAGGCTCTGAAATGTTAAGAAATTTACCCACCTGCTAATAAGTGTCAGAGCAGAGACTTAACCCAGGAACTGGACGGTGCATTGGACAAGGACGCAAACACACACGTAAGAGAATACAATCACTCCACCCTGTTCACAACACCGGGAAATGTACAACAACATACTCGTCCACCAAGAGCACACCTCGGCCCTGTACAAACGGCGGCGCCACCGCACAGCGCACTCACCGCAGTGATCTCCTTGTTGCCGCTCCTGAATACTCTCTCCACGACCAAACTGGCATCCCAGATGTTTCTGGAACAGAATGTTTTCATAATTAGGCTGAGGATGAGTAAAAATAATTAAATACGTAGTATATGCCTTTCTCTGTGTGTTTATTAAAATGTAGCAATGGTTTCATTGAACATTTTACTACATTAACTGATAAAAAGGGAAACAGGACAATTTTAAAACCTGATAAATCTAAGTTATTTAACCAAATAAAATACTGTTGAAGAAAAATCAAAAGGCGCTGGGTAATAAACTGTAAACCAGGAAGCTTATAATGCAAAACTAATTTACAGAGGGGTTTTGCACAGTTTCAAATTTATAAACAAATAATTAGAAGGAAGCACATATCTCAAAGCTAAAAGCCCATACACTGGGCGCGATACCCCACTACACAACATGGCAGACCGACTGCAGAAGTGGCCGTTGTTCTGCGCTCTCCGCCGCGGAACCCTGCTACCACCAGGCCAACCGTCCCTGGCTAGCCGGAGGATGCGAGGCCACGTGGAGAGCAGCCCAGCTGAAGGTGAGGGCTCCCTTCGCCCTCACGGCTGACTGCGCATGCACAAGTGAGCCTGGCCAAGCCCAGACCTTGCCGGCTGACTTGCAGACACAAGTCACTGAGTCACGGGGTGGTTTGTAACACTATATATAATGGGTACAGAGATAGATTTTGAAGATATATAAAATACAGATGGTTAGATAATAAAAAAGCTGAATGAGGGAAAACAATCTGAATGGAAAGGGAACTAAAATTCAAGTACAATTTAATAGGAATAAATGATGTCCCAAATATAGAACTAAAAATAGTCAATGCCGCAAACTAGGATAAGGTGAGCAACAGTTAATTAGTCCCTGGAAAACTTACCCCATGATTCGAGAAAAGTAGATGCAGATGCCGTTGTGTTTTCCAGAGCACACAATCTCTGGTCCCGCCATGTAGCCCAGACCCGGGGCCGGGATTGCCGGACTTCCTGCCACAGGCACTGGGGTTGGCATGACAGGAGGGTGCACGCCTTGCACACACAGAGACAAACAAACATTGCAGTGTAAGCAGAAACATGGAGAATCCTCCACAACCCCAGTCTGCTGTATCTAGACCCACAGGAAGAAATTATTTACAAAAAGTATTGGAATAAACAGATGAAGGGAGACTTAGACTTAATGGCTCCTCCCAGATAGGTGGTCAAACTGGCAATGCAGGAGGGAAAGGAGACAGCTTGCAGTCCCTGCTCCTTAATGCTGGAAGTGAGAGTGAACTAATCACACGGATTTCGGGCTGGCAATTAAATCTTGGTACCCAAAGAAGGGGCTTTCCAGGTACCACCAAAGGTGCTCCCAAGGCATTCACAGCCAAATGCCGGTACTCTCCTGGGTGTCACCTCTGTTAAATTGCATTTTTAAAAAGACTTTATTTATTTATTTTTAGACAGAGGGGAAGAGAGAGAGAAAGAGAGGGAGAGGAACATCGATGTGTGAGAGAAACATTGATTGGGCGCCTCTCACACACACCCCATTCGGGAATTAGGCCCACGACCAAGGCATGTGCCCTGATCAGGAGTGGAACCAGCGACCTTTTGCTTTGCAGGACAACCCTCACCAACTGGACCCCACCCGTCAGGGCTAAATTACATTAAGAGAATAGGCAAGTTCACCTTCTCCACACCAAGCATTAAAGGTAAGTCACAATGGACAGTAGTAGTCATAAAAAAGAAAAGAAAAAAACAAAGAAAAAGAGAAGAGGTACCTTGAGATGGTGTTCCCAAAAAGGATGGATTTGGATATGGACCACCACTAGGAAGAGGAGAACCTAGAAAGGAAATAAAAATATAAGAGAAATTAGACACAGAAGCTGTTCCTAAGCATCAGAGTGGCGCCACTCATAATGTATTCGACAGTTAGGGACTCAGCTCATTCCCCAGTGATCTTCTAACAATCCCCACATTGCCAAGCATTGTAGTGGACATCTATTTATTATTAAATCATCCATGTCCTTCTTTTTGGATAAATAACAAATGAGTTCTGTAAATACTATCAGTTGCATCTTATTTTGTTCCCTAGTATACAGTAAGAACTCATCACTTTTGGAGTCAGATACCTTTAGAATTATTTACGAAAAGAGTAGAAGCAAATATAGTGTAAAGATCTGTCTATTAAAATACACCACAAGGTTTCTAAAATGCAAACTGTATTAAAAACAGCTTCATTCAGCGCTTCATACTCACTGGCATAGACAGGAGACCCCAAGATGGGACCAACGTTACTCGGGGTGGGGAGCGTGGTTGGAAACCTCATCTGAGCTTCACCGCCGTACCTATTTTCATGAGAACACAGGCTTGGTTTATTCAGTGAAACTGTTCGCCTTGAAAGCTGGAATCGTTTCAAGTCCTGCTTAGCTCTCAAAATAAAGCTTTCAACATTAGACTTTAGTTCATTGTGTTTACAGTGAAACAGAGTGGGGCAAAAAAAGTAGATTTTGAGTTGTGAGTACACAGTTTATTCTTCTAATATTACTTATTAATTACTGTATTAGTATTTGTATTACAACCGCAAACTTTTGCCCCATCCTGTATATAGATAGATACATTAAGAAAACTAATTCAGTAAAAGTTGACTTGGAATTCTACCAAGAAGTATTATAAGGAACTGGCAATTTCTAAAACGAGACGGCAAGCCCTAACTGGTATGGCTCAGTTGGCTGGGCGTCATTCCACAAAGCGAAAGGTCGCCAGTTCGATTTCTGGTTGGGGTACATGCCAAGGGCAACTGATGGATGTTTCTCTCTTACATCGATTGTTTCTCTCCCTCTCTTTCTTCCTCCCTTCCCCTCTAAGAATAAATAATATCTTAAAAATTATTTTAAAAAGATCAGCAAGGCATAAAATTTACTTAATGAGTACATGATTTTGTCATTTTCATACTAGAGTATGATTAGAAGGTATTTTAAAAACTTATTTTAAACTAAACAAATCACATTTCAAATTCTTATCTTTAGCCAAAAAGTTTCCAAGTACAACATCTTTTTGATGATACTAAGTTTCCTTGGAGAGATTCAGAATCCTTCAGTGCCAATGACAGGCATAAAGCAGGAGTGATCTAGTGTTTGGGGATATAACAAATGAGACGGCAGCCGAGGCAGAAAGAACACCAGACGGAAGAGAGGGTAACTGCACAAACTGCTATTTTCTAACCTTTCCAGGAAGGTTAGGAAGCTTTGTAACCTTTCCAGAGCCCACCTTTTCGCAAATGAATTTCACCTCAACTGTTCGGCAAGCCCTTAAACTGTCACATTCTCCAATGCAACCATTGAAAAAAGTGGCCAAGGACAAAAGAAAACTGTCTCACACCTGAAGAAAGCTCGAGTGGCCCAGGCAGATATTTCTCTGTCACAGGCAGCGGTGGAACAAGCAAGGATAAGGCAAGTTGCACAGGCCTGGTCTTCCTGTAAAAAAAGAATATCTCCCCTATATTAAGCATAAACATTTAAGAAGTTTTGTTTACTGCTGTATCCAGCGTTTAAATCTGTGCCAAGCACATAGCTGGGCTCAATAAATATTTGCTATCTGAATGATATCAGCTGATGTGAAAAAGGAAAAGCAAACACTATTAGTTTTAAACTTAGAGCGTATTGATACTGTTGCCAAATATCAGTACATGTATAGTGGTTAATGTAAAGCAAGAGAAACTGGTAAGATTGCCTGTTAATCACAGTATCTTTGGTCTTAACATAAAATTCAGGTATCTTTCCCATTTTCTTGTTTAAATTATCATCATGTTTAAAAAACAGTGGAAGTAGTTACCTGATGTAATTTAAAGAATCTTTCAATCTCATCTCCGTCTCCACCCACATTACTCACAAGCAGATGCCGCAGCTGGTCTACTGGTCTAAGTTTATGAAACATAAGACTCCCCTAAGAAGTTGAAAAAAAGGAAGGTGAATAATCAATTTACCAAGTCTAGCTGGTAAAAACTGACTGTTATTTTATTTAATAAAGTGAATAAAACAAGCAAACA
The DNA here is from genome assembly GCF_014824575.4 of Sturnira hondurensis. Taxonomy (NCBI): domain Eukaryota; kingdom Metazoa; phylum Chordata; class Mammalia; order Chiroptera; family Phyllostomidae; genus Sturnira; species Sturnira hondurensis. The sequence goes on from NW_028087015.1 coordinate 38,724,656, forward strand.
AAAAATAATTTCAAGAACACAAAGCACACGGATGAAACGGGGCACCTGTCTCCATTCCGTCTCCCAGCTCCCCACGCTCTCAGCACAAGCCAAAAGGAAGCCCCGCGCTGGCTGACCGACCACACCCAGCAGCAAGTGCTCTCATCACACACGAGGTCAAGGTTTGCATGGTGCTGCGTCTGAGAGCTGGCGCTTTTGACTTACCTTTTGGCTACATAATATCACTACATAATATCACAAAAAGTTAGTTCCCTGATACACAAAGAGCTTCTGTAAATTAAATTAAAAAGACGATTCAATAGAAAAGTAGGCTCAAAGTACAAATAGATAGTTCACAGGAAAATAAGCACTTAAAGTGACAGTCAACCTCACTCCTCCTAGGCTGGCACGTTGTACTTGGGACAAGATGTAAGGGAACAGGCGCTCCACGTTTCACCAACAGTGAATGTGTGTGTGTGCGCACCGGGAAATCTGGCAACACCTGTCCATGTTACAATGCACAGACTCTTTGGCCCGGTAGAGGCAATTCTACACGCAAAACGATACAGGCACAAGGTTGGAGAATTACTCTTAACAGCAAAGATGACCCACTAATAGTGGCCCAGTTAAATACGGTACATCCACACAAATGAATACCTTTCACTCATAAAACAGACTGAGAAAGTCTTTCTATAATGATATGGAGAGAGCGCCGCACCATATCTCTGAAATGTAAAAAGCAGAGTATAATGCAGTGTATACAACACGCTACCACTCGTTTAGAAATGTGTTTGTATTGTTTGTAGATTGTGACACATGCGTGGAAAGAGACACAGACGCCGAGGACCCTGGGGCCTGTGGGGCAGGAGCCTGAAGTGGGAGGGAGACGGTACTTTGTCCAGCCCTTGTTACACCATTTGAATTTTGTCAGCGCATTACTATTTAAAACATAAATGTTAGGTAAAACTGTTAATGATTTAAGTGAGAGCAATACAAAATAAACTCAGTGTATTTATTTTATGCTACTGAACATGGATGATAGAATAGGTACATTCGAAATGTAACATTATAAAAAGCAAGTTCTCTCTGTTGAATTTTTGGGATTTGCAAACTATTTCTTCTTACGAACACTCCAGGAGAAAACACTCCTACGCCCCACAAGTACTGCAGAACACACACACCGGCCGCTGCTTCTCTCGGCCGTCGCGGTCACACTGGGCGCCTACCTGTGCCGACAGGAGGACGAACTTCTTTGGCGGCAGCATGTGCTGCTGTACCACGACCGGGGAGTCAGTTATCGGGATGTGGTCCTTGTTTAAGGGTGTGATTATTTTATCCACTTTCAATTCGTCTATTGCAGAGAGAGCCCAGGAGTGGCCGTCCACACGGGTCGTCGTCTACAGAGGAGAAACCGACTTTTTATACTAACACTACTAAAGTTAGTCGTAAGGAAAGCCTTTAAAAAGGAAAAGTTGTACCGACTTAATCTGAAATTAAACATAGGATTTAATAAACTAATGCATTAATAAATATTCCCAAAAGTCTGTATTTAATTTTCTGCTAATCAGGCATCCTCTACAGTAATGAGTAATCTATCCCTACCAAAGGATAAAGGCAAAGTTTCCCTAAAATAAACTATAAACAGCATTTACTAGAATCACAGTTCTTTCCACGACCAAAGACTTCCTCTCCTGCCACCTTTCCAGGGCAGACTCATCTGCGCTGGAAGGCTCAGTGCTTCTATTTTGCTGACATGTGGATTTCTGCTCTCTTCTGAAGTTGTATTTGTTTTCTAAGCTATTTCTTTTTTAAAGAAAGTGTTTAGGGAGGGTATTATCATGACTATTATAGACAAGGAAATTGAGGGCCAGAGACATGTTAAGTCCCTTGAAGCACAGCTTCAAGGAAATGGAGCCAGAATTCAAACCTGCAACCCCTAACTTTGTACCCCATCAGGACAGGGTTTCTATTAAGTTCTGAATCCTCAGTCTATCACAGGATGAGACACACAGTAGTTGCTCAGTAAGTCCAAAAAATAAAGGAAAGTATTTGAGAAAGGTGCTCCTTGCCTCCATACCAACCTTCTGCCCGTCGTACCCCAGCAACCTGGTCCATGTCAGCGACTTAGATGAGCCCTTTCAAACCATGCACCCATCCCTTGGGGCTGGGTTCTTCCTCCTCCTATCTACACACCTTTTCCCACTCGCCCTAACCAGAAGGGCTTATGCTGCAGAATAACCGGAAGGCCGGTGGCAGCTGGAACCAAAATGCCTTTACAGAAATGGCTCCAAAGGTATCAGACATTCACACCCTAGCTGGAGTTGGTTAATCTGGTTTGGTTAGCACCTCCTGAGGGCAGGCAGCATGGACTGTGCTAGGGCATCGGGGAGGACAGCGAGGGGTGGGACAGGGCACAGCAAGGGGAGGGAGCTGATGGCGTTCCCCTTAGGTCCTCAGGGGCAGGGGTGGGCCACCCAGCTGTGGGGTTGGGCTAGGACAGCTGGGGACACACTCCTCACCAGAACCTGTACATCATGGAGCAAGTGGTGGTGTTTGCTTTTACAACACAATTATGTGCTTGTGTGTGCACACTTGGTACTTAGGGAAGAGAGAAGGAATAAGATGGGGAAAATGTTGATAATTCACTAATGTGGGGGTCGAGTCACCATTTGCTCTATTCTTGAGTCTATTTGAAAATTTCTATAATTAATTTTTTTTAATTTAGGGAGAACAATCAACTATAGAGTTGATTGAACAATCAACTATTTTGTTCTATCATTAGAACAAAATTCTGTCATAACTATAATGGGTGGCCTCACAATAACTAAAAATACATTTAAATGGGACATAGACAATTTCTGAAAAGATATATGCATTTTCAGGTATACTCTAAAAAATATTCTACAAGGGCTTCAATGTTTATTTTAAAGAGAGTTTTAATGATTACTGTGACTTCTAACATCACAGAAGAAAAACAAAGAATATAATACTTTTTCTTTCAATATGCTTTCTAATCATATGACGTTTTTATAAGCAAACAGCAATAAATCAGAAGATAAAGTTTCTTACAATTATATTCTTCACTTAAAATAATATAAAAAGTTCTATACAATTACCCTGATCATTTATACCTGGGTTTCCATCATTGGCTTTTGGAAAGGAAATGTGTCATGGTTGACACACCACAAAATGTCATTGTCTTCATTTTCTGAGGCTGTCATCAGTAGAACACCTAATAATTTAATAAACAAAGTATTAGAATGCCAAATTATATGCATCCCAAATATTAACAATGGTAATTATTAACATGAATATACACATAGCATTAATTATTATAGGAAAGCAAGTTACAAAGTAAAAACTAAAAGCAGAATACCTGAAAGTTTAATACACAAAATCTTATGATGGCAAATTATATGCATCCCCAATAATCTTAAGAGTAATTAATAACATTGATATATACAGCATTAATCATTATAAGTAAATGAGTTACAAACATAAAACTAAATCCTCTAAAAAGACATATAAGTTTTGGCCCTGGCTGGTGTAGCTCAGTGGATTGAGCGCGGGCCTGCGACTCAGAAGATCGCGGTTCGATTCTCAGTCAGGGCACATGACTGGGTTGCAGGCCAGTTCCCTGCAGGCCAACTCCCAGCAGGGGATGCACGAAAGGCAACCATACATTGATGTTTCTCTCCCTCTCTCCTTCCCTTCCCCTCTAAAGATAAATAAATAAAATCTTTAAAAAAAAAAAAAAGACATAAAAGTTTTGGTAGGGTAGAATCATTAAAAGTTCCAGATCTTATACTGTATTCTTTCAAGTAAACACTTATTTTTTTTCACATTTTAGCATTTCTTTCTTTTTTAAAAAGGATTTTATTTATTTCTAGAGATGGGGAAGAGAGGGAGAAAAAGAGGGAAAGAAACATCAATATGTGGTTGCCTCTCCTGCACCCCCTACTGGGGACAGGGCCTGCAACCCAGGCATGTGTCCTGACTGGGAATTGAACCAATGACGCTTTGCTTTGCAGTCTGGCATTCAATCCACTGAGCCACACCAGCTGGGCCATATTTTAACATTTCTAAAGTCAGAATATATTTCACCATCAATGTATTTATCAGTTTAATTATTAACTTTAAAACACATGTTTAATACACAAAAAATGCTGTGACGTACAATCAATGATATCTAATATTTGATAAAATAGAGTTCACATATTGGTTAATTCAAATACATCATAAATAACAACGATGAAGTTCACAATGAAATGGTAGAGATACACTATAAAAGCATTATCTCAGCAACACTAGCTGACCTTGCAGTCTGATTTTGAAATATATTCTCCTGTGCTCAATTCCACTACTTCCACTACTCTGCTCTCTCTATGCTGACTTTAGTGATATCAGTCTGAAGTCCACTGAATGGTTGTAGGTGATGGGACCACAATTAATTAGTAAAAGGTATAACTAGCTTGTGAAAAACTGAGAGTAATGTATATCAAGGAGGCAAAAAAAGTTTCTTAAAATTTAGTATATAAAAGCTTGAAAAACTTCAATTTGACTGTATCATATACATAACTAATATCACAGTAATTTTTCTGCAATACACTCTAGCTTTAAAACTTAGTCCATTGCTCTAGATGGTGTAGCTCATTGGATTGAGCACTAATCTGTGAACCAAAGGGTCACCAGTTCGATTCCCAGTCAGGGCACATGCCTGGTCCCCAGTGGGGGTGTGTGGGCACACACGAGACAAAATTGTACATTGATGTTTCTCTCCCTCTCTTTCTCCCTCCCTCCCCCTCCGTCTAAAAATAAATAAAATCTTAAAAAAATAAAAATCTATTTATGATAGCATCAAAAAGAATACTTACGAATACATTCAAAAAGTGCAAGATTGATACACAGTACAGTGTACACATATTCTAAGAAATTAAAGGTCTAATTAAAAGATACCCCATGTTCACAGATTTGAAGACTCAACAATGTTAAAATGACAATACTCCCCAAAGTAATTTACATTTTCAACTATCAAAATCCCACCTGATGTTTTTGAAAAAACTGACAAACAGTAAATATTTCTGGTATTTATAATTTATAATCCTAATACTAATTTAGGATTAGGAACCTAAACCTAAGTCTGAAATTATTGAACAATTCCATGTACCCAAGAGGGCACAAAGATTACTGCCCAGAGTCTTGCTTTCTGCTAACCGAAAGAAAGAGCTGACAGCCTTTGTCTCCCAGTTCCCCAGTGAGACGCCTGTCTGTTTCCACAATACAATCAGGTAAGAGAGACAGAATCAATTAAAGCTGATATAACTTTTTAAAACATAAAGCCTGTTTAAATATTCAAAAAAGGGGGAAAGAAAAAGATAACATTGACAAACAGATTCTAAAATCCATATGAAAGTGTAAGAGAGCCAGAGTAGTCAAAACAATCTTGACAAAAAAAAAAGAAAAGAAAAAAATCAGTTGGAATTTAAAAACTTTCATCTAAGAGAGAGTAATTCATACTGAGTTACTGGCATAAGGACCGATATAGGCCAAGGAATAAAAGTGAGAACTCAGAACCCACACACTTACGGGCAACTCACCTAAGACAGCGGTGCCAAGACAATTCGGGGAAAGAACAGTCTCCTCAGCAAATGGTGCTGGGAACTGGATGTACACGTGCAAAAAATGATGCCAGACCCTTGTCTCACGTGATACAGAAAATTTAATTCAAATGGATTAGAAACTTAAATCTAAGACTGAAAACTGTGACACTCCTAGATAAAAACATCTTTGTGGAATTGGGTTAGAAAACTTCTCCTAAAGTAAACCCAAAGTACAGAAACAAAAAAATAGATAAATTGGACTTCATGTAAATTAAAAACTTTTGTGACTCAAAGGACATTCATTAGAAAGTGAAAATATAACCCAAAGAAGGACAGAAAATATTTGAAAAACATATACCTGATAATGGTCTCGTGTCTAGAATATACAAAGAATCCTTACATATCAATAATCAAAAAACAATCTTATTTTTAAAAGGGCAAACGCTCTGAATAGTTATTGCTCCAAAGACGTACAAATGGTTACTAAGTACAAAACAAGACGCTCAACAGCACTGCCCAACAGGTAAGCGAGAACCGAAACTGCGGTGTGGTGGCGCTTCCGAGCCTGGAGGGCAGACATACAGGAAGACAGGAGAGCAGGGAGGGCAAGAACGTAACAGCGTGGAACCCTCACTAAGTAGTGGTAAGAATGTCAAGTGGTAGGCTCAATTTTACAATCTATGAACTGTATCTCAACAAAGCTATTCTTTTAAAATGCTGTGGGAAGTACATGCTATTATGCATTTGAAAAAATTCTACTTGTAAAGGAAAGTTTCATTTGGGTGTTAAAAATGTTGTTAGAAACATTAGAATAAGCATAGAAAGGGAATCAAAACTAACATTTTACAAGTGCTTTCTCATCATGGGAAAAAAAGCATGCAGATTTTTCAAGTTTTGGTATTAAACTAGAATTTAATTTTTTTATCATCAAGATTTCAAATTGTTGCACAAAAAGCTCTCCACATCCATGAAGACACTGGCACAACAGGCCTGGTGTCAGAAAAGTCAACTGCATTCTCCTAACCATTCTGAAGGAACAGAGTTCAGATTCTATCACAGTGGATATTAACATTGATTGTGACCAGTGAGTTTAAATGTATAAGGCTAATAACTTTCTGAAATTAAAACACTTTAAAGCTACTTACCTATTTAAAAATACTATAGTTTCTTATATACTTAGCAATTGAAAATGCTTAAAATATTACGTTAATATAAAAAAGTTCTTGGATAAGACAAAAAACCATTGTATATTCTATTGGAAAATCTCTTTATTTTCAAATGCCTCAGATGCATTCTAATTTTAGCAACTTTAAGAACCCAGCATTCAGTGTGAGAGTATTTCGGAACTCACCTTTACTGTAGAGAGCTTTATGTACTTTTGAAGGCTTCTCCACCGTGGAAGATGCTGAGAACCCAGGCGGTAAGCGGACGTGAACCAGTGTCAGAGTGCTGGGTCGTGCTAACGGCTGTCGGAACGGACAGGTGCTGAAGTACAGCCTTACCCCTGGTGATGGGGTGAAATTATAAATCAGTAACAGAGGACAGAAGACCTAGGCACACATGCTGTAATTAAAGCAGTTCCAAAGAGACACCCAGCACTCGGTTACAGCCACACAGCGCTGTCCAGAAAGAGCCTTCAACTATAAGCCACACACACCTCTGTTCCCATTCAGGCCGTGTCAGTGAAGGGCAGCCACTGACTTTAGCTTTAGGGCCTGGCTTTACATCTATAACATGAAGACAGAGAACTGAGGAATCTCCCAATTTTGAAATCCTTAATTTTATAAATTATTAATATGGCTTTATAATTGATGCAGAAGTAAAAATTTCTCTTATAGCTCTAATCACAAATTTCCAAATCTGAGGAGTATTAAAAGTTACAAAAGCAACAGCAAACATACATAAAACAACCTACCAGCATGTGTGACAGCCAGTAACTGACAGTCCAGTGACTCAGAATTTTCGATCACTGCTATTTGAACAATTGGTTTAAAAACAGAGCGATCTATGGTCCTAAAAAGGAAGGGGAAAAAAACCTAGTATGTTTTTAAAAGGCGTCCTCTGAGTAATAAGGAACATTTGCCACCAACAATTTTACCTGTTGAAATCTGTTAAACTAGTTTACAACTAACTTCTCAGGAAAGTTACAACAGCAGTTAGGAACCGGCAAAACCCATGGATATTATGTGTTGTTTATATTACTTAATAGTATTAAGAGCAACCGTTTCCAAAGATCATAAAAGAAGGCTAAATCCATTAGCTAAATGACTAGTGGGGAATAAGATGTTCTCAGAGCATCAAGTTCTCATTGTAAAAGTTACCACTAATTAAAAAGAAGAAAAAATAAGCCTTTATAATGAAGAGATCTAGCAAACTCTATCTTCACCGACTGTTCCATAGTGGTAAACTGGTACTATGTGCCTCCTGATGTAATGCTGTAAGTCAGTCACATTAGCTGGGTAATATTAGCTTAAAAAGCATTATCTTGAATCTAATAAGGAAAAAAAGGCAAATTCAGAAAATTCCTGCCCCACCCTCCCAAATGTCAATATTTTGAAACAAAGGTAGTGGAAGTTCTGTTCTATACTGAAAAGACTCATGACTAATGCAACTCATGAGCTCTGATGAATCTGGAGAAAAACAAAGGGAAAAAAGTTATAAAAAATTCTGGGGCCCTGGCCAGGTGGCTCAGTTGGTTGGAGCACCATCCCATATACCTAAGAAGGTTGCAGGTGGGATCCCCAGTCAGGGCGTGTATGGGAGGCAACTGATCAATGTTTCTCTCTCTCTCTCTCTCCTTCTCTCTCCTTTTCTCTAAAATCAATAAACATATCCTTGGTGAGGACTTTTTAAAAAAGAATTTTTGGGACTATTAAGTAATTTCAGTATGAACTACATAATTATGAGATGTTACAAAAATCACTCATTTTTTAAGTGAGGAATTGTTTATTTTGCTTTTGTAAGAAATTTAGGAGAAGGATTCAAAGATAAGGTCATGATTTCTACAATTTACTATCTAAATGGCTCATGAGAAAGTGAGCGAGCAAACGAGGGAAAGTGCTAACTGGTGACTTTATACAAAGGGTACATCTGCTTTTACCATGCTGCCCTTTCAACTCTTCCGTGGATTTAAAAAGTTTCCCAAAAAATGCTGGGGAAGAAAAAGGAAACCCTCTGTTTTAGATTATCTGCCTTGAGATTTTTTTGGTCACTGAAGGGCAGAGAAAATGTTGGCTTTTCACTAGGTTATCTGCATGTAGCAATAACTGAAGCACACAGACAACAGACGCTGAGAATGTGAGGCCTTTGCTATGTGACAAGCCTTCTGTAGCTGAGCTAAATCAGTTGTGATATGAGCAAATTACAGTGTATTATGTTGGAAGGCTCAGCATCTAGCCTGGGTTCCAGCGTTTACTTAGGAGCCAACCTTCAGACAAATCACAACATCCTTCAGTTTGTTTCCTCACAAACACAACGTGGGAAACATCTGAGATCTCACTCCTGACCTTGTCAGTTTGGCTCAAATAAACGCCTATAAAAATAAGGAAGAGGGGGAGGGAGGGAGGGAACAACTCGGACGACACAACTGCAAATTCAGCATTTCCAAACTGCACTCCTGTCAATCATCAGACCAACTAAACTCACTGTGCAGGGCTCTTTAAAAAGGTGGAGCAGTTGTAAGAGGGAAAATTTCCTCGACGCATGACCTGTAATGCCTGCACAGACCACATAAAGTTTCAAAGAAAACACACGTCACGCGGTATTTTACACAGTAAAGCCAGTCGACCTTATGATTTAAAACATCCAATATAAGAATGAAGGTCTCTAGCAGCTCTATTTCAAACATAACTTATGGTGTCTCTTCCTTTGACATCCCCCATCCTTCAGAGACATGCTGAGAAGGAAACAGTTTTACTATGCTGCATGTGAACAGTACAATTATGCCTGCAAATGGAATGTCTGACAACAGATGACACGTCACCTCGCGATGTTCCCAGCAGCGGAGACGATGGCATTCTGTGACACCGAGGCGACTCTGCTCATCCCCTGTCCATCACTGCCCAGATCATAAACCTGCAAGTGAAACATTGTACCCACTGAAATATGACTATAATCTGTTTACATTTTATGACTTTATTAAACAGACTTTTCCTTTTTAGGGATCCTTTCACTTTGGTATTTCATACAGATATAAAAACATTCAGAGATTTGAAATTTCATGAAAAAATGGTTTGGATGTTTTTTAAAAAGCACACAGTTGACAGGAAAAGTCTGAGTGGCTGAATCTTCTTCCTTAAAAACAGGGATGCAAGGCTCTGATGGGTAGAGCACTGTCCTAGCCAGGGGTGTCCAACCTTTTGGTGTCTCTGTGCCACACAGGAAGAGTTGTCTTGGGTCACACACTAAATACACTGCAACACATAATCACAAAACATTTTATAATGTTTTAAGTAAATTTAGAATTTTGTGTTGAGCCACATTCACAGCCATCCTGGGCTGTACGTACGGCTCATGGGCCACAGGTTGGACACGCCCCTGCATGCCGAGGTTGTGGGTTCGATCTCAGATCAGGGAAGATACAAAAAGCAACCACTGGCTACATAAATTAGTGGCACACCAAATCGAAGCTTCTCTCGCTTCCTCTCTTTCTAAAAATCAGACACACACACACAAACCAGGGATGCTATTTCCACCTTACGCGGTAGTACAATATGAATACTTACCTGTATCACTCCTTTCTCAGACCGTGTATATAAAATGTTTCTAGAATTATCGACTTCAATTTGAACAATAGGATCTGAAAGACAAGATAAATAAATGAAACAAAACCCACCCAAGATTAACAAATCAAACACAGTGGCGACTTAAATTAAAATTGCTACATCAGAACTTTGCATTCAGGGGCTTGCCTCTTCCTCTGCAGAAGTGTAAGGTGTCTCTACATGAGGACAAAGCCAAGAGGCACTTTCATCAGACAACGTGCGAAAAAAAAGCAGACACCAAATACTGTGATTGGGAGAAGAGCATGAAAAACAAGTTATCCTATCCTCTAAATAAATTTCAAGCCAAACCAAAACCAAGGTCTAGATTGTTTCTTCGTTCAACAAGTGAACAGTCAATAAACGTTTGCTATGGGTCAGAAACCCATGACACACTCACACTCGGTCCATTCCTTCAGGAAACCTCCAGTTTCGCCAACTGAGTCACTGTGTGAAGGGAAATCAGATCCAGTAGTCGCAATAACTTTTTAAAGTTAATTTACCTTATTTCACTGAACACTTTTAGATGATTTCACCGGCACCTCTCATTTTAGTAAAAACTCTTACATATTCATTTTGTGTTGGGAACTTGTTCTAGAGCAGGCAAAACACGCACCAGATGTCTGACTGTGGTTTTCACGCACGCACATGTGCACACACGCACGTCTTGCTTTCAGAGCTTACGTACGGCTGTTTTAGACACACGTTCCATGATGCTACCTGGACAGAAACTGGGGAGCAAACCCACCCTGCTTCTGTTTCATAATCCCATCTTCCTTTAAGAGATCTTATGAATATACAAGAAATGTATTAAAAAAGATTGAGAATCTTTCAATTGAGAATGAGAATTTCTTAAGAAAATGTGAAGTCAATGATGCTAAAAAATTTTGTTTGCCAAATTTATTGTTTTCTACTTACCATCTTCTGAAAATGTAAATTGTAGCAATGAAGGAACAAGAAAAGAAAGTGCGCTCTTGGAGTGGTTGATCTTCCTACATCTTTGGCTAAACCAACCTGCTTCTGCCTTTAAAGAGAAAATTGAGAGAAGCCTTGTAAATGTGGGTACTTCTGCCACAGCAGGTATCGTGCACCCATGCCTACAAAAATCCTCAAGTCACAGTGAAATACCAGTAGTTGTAAATGAAGACATACTACTCAAAAGTAGCACCAAGTCTGGTCCTGTAATTAAAATAAACAAGTACTTAACTATAATCAAATTACTGCTCTCAACAAAATTAGCTACGTCTATTCCAGAAATCTCAGTAGTGTTATGCTAGCGAACTCATGGTTTGATTCTCTGAAAAACTATTTCAAAGTACAAGGAACATAATAAGCAGGGTTTATAAGTGCCCAAAGTACATAGGACTGAGGTACCTGTATTATCTTATCCCACTTCTGTTAAAAGCAAACTCTTAACAAGAGCGGCCACCACCATCATAATCTACATTGCATTTCTCAATGACTGAGTTTTGCCGTACAAAACCATTTTGTGGTACTGACCAAGGCCAACAGAAAATGAGCGAGGAAGAAGTACAATGTAATATAAAAGACACAGCTGACCTGGGTTCTAAACCAACTTCTGCCACTTAGACTTTGAAAACATGACTTTATCACTTTCTCAAGGTTTACCTTACGCAAACGACAGTAACACAGAAGGGGAAAGACACACAGAGAAAAGGACACAAAAAGGCATCTCAGAGTAGAGAAAACATAAATGACCAATAAATACATGAAAAGATTATCAACTTAGTTATAAAAAAGTTATTTCCCTCTATCAAGATTGGCCCAAATTAACAAGCTGCATAACACCGGTGTTGCCAAAATACATTCAGAGGTGTCTGTTAAGGGTCTGAAATTCTTATAAGGCAGTATGAAAATACTACACGATTTTATTTTTGTACCTTTATTGATTTTTTCCCATTACCTTTTAGTCCCCTTACTCCCCACCCCTCGGGCAATCACCACACTGTTGTCTATGTCTGCGAGTTCTTTCTCCTTTTTGCTCAATCTCTCTACCCCCCGACTTCCGCCCAACATTTAAATGCATGTACCATTTTTCACTGTGTATAATGCGCACGTTTTTGCCCCGATTTTTGAGGCAAAAATAAGAATACACATTATACATGGTTAGTACTAATTCCATATCTATATAACTGTTTTTAATTCTTTTATTTATGTTTATGTGTTAAAAGTATAACTCTAGAAAGTAACAACGATATCCATATATCATTAAAATAATACCCTGGAATACGATAATAGGTTTTATATATAAATGAAAAGTTGAATTAAAAAATTAAAATGAAAGATTTCCCCCAAAGTTTGGACCAAAAACGTGGGGGTGCATATACAGAAGCACAGTATACACAGCAAATACGGTACATTACAACCCACCTATGAGAATTCTAAACTCAACACAAAGAGTCTACCCGTGTGCACACGGAGGCCTGCAAGAGAGCACTTATTGTGTTACTGGGAAAAGGAAAACTGAAAAGCTGGACGTCACAGGGAAGAAATCGTTTAGTAAGTCATGTATGTCCACTTCATGGACAACTATGCATCAATCACCAAATATAATATCTATCTGTCTGTCTGTCTATCTATCATCACATAGTGACATGGAAAGACTTTCAAGACATAGTTAAGTGAAAAGCCAATTATGTTACAAAATATAAGCAATAATTCAAGTAAAAACAAATACAAAAATACACGATGTATTGGCATATGTGTATCCACACATGAATACATACGCATTGATATTTACAGATATGTATCAATGTATGTATCCTGTTCTAAAAAGACATAGTCAGAACTGATAAAGGTCTTTACCCCTGGAAAGGGGACTGGGTTCTGCAGGCCCATGATTTTAACTGTATGTCTGAGTACCTCCTATAAGAATATATTAATGTGCTTATGCAATTACAAAATTAAAAAAAAATCAAAACCAAAATCCATCTCTATTTCATCAAAAGGGAGAGAAAATGTTAATAAATGCCAGGCTTACCTGGTATGCTACTTCATATAAACAGCCATCTTTTCCAGCCAAGAAAATTCGGCCATTGTCGGTGGAAGTTATTGTTAAAAGGTAAGTATTATCAGTGGGAAGAGAATACAAAGGATCTGGAAGCAACTGCATTCCACCACACATACTGTCATTCAGAACTCCAGTACCTTTATTTCAAAAGAAAGAACACAGGAATCAGTTTATGAGCTTTTCAAAATATGTTCAAAACAATCACTGTATTATTTTTAGAAATGATGTTTTTACTGCATTCTTACTGATATACTCCAAAGCTTCTGTAACATCTATAAAAAATCTAATACAATTTAATAACTCAGATGAAATACAACCTATGGTATATATATATATGAAATACACATAAATATAGTATACAATATATAGCATTATAATATATCAACAAAAAAAAACTAAGTCAAATTTTCAAATTTTGGAAATGAGCCTAAGAATACTAATTATTTTGAGTCACTGATTCAACATTATTTCACCCAAAACAACACAAAAGAAACTGCTGAATGTGATTGTGACTGAGGGCTTCTTACTTCAGTGTTTCATGTTAAAAAGCCCATTCAGTGAATCAGAAACAAAGCAATTGAAAGCATTATTGAAAATCTCACTAGCTTAGATTCTTCTTCTTCTACCACCCTCCCTTTATACTGTACATCTAAAACGCGCACATTCATATAGTAAATACACCCACAATGCTGTTTTGGTAGAGCTACTGTCCTGAAAGACATTGTATCTACATGGAACTATGATTCTTCTATGAGCAAATAGCCTGGAAAGTTAACTTCGTGAAAAAAAAAAGATTAGTTTTTAATTATAACATTAAATTCACCAACATATACATACATTTTAAAAATATAACACGTGGGTTGCTATACCTGTTTGCAAATTAGCATAGCTGAGTCCAAGAATCACTATATCCACAGGGGTTGCCAAAACCAGGAGGTGTCGGACATGAGGCTGAAAGATGCCTAAGATAGAACAGACATGGGTTAGGGATTATTTTTTTCAAAAACTTCCACAATTTAAGCATTGACAGAATAAGGTTTTACCATTACGATGAGCTAGTGATTACACAGTATATGAAAAGTCTGAACCTAATTTAGTACTCTTTTTTTAAAGATTCTATTTATTTATTTTTAGAGAGCGGGGAAGGGAGGGAGAAAGAGAGAGACAGAAACATCAATGTGTGGTTGCCTCTCACGCACCCCTACTGGGAATCTGGCCCACAACTCAGGTATGTGCCCTGACTGGGAATCGAACCAGCAACACTTTAGGTGGCAGCCCACACTCAATCCACTGAGCTAGGCCACCCAGGGCCCAGTTTAGTTGTTAAACTAAGCTAAAGGATCAAACATCCTTTTCATGTTAAAGTATTACTACTTATGATCATTTAAGAAAGAAAGTAGCAGCCTGGTGGTCAGCTCACTTGGTTAGGGCATTGTCCCGACAAGCCAAAGTTGCAGGTTCGATCTCAGGCAACACACAAATCACCCAATAAATGCATAAATAAGTGGAACAACTATTCAATGTTTCTGACTTTATCTCTCTCTCTCCCCCTAAAAAAAAAATTTCAAATAAAAAAAAGTAAATAGCAGAAAAGAACTACCTTAGAAAATAAACACTTCAGTATTCAATGCCATTTAAAATCAGTGTTCTATTACAAATTACTTTAGGTTTATTAATATGTAAAGACTCCTATTTGTATGCCCACATTCATAGCAGTATAGTGTATAGTGCCCAGAAGGTAGAAGCCACCCAAGTGTCTGTCAATGAATGGATGAACTGATAAACAGAATGTGGTGTATACATACAATGGAAAATTATTCAGCCTTTAAAAAACTCTGACATACTACAACAGGGATGAACCTTGAGGGCATCACACTAAGTGAAATAAATCAGTGACAGAAAGACAACTTCTACATAATCCCACTTATATCAGGTACCTGGAGCAGTCAAATTCATAAAAACAGAAAGGAGTTTAGATGTCAATGAGTTTCTCAAATGTATTTATATGTCAACATCAGGTAATTTAATTTCGTAGGGGACATTACAAAGTAAAAATTTTTTTGTTAATGCACACTAAAGTATTGTTTAATTTGGAGAGCATGGTGTGGCTTGAAATGCTGTGTGTAACTATCACTGTCTTTACGTTCTGATGTCCAAAGTTAGTGTCTCACTGACAGGAAGAAAAGGAAATAACTATGTCTAGCCTGCACATACACCTGGCCTACCCACGGGTGTTAAATGTCATGGAGAACTCAACAGGGCTTACATCACGACCAGGTCTTACTTCTATTAATGAACATCAAGGGGCTTAAAAGCCAGTGTCGTGTATCAGGATTCAGGGCCATGAAGCTGAAGGCACAGGCCTTCCACCTTAATGACCTCAAAGTATACCTGATATTTCATGAGTCGATTCTAAAATCTTGAGCTTTATGAAAATTTGGATTTTCCTTAATAAGCCATATCTCAAAGTATTCAGTCACAAAGACATGTCAAAGGAGTTACCTTTGATTACAGAACCTTAGGGAAGCTGGACTTTTATGGATGGTGGAAAAGGTCCATGGCTTGGAGTGAAGGAAGTAAAAGAGTGCCTTGTCAAGTGATTTCATCTTCTCTAAACTCTCTCGTGGCCCTGGCCAGTGTGACGCGGTTGGTCGGGCCTTATCCCACAAAGTGAAAGGTCACCAGTTCGAGTCCCAGTCGGGGCACGTGCCTGGGTTCCGGGCCTGGTCCCTGGTTGGGGTGCACATGAGAGGCAGCCAACTGATGTTCATGCTGAGTCTCTCCCCCTGTCTTTCTCCCTCCCTTCCCCTCTCTTTAAATAAATAAGATCTCTAAAAAAGAAAAAAATCTGTCATGTATTTGTTCTAGTATTTTGCAAGTTGGTAAAAATAAGGGCCACTCCCCTTCAGGATGCAAAAGGGTCAAATAATCGACATTTCTCACTTTAGTCAACTCATTTTTATCTATGAAGTGCACCTTTTCAGCACCTTTAAGAAACTGCGATAGTTCTTTGGGTCTTTGGAAGGGCTCAGAGTTTCACTGCCCAATAAAAAGTTGAATACTTGTGTACAAATACGAACACTTACGATCCTTTGCAACACATCTGTTTTTACTGTCTTGATGAAGAAACTCAACAGAACCCTAACTCATTGCTTTTTACAAAGTCAGGCCGTGGCACCAAAAACTTGGCCAATAGTACCTTCAACTTCAAATGCAATTTCAATGACAGTATAAACTGGTGCCTTTTTAAGAGACTTTTGTCCAGAAATAGAAAAATATAAAGTAAGTCTCTTCTATTGAGAAGTTCAGACTTTGCACAAGTAGCTGATTAAACCCGAGGCAGGTTCACTTTATTAGAGACAAGGAAAGAATAACACGGAGGGAGGAGTTTGTGCACGGCTTGACTTTGGTGGAAGCTTTCCTGGGTCAGACAGATGAGGCAAACACACTGTCTGACTCACAATCATATCATCACCATAACAAAAACTGCTCCAAAGCACCAAGCTTTCAGCTAACTTATCGCCCTGGAAGATGAGACTGAAGCTGGAAAATGGTAAGAACGGCTTCTCTTCAATACGTGAGAAATAGTTCCTTGAACTCAAAAAGTGTGATTAAACCTTTTAATTTTTCTGTAGCCATAAGGCAAAAATTCCTGAGTGCTAGAAAACACACAAGAATTCTTGTTTTATGCAATGAATTATAAAATTGAAACATGGTTTCATAATCTTGATTACATAGAAGCATCAACAAAGCAGACTTTTGCCTAAAAGCTTGAGTAACTTAGAAAAAAATTAATTGAAGAATATTTCCTTGCGAAAGGCAAAGTAAAATGTGGACTTTGTTAACATTATCACACGTTTGAGTCAGAATTTTCAGGACTTGTTGACAGCAAAATCAGAATTATTTGATTACCAAAGATAACACTTTTGTTGCTATATCAAAGACTACACCATATTTTTAATTTGCGATGAAATTTATATTCAAGTAAAATAAAATTTTACTCTTTGTTTTAGATGGACAATTTATATTTATTGAATAGGGGGCAGCAACAGCTACTAATTTTCATATAACTAAACTTTAAGCAATAAGAGAGAATCAGGGTTAAGAATGTTTTTGAGAATTTATGTAAAGAAAATACATTTCCAAAGTAATCGTATAAACAATGCATTAAAACTGCATGTTTGTACTCAGTGAATTGTTATAATTTCAAAATGGCTGCGACCTTTAAAGAGTTTTACTTCGGACCTGCAAACAAGTGAATTCTACTATTTCCTTTGGTACAAAGGAGCATGTGGAGGGATTGCGCAAAAAGGAGAGAGGACTCGTGGACATGAACAACAGTGTGGTGAGTGCCAGGGGGAGGGGTGGAAGGGGACTAAATGGTAATATAAAAAAATATAATAACGATTATATATTTTTAAAAAAGAGATGCATTTAAGTTGAAATCAATCAATTCTACTTGTCAGTTGCTCTGGTAAAAGACGTGGCATAACGAGGTTAAAACCGTGAGCTGAACAACACCTGTGACTCCTCTAAGATTTATAAGAGAAAGGTTATTTCTGAACTGTGTTCTCGCTTTCCTGGGCTATCAAAACAAAAACAAATGCAGAGACAAAATGTTTTTTACAGCAAGTAATGAAAAATGCCTAACACCAAAAACTTCAGGGAAATCAAGAGTAACAAAATGTAAGCCAGATAAAATCCAGGAACTATACAGTGTAACAATTTTAGAGGCAGACTCACTTACACCATTATAAAGTGAGGAAACTGTTAACTATTCCTAATCACTTTATTTCTAATTAGAAGGACATGAACAAAACTTCAGTAGGAAATTCAACTACTTAAATGTGTTGTCATTTGGTCCTAAAGACATTTGAAGTCTGTGTACATACAAACTTAACTTAATCAGTATATTTTTTTTTATTTCTTACCAGCTTTTGGTTTCACAAGCCCCACAGCAAGAATAGTCTCACTAAGTCCATCAAAATAGGCAAGGTCTCCCCTGTCAGTAGTTGAAGAAAAGCATGTTATACACATAAACAAAAAGTTTTATCTTATAACACTGTTTACGACTATAGAACATAATGAAAAATAAAAGAGCAAACAAACTGCTTTGGTTCCAAGACCCAGGCGCAGGGGCCTGCCCAAGGCCAAACATACAGAGGAACATAGGGGTGCTGCTCCCCATTCCAAACCTGCCCCTCCCCCTGCCCCGATTGCAAGTCTCAAGTCACAGCAATCTACTGTGGGGAGAGGGACAGGAGCTAGAGAACCTTTTCAGAAAAGCAGGTGAAACAGGAACATAGCAGGACCCACCTGCACGCGAAGTGCAAGGTGATTCGGAAGCAACGTGAAGCCTCCGGTCTACTGAGGGTGACCCCAGGAATAACAAAGCGAACACAGCTCAGGTCCTGACTTGGAAAAAGTCATCTCCCCCCACAATAAAGACCGACTGCTAGGCTCTAACAATTGAAGAAACACACTGATTTCCTCCTTAAAGTTTTTTAAAAAAATTACATGTATTGGGGTAATATTTAGATTTAGTGTAAATGAAAATTTGATGTTATGATGGTTAATAACATCATATAAATTTCAGCCGAACAATTTAGTAAGACATCTGTACACTCTGCTGTGTACTCTGAAGTCTAGTCTCCTTCCATGACTGTGTATTAGACCCCTTTCACCTGCGTCATCCTGCTCCCACTGTTATGTCTATGAGTTTATTTCTTTTTGTTTTACATCCCACATGTGAGTAAAATCATATGGCCTGACACACGCCCATTTCTAAGGATAAATGCTGTTTACTTCGGTATCCACTATCCCACAGACAATGTCCAGCTTTCCGGAAGAGAGCACGAGACACAAAGCAGCGATGGGAAACAAGCTCCGCTGTCCAAAAACACAGCTATCAACAGAACGAGATGCAGCTATGAGCCAAGTGTCTGAACCAGCAGACAGGAAATGTAAAACAAATATGATCAACACGGTATAGCCTTTAACGGAAAAAGTGGACACCATGCATCAACAGGTAAGGCACTTCAGCAGAGATGAAAATTAAAAGAAGTGAGTAAGTGAAAATGTTAGAAATAAAATGCATAGCAGAGAAAGAACGTCTTTTGAGAACTTTTCAGTAGACTTCACATAAGAAAAGAATCAGTGACCTGAAATTAGGTCAACAGAAACTGTCCAAAAGGAAACCAAAAGAGAAGAGAGCAGAGAAACACAAAGAGAACGAAGCACCCCAAATCTGCTGTACAATACTAGACAATCTAACAAAAGTACAACTGAAATCTCAGAAGAAAGAGGGACAGAATGGGGCGGAAGAAATATTTGAAGATAATGGTTGAAATAATTTCCAAAAATTATGAAAAACATCAATACAAAGATCTAAGAAGCACAGAGAACACCAAGCAAGATAAATATCAAGAAGAAAAATATGATCTGGACTTTGGAGAAAACTTCTGGTTGCCCAGAGGGGCCATGCAAACAAAACTGAAAACACCGCAACAGCCACTCATGTGGGCCAGGCCAGGCTTCCCATTTCTCCCGCTGCGGCACCCCTGGCTCCTTGGGAACTGGTTCTCTTCCAAGCAAGGCTGATACTGGGAGGGCCGAGGGTCAGAGAACGATGAACCGCACAAGACTGTCTGCATCATCCATATGGAGTTCGGATTTAAAATAGAAAGCTCGCCCTGGCTGGTGGAGCTCAGTGGATTGAGCGTGGGCTTGTGAACTACAGGATTTCAGTTCGATTCCCAGTCAGGGCACATGCCTGGGTTGTAGGACAGTTCCCAGCAGGCAATGCATAAGAGGCAGCCATACATTGATATTTCTCTCCCTCTCTCCTTCCCTTCCCCTCTAAAGATAAATAAATAAAATCTTTAAAAAAATAAAATAGAAAGCTAAAGGAATAACTGAAACTAAGCCTCCGGTATCTGCAAAATTGAATTTGTGAATGAAAGATTTATACCCAGTACTTGTGCCTTGACTTTTTAAAGTAAGCACGGTGTTCAAGAAATTTTTCTTCATGAGTTCTCATGTGAACACACAGTAAGGTGAGACTGTTCCATGCCGGCAGAGACCACCCATACCCCATTCAGTGCTGTTCCTCGCACAAAACTAATCCATGACAGACTCAATATATTTGTTAAATGAATGTCATATGTTAATGGAAATGCAAAAATTTTCAACGAACTGAAAACCTTTTGCATTTAGTTATCTTGAGGAGACCGATGCCTGAATAGAGGTTTTATTTTTAGTACCAAAATGAGTAAGTTACAATAACATAACAAACTGGGGCAAAGTTCAGGGTGCATGGAGAACAATCATAAGCAAAGACCACTGCTATTACGACTATGTAACATTTCAACAACAAAAATGCCTATGAAAAGGTGGGCCTAATTTTTTTTAAAAGATCAGCAAACAAAAATGATTTCATTTAAGCTACATGTTCTCACTTAGTGTCAATTTTGATTCAGTGATACAATGTTTTGAGTGTGTGTATACATGAGCGCATTAATTACTCAGAGGCAAGAGTAACATGGCCTTCCTGTCCCATACCTCACCTAAAGTTAGTATGGTGAAGTACTGAAAAGTAAGCCTAAATTTACCTCTAAAAAGCCAAGAGTGAGATCATCAGATCAATAAAATTTAAGCAAAAATGTCTTGGGCCTTCCCTCAGACTCTATTATATACATTTAATTTATACACAGGTCAAGCCCAGAATTGTAAAACAGTTAAGACATTTCTATAAATCAGCAGTCTCCCATCCCACAGAAATGCAAGGAAAATATAAGTCTTTAAAAATGTCAAACCATCTTTCAAATAATTATTGACAGAGTATCTTCGCTGAAGGATAAAGAGCTTGGGACCTAGACCCGCCGCTCAGAGCAGTGCCTAGACTGGCAGCATCACCCTGGGGCTTGCTGCAAATGCACTCTGGAACCTCAGTGAGAACTGCTGTCAGATTCCCTAGTTCAACCCCATTCCCTGGGACTGACACCCACACTGGGAAGTACCGACTGGATGTTAGATGAATGAAAGATTGATCCATCAGGCAATGTCTAGTAAGCAGGATAGTAGGTGCAATAAAGATAACCTAAACTGTAAGCACGCTAAAGCATGGCGGCCTTCAGTGCATACCCATCTTCATAGTTCCACATGAATATGTCACTGTCAATGGTGAGCCAGGCTCTGCTGATGGCGGGAAACACACCCATCATGCAGTTACACTGCATGTCTGAGGTCGGTGGATGTAAGGTAAACAGAGTTCAGTTACATCTATTTTAAACTTCTTTCCAAAGACTTTGATATAAAATTTATGATTAAGAAATCATGGCCTGCCCACTCTTTAATAGAAAGAGCAAGTAAAATACCGATTTCCAATGAGTTTAATGACAGCTACAGTGTACGACAGAAACACTTTAATTTATAATTTCCTAATAATGATATTTGACCATTTGAAATATATTCTGGACTAATGTAGTGTGTATGTGTGTGTGTGTGTACCATTACGAACTTTAAAAAGAATACTGATTATGAATAACACCCTTGAACTTTGACATTAAAAAGGTGTTTTACTGAGTCACATTTTTCAACTGTATAAAAGCAAGAGTGATTAAAAAAAGCACATGGTATGCTAGTCAGAGTTAGGTGACAATTTGCAACTCTTATAAATAATGCAATTTAAAAATATGCAAAGATTTATGTTATGTAGTTATAAGACAATGAAATAATTGTGAAAACAAATTAATTCCTTAAAGGAAATGTCTCTTACAGAGCATATACTATTATCAGAGGATTAAAGAAGAATATTAAGAAGCTAAGCAAGGAATAAGGTGGATTACATATTTAATAACACTATTTTACAAAGTCTCAGAGAAACAGCAAAAATTGTAGGGAACATATATATTAGATTTTACTAGCTTTTCTATTTATTTCATAAGCATTTTTCCTAATTTTCTATTTCCTTTCTTTTTTCAGTCATTGTATTGAAATAAGAGGCCCTTTTATTCTTCATAGATTAATATACTTTTAAAAGTCTCATTAAATTTTAAGGTAGCATCTTGCAGTCTTCATTATGAGAGCTATAGATTGATATAAAATCTTGGCAAAAAAAAAAATCTAGTGCTTTTCAACAGTATGCCATGCATTAAGAAAACCAGATAAACTCCTTTTTTAAAAGGTAAGAAAACTCCTCTAGCTACTCGATCTATGAAGATGCCATTTCCATTTCAATTTCTAACATTTTTATTAAGATTCTTATTGTGATCCTTAGAAATGAAATCATGGCCCTGGCTGATGTAGCTCAGTGGATTGAGTGCGGGCCTGCGAACCACACGATCGCGGTTTGATTCCCAGTCAGGGCACATGCCTGGGTTGCAGGCCAGTTCCCAGCAGGGGACTCAAAAGAGGCAACTGTACATTGATATTTCTCTCCCTCTCTCCTTCCCTTCCTCTCTAAAGATAAATAAATAAAATATTTAAAATAAAAAAAAAAGAAACGAAATCACACAGACACTTCAATTCTAAGACACCAGTAAATGTAAAACCATACCCAACACTTTCTTAGGGGGAGAAAAAAAATACCTGGCAATTTTTGTTTGTTTTTAAATGTATTTTGAGCCACATCCCAGTTTTAAAATGTTAAAATATGGGGAAAAATTAAATTAAAAATCATGGGTCTCTGAGCTAATAAAGTCCGGCAGTAAAAACTTTCTTATATAGTACTTAACTGGAAATTAATACTTTGCAATATTTTAAAATGTAGAGTGTCTTGTAAACAATTCACTCTCAGTGTCCCCAAACAATTCAAATGTGACTCAATTTTCAACACTAAATTTTATATAAAATATTCTAAGCACACAGTAAACTACTCACAAACTTAAATGTATTTTAACTAAAACCTTTAAATGAACTTATATACAATATTCATCCAACACAAGACAGGGATTACAATAATGAGACTACCAATTAAAAACAGTTTTAAAGTGCTAAACACAACGCAACAGGATACGTCCAAACTGTTCAACAAGTTCCGGTGGAAGAGGAACCCTCCGGATGGAGCTGATCTCTGGAAGGTTGGGTACCGACAGCAAACCGGGTCCCTGTAGAGGATAATCCATATCTGACATGCCAGAAACGGTGGGATTATCTACAAAAAAAAAAAGTACAGCACTTGATTAAAATCAATCATGCATTGGGCATCAACTGGGGATACAGACAGAAGCATTGCAAGCTGCAACAAAATTGTGCATCTGGTGGTTCTCAAGCGGCAGAGAGAATGAAGTCACTTTGCCCTAATGCAAAGGAGACCTGAGAAATTCCAATGTTAAAGTGGGGCACTTAGCAAGGTTATCTTTCCCAAATACTTCGTAAAAGAGAAACTGGGTAGGGCATCTGGTATTTTTCTATTATTTTACTCATCTGGGAAAAAATACACACACACACACACACTCACACAAACATATTTATAACTGCTTCGTGATTCTTAGATCAAACAATTGTGGGCAAAATACTGATTGGGAGAAAAACAGTTACTTCCTCTCCAACTTAAACATTTACAGATTCAATCCATGCCTTTTCCCTTAGATTCCCCCCCTAGACCAACAAGGTAAGTACGACAAATACCACAGAAGCAGCATTTTACTGCTCTACAAAGCCTTCTCACCTGGCAACCTTTCTGTTGCCGGAGGAGCCAGACGCCAAGGGCAGGAGCAGGCTGACCTCTTAGGCCTGCACTTCTAGTCCTGAAAAAGGTGTGGTTTAGATCTGATGACCTACTTAGCTCTGGCACCTTTTCAGGCTCTCTGAAGTTCAAAGATGCTGGGGCAAACTCACATGTGACACAACTTTTAAATGTATTGTAGAAACTTAAAATATATAGAACTAGAGAGAAAACTGAAATCAATCCCTATGTACCTTCAACAACTACCCATAACATGGCCAACCATGTTTCATTTATACCACTGTCTGCTCCTTCCCTAATGGATCTTCTGAAGCAAATCCCAGACATCCCATATAATCTTAAAACATATTTTAATAGAATAGTGCACGTGTTAAATGGCAGCGGGTACACAAAGGACAGAATTAATAACTGGTGAAGATGTGAACAGTTAGCAAAGCCTTCACGAAGAAATATTTAAGGGAGTTTGGGAGAATCCCTTGTCAACGAGGAAAGAACATTCCAGAAACAATGAAGAGCACATATAAAAAACCCTAAAGAGGGGTCCTCTCATGGAAAACATATTAAATTCAGTGTGACTGTAACGGGGGGCAAAGAATGCAATGGAAGAAGAGGAAGAGATGAGTTTGAAGAGGGGGGTGTGTGTACTGGTGGACTGAGAGGGATCAGGCCAGATGTGATGAAAGACCAGAATGTATGGACTGTGTTTGTATTTCGCTTTCAAACCTAAGGAGTTCAAAGCGAGCAATGCTGTTCAAGAGGAGAATGAATGGCTAACAGGCCACTCAGTTCTGGTAAGACAGACTCACTGGTAAGGAGCTGTTTGGAAAAATACTATTTTTGCTATGTTTTTGCCTTCCCTGTGATTACAGGGCCACGCCACAATTTTTGTAAGTCGCCAGAGGTCTTTCAGGTTTACAATGCATAGATTGTAAATCTATGGTTCTTGCTTACCAAAAATCTTGTCTCCACCTCACTTACACTTCTCTGCTTTTGCCAATCTCCATCTCACAAAGGAGTCACTTTTTTGCTAGCAACTTATATAATTCCATATGCCTTGAGGAGCCATAATTCAAAACCGTTAACAAAGCATTTTCCAGCCACTGGTCTGTCTTGTAGGCACCTAACTCTGCCCTACCCTCCCTGTCCATCAACATTGCTGATCTCTGTTCTCTTAATTTCCCTGGCAGTTCTTTTTAACACCTCTCAGCGCTTCATATAACACTAACTCTACACATTAATAAAGCATATCTTTCAGAGAACACGGTAAATTCCCCGATTCACTTCGTATGCTCTTCCGTTTCCCTCTAATACTGAGTAATTAGCAAGGATGAAACTTGGATCAGGCGATCCTCCTCACCCGAGCCATAAACACTCGGGGGCAGTGAGGAAGCTCATCAAGGTTGGGGTCTTTGCCTCTTTGTGCAAAGAGGGGTCCTACCCTCTTGAGCATCTGCAATGAAGAAAGTAAAAACACGACAAAAAAAATGAACACAGGCTCTTTTTTGCTTTTCAAAATGTAGCAAACAACTGTACTAAATGTCAAGATGCCTTCGCCGGGTCCACCCTAGGGATAAGGACCTAGTTAGGGAGTCCGGCGAGAGTCCTTTCGACTGAGAAACCAGTCACCAAACGGGCACCGATCACTCACTTGGGGCAGGCACCATGAGCAGCTCGGAAAGGTCCGGGTACATGCGGTCTTCTTGCAACTGACGGTCGATGAGCCGCCCCGCATTTTCCAGAGCTTCCTGCAGGGCTGCGGCCGACGTGGATGCCGGCATCGCCAAGCCTAGCAAAGAAGAAGGCATCCTGAAAATTAAAGACACCAGTGTCCGGAAAAAGTCAAAAGCCAAGGCGAACTGTGCAAAAACTCAAGAACCTAGCTCAGACCCGCGGCTCGGGGCGCGCGCGCCAACCCAGCGCGTCGGCGCCTGTGCCTGACGCACTTCCGGCTCCTCGGGTGGGGAATTTGAAGGCTCCGTGTTGGGAGTTCCGAGGAGGAAGCTGTTCCGGGAGGCGGGCGTTAGGGGTGGAGCGAGTGGGAGGGCGGCAGTTTTGAAAGGGAGGCTGGGGTTAGCGGGTGGGGAAGGGGGAAATCAGTGGAGGTTAACTGGGGAAGGGATGGGGAAAGGGGGAGGGACCGGGAAGGAGAAGGACGGGCAGAGGTGGGGAGGGGTGGGGGGGGGAGGGAAAAAGGAGGGGCAGGGGCCGGGCGAGTGGGAGCCGGACGACGGTGCCGCGCCGGTCGTGGCGCAGTTGGCTCCGGTTCCGACGGGTCTATGGATCTTTGCGCGATGGATCTAGCGCGCGATGGATCTTTGTGTCTCGAGCCTCCCGCGTTCAACTGCAGCTGTTTAAGTGTGCCTGTCAGTTTCCTCGGTGCTGCAAATAACTCGAGAGTGGCCAGGTGGTGGCTCGTTGTCGGAAACAGTTTACACACGAATCAAAATTTCACAACGTTTCTTAGGGGCTTCAGTGTAAATCAAAATGCATCAGGCTTGTTCTATTTGTGTGTTGCTACTGTTTGGCTCTGTGAGCAATACTGTGAAGAACTGGATGTTAAACGAATGTTTCGCTCCGTGAAGGGGGCTGTTGCGTTGCATTATTTCTCATTACCGAGAGGGGAGCAGGTGATTCTAATTGATAGTAGAGAGACAATCAATTAGAGGTCAATTGGGTATAGAGGTCACCCAACAGATCACCCAGTCCTTCCCCAGAATTTCTTTTTTTAATCATTGTTGTTCAAGTACAATTGTCTCCGTTTTCACCCCACCACGCTGCCCCCTCACCCCACCCATCCCCTCCTCCCACCCTCCAACCCGACCCCTTTGGCTTTGTCCATGTATCCTTCATACGTGTTCCTTGATGTCCCCCCATTATCCCTCTTCCCTCTCCTGTCTGGTTACCGTCAGATTGTTCTTTATTTCAATGTCTCTGGTTGTATTTTGTTTGTTTGTTTGTTTGTTTTGTTGATTAGGTTCCACTTAAAGGAGAGATCATAGTATTTGTCTTTTACTATCTGGTTTATTTCACTGAGCATAATGTTCTCTAGTTCCATCCATGCTGTTGCAAACGGTAGGAGCCCCTTTCTTTCTGCTGTATAGCATTCCATTGTGTAGATGTACCATAATTTTTGATCCATTCATTTACTGATGGGCACTGAGGTTGCTTCCAGCACTTGGCTATTGTAAATTGTGCTGCTGTGAACATTGGGATGCATAGGTTCTTTTGGATTGGTAATTCATGGTTCTTAGGATATAATCCCAGCAGTGGGATTGCTGGTTCAAAAGGCAGTTCCATTTTTAGCCTTCTGAGGGAATCCATACTGTTTTCCATAGCAGCTGCACCTGTCTGTATTCCCACCAACAGTGCTCTAGGGTTCACTTTTCTCTACACCCTCACCAACATTTGTTGTTTGTTGCTTTGTTTATGATGGCCATTCTGACTGGTGTGAAGTGGTATCTCACTGTGGTTTTAAATTGCATCTTTCTGATGGCTAGTGATGCCAAACATCCTTGCATATATCTCTGGACCCTCTGTATGTCCTCCAAGGAGAAATGTCTGTTCAAGTCCTTTGCCCATTTTTAAATCACATTGTTTGTCTTCCTGGAATGGAGTCATGTGAGTTCTTATATATTTTGGAGATAAAACCCTCACTGAGGTATCATTTGCAAATATGTTTTCCCATATGGTCTGTTCTCTCTTCATTTTATGGCTCTCTTCATGGCTGTTTTCTTTAGCTATGAAGAAGCTTTTTATTTTGGTGAGATTCCATTTGTTTATTTCTTTTATGTCTCTTGCTCTAGGGGATATATTGGTGAAAATATCACTGCATGGAATATCTGAGATTTTCCTGCCTATGTTCTCCTCCAGTACTTTTATGGTGTCACGACTTTAAGCCTTTTATCCACCTTGAATTTATTTTTGTGTATGGTGTAAGTTGGTGGTCAAATTTCTTTTCTTTTCTGCATGCAGCTGTCCAGATCTCCCAACACCATTTGAAGAAGTCATTTTTACTCCATTTTATGCTTCTGCCCTCTTTATCAAATACTAATTGACCATAGAGACTTGGGTTTATTTCTGGGCTCAGTATTCTGTTCCATTGGTCTGTGTGTCTGTTCCTGTGCCCAAACCAGACTGTTTTGATTACAGTGGCCTTGTCATACAGTTTGATATCAAGTCTTGTGATCCTTCCTACTTTGTTCTTCTTTCTCAAAATTGACACGGGTATTTGAAACTGAATTCTTAATTATGCCAGGCATTGTGCCCGGTGCCAGGAATATCGAGCTGATACGGCATTCCTGTCCTCAAGGTGCTTCATGCAGGGGCACACCAGCAGAGCAGTACAGTGCATCACCATCACTTTTGTTTGTGGTAGGTGTTACCTGCACTAGAAAGAGGGGAAGTAAGTGAGGAGAGGAGAGATACGCTTCATTTCATACAGAAGAAAACTTGAGTGGTGAGATCAAAGCACTTTTCTTCAAAAAGCAGTCCTCATTTAATTCTTATTAGCCACTTAACAGATGAGATTTTTAAAGCACAGAGTCTGAGTAGCTCAACTAAATTATATCATCAGAACCAGATTTTGAACCCAGACATTCTGGGTTCATTTTCTTAATGCTGTGCTCTTCTGCACTTCAAATTTATGAATAAATTTACTTTGCTTCAAAAAAAGCAAAGCTGCCCTGGCACACTTAACAATTATATTATGACATTCATGCAAACAAGCCAGGAAAAAATAGTTTAATGGGAAGTCTCCATTGGTACAATTATTCCCTCTATCTTTTATCAGAAGCAAATATATCTTCCTGTGATTTTTCTGTAATGTGTATGATTATTTACTGCCATTGATTGATGATTTCCATTTTCCATTTTTTCCCTCTAGCACTTAGTAGTTTAAAATTTTATACAGCTTCAGTGGAGTGAGTCTTCTCAATAAATGTTGCTAGATCAGCTGGACATCCACATGCAAAAAATATCTTGACACAAACCATTGACCCTCCATAAAAATTAACTGAGAATGGACCTAAATGTAAAATGTAAAGCTATAATACTCCTAGAAGAGAACATAGGAAAAAAATTTAGATGACCTCGGGTAAATTGATGGCTGTTTTTGGATACAACATCAAAGACATGATCCATGAAAGAAATAATTGATAAGGTAGACTTAAAAAGTTCTGCTCTGTGAAAGATAATGTCAAGAGAATGAGGAGATGAGCCACAGACTGAGGGAAAAGATTTGGAAAAACATCTGACAAAGGTCTGCAAGCCAAAATATGCAAAGAAATCAATCTGATTTAAAAAATGGGCCAAAGATCTTAAAGAGACACCTTGACAAAGAAGATAAAGAGATAGCAATTTATATGTGAAAAGATGTTCTGTATCATACGTCATTAAGGAAATGCAAACTAAAACAGCAATGAGATACCACTATACACCTATTACAAGGGCCAAAATCTGGAACACCAACAACACGAAATGCTTGTGAGGATTTGGAGAGTAGGAACCATTCATTGCTGACGGGAATGCAAAATGTTACAGGCACGTTGGAGACAGTTTTTTAGTTTATTAAAAACAAAACACTCTTAACATATGATCCAGCAATCTTGCTTGTTGATATTTGCCCAAAGGAACTAAAAACTTATTTCCATACTAAAAACTGCACATCGATGATGATCACAGCTTTATTCATATTGCCAAAACTTGGAGGCAACCAAGATATTCTTTCCAGATTGAATGGATAAGTACCCTGCGGTACACCCAGACAATGGAATATTATTCAGTGCTAAAAAAAATGAGCATTAAAGCATAAAAATATATGGAGGAACTTTAAATGTGTATTACTGAGATGGCCAATCTGAAAACGCTACATATGGTAGCATGATGTCAACTCGATGACATTCTGGAAAAGACAGAACTATGGAGACAGTACAAATACCAGGAGTTTGCTGGTGGTAGGGAAGAGGGATGAATAGGCAGAGCACAGACAATTTTTTAGGGCAGTAAAAATATTCTGTCTTGACATAAAGATGAATACCTGTCATTATACTTTTGTCTTAACCCATAGGATGTACAACACCATGATCGAAACCTATGTACTTAAGGTGATTATGTCAATGTAGGTTCATCAGCTATAACAAATGTATCACTCTGGTGGGTGATGTTGATAATGGGAGAGGCTGTGCATGTGTGTGGGTGTGGGGGTATATGGGAAACCTCTGTACCTTTTGTTCTATTTTTCTCTGAACCTTAAATTGCTCTAAAATTAAAGCCTCAATTAAAAGAAAAAAATTATATATCATCTCAAGCCATTACAAGTTCTTTTTTTAAAAACATTTTAATTTATTTATCTTTAGAGGGGAAGGGAAGGAGAGAAGGAGAGAAACATCAATGTATGGTTGCCTCTCATGAGTCCCCCGCTGGGAACTGGCTTACAACCCAGGCATGTGCCCTGACTGGGAATCAAACCGCAATCGTGTGGTTTGCAGGTCCGCACTCAATGCACTGAGCTACACCATCCAGGGCTCATTACAAGTTCTTGGTTGCAGAGTAGATGAGAGAGATGAAATAGCTTGGCGTATGGGTTATATAATGAGCTATATTCATGAAGTTCTGTTCTACTACCTAAGTCCTGTTTATCTGTACTCAGAAAAGAGACAGTGGCATTAATAATAACATTTTGTTACCCTTATTAATTGGAGTTCACATAGACTTTTGATGCTTGTAGTTCAATCATCCATGGGGATGAAACTGAACCTGGTTGTGCCAAGTTATATAACATCCTGCAATAAGGGGAGTAGTTTTTGCCCTCACACCTACTTTCTCTTATTCTTTCATTCCTTTTTTTTTTAAATCCTCACCCAAGGACGTGGTTATTGATTTTAGAAAGAGGGAAATGGAGGGAGGGAGAGAAACATTCACCAGTTATCTTTCTTACTTGTCTTTCTTACTTTCAGTACCCTTGACAGGGTACTGAACCTGCAACCCAGGCATTTGCTCTACTTTGGAATTGAACCTGAGACCCATCAGTTTAGGAAAGAGGCTCAACCAACTGAACCACTCTGGCCAGGGCCATTCGCTCTTTTATTCATTCAACAAGCACTGAGTGCCCACTGAGGAAGAGGTTACATGATAGATAAAGGGGCCTAACTTGGAGGTCTGTCAGGGTCTGTAAATGCCTACAAGAGGATTGAAGTTTATTTTGAGGCCTGAAGGATGAGTGGGGTTAAATGAAGGGCATGAGGATTGGTGAAGAGTCAGAGGTTCAGGATGTCGTGTTCCGAGGCTGCTTGTAGAACTAAAAGAAGACTGGTGTGGTGGAAAATAGAAACAAGTTGAGAAGGCTTTGAAGGCTGTGCTGATTTTGTGTTTTAAGAGCAATAGAAAGGTTATTAAACTTGATCATTATTTAGGGTTTATAGATAGAGTATAATTTGAGATAGATTAAGATAGAAGTGGCACTAATGAGTAACTTTATGAAAATATTTGCATTCAGTAACATCATTAGGCTTACACATGGTTTTGCTAGAATTCAGAGATATGTAGATAAATATTATGCCATTAGTTCACAGCATAGACAGGGAGTGTGTTGTAAAGTAATTAAAACCAATGGAGCGAGGGGAAGAGGTGGAATAGGGTATGGAGGTAAATGGTGATGGATAAAAATGCAATAAAAATTAAAAAACATTAAAAAACAATGAAAACGGACAATATAATGAAGTGAATAAAGTGCTTTGGGAACCCTTGTGGTGGACTGGGAAACTATAACTAAGCACCGGCTAATAGTCAGGGAGGTTCGGGCTAAGAGTATAAGCTTTAGAGCACTTTCTGAGAACTCTTTTAGCTACTGAGGTCTTTTCGGCGTATACGTTCTTTTCATTCATGTAGAAAATATGTATTTCTTTTAAAAATATGCTCAAAAGGTGGAAAACTGTGGGAATTTCCTCATAGAAAGGACAAAACGCAAAGAAAGGGAGTTTGTTGGCTTCTCTTTATAATTCTGTGAGGATTAAGCATCACCGAGGCGGTAAACACCTGCTAAAAAGTGAAGGGTGTTACAAGACCCCAGGTGAGTTCCCATCTCGGGGTTGTAGCCTCTGCGGCGCTCATACCCCTCCAGGCCGCTAGGGCGGCGCTGCTCAGGAGGCCGCTGCCCCTCCGCGGGCCGCACCTCTCCTGGCCTTGGAGGCGGTGCTGACGCTCGGAGGAATTACTTCCTGCTGGGTTTGCTGTGAACCTGGTGCAGCTGTTAGAGCTGCAGCTGATGCTCGTTCTGCGGTAGGAGGCTGGCGATGGAGCGCCCGGGGCCCAGCGAAGGTGGGTTCCGTGAAGCGAGCCCGGGCCGGGTGGACGGGGCCGGGGACTACGGGGGCGCTGCACTAACGAGACCCCCTTTTCTCCCCTTGTGTTTGTGACAGGCTCAGACGCAGCGGGACCTGACCCGCAGCTGGCGGTCACCATGGGCTTCACGGGCTTCGGTGAGTGACAGCACAGGCGTAACGCAGTCTCCTTTTGCAGGGGTTTTACGATCCTCAGGTTTTCGGGGAAGGTCGAGCTGTCGCCTCTGCTCCGCGCCTTCCCCGGTGCCAAGCCCGGGTTACTTTTGCTGTAGGTACATCTTGCAGTTTCTCCACTCTCTTTTCACCGTCTGTTTTCTGACTCCGGCCTATTTGTTGGGACTAGCTCAGCTGCCACAGGTGGGAAGATTTGTGAGAAAGATAGACTGCTTTGTGACCCACGTGGTGGAGGGTGCTGGTTGGTGGAGGGAGTTTGTGTTCCGTGACAGTGGTCTGTAATATGATGGCCCTTTTGGCAACAAATGGGACGTTAAGTCTTGTTATAATGGTTTTAAGTTCTTTTTGATTCCAGTCCTTCATCTGTAGAGTCGCTACTTCAGTCTGTCTTGTAGAGCCTACTCTTGGCACGCTTTTACATAAAAAGGTCGCAAACAGATGAAGTCAGCTGTTGAAAATACTGCTGCTAGTAAAAATACACGTGACTTGTTTTCTCATCCCATGTCTGTTGGGTCTTGGAAAGGACAGATGTCAGGCTAATGTGTTCCACGTCTTATGTTCGTTCTTTCACACAGTTATTCTGGTGATATCTTGAGTCACATTTTTTACTATCTTGTAGATGCTCATATCTACAAAAGTACTATAGACTTCCGTGGGAACATTCTGCTCATTTTTGCATCAATTCTTTAAAATAGCTTTCTCCCTAACTTCAAAAATAACACACGTAAGTGGTAGAAAATATTGAAAATATAAGGAACACAATAAACAAGAAGGAAGTAAAATCATTCATAATCTCATGATCTAGAAATCAAGGCTTAAAAGTCTGTTTTCCAGTCTCTTCTCATTTGTATTTATTAAGGAAAGTAAAGATCATGTATTTGTACAATTTTATATTTTTATTAATTATATGTAATGTATTTAATTCTTCATATTGTGAGGATTTCCCCATATTATAAAATGCTCTTCCAAAACCTGATTTTTTAATGGTTGATAGTAGCCCATTAAATATAAGTGCCATAAGTTGTGATATTTTTAGCTTTCTCCTACATGGTTTCTAATTCTTTTATCAATAATGAATATTTTTTATAAATAATTATCTCCTTTTGTAAAAGAAATTTTATGTGTAATTCTATAGGGTAGATTTCTAGAGGGATTTCTTTAATAAAATAAAAATATTAAATGTAACAAAAAGTTTGGGTGTGTATTTTTTTTTAATTTCTTAATATGTGTTATTATAATGCTATTATAATACCCTTCAGAAAGGTTGTTTCAATTTACACCAAAGTCAATGTTAGGTAAGAATGCTATTTTTACCATTTTCTTACCAAGAGAGTAGGTGTTATTATTTTTTTTTTAAAAAGAAAAGAATATAAAAATGCAAGTGCATTCAGAATTCGGTTCTTTACGGTTTGGGGGCTGAGTCCCCGTTTCCTTGCCAGCTATAAATGCGAGTCTTAGCTTCTTAATGTATCTATGTTACTTGTTTTCTTGCTGCATTCATCTTCAGACAGACTATAGTACCTTCAGTCCTTCTCATACTTCAGGTCTCTCTGACTTCTGCCATACTTGTTCTGCCTTTTTGCCTGTAAGGGTTCAAATGATTAGATTGGGCCAGCCAGAATAATCTCTTTAGGATAAAGTCCAAAACTTTATATATTTTTTATTTTCCTTTTTTAAAAAAGAGTTTATTTATTTCTTAGAGAAAGGAGGAGGGAGGGAGAAAGAGAGGGAGAGAAACATCATTGTGCAAGAGATACATCAACTGGTTGCCTCTTGTAGGCCCCTAACTGGGGACCAGGCCTGCAACCCAGGCATGTGCCCTGGCTGGGAATTGAACCTGCAACATTTTGGTTCACAGGCCAGCACTCAGTCCACTGAGCCACACCAGTCAGGGCTGAGGTCCATAACTTCAGTCACATCTGCAAAGCCCCTTTTGCCATGTAATGTTACATACTCACAGGCTCTAAAGATCAGGGTATGCACTCTCCATCCTGCCTACCGTATCCATGTAAGGAATAGTGTCTGGATGAGTTAGAGGAGGATGGGAGAGTTGTCTGGGTGATGGTACTGGTGATGAGGTTGTCATTCAGAATTCACTGGGAAGTAACAAACTCTTTCTTCCTTGATATTTTTGTTTGTCTTATAGCCATGCTGGACCTTAGATGAAATGGTTATTGATTGGTCAGTGTTTATTGATTACTTAAAGTTTGGCCAGCTTAATGCAAGAAAATCACAGTCTGCTACTTATTTCTATTTTAGGAAAAAAAGCTCGCACATTTGATTTGGAAGCAATGTTTGAACAAACTCGAAGAACAGCTGTGGAAAGAAGTCGGAAAACACTGGGTAAGTTCAGTTATTTGCTGTGTTGTTGGTTTAGGTACTGTGTACACCTTATATAAGGATATTGACAGATAGTGTAAGACTGAAAAAGAGTTCAAAATTCTTAAAAGATTGTATGTACTGGTTCCTTGGGAAGCAGACGGTTTTTTTTTTTAAACGTGGTAAAAGTTGCATCTAAATTGGGTAACAAGGTCTGAGTGCTGAAATCTTAATATATAAGAATCAGAATAGCAATTTCTCTATTACCTCTCCCTCCACCTCTATCTGATTCTCATTTCATTTTTTCTTTCCTGCTTACAGCGGAACCAGTATTTGGAAGGCTGGGCGAGAGGTGGCTCTCAGAGCTGTGTGCACCACTGACTGTTGACCCAGACAGTATAGAAAATTGAGACATACAGTGAATGTGGCTGCTGCTGTTGAACCTCTGCAGTAATGAGTTGTATCAGACGTTTAATGAAGGCTTTAATTTCCAGACTGTCTGGTTTGATATCAGGTGGTTGCCAATTCTAGGTGCCACCTCAGGGTCTTGGAAGGACACTGACTCCTCTCCTGCTTCCTTTGGGTCTGCTTCAGGTCATGCTCACACTAGAGAAGGGCGAGGTGTGACCCGATGGAGTGGGAGGGGCTGGAGATCGGTTAGGACTCCCGGAAAAATTTAAGTGAATGTTGTTGTGGTACTTGTGGTTGTTGGTTTCAAAGCGATAAATTATATAGCAGTAATATTTAATATTGGGATATGAGCTTCACATGAAATATTTTTGGACTCTGGAAGAATAATAGGTTTTTTTTTTATTGTGAAAAAATAGCTCTCTACAGATACTATTTATTATGTGAAATTTCAAATACAGAAGTATAGTAAAAAATTGTATGTCCCTCTCACAGATTTAACTACTGTAATAATTCATGGCTAGTGTTATTTCCATTCACTTTCCCTCACATTATTTTGACACAAATTTTAGGTATTTATGTTTCACCTAAAGATATTATAGTTTGTGTTTTTAAGAGAGAAGGGTTTTTTGAAAAACCTTAAAAAAATTCAATTACAGTTGACATACAACATTATATTAACTTCAGGTGTACAACATAGTGAGTAGACATTTCTATAACTTACATGGTGATCGCCCTGGTAGATCTGGTAGACATAGGGTTCTTTTAAAAAACTTAACTAGAATACTATTGCCACACCTAAAAATGTTAAACCATTTAATATCATCAAACAGGATACAAGGGCGTGCTGTCTGAGGCGTATTTATAAATGCTTTAACACTTAATCTTTTAACATTTTAGTGAATGTTTTTACTATTATAGCTTTCTTGTATTTACCTCTTTTACTATGCGATACAAAATGCTTTGAATGGGGATTATCTTATTCAACTGCACAAGTTTTATAGTGTCCAGTATTATGCCTTGCACCAGAGGTTCTCAATATATATTTGAGAAGATTGGACTGAATATGTAGAATTGTAATAATGCTTTAAAGGAATTCTGCTTTGGAGAGTGTTTTAAAACGGCAGGATTTATTGTATAGACCTTGGGATTTGGGATTGGAGGGCCTAGGTTTGAGGGTCAGCCCCATAATCTATTAGATGAGTAGAATTTGGATTTCCAAATTCAGACCCTAAATTTCTCCATCTGCTGGGTGGACGGAGTAAGGCCTTCCTCGGGAAAGTTCTTGAGGGGATTAAGATGTTGGGTGTAGTGCCTTTGAACTGTACAGTGTAAGTGTCATTTTTTAATTCCTATTGTGTTTTTTTCCATAAAACATGTTTGCATTTAGCACTTAAGAGGAATTTCAAGGGAGACATTAGATTTTTAAAATTTTGAAAAGTTACCTTAAGACTTTGTTTGTCTGTGATATTAGTGGAAGAATTAAATGTGTTGAATTTCCTTGATTTGGTGTTACATCCTCGGACCGCTGTTTCCACCCTGATCTCTAAACACACAAGCCCAAACTTTGACTCACCTTAAAAGAAAATTTCAAAAATTCTGATATGGCCATTAATTATCTCGTGATGTAGGAGTCCTTCCCGGGGCATTGACATCAACTTGAAGAAAATAAGAACTTAGGCTTATTTCCCCTGCCCCCATTTTTGTGTTTGTCCTTAAAAAATTGTTTTGATTTAAAATTTTCAAGTTCAGTTGACATTGCATATTACTTTATATAGTGGTTAGACGTTAAATTTTATAGTGGTTAGACGTTTATATCACTTATGAAATGACCTGTGCCCCCATAAGTCTAAGTGCCCACTTGGCACCACCCCGAGTTATTACAGTGTCATTGACTGTGTTCCCCCTGCTCCCCGGGACTGTAACTGCCAATCTGTACTTCTTAGTCCCCGTGGTCCCTTTTAATAGCAAATTCAACTGTCTATGTATGTAGATATAGGCTGTTTTGGTTTAAGTGCTTTGGTAGAAAGGATGAATTACTATGAAACTTCAATAAAGTATTATATAAAATATCAGGAAATATTGTACAAGGTGTTTTTAATTTTTTGTGTGTGTGTTCCCAAAAGCTGTAAGTGTGTCTAGGACACATGAGAGACCCTTTTTAGATGAGAAGATAAATGGGGAAGAAAAATTTTTTTAATTCAAATTTTTATTTTGGGCACAGCTGTGCTGTGGATGGATTATGAACCTTCTCTGTTGTATGCTGGGAGAAAGTTTCCTTGAAAAAAATGATTATGGTAGGATTGAATATGATTTCTTTTTTTTTTCAAAGATTTTATTTATTTATCTTTAAAGGGGAAGGAAAGGAGAGAGGGAGAGAAATATCAATGTATGGTTGCCTCTCTTGTGTCCCCTGCTGGGAACCGGCCTGCAACCCAGGCATGTGCCCTGGCTGGTGAATATGATTTCAATGGGTGATTTAGTGATCCTGGAAAGAAGAATAATCCCAGACATTTTGGAAATGAGAAAAGCTTTCATTTGTTTAAACTTGAAACAGTCTCCCTCTCTAGTTATACCCTGTCTCATCCTCTGAGGCCTCACCTACATGCCACCTTTTCTAGGTATTTCAGAACCCTTCTGGTCATCATAATTGTTGCCTGCCTTTGTTTTTATAGTCCTTCAAAAATGTTACAAATATATTTTAATATTGTTCATGTATTGAGGATAAGAACCATATTCCTTTTTATATTTAGAGTGGGTAACAGAGACCTTTGTACACAGTACTTACATTTCTAAATAGTTAATGGAGAAACGGAACTAATGTAGTTAAAGTGTTATTTTTTACTTTCTAGTATTTTTACATCAAGCATTTAACATTAAATGTAAATTTGCGTGAAATGGTGGGCTACTGAATTCTTGACATTAGAATAACAAATAGATAAATGTTTAATATCTAAAATGTTTAATTTTAGAAAAAAGAATGTCATAATTAGAAAACATTTATTCTAGCTTATATTTATAGTAATTTTATTTTCTTTACATTTGTTTATCTTAACTCTCATTTCTTCCTTTAAGTTAAGTGGTTGCTATAATGACCAGCTATGAGATTTTCAGGTTCAAAATTACATTCCTTTGAATCTGCAATTTATGTGAATCAAGCCAGATAGGACCTGGTAGTTTTATTTTTTATTTTTTAAAAGATTTTATTTATTTATCTCTAGAGGGTAAGGGAAGGAGAGAGGGAGAGAAACATCAATGTATGGTTGCCTCTCATGTGTCCCCTGCAGGGAACTGGCCTGCAACTCAGGCATGTGCCCTGACTGGGAATCGAACCAAGATCCTTTGGTTCGCAGGCCCGCGCTCAGGACCTGGTAGTTTTGCATACTTTGCAGTTAACATAGACAAAAGTCACACACGTCTGGGGTACTTTTGCAGTGGTTACCCAAAACTGGAAACTTTGGAAGTAAAGAGGTAAAATAAAATGAGGAGCTTGGAAGAATGAACTGTGTTGGAGAGCAGGTTACTTCCCTTTTGTTAAGGGAAGGCATTTTACAGTGTTTACAGTGTGTTTGTTTCCACATTTGGTGAAAATGCACAAAACAATTCCCTCTGTCAGGGACTTAAAGTATATTCAATTTTTTTAAAAAATTTTATTTATTTTTAGAGAGAGGGGAAGGCAGGAAGAAAGAGGGGGAGAGAAACAACGATGTGCAAGAGAAACATCAATCTGTTGTCTCTTACGCATCCCCGTTGGGCACCTGGCCTGCAACACTGGCATGTGCCCCGACTGGGAGTTGAACCAGTGACCTTTCAGTTCTCAGGCTGTCACTCAGTCCCCTGAGCCACACCAGCCAGAGCTGAATTCTTTTGGTTTGGTTTTTGTCCTCAGTCAGCAATGAGGAAGAAATCTTTTTTCCTCCAAAATGTCTTCTTTTCTCCTGGCTACAGCCCCCATTACCACCTTGCTTTGATGAAGTAACAGATAATAACCACCTCTTGGAATGAAAAATTCTTGCTAGTGTACAAAAGAGTTAAAATTTTAAATTGAAAAGTTAGTTGCTTCACAAGGCTGGGACAAGCAGTTTGGAGTATGTATCCACTGCTGAGGAACTCCAGGGAGACGGGTGGGTCGCAATGCCCAGATAGTCTGGTGAAAGCCAGCAGTCAAGGCTGTGGGCTCACTGTTCTGTAAGGTAGGTGGTGCTGCTAGGTAGGGGGCTGTGGCCGGAGAAAATTGGTGTTTCTGACCACTTTTTTCTGACCAATTCGATACCAAAGCCAGGTGTGACTACCTGCTGCTCAAAAACCAATAACCAAGAGATGGGCTGGTGGAAGGGAAGAGCAGTTTACTCAAGAGCCAGCAGCTTGAGAAGATGGTGGAGTCTCACCACAAAGACCGTCTTAATTTGACACAGGCAGGGGTTTCTGCAAGGAGGGAGGAGGAAGGAAAAAAACCAGAACAAGGGAATCAGAAGGAGGGAGTTGAGAGTTCTCTGTTGAGGGGACTATGCGCAAGTCCACACAGTCTGTTCGGGTAACTGGTTGAAGGTCAGCAAGTCTCCCAGAGCCAGAATGTCTCAAGGTCGGGGTCTGCTTCTTTTGAAGCCAGGTGCTAGAATTCTTGAGCAAACAGGCTGTTTCTCTGCAGGACCGTGTTAGTGAACAGGTCATCACGGACAGGAACAAGGCTGAAAGAGTGGTGGGGTGGGTTCCAGTCCCCGTCTCTAGGAAGCCCAACCAACTCAACGATTCATGGCCCTGGGACTCGGCAGCTCTCCATCTACTTCTCGGTGCCTCCGATTCTTCAGCCGTAGAGTGAGGGTGATGAGTGTTACCTAATTCTGCTGTACTGGACAGTTGGAATTTACTAAGAGAGTAGAACTTCAATGTTTTCTCTGATAAAGAAAAAAGGGTAAATATGCGGGTGCTCATTACTCCATTTGGAGAATCCTTTCACTATTTCTTTGTATATTAGATCGTCATTACACTAACATGTCTTACCATTTTATTTGTCAATATATCTCAGTGAAACTGAGAACAACAGAACCTACTTCAGAGGTTAGGAAGATTAAAGATTATAGGGCATGCTTAAAGCAGTATCTAGCACATAGTAAATTCCATGTAAATATCAGCTACAGTTACTGTTAAATTGAGGCTGATATTAAAATGCTTTTGGTTACTTTGCAAAGAAGTCCCAGAAAACCCACTGGTGGCTCAGAGAGGACAAATGTGGTATCACACATGCCAGGAACTTGGGATAGGGCTGTGCCGTCTTCTGAGGTTCAGCACAAAGAACATGAACTTTATCCCTCCCTTTTCTGCTTTGCCGGCTTTAGGGTATTGCTTGTCCTAAGCTGACTGTCCTCGTGACCCAAAATTATCAGCAGAATTTGTTAAATGCAGATGACCACTACCACAAGCTGAAGGGGAACTGTTTCATATGTCACTGTTACAGGAGGAAGAAAGCTTTTCCCAAATGTACTTCAGCTGACGTCCCTTCCCATCTCACTGACTAGTAACAGTATGGCACACCACTTCCAAAAATGGCCAGTGGCAAGAGCAATGTGGTTGACTTGGAATCGATTGTCTCTCGCTCTGGGCTGGGGAGTGGGGGCCCAGCATCTCCGGAAGCTCAGTGCTGCCTCCCACCTGAAGAAAATGGGCTTTCTTAGCAAGAGAAAAGGGGCAAAAGGCTGTCGGGTAGGTGGTTAATGATGTGTGCCTTGGTATTGTTCCCTGACCAGGGTCAGAACTGTCCCTGAGACCTGAGCCCAGAGTCCAGGTGTCCAGATGTGGTGTCCCATTGCCCCCCAACCTTGCCCCTGCCCTGGAGGGCATGGAGGCATTGGGCGGAGAAGCTGGATGAGGGCAGGAGCCAAGCAGGCCCACTCTCAAATTTGGACATTATCCTTGTGTCCTCCTGCTTACCAGAGTGTAGGATCGTTGAGTCCTAACCTGTCTCAGCCTAGTGGAGAGCACACACACAAGAAAACAACTAATAACAGAAACCCAAACACAGAAATGTGAACTAGAGCTATAGCATTAGCCTTATATCTTCCTGGAGAGTTTTATCTTCCGTGTTTGAAGCAGACATAGTTACTTGTCAACATCTGCTTGTTGTCTGCTTGGTTCTCATCCTTCATATCCTAGCAAGGAACCACCCTGGAAAGTACAACATTCTAATTAATAAGTGCCTTTTGATATTGCTTAACTTTGGGTGTATTGTTTGCATTATTAAGGAAAAAACATTAAATATTATCTCGGGTTATTGAGGATGGTAGTGATGGAGAACCCGACTATTTATATAACTCGTTTACTTCCTGTGCGTCCCATAGTGCAGAGCGAGAAAAAGATGTAGTTTCATTGGATAAATTTTGGTCTTTCCAAGGTAAACAACTCTACAAACCTAATGTAATTGAAATTTTTTCTGACCAAAAATCTAGGGTAGGAAATTCAGAAATGAACAAAGTGCTGAACTTAGGGTTAAAACATTAAAGATGAAAAATAAAATTACATGGGGATGTAAAGTACAGCATAGGAAATACAGTCAATAATATTGTCTTAACTATGTGTGGTGCCAGGTGGGTGCTGGGAATATCAGGGAAGACACTGTAAAGTCTATGACTGGCTAACCACTATGCTGCACACCTAAAACTAATCCAAAATCATAATGCATATAAATTATAATTTAAATAATAAAAAAATGAAATCACATCAAATCTTACTCTTGAATACTTGTTTTACTTAGCACTTTCCACATCCTTTTTTTTTAATTAAAAAAATATTTTATTTATTTATTTTTAGAGAGACGGGGAGGGAGGTACAGGAGAGAAACATCAGTGTGTGGTTGCCTCTCACGCGCCCCCTACTGGGCACCTGTCTGAAACACAGGCATGTGTCCTGCCTGGAAGTTGAACTGGCAACCCTTTGGTTCATAGGCTGGCACTTAATCCACTGAACCACACCAGCCAGGGAACTTTCCACATCTTTTTATATAGTGCAGTCCTAGTTCATATTCTATTCACATCTAATTTTGTTTATACTTCCCCAGATTTGTACATTTTCCATCACTACTTTTATTGGTTTTATTTTAAATGGTTGATATACAATAATTTAATTATTTTCCCAGTATTGGGCATTTAGGGTGACATTTTTTTGCTGTTAGTGGTCACACGCTAAGTTACATCTTTATGGCTGTTCATTTTCATCCTTTTGAAAACTGACAGAGTTTGAAGTCTAGCTATTAAAAATTTATTTTTACCTTTTCAGAAGCAAGAGAAAAAGAGGAAGAAATGAACAGAGAGAAAGAGTTAAGAAGGCAAAATGAAGATATTGAACCAACATCTTCAGGCTCAAATGTGGTCAGAGGTTGCTCTAAATCATCCTCCAGGTACTTGCCTTTTTCAAAAGGATTCTATTGAACTGTCATTGGCTAGGTGTTTATAGCGTGTTAGGCAGTTTCTGGATTAAAAGCTGGCATAATTTCTCCCCTTTCGGGCAGTAGTGCATTGTAGCGTATCCCTAGGGTCACGAGAAGGTCCTGTGTCACATGGTGCTTCAATTGAGTTCTTCGGAAGTGTTCTCGGTGTAGTTTTGGCATCTGTGCCATTGGACGGCAGAGCGTAACTGTATAAAGTGGGTCAGATGTTGACGAGTTTGTCATTTTTGTCATGTTTATTTTGACACTTATGTCTTTTGTACCCTTCTTCTGCATTCATGATGATCTTATTTGGAGGGATCCGTTACAGATATAGATAAGCAAAAAGAATGTAAGTGACCATGGCCAGGTGGTTCAGTTGGGTTGGAGCATTATACTATACACCGAAAGGTTGTGGGTTTGATTCCTAGTCAGGGCACATGCCTAGGTGGGGATCGATCCCTGGTTGGGGCACGTATGGGAGGCAACTGATAGATGTGTCTTTTTCACATCAATGTTTCTCTCTGCCTCTTGAAAATCAATAAACGTATCCTTGAGTGAGGAGTGAAAGAAAGGTTATAAAGGGAGGCACATTATAAAGTTTACTGGGTTATAGGAGAAAGCAGCCATTAAAATTACTTTAAAATGAAATTTAATACTGTGTAACTTAATTACTAAGAGCTTCAGAAGACATAGCTAGGTATATACATATCAGATCTGGATGGAGTAAAACAAGAACTCTAATGTTGTTTGGGTGTATTTACAATTGTCAGATTGGCTCTGTAAAACTCTTCCTGGTGAATCTACCATTGGACAGACATTCCTTCTGTTCACGGCAGAGAAACACGAAATGCCTGACTACACAAAACACCATTTGTAATACGTCATTTCTTTTTCTGCTCCTCTGTTTCCTGGTGCAGATCTTTGGTGTCTCAGTCTAGGCCCTTCAATAGACTCGCGCTGCTTTATAAACGCGGTCTTTCCTATCCTGTCTTCGTAGGGAGGGGGAATATCTACATGGGACTGCAAGTCTGTTTTCACAGCAGTGCAACCTACAGTCTGCTTAGGCTCTGAGGCATATGTCCATCTTTGTACACATTAGAAAAGAGCAGGGTCTGCAAACTTTCTCTGTGAAGGACAGATAGTAAGTATTTTAGGCATTGGGGTCCGTACAGTCTCTGTCTTAGCTACTCAACTCTGCCATAGACAATACATAAATAAATGGGCTTGGCTGTATTCCAATAAATCTTTAAGAAACATGCACCGGGACCCTGCATGTTAGTTGGTTAGAGCATCATCCTGATATGCTAAGGTTGCAAGTTCAATTCCCAGTCAGGGCACATACAAGAATCAATCAATGAATGCATGAATTGGTAGAACAACAAAATTAATCTCTCTCTCTCTCTCCCCCTCTCCCCTCCTCTCTCCCTCCCTCCATTCCTCCTTCCCTTTCTCCCTCCCTTTTCCTCCCTCCCCTCATCCCCTCCTCCTTTCCTTCCCCTTCTCCTTGCTCTCTCTAAAATTAGTCAATAAGAGGGAGAGGGAGAGAGAGAATCAAAGAAACAAAGAAATGACCAAACAAACACTGGGCCAAAGTTTGCCACACCCTCGTTGCAGAGTGTCTTTCCTTCACATACTGGTCAAACCATTCAGTTTTGTGTTGTCCGAGGTGTCGTGTCAGCTGTCAGTTGCCCACGGGCCCTGGGTCTCAGTGTGACGGAGGAAACCCCTCCTTTTCCTAAGA
Source organism: Sturnira hondurensis (assembly GCF_014824575.4). Lineage (NCBI taxonomy): Eukaryota > Metazoa > Chordata > Mammalia > Chiroptera > Phyllostomidae > Sturnira > Sturnira hondurensis. The sequence goes on from NW_028087015.1 coordinate 38,769,111, forward strand.
GGAGCACTTTAGTATAATATTTACCCTTAGTTTCTTACTTCTGGGATGATTTAAGGTGTTAAAAACTACTGTTGTGTTGTGGAGAATTCATTTTATTGCTGAGGTTTTTACAAACATAATGATTCCATTAACTGAAAAATTTAAGTTTCAGTAGTTCTGTTGACTTTGTATTTTACTGCAACACAAACTTTATTTATTTATGTTTTACCGATTGTGTGACTGCAGTTGTCCCAGTTTTGTTACCCTCTTTGTCCCCCTTCTCCCTGCACCCCCACCCTCCAGCATTCCCTCCCACTGTACATAGTTCCATACAGTTCATGTCCATTGGGTGTATATATAAGTTCTTTGGACTCTCCATTTCCTATTGCAACACGAACTTTAAAAACCAAAGGTAAAGGTCATGCACTCTTGGTCTTGGGAATACATTTTATTGATATGACAAAACCCAAGCATTACTTTTGTCATTAGTGGTTAAAATTACAGAACTATTATTGACAGTATAATTATAAAGTATGAAAATTATCATTAAGAGGAATATAATAGAACGTTACTCCATTGCATTGGTCAAAGAGTGGAAGTTTACTTAACTCAGTTTCAGAAGACCTCAAGTGAATAATCCATGGCAGATGAATAGACTTGTCGAAGCTTGTGTTTCATTTCCTGTATCTGTTATAGGGTTCTTTAAGTTGCTCTGTGCGTTGAATCATTTTACTATAAAATAACCTGACTGTGGCTAAAATTAATTAAAACTTTGAAGTCTGTTCCAGTAAGTAGCTATACTAAGAACATCTTTATAACAAGATACAATCCAAGATATTTTCTATATTAGAGTGCATATAATATCTATTTATTTTAGAGTGGGGAAGGGAGAGAGGAAGAGAGGGAGAGAAACATCGTTTGGTTGTCTCTCATGTATGCACCGACTGGGGACCAAACCTGCAACCCAGGCATGTGCTCTGACTGGGAATTGAACCAGTGACCTTTGGCTTTCTGGCACAATGCCTAGCCAACTGATCCATTGGCCAGGGCAGAAGTTATTTTTTTGATTTAATGCCAGGACAAAAAAAATCCTTCTCCTTTCTAAGAGCTTTTTCTTACTAGATACATAGAACACTATTTCTTTTTTGCCATGATTCTCAGAAGACTTAGAGCCCAGTTCATTGTTCGTTTGGGATTGTCTCATCCCAGAGCTCCAGTGTAGGGAACCATGATTTTGAGCTGGAAACAGGGTCGCGGTCTGGGAATTGTGGGAACCATCTGGCTGCAACTGAGTGTTAGTTATCTTGACTGTACTGCAGCTTTTACCTCTGTGCAAAGCATTAGTAAACCAGTGCCCCTAATATCTTTCATTTAAGGAAACACATGAAAATGTGCAGAAACCAGGTAACTGTTACCAGGCCATTGAAGTCAGTGGTTGAATTGATGATGGCCTCAAACAAAACATTGCTGACTTTTTGCCTGCCTACAAATTGTTTTTAAGAAAAACTTAGGAAGTTTGCCTGTGGGCCAGGCCGTATTCTATATTTTAAGAAATACAGGCTGTTATTAGGATGGGGTTCCGATTTATTAAGGATGCAGCAAGCTAGGAATGCTTCATAGCTATGGTTAGCTGACTTCTTTCACTCCCACTTAGGATCTTACATTAGCTGCTGAGACTGGGTAGTTATCTGTCAGAAAGAAAAAGAAACAGGGTAAAGGTAGTTAATTTTGTTCTAAGAAGATTGTTTTTTCTTATATTTTCAAAGACCTTCGTTTTAAGTAGAGATGAAGCAAGTAGGCACCATCAGATTTTAGTTTTTCCAGAGACAGAAAGCGAGTAGCAACCTCCTCGTTGGTCACCACAAGCATTAGCACTGTGAGTGGCTTGTTCACCGACCCTGGAAGGAGGCCTGTTGACGCTGGGGTCAGAGCACACAGTTAAAGGGGATTCTTTTGAAATTTTGTAAACCAATATACAATTTTAATTTAATTTAATTTTTGAATCCTCACCTGAGGATATGTTCATTGATTTCAGAGAGAGAGGAAGGGGGAGAGAGAGAGATGTGGACGGGAGAGAGAAACACGGATGGGTTGCCTCCTGCACGTTCCCCGACAGGAGATCAAACCCAGACCTAGGCGTGTGCCCTGCCCGAGGGTGGAGCCTGCGGCCTGGAGCCTGCGGCCTGGAGCTGCACGGAATGATGCTCCAACCACCTGAGCCACTGGCCGGGGCCGTGTTTCTAAATCGTATCCTGTTGCTACTGTCTTGATTTTTTATTATGAAAAAGGTTTATGACATAAAATTTACCACTTTAAAATGTTTAAAGTGTACAGTTTTTTGGTGTCATTAATAACATTTTTAATATCATGCAACCATCATCACTATCTATTTCCAAAAATATTACCACTCCAAACAGAAACTAGAACCATTAAGCAATAATTCCTCACTTTCTTCTCCCCTTAGCCCCTGATAATCTCCTACCTGTTGATATTTTCTGTCTCCATGAATTTTCCTAGTCTAGATATTTTAATGAGTGGAATTATATTTGTCCTTTTGTGTCTAGATCCTGTGTGCGTAATGTTTTTAAGGTTTGTGTTAGATCAGCACGTAATGCTTTTAAGTGGCTGAATAGTCCTCCACTGTATGCATATGCCATTATCTGTTTATTCATTTGTTGGTTGATTCTTGGGTGGTTTCCATTTTTGTGCACCATGCATGCATAGCTCTTATATTTTGGTCATTGATCCTTTTTGAATTACTTTTGTATATGGTATGAGGTAGGGGGTCCAACTTTTTTTGTTTTTTTTGCCCATCCTGGTTATTCCAATGTGTAATACAAGGTATGATTCTAGCGTAGTTTCCTATTTTATTTTATATATGTTTAGCACTTAGTTCGTGGTGATCATTTTATTCACTATTTTTTATAATATATATTTTTAAAAGATTTTATTTATTTATTTCTAGAGAGAAGGGAAGGGAGGGAGAAAGAAAGGGAGAGAAACATCAATGTGTAGTTGCCTCTGGTGTGCCCCCTGCTGGGTACCTACCCCCCCCCCACCCCCAACCTAGGCATGTGCTCTGACTGGGAATCAAACCAGCGACCCTTTGGTCCACAGGCTGGTGCTCAATCCAGTGAGCCACACCAGCCAGGTCTTCACTGTTTTTTAATGCCGACTTGTTACATATAAGTCATTTCTTATAATTTGAGTTCAGTTTTGGGATTTGCTTTTCTGCTTTTCTGTCTGTATTTTTTCAGTACTGTATGTTTTAATTAAATTTTTTCCTGTGTGATATGTTGGGTGTCTTTCACAAAACATACAAATAATTATTTGAAAATCTACACTGTTATTAAAATTTGTTTTAGAGAAAGTCATCTAACATGATCATTTTTATTGGCTTTGTATAAATGTTATATGATGTGAGTTGCCATTGAAATACAAATACTAAGAAGAAATATGTCATTTATTCCGTGAAATATAGCTATAAGATAGGTGAGAAATATTGCTGTACTCTAAATTTGTAAGGCAGGAATCAGGTGTTTGCATTTTCTTGTAAGAAATTAGTATCAGGAAAAATTAATTTGCTTATGAATTTAATTCTAAGTTGAAATTGTACAACTATACATCTTTTTAATGCTTAGCTAAGCTGTCTTTGAAAAAATCAGCTGACAAAAGTATTAGGATTTGATTCTTAATTGTCTTTTCATCTAAGACATATTGTCTCTCGGTTTCTGGTTCATATTTTGGCACCACATTGAATCAAAGACATTTTTTAAACATGAAATGTGTTCTGTTTTCTGTCAGGGACATTTTTGAACATAATTTCATGGACTTTGTTTTTCAGAATATTGAAAATACGTTAAAGATTGTTTTTTTTTTTGGCTTAAGTACATCCAGTTCTGTGTGGGGCTGAGGCTGCACAGTCAGCCGTGGGATCCGCACGGCTCCGTTCAGTCCTTGGTCCCGTGCTGGCCTCCGAACCGGCCCGCTCAGCCGAGGCCCGGGCTGCACGGGACATCATTTCACTGTCCCGTTCTCTGTGGCCCGAATCATTTTGCTTCTACGCAGTCTGACTTCCAAAGCAGTACTGCTGGAAATGTGTGACTTAATCATGAGGGAGAAAATTTGAGAGTGTGATACTTTAATACAAACTTATTCAGTCATTCAGCTATTATTTATTATGTTTGTTGACCGTCTCTGGGGATCCCAGTCAGCTGAAGTGTGTGAACTTACATTGTTGTGGGGTGGAGGGGGAGGGAGAACAGGTTGTAAACAGCTAGTAACCAACCAAATCAGATAACTTAGCATGTATGTAATTTAAAAAGATAAACACAGTAAGGCAATTAAGGCAGTAGTGGCTGACAAGGAAGTGTTTAAAAGTTTAGAAGGGGGGGGCCTGCAGGCCTCCTTGAGGAGGCGCCTTTTCAGGGGACCCCAGTGAAGAGAAAGAGCCCGTGTGCCGGCAGTGCCAGCGGAGCGCCTGCAGGCCGAAGGCCCTGTCTGCTCAGAGCCAGGACGAAGGCCTGTGGGGCCGGAGCACGGGGCCGGGCGGGACCATCGCAAGAACGAGGGCCACTCTCTGTGTGGAGGTTTGCTATCGCCATGTGTAAGGGTAGCAGGTGAGAACGAATTCCTTTCGAGAGTGAAGCGAGATGAAGATTGCAAGGAAAACCCCATTTTTCTGTAATAGATATGTCAGCCGTTGTCCAGGTGCTGGAGACACAGCAAGGAACGCAAAGGACAGAAAAATTAAAAGGCCGTGATACATTTGAGTCCTAGAAAATATTTGATAGATTCATCGATACAATTAAAAAGGCAACTCTCCACTCACCGGGACGGGGCAGGAGGTGGGGGATGGTGGGTGGTGGTGTCTTCCAGAAGGCTGGAGGTGTTTGGTAAAGACCGTGATGAGAGTGTGTATTAGTTCTCAGGTTTCCTGGACAGAAAACCAGTCGAGAATCAATACGGTACTCACTAGAATAAGATATTTTTAGGATCCAGGAATGTGGCACTGAACATTTTAGCAACTCAGCAAACTTGAATTAGAACTGAAAAATAATTTATATTTCAGAAATTATATTGAAACATATGGGGAGTAATACTAACTTTCCCACAGGACTGGCTTTATTTGCTCCTGTGGTAAACAGTGATTGGATTCAGATATGGTAAAGAGATTTTGTGTGGATGTTGTGCATTTGTAGTTTTTCTTGCATGTCCCACTGGCCCTTCATGAGGGAGGGTGATGTAATGGGCCTCTAATGTAGAATGGGCCTGTATTCCTGACTTTCGTTTATGCCCAGGTAAGATTGTAGGGAACCGCTTCTCGCTTCTCGAGACATGGAATGTGGCCCAGCACCCACGTGGAAAAACAGTGGGGAGTGAGTCAGCCTGCAGGACCACACCCGTCAAGAAGTTCTCCTGGGAGAAGTCAGGCCTGCCTTGTACCCAGGCCGCTTTGGGACTTGCCTTGCTGCGTACCTTTAAAGTAACTTCCTGAAGTCTGTGCTAATTCTCCCAAAGATTGAAATGCAGCCAGACCTGTTACTCTTGTCATTCCATTGCATTTGCAGCATTTTTCAATGGACTGAGTTTAGGAGCTTGAGTCTTGGCAGCCCTTGGGCGCCTCCTTGTTTTAATCTTTATTTGTGCTTTACGATGTATATGGAGGTTGTTTTCTCGTGATCACATTTGAAAACAGCAAATAGTAGGTTTCACAGGCCTAACAGCCACAATTGATTTAAAAAACAAAAAAGGGGGAGATGTTGGGAGCTGCCCTGCCTAGCTTCAGGAGCTGTAACCGCCCCCCCCCCCCCCCCCATGGTTAAGGCTGAGTGAGCAACCTTTGGGCCATAAGCCACTAAGGGAAAAAGCTTATCTCCGTGGCAGGAGCTCTGCTCCTTTTGCTTCATCCATAACTGTCCGCCAGTGCTTGGTTGGTTAGCCAATGATGGGTAAGATTCCTCAAGGGGGGAATGACCTAAGACTGGCATGATCACGTGGAGACCCCAGGGAAGGACTCGGGGGGCTATGGAGAAAGGGGGTGATGGACCCTTGCCCCTCGGCTTTGACATAGCCCTAGTCCTCATTCTGTCTGCAAGAAGTCTCTTAATCTCTTGGCTGCCTTACTTCCCCTGCCTGATTTAAGCCTGAAACAATGATAGGGGGCAGTGTAGCCCTGTGCTTGAAAGGGTAGGCTCCCCAGGTGATCAGGCCTAAGAAAGAATATATAAAATCCTGTGAAACCTGCTTTGCTAAGAATGCTCTCAATTAAATGTTAAAGGTCTGAGCAGGAAATGAGTTTGTTTCCCAAAGTTTTGTAGCCCTTTAGCTAACAGACCCTGACTCAGAATAAGCCCTAATAGTTCTTTGTATGCTATCTATTGTTTGATCCTTACTGCCTGACAATGATTAATGACCTGTACTTGTATTCCTGTGCAAATTGAAACCCAATAAAAACCTGTCAAGGCAAGGGTCAGGGTGTTGTCCCCTTGAGAGAGTGGCCAGGCCACTCTGAGGTGCTCTCTCCTTGAGGGAGTGGCCGTGCTGTCCCTTTTCCTCCACAGGACTCGGTAGTCCCTGTGAATGTATCTTATCTCACCCATGGTGCTGTAGATACCTCCGATGTCTGCGTCTTAAGATAAGTGGGTAAATTTAGTTTTTTGATTTCTTAAGACAAAAACAATGTTAATACTCAGGTGTTAGGAGGAGAATTGGGGACAGTGTCTCTGGGGTGTGTTCTCCCTTGTGGCGGAGGAAAAGAGTCTTGTTTCTGTTCTCAGTGACACAAGCAGCAGTGGAAGCGAGGAGAGCTCCGACCCTTCTGACGACGAGCTGATTGGCCCCCCTCTACCCCCTGAAATGGTGGACGAGCCGGTCCACCGTGTGGAAGAAGCCATCGGTCATTTACCGCCCCCTCTTCACGAAGAAGAGGAGGAAGATGATGATGGTGATGACGATTCAGAAGAAGAGGAAGTAAGTATTTCAATGGTAATTGAAGAACTCAGTGGGATAGTTTGGAGTAGCGGAGCTAACCACTAGTCCGTGCTAGACTGTTATTCACGAGTGAGAGCAAATTAAAAGAAAAACATCTGAATTTACTGCTGAAAGCCTTGATGAAAGTTCAGCTCTAAAGGATGCACCTCAGGAATGAAGACATAGAATTCCAAAGTAATACGTGGAGAGCTGGAAGCAGTGTGTATAAAAAGAAATTGATTAATAAATATTTTATTAAATCTTCATAAGCAGGGAGTGTAAATAATGGTAATGACGAATGAAATTTGTGGGATTTAAAAACCAAGTGGATCTCCAATTTTTGTGAAAAATAATGTGAGAGATGTGATAATAGAATCAGTTCATTCATTTTGAAGAACTGGTATTATCTGGAGGAGGCTAGAGATATTAATTAACCTCAGATTAGTTTAAGTTGAGCATGTCATTTACAGTGTGAAGAGTAATTGCTCAAAGAATAGAAGTGAATTGTACAACCTCAAAAATAGTAAAAGGAGAAAACACGAAGGAAGCCATTGGTATACTTTGTGTATTCGATGCCTGGGGTGGGTCATTTTTTAATACCACCTTCCTCTTTGTGATAAGGTGTTTTTGGTAGTAATCAAGAATTGACACAAATAATGGTCACGAGAAATTGACAGCTTTGCAGCTGCCAGTGACTTCACAGACTGGGCATTCTCTGCAGACTCACATTCACCTATACGCCCATCTGTGTTTGTCACAGAGGGTCAAAGAAAGCTTTTGATTTTAATTTTGAAAAAAGTTTTTTGCATGAAATGATATGCACATATATATGTACAAACATGCATATAGGTGTATAATATTAGGAAAAGAAGTACTTAAGAATAAATTTGGCATTTTCATTAAAAATTACATTTTATAATAAATCTCCAAAACTGCGGTGCTCACTGTATCTTTTTTCTTTTTAACAACAGTTCTACTGGCTTAAAAAAAAATCTCTGTTTTTGAAATGTTTTTACTAAAATCTATTTTATAGAAAATTCCTGATTTTCTAATATATCTGATGAAAACTATTAAAGTTCTCATCTCTGAATAGAAAATGTCTAAATAATGGCAAATATTGTCATTAAATGGTTTGTTGCTCTAGAATGTTTTTGGTGCCGTCTGTTGAGGAGTTCACGTGTTGCCCTTTTGAATTCTGCCTTGTTTTGAGTTTAAGCCTGGCAGTCAAACAGCAACAGAATGTAAGAAACTCAAATTTTGTCTTTGTCTCAATAATCAGTGGTCTGAATCTGAACCTGCTGTTGAAATGAAGAAATGTGCCATACAACAGGGGTTTGAGGTGCGAAATTAGCCTTGAAATAAGCTTGAATTAAGACACATCAGTAAAATGTGTCAACATTTTATTGATGTGTTTTACAGATGTGTGTGTTTCAGCTTGAATAAGCTTGAACACAGATTGAGTAACAGCATGCTTTTTTTTTAGAGGATTATATGCATTGATTCTTCTTGGAGATGAATCATTGTCTTTTTATGATGTCTTGTTATTATAAACATAGTAAAAAGAAAATGTTGATAAAATGATATGCAGTCAAAGCAAGGCTGTTGGTGATGTGTTCCAATAACAGCCTCAGTTTTATTTATTCATTCATTCATTCATTCATTCAATCCTCACCCAAGGATATGCTTTACTGATTTTTTAGAGAGAGGGGAAAAGGTGAGAGCGGGGTGGGGGGGCGGAGAGAGAGAGAGACAGACATCAGTATGAGAGAGAAACCTCAATTGGTTGCTTTCCTCGTGAGCCCTGACTGGAGCCTCAAACCCCCAACATAGGTATGTGCCCTGACTGGGAATTGAACCTTCGACCTTTTGATGTCAGGTACTTTCCAGGTGTTGGGGACATAGCAATGAATGAAGCAGCCAAATCCCTGTTCTGGTGGCGCTTACATTTCTGCTAGAGTCACTTTTACTGCTTCATATTCTATCGCGTTTCCCCAACTGTAAGCATTCCCTGAGGACATATCCTTGCTTACTTTATCATTTCACATTTGGCCAGAGATGAGCTTCTCACGTCTTGTCTTCATGACTCCTGTTCACTCAGAGCATGCATTCCTTTTGAACTTCAGGTCCAGCTTTCTAACCACTCATGAGACATGCCCATGTTTAAGCTCCAACAGTATTCTCAATTCAACAGCTAAGATCAGAATTTTATTTTCTACCACTTAGCTTGTCTCTTTGCCTCCAGGGTCTCTCCTTTCAATACCTTTTCCTCACTGCTTCGAGATGAAACTGTTTGTAACATGGGCCACACTGCAAATGATACATAGTACTCATTACCTAGTGAGTGAAAGTAGCCCTCCACAGCGGGCAGGGCTCCATCTGGGGACTCCTGAGTGCAATCTGGTTACTTTGTTGCTCAGAAACTTGCAAAGCACTGAGACATTCTGCTGAGTCGGAAAGCAGCCAAGTTCATATACTTGAGAGGCTAAATATTTCAGCGAGTGTTACTGAAATTGATGGGAAAGTATTTTTTAAAATAGCTTTTTAAAAACCCAGTGGTTCTGAGTCTGACTGTAAGAATCATCTGGGGTCACTGAAAAACCAAGTGTGTGTGTAGGCTCCAACACCTGCAAGACAGGTGGACACGCGGTTGGCGGGGCTGGGCCCTGCCTGGACACCCCCAGTCTGTGCCAGAGCGAAGGCGTGGGGCTGTCCACCCAGACAGTCACAGCTAAGGCACGGCCATCGGTCAGCTGCATTAGCGTGCCTCCTCGAGCTGTGATCTGTGTCACGCATCGTGGACACTGAAGGACATGAGACATTGCTGACGTACTGCTGTTTCTTCAGAAGCAGGCTGTGGAATTGCTGCCTTGTCCCTCTATGACGGCAAAGCCACTTGGAAGGTTACATAGAAAAACATACATAAGAATATTTTTTCTCCCAAATAATGTAGGGTTAATTTTATTTTATTACTTTGTGGCAAATATTTCTTCAGTAATGTATGAAAATTGTTTCCTCTAGAAGTGTCAGTGTTCAGTTGCTTCTGAAGGTGGCGTCAAGCTCCTGGCCTGGAGTGTGTTCATTTTTATGTGTTTTAGACTTCTCTTGAATTATGTCTATTAATCATCACCGTCACGTTCTTTGAAGGGCTATGAATAGGTAGATATCCTAGGAATTGAGCCAGTCCCTCTCACAGTTGTTTTTATTATTGAAACTATGTTACTGAGTATCAAGAGCCCTAAAAAAATGTTCATCTCCTTTAAATTCAGTGATAACACTTCTGGGGTTCTATCCTGAGGAAATTTGGGAGAGAGCTTTATGCACAAAGTCCTACTTACCACAGCCGTCCTCATAATGATGGTTTTGGAATGTGATCTGTGGAACGTGTTCTGGGGGTGGTGGGTGTGGAGTGGGGTCCCTCCTGTGTGTTTCCACGGGGGATCTGAGGAGAGCATGCTTACTCCTAACTGCAGATTAGGAGTAAGCAAGTGAGAAATGTGTCTGAGTAGAAATAAAGCTATAAACCTTACAGCACAAAAATGTAAAAGAGTACTACTAACTCAGCGATTAATTTCTCCATCTTTCATCCCATAGCAGTTAAATAATTTACTCCATTTGCTTGTTTGCTCCCTTATCTGGATATTAAATGGCAGAATTGCAGCTCAGACCCGGCTCTGTGCTCCTCACGGGGCCCTGCTTTCTCCACACCCAGAGCCGGTGGGGCGGGTCCTGCTCTAAGTGGCCAAGCTCGGCTAATTTGGCGGCTGCTGACAAACTGGGAAATAACAGCTTAAAAAAAGGTAGAAGTGGAGTTTTTTTTGTTTTGTTTTGTTTTGTTTTTGTCACAGAAAGGAAATCAAGTTAAATGGATCAGAATTAAGTTTGCAGGCCCAGGATGTCACAGCTTTAGGCGGCTTCTGGTTTTTTGTTTTTGTTTTGCCATCCTCAATATGCAGGCGTTAAAATGGATGCTCAAGCGACAGCGATTAATATTGCGCTTTTGTCAGCAGGATGGTGGAGGGATGAAGAAGGCTACTTGTTTTGAACTTTGTATCTTTCTTGCACATGAGAAATGCACTATTTACTTTAGGAAGCTGGGGTTCCAGCTAGAATTCAGTGCTTCTGTTACAAAGGGTGGATAATGCTGGGAGCCAGCTAGCAACCGAGTAGTGAGCAAAAACTTGCACTCAGTGTTTAGTACTTGCAGTTACAGTAACAACAAGTTATTTATTTGCCTTTTTCGAGGTCATTTTAACCATTGTGTATAGTCCTTTGGCATTGCATCACACACACACACACTACTTATTTTATTTTACTTTGTTTCACTTTGTTGTGGACATATTAGTTGCCTTTTCCAAAGGAATAATAAAAGACAAAGTTTATGGATACTATTGCAATCTTTAAACTCTTAGGATTTGGTTACTATGTTAGCATGCATGGATTTCACTTGAATTCCTGTGTGTCTTTTATGTCCTGCTGTTTAGTAGCTTTTCTGTTGTTTTTATTTCTTCAGAAATGAGTTGTAATCTTTTTTGGTTCACTTGTTAAATGAAGATTCCATAAAACTTGAATTGGATGAGATTTTAGTCAAGTTCAACTATGTATCTGTCAAGCTCATTTATATAGAGAATCACTGAAATATTCATAAGGGAAATAGAGGTATAAAAAACGACTTTATAAACTTTACAAAAGGATTCCCAGTAAGAGATCTAACAGGAAGTGCCTTTTAAATCGCTTCACTGCAGGGGAATGGGCGCCTTCAGTGAAGTGAGTTACACCTGTAAACAAACTAAGCAATTTTCCTTCAGTTGAGTTGATGGTATTATTTTCTTCAGGGTGTTTTTATTTGCTCCCTGCTCTCTTATATTGTTTTCCACAACTTACATATGACTCATCCCCTGCTTAGCACTGCCCCTATCAGTAATTCAGAACTTGTTTTTCAAGGATATGTCTAATATTTCATCAATATAGGCTAAGCAATATATTGAAGGTCTGATTGGTAAATGTATCATACCTCACCAATTCCTATTTGCCCATTAATATTCTCTGAGAAAGGAGTTTGCTAGTTTTGAGTAGATACTGATGAGAACTTTAATGCTTCCTGCTCATTCCTCCAGTTTCTGCTCCTTAAAAGTCTGTTCAGCCTTGAGGGACCTTTTCAAATGTGATTTCCTCCAAGCACGGTCTCCGCTGGCCAGCTGCCTGTGTTCCTCGTCGGGCCTGGTTCCGCCCCCCACAGCAGACTCGCGCTGCTTTCCTTGTTAGAGTGTTATTTGCGTGCTTGTCCTCACTCCTCTGTGCCCGGCTCTGCTGTTAGATGTGATGACTTCAAGTATAAGGATTTGTGTATTCATGGTGCGTGATTTTTAAAAATTCTCACAACCTCGAGGGTAGTGTCTTGTGTATAGTATATACAGAGTATGTATCCGTCAAGTGGAATTCAGTGCACTTGGTTCTTATAACTGAAAGTTTATTTTATGACCCTGGCGACTCCTTTCCCTTTGTGACATGTCAATTCCTAGTTTTCAGTGGAGAATGGAAGTAGGGATGGAAGAGGGAACAAGAGGAAATGTGAGCATAGAAATGTAATTAGATGCCTATTTCTGTAAAAACCATTATATTGCCTTGTTCTAAGCTTACCATTTAGATAACAGTTAAATAACTGTAAGAGCTGCCCCACAGTCCAATAATATTAACTGGTTAATTTAATTGTATAAACTATAACTGCTTAGGAACCTCCCTGTCAAATGAGGCCAAAATAGTTATAGTTTTCTCTTCTTAAAACAGTCTCATAAAAAAATTAAAAAATATGATGGTTTTTACTGAGGTGTAATTTATATATAATAATGTTCTCAGCTCTTTACACGTTCAGTTTGATGAGTTTTGACAACTTTATCTACAAGATATAGGACATTTCCATCACCCAAATAGTTCTTTAGGTACATTAAGAGCTATACTGCCTGCTTATGATTATTATTTTTTATATGCATTGTACTTCGGTTGCTGCTTAGTAGTGGCTCTGGTGTTACTGCTGAAGTCCCTGGATTGGAAATATTAATGTTGTGTGTCATGATTTCTTTTGATAACAAGCTTGCTTTTCTCTCATTCTTACTTTATGCCACCTATATACAGTGGTAATAAATTGTTCTTTCAAATACAATGCAAATGCGAATGGAATGCAAACCATTGTTTTAAACTTTGTCAAAGTACCCCAACTGTTAAATAATTAGAAGTATTTAGTGTTTGAAGGTGTATTATTATTTTTCTTTTAATTTAATAAGTGAATAAAAATTCAAATGGGTAGGGTCAGAGAAAAGAGGTGAAAAATTAAATCTAAGACACATCTATTACATCTGCATGATTCTGATTTTTTTAAAAGGTAAAGAAGGTTGTAACTTACAACTAAATGGAGACTTTGGGATTATGGAGGATTTCCATTATCCTTGCTATCCTGTTTCCCGGTACTACAGAGAACGGAGAGTCGAGTTTTCATGACTGTAACTAAAGGCCAGATGTAGCAGTGACTTTTTAGTTGTGAGCACCTGTTTTCCATGAACTCTCTCCGACTCCCTGGCTGGCACGCTCTGTGGTGGGGAGTCTCGGTTTGGGCCACTGCTGTACCGTTGTGACTTCTGCCCCGAGGCTTCTTATCCCCTTGACCTTGGTCATGGCCAACCACCTGTATCAGTCAGTCTCTGCCCCTCTTGTGTAGGGAGAGGTTTAAAAATTAAAAGTGGAAAAACACTCTCCTCCTAGTTCTCAGAAGTTGGTATGAGCATGAGATGGTTTGTGTACATGCCAAACATAGGGGTAGACACAGATCAAGCACTCAGAATTGCTGGGATTTATCACAATTTTCATTATAAGTCATTGCCAATATTTGACTAATGACCAATTTTAATTTAATTGCAGCTTACTGGAAAGAAAGAATTTTAAAAAACATTTTGAAGAAGCATTATGATTTTAACTTTAGAGAAAATTGATGTTCTTTAAAAGAGAAATTTAATTGCAACTGCAAGATTCTGCCAGCAGGGGATGCTAGAAGCTCTGTTTCCAAATCCAGTGAATGTATTCCTTACCATTTCCAAATTGCTGATGTGTGGTCTTCGTTCTTTACGATGGACACTAGGGGGCAATAGAGGCATTTTGGCTTTGGCAAGCATCCATTTCCCCCCCCAACTGTCTCCTGTCTGCAGTCGAAGGAAAAAAAACCCCAAAACAGTATCTTCTGCAAATGGGAACAAGTGAGGCTTAGGTTAAAATTAATTCTAGAATAATTACTTTTAAAAAAAGAATAGTGCAGAAAAATTATGTTCTTGATGATCTGACAATATCATAACAAATATATTTACAGTTTTAAAAAAACTTTAATGCTTTTTAGAGCAGTAACAGCTTCCTGCGTGGGAATATCAAGGGTGTCCTGACTAAATGGCAGGAATATCAAGGGTGTCCTCTTTATAATGTAAGATGTAAGCCTGTAAGGAGAAGAAGTTTGTTTCTCTGATCACCAGAGTAATCCAATCTTTTGAAAACATGTCAGATCTTGTTACTTCCCTGCTTCCCTTGTTGTTTTCCTGTCTGTAAACCCTCCAATTTCTCCCAATCACGTTATTAAGCAGTCAGGGTTTCTTGCCTTGATCTCTAAAGCCCCGCATGACTTGGCCCCTCGGGTCTCTCTGACTTCACCCCTCCACGCGCTGTGTCTCGCTCCCTCTCGTCTGCCCTCACTGGCCTTCCTGTTTTCACAACCCGCCTGTGCCCTCTGAGAGCCTCTCTGTTTGCTCGTTCCTCAGTGGAATAACACTCCGAGTTTCTCATGGCTTCCTCACTCTGTTGGGGTCTTCATGCCAGTCATGCTTCTCTCACCACCTTCTAGAAGTCCCCTCACTGCACACCGCTGTTCTGCCTGTCGCTGCTTTGTCTGACATTGTGTTTATTGGTTTATTGTCTTTTTCCTCCCAGTAATGCAAGTTCCCTGAGGGCAGTTACATAGTCTCTTTTATCACTGTATCCCTGGTGGCTTGACAGGTGACTGGCACCTAGGAAAGGCTTAAGAAATGTTTGTTGAATGAATAGCCGTCCTTGGCTGTGGTCATTGTTACTTGTGCCCCTGACCGTTTTACCGAGTCAGGTTAGCCTCTGATCTCTGGGCACAGTTATCCTTTAGAAGCTCAGGATTCGACATTTGCCCCCATGTTTCCAGTGTGGCCCAGCCACGGTTTCCTTGTCGAAAGGCCGTCTGCTTTATAGCTCCCGTTGCCACCAGGGCTTTCGTGTCCTCTCAGGAGGGGGCCAGGAACAGTCTCCAGTTGTGGGTTCTTCCTGCAGCTGAGCACCGGCCTATTTTGTTCGACATTTTGTGTAACTGTGATGTGCATGACGCTGCTAGTTTGGACTATTTGTTTGCAGTCATTAATGTGCAGTGGGGAAGTTGGACGAGTTTATGCAGGCAATTCAAAGCATGATTTAAGTGCAATGAGGAAGGCAGGAGGGTATGTTTTATCTGATTGTTGGATTGTAGTTTCCTCAATTATAACTAAACTGTCAATATGATATGGATATATAGATCTATCTAAATGAGGTTCTAGAGATACAGATATATATGTAGTGAGTTGCAAGTCCAGCAGATGTAAACTTTCATTACATCTATGGAAGGGGTGTTAAGGATGTCTTTCACTCCACTCAAAGCCGTTGCCAAATGAGGATCTAGTTGTTAGTGAGTTCTTTCTTTATTTTTAAAATTATATTGTACTGTTTTTGCTATTACAGTTGTTCCAATTTTTCCCCCTTGGTCTCCCTTCACCCAGCACCCCTCTCTCTCTCAGGCGATCCATGCATTTACGTTCTTCAGCTGCTCCTTCACCTCCTTTCATCCGGCCTCCGCCTCCCCCTTCCGCTCTGACAGCTGTCAGTCTGCTCCCTGCTTCTGTACTCTGACTCTGTTTTGCTCTTTAGATTCCACATATAAGTAAGATCATATGGTATTTGTCTTTCACCAGAGTTCGTTTTTTTTTAAGATTTTATTTATTTATTTTTAGAGAGGGGAAGGAAGAGAGAAAGAGAGGGAGAGAAACATCCATATGTGGTTGCCTCTCAGGTGGCCCCCACTGGCAACTGGCCTGCAACCCAGGCATGTGCCCTGACTGGGACTAGAACTGGCCACCCTTTGGTTTGCAGCCCGCACTCAATCCACTGAGCTACACCAGCCAGGGTGGAGTTAGTCAGTTCTTAATTGAAAAAGAAAAAATTGGCAAGGATGATAAAGGGTTTATAACATGGGATTAAGAGCCTTTGAGAAAATTGATGAAGACCTTGAATATTTTTTGCAAAACATCCCTCTTAATTCTGCTAAAATCAGTCTATAAAGTCTGTGATGCCATATTGTGCTGTTACAAGTTTTAGTTGGAAGAATTACCCCATACGTCCCATAATATAATGCCTGATTCATTCTTCGTGGATTCTAAGATTTAACATGTTCTGAGATTTGATGCAGTTATGACCTAAATTTTGTTGAAGTTTAAATAAACTTGTACTAACAAATGTAAAATTTATTCTGAGGTATTTAAATATTTTTTATTTATTTTAGTTTTTTCCATATTTTGAGGTATTTTAGTCAAATCTTTTCTAATGCCCCCTCTTTTATGAAAATTTGGGTCTCCTTTTCAATTGAGTACTTTCCTTATAATTATGAGAAAATGTTATGTTCTCCCTTGTATCCTTTATTAGTTCTTATAGCCATACACTTTATTTCCTGGATTCACAGAAACCTTGTCCATCTCTAAGAAAAATCCCTTGGATTTTTTACTTCTTTCTCAAAACCTTTTTCCTTTACCCAAGGATATTTACTATCATTAGTATTTCCTTTATCCAGGGATATTTACTGTCGGTATTATTTACTATCATTAGTATTAGCATTTTTAAAAATGCATGCAGATATGACAACTGTCACAATACAATCCAACAAAATTGTTTTGAATGAAGTTAAAGACTTCATTCAAAGAAGTACTAAGCACTACTAGAGCCATCGTGTGGGAAAAAACCGAGTGAACTCTTGGGCCAACCCAGTACTTTCTATAAAATAATGAAATCTCTCTACTCTTTTTTCCCTCCCCTCCCCATCATTAGTATTGGGCTGGTCCAAAAGTTTTTTTTTTTAATGTTATCCATTCATTTTTAAAAACATATTTAATAGATTTTATTTATTTAGTTTTAGAGAGGGGAAGGCAGGGAGGAAGAGAGAGAAACATCAATGCGTGGTTGCCTCTCACATGCCCCCCACTAGGACCTGGCCTGCAACCCAGGCTTGTGCCCTGACTGGGAATCAACCTACGACCCTTTGGTTCGCAGTCCACACTCAATCCACTGAGCTATGCCAGCCGGGGCTGTTTGGTTTTAACGTAGTAATAAAATACACGTTTTTCATTTTCACCAATAACTTTATTGTACAATGTATTCACCATTTTTGTCCCACGACCTTCTGCCATCTTTCAAGCAACCTACTTCATAAATCCATCTTCCCCAAACTTTTTATCTTTTTGAGAAAAGAACTGTTGCAGGTGCCTTTTGCAGTCTTCCAGAGAACTGACATTTTTTTCCCTTTAAGAGAATTTTATAAAGACCAAAATAAATGGAAATCAAAAGATGTCATGTCTGGTGAATATTCGGATGAGTCAGAACTTCCCAGCCAAACTGTATGCCTGGTCATCACAGAAACATGTGGTCTTGTGTTATCCTGATGGAAGATTGTGTTTTCTGTTGACTAATTCTGGATGCTTTTGGGGAGCACTGCTTTCATTTGGTCTAATTGGCAGCTGTACCTGTTGGAATTAATCACTTGGTTTTTTGTAAGGAGCTCATAGCTCATAAAAGACACTCCCTTCCAATCCTACCATATACACATCATCATTTTTGGATGAAGACTGGCCAGTGGTGTGGTTGGTGGCTGTTCCTTTTGTTTGCCCCACTGTTACTTCCATTCCACATTATTGTAAAGTATCCACTTTTCATTGCCCGTCACAGTGGGTTTTAAAAACAGAACGTCTTTGTTACGTTTCAGTGGAGAATCGCATGTGGAGGTAGGTCAAGAAGGGGTGTGTGTGTGTGTGTGTGTGTGTGTGTGTGTATGTAACCCAAACATCAAAGCGATTAACATAACCAAGCTGGTGTAGATGATTTTCAGTGCTTGATTTGGATATTTTGAGCTCTCTCCCACATGGTATAACATTGATTGTTCTCAATTAACGTCTCGATTTGATCGCTATCGACTTCAATTGGCCTACCTGACTGTGGAGCACTGTCCAGCGAGAAACTTCGAGCATAAAACTTTCCAAACCACTTTTGGCGTGTTAGGTCAGTCACACTATCTTCTCCATACACTGCACAAGTCATTTTTTTGTGTGTGTTTCCGTTACATTTTTACCTTTCTTAAAAATAGTAAAGCATAATATGACAAAAATGTTGCTTATTTTCTTCCATTTTCAGTATTAAAATGGCTATACAAAAATTCACCAATTTTGATTTTTTTAAAAATGTATGCTCATATAAAAGCTGTCACAGTACAATCTAACAAAATTGTTTCTAATGAAGTTAAAGATAACTAAGGACTACTAGAGACATCTTATGGAAAAAGCCAAATGAACTCTTTGGCCAACCCTAAAGTAATGAAATCTCTCCTCTCTTTTTTCCCCTCCTCCTCTGCTCACAACACGGAGTTTTTTCCTCTCCACACTTTGTATTTTTTATCTTAGGTTTGGAGGTTTGAATTATTCACACTTCGTAATTCTTTTTTTTTTAATATAATTTTTATTTAATTCTTGTTCACGTACAGGTTTCTGTCTTATATTCCCAACCCTGCCCGCCACACTTCGTAATTCTATTAATAGTATTGTAATTGGCTCCTCCGAAGTCTTTCATGTGGTACTTATCTATGCAGAATCTCCTCTTTTTTGATCTTTTGCTTTTATTTTTTCCTTTCTTTACAGTTTTTGGTGTCTTCCAGTATATCCCTCACTTCTTGGCTCTGTTTCATTCATGTTTAATTTTATCTTAAACCTTTTTTTAAAAAAACTGAATTAAGTGTAATTAAAATTTTTTCCTATTTCTCAATCTCCATTTAATATGTTAAAATTTTACTTCGGGTTGCCTTACTGACTGGTTTTATTTTCTTCTGCCTTTCTAACTAGAAAGTATTCCTAAGATCAAGGGTTATGTAATTAGTTTTTGTACTCCTTTAAATGTTAAAGAAGACAGAAGACAGAAAAGGCACATCAGTTGTCCAGTTTAGTAGGTATAAACAACATACTTGAAGAATATATGTACCTTTCTGTTCATTGCAGCACTAGTTACAATAGCCAAGATCTGGAAACAGCCCAAGTGCCCGTCAGCAGATGAATGGGTAAAACAACTGTGGTACATTTACACAGTGGAATACTACTTGGCTATAAAAAAGAAGGAAATATTACCATTTGTGGCAGCATGGATAGCCCTAGAGATTAGCATGCTCAGTGAACCAAGCCTGAGTCTTTCTCTGACTGAGAAAGAAAACTGAATGGTCTCACTTATATATGGAATATAGTGAACAAAATAAAACTGATGAACAAATAGAAACAGAAGCATGGATATGTGGCACAGAGGCATGTCTTGGGTCTCTCAGCCCTCAGACAAGCATGAAAAGTTATTTCACAGTGTATTCCTGAGTTGTGTTACTGATCAATGTGCTCCAGGGTTCGAAGGTTATTCAGAGGTGGTTTGGGAAGCGCTACTCATTGAAGGATTGGACCCAGCTGTGAGAGATAGGAAATTGTCTTTTCTTTCTGCAATATTTTAGACATGTAACTTTACATTTTGGGGGAAAGATGTTAAACATTTGATAAGTGGTTTATCTTGAGCTTACCTAAAGTTGATCAAACCATTATTTTTTAGTTTTGGTAAAATATGCATAACATAAAATTTACAATCTTAACTATTGTAAACGTGCAGTTCAGTAGTGTTACATTGCTGTGCAATCGATCTCTGGACTATTTCGCTGTGTGAAACAGAAACTGTACGAGTTCAATGATATCCCCCAGTCTCCTTCTTTCCCTAGTCCTGGCAATCACCCTTCTACTTCTTGTCTCCATGAATTTGAACACCTCCTATAGGTGGAATCCTACAGTATCTGCCCTCTGTGACTGGCAGATTTCACTTACCGTGATATCCTCCAGGTTCGTCTGTGTATCAGAGTTTCCTTCCTTTTTAAGACTGAGTAGTATTCCCTTTTGGTTTATCCATTTATCTGTTGGTGGACCCTTGGATTGCTTCCATCCTTTGTCATGACCAATGCTGCTCTGAGTGTGGTGGGTGTACAGACATTTCTCTGAGATCCTGCTTTCAATTCCTTTGGGTATACAGGGTCTGTCCAGGAGATATCCAGCCATGTACTATGAAAAATAGAGACATTTACTGAAGAAGATACAAGATACAAGATACAAGAAACATTGTACATAGGACAATGACACTTCAGTCCCCTTCAAAGTAGTCACCGTGGGACCTCACACAGTTCTCCCTATTGCCATCAGCTACCCCATCATATTTTCCTGAATCTCACTGATGGTCTGAAATCTCTTCCCTTTCAAAGGTGGTTTTCATTTTGGGAAAAGCTAGAAGTTGCAGGGTACCTAATCTGGGCTGTAGTGGGGCTGAGTCACCTAGGTGTTAAAAAAAAAACACAAAAATTTGATGTTTCACAAAAAAACTGAATATTCAAACTTAAGGCAAAATTCAATGCAGATTCTTTGCTCTATTTGCTCAGTCATTTTGAATGTGATGGCCACACAGTACACATGCTCACTCAACAGTGTCTACCACCCCCACTGACTAGTGCAGTGAAGTTGTCATTGTTCACACATGCTCATTCCAGTCCACTCTCCTTGCTGCCAGGTTATATTGATGTTGTGCAAACTGTCTTGATATGTTGACAATGGCTGCAGTTTTTCCAGACAGACCGTGTATATTCAGAAGTGGAATTGCTGGGTCATATAGCAGTCCTATTTTGAATTTTTTTTAGGAACCACCATACTGTTTTCCATAGCAGCTGTACCATTTCCTTCCAGCAGTGCATAAAGATTCCATTTTCTGTACATAGTTGCCAACACTTCTTCTTTCTACTCTGTTCTTTCTTTTAAAAAATAATAGCCATCCTTCTTGGGTGTGACGTGGTATCTCACTGTGGTTTATATTTGCATTTATTTCCCTAATGATTAGTTATGTTGATTGCCTTTTCATATACTTGTTGGCCATCTGTATATTTCTTTGCAGAAATATCTAGTTAAGTCCTTCCTCAGTTTTTGAATTGGGTTGTTTAGTTTTTTGCTGTTGAGTTGTCGGAGTTCTAGATGTTATCAGATGCATGATTTGGAAATATTCCCCTGTTCTGTAGGTCACCTTTTCACTGTGTTGGTTGTGTCTTTGATGCATGAGCACGTTACTGATTTTTTGAAAACTCAACATCTCATCAAATCACATGGCTCACAACTTAAATTTTAGATTCTTGGCATTGTATACAATCTGGCTTCTAACTCACTCTCTGGATCTATATCTATATATACACACAGGATGGGGCATAAGTAAGTTTACGGTTGTGAGTACACCAAACAGTTTATTCTTATAATGTTCATTAATTATTGGATTATTTTTCATTATGAACAACTGTAAACCTACTTTTGGCCCATAGCTAAATAAATAATATATGTATACATGTCATATATTATACATATACATATATACATTGTACACCTATATATACACCCAACACATACACCCTTTCCCTTTTTCCTGCCCAGGAATTTACACTGTAGCCGTGCAAAAGTATTTGCAGTTCAGGAAGTATCAAGATTTATCTTATTCTCTTCTAGATGTCTTCCACATTCACCCAGAGAATGTTTATTTTTCCAAAGACATCTCAAACGTTTCTTACGAACCGTTTGGTAATCACACCGTGCTTCGCCAGGTGGAATGGAAGTGGACATTGAACTGGGTGTTCTCACAGCATCTGAAACACTCCAGTTTGCCTGTTTGTCTACCTGTCTGTGTTGCTTTAGTGGACTGACAGTTTTCTGTGAACAGCCTTTGTTGTTGGTCATTTTATCTTTAACTGTAGTTCCTGGTATGTGGTATGAGATTCAGTACTTAGTGTTTGTTAAGTGAATATATGATTAGTGAGTGAATGAGTAAGTGAGTTAACGTAAAGTCACCCTCATTGGATCTCCAGAGTTACACAAGAACAGACTCTGCTTCTGGTTGCGTTGGAAACCACTTTTGGGAGAAAGTCACTCTCATCTTCTAGCTCCTGGCTGGTGGTCCCTGTTCCCTCTAATTCCCAGCCACTTTGTGGCAGACTTGTGTTGCTAGGTAGACTTTTCATTGTGGGTTATAATTCCAACTCTATATGGTACGCAGTGAAAAATACATACCGTATATACAAAATTAAATTGCTTTTCCCCCCACTTTTTTATTGTTGTTCAAGTATTGTTGTTTCCATTCCACCCTCCCCCGCCATAAATTGCTTTTTGAACTAATGACAACTATACCCCAGAAAGGTTGTTTCTGACTTGCAAGTCCTTTGAAAACACTGTAAGGATCTATGTTGATGGGATTGCTCATGTTGTTCAGATACGTTTGCAATCGCTGCTGTTCCTGGGAGTAAACCAAGGAGCCTGGGAAATCCTCCTTTGCTTGGCATTGAAAACCAAACCAAACAAAAACTGGTATCTTTTCCCCTCTTCAATCGTGCCTGTAGCTCTTGTTATGAATTCTGGTAATAAATGACTTCAGTGAAGTCTTATAGTTTATGATGTCCCCTGGCAGGAAAACCTTGAAAATATTTCACTGTTAGAGCAAATTTTGCCCCAAGCCATATTTCAAAGAGTCATTAGTAAGAGTTCTGGAAAAAGAACAGTCGCCATCAAGCGATAGGGCTACCGAGAGATGGATTGCTGGCGGTTTGGATGATTTAGTTGTGCCAATTAGATGTGCTTTTTATGAGTTATGCCCTACATGATTTCCAGTAAAACTTTGATTTTAAATGTAAACAGCATTTATTTAAACATTTATTTTACTTCTAATGTAAATACTGAGTTCTGTGTTCTTGTAAGTTTTTCCTTTAAATGTCAGAAATTGTCTATATATAGGCACATCCTGCATTGAACTCAGTGAAATAATGCTCATCACCCCTTTTGGTGACTGTTTCTGTTTCCTGACTGATGAAGAAGTAATTAATTATGGAATGAAACACAGACTATAATAGATTCTTCTCTAAGTGAAACGTTGGAACTGTTCTCCTGTTTCTTGCAAGAAGACTTAGAACTTATGCATGAGATTTCACTGCTTACAAATATTGTCTATTGCAAATGGAGTAGTGACTTCAGTAATTTCATAGAGGGGTAGTCCAGAATTCCCTTGTCCACCTTTTAAGTTATTTTGGGGTTTGTGTTGGAATATTGGGATCTCTGAACTAGTAAGCCACGGTAAACCACACCGTAACCTCCTGGTCTGGAAATGCACTGCAGGTCTCCCGCGCTTCCTCGGGTCACTGTGCGGGATTTTGTTCGGTGTCTCTTGGTTCCTGATTGTCTTCTTCACTGATCTGGGAGGGGGCAGCGGACTTCAGTAACCTCGGAGACCCAAACAGTCAAAAACGAAACTGCCTTTACTTCCCTGTCCTTGCACCTTTCAACCTACTTTTCATCTGGGGTGTGGCCATTTGGTCTTCAGAGGCTTTCACTTTTTGGACATCTTCAATTATCCTCTGACTCTCACTCAGCAGGCTCACCTGATGGGTAGCACCTGTCCTTCTGTATGGACGTAAACATTCACGTTCGAAGGCAAATTAACAGTTACAGTCTAACGTGATCTACAATATAAAGTAGACCGTGGGCCATGCATTCATTCTGAAAGTCTTTGATTGCGTCTGCCACACCCAAAAGGTTTGTGGACTAGAGATCCAGCGATGATAGTCAGGTACCCAGTCTTTGAGAACTGTCCATCTCGTGGCTTGACGAGGGAGTGGTGGGGAGGGCGACGGGTCAGAAATGACAAGGTGCTGTGGTAGGTTCTGCGTTAGAGACAAGGAGAGGTTGGTTGTCAGAGCTGGAAATGGTGAGAAGTGGAGCAGACCACATCTGAACTGAGTCTGGGAGGACGAGTAGGAGTTGGCCAGGTAAAGGGGAAGAGAAGCCTGGGTGTGGACTAAGAGGGTGTGACCAGAGAGGTAGGAGGTGAGCTTTAGAATAAACGGTGGCTGTCACTTATTGAGCACCAACTTCCCGCCCAACTCTGAGTTAGGAGTAGGTGCCATTATCCTCAGTTTGCGAATGAGGAAACAGAGTCCTGACTCTCCTGAGGTTGTGGCGGGGTTCATGAGAGGCAGAGCTGCGTTAAAAACCCCGCCTCCTCCCAGGATGGAGGGGAAAGTTTAGTAGTCATCTCATGCTGTTGAAAGGTCAGGTGTGTGGGCTAAGTTCTGAAGGGTCCAGGGGCATTTATAGTGACTTATTTATTCATTTGAGAAATAGGTACTTCCAGTCTCTTTAAGTGCCAGGAACTGTGCTTGGCCTTAGGAATTAAGTGACAGGTGCCACAGTGTAGAGGTAGAAGAGGGTGAAAGAAAGTAGAGACCCTGAGCAAAAGCTCTAGTGTGAAGACTCTTGCAAAGGAAAACAGTGATACAGGAGTAACTGTGGGGGGTGTGTGTGTGTGTATGTGCATGCGTGCATGCACTTAATATGAGAAGCACTTTAACTGTTACATGCTCAGGAGAAAGAACCATAGCACGGGAAAATTTTAAGATACACTAGGAAGAACTGGTGATTGATTTGATTCATCAGAGGTCCTAAAGAAGGGATAGATAGGGACCAAAGTCTGTGAGATTGCACATATTTAATTAAGGAGGTTACAAGACAGTACTAGCGAGAATTTGTAGTGGCTGTAGAATTTTAATATGATTACCCTGCTCCTGGATAATGGAGACTTGACTAACCAAAACTTTTTATTCAGATGATCATTGTGACCTCGTTTGCTTTTTGCCCTCCATCTTTTATCTCTCCCAGTCATTCTGTCCGCACCCCTGTCCGTCACAGCAGTTGTTATGCTGGGTCCGAGTCATTGATCGCTCCCCTCCGACCGCATCCTTCTCGGGAGGGGCAGGTGATGAGTAGAGGCTCTCTCTGCTTCTACTTGGCATCTGTAATGAATGTTTATTGAATCCGTGGAGTGGTGGCTCAGGTCCTTATTTATACTGTATTTGAACAGCAGACTGTTTTTGTCTTTAAAGTTTTATGGGTTAAACTTAGTAATATAGACCCTGTACAGATTTTGTTTTCTATTATAAAGTAAGTACAAAAGTACTTTAAGATATGCCCGAGTACCAGCGAAAAGAGGACTTAAATATTTTGGATCCTGAGAAGGCCTTCTGGCTTTTCACACTCTAGAGAAATTTTTAGGTTTATCTTATTAGAGATTGAAGATAAATTCATTCCCAGCTCACAATGACCAATTGTAATCTATCTAAATGGGCAGAAATAAGATATCGTCACATTTTTAATTTCCTGATTTTTTAAAGCTTTGTGTAAAAAGTATATCAGTGATACAGTTTTAAAAAATTATCTTTCCTGTGAATGTGGTGTGTGCTTCCCGCCAGGATGTTATACGACTGACCAATGTCATGGAATTTCCTTTTTCAGAATCCTGTCCGAAGGATTCCGGACTCTCACGAGATCACGCTGAAGCACGGCACTAAAACGGTGAGTGTGGAAGTATGGTCTCTTCTCTCAGTGACAGGGCTCCTCGGGGGAAGTGGGCTGATATGCTAATATTTGTGTTAAGGCTAATTACACAGTCAGCTGATAACACGATGCTACAGACATTAAGGAAAGATTATTTTTCCATTCAGCCAAAACAGCCATTGGGTTTCCTTTAAAATGTGAACAATTAGTATTGTCATTGTTATTGTTGGCTTTAAAACCTCATTCTCTTTGCTATAAGAACATTACAAATGAAAGGAAGTTAAATGCAAGTACAGCTTTCTCTTTTATGGTGTGGGAAAATTTCTCATTATTCTTAGCTGTATTTCTATATTAGTAAAAGGCCTGAGTTTATTTTATAGATGAATGTTGAGATAAGAACTTAACATAAAATAGTCACTGTATTGCTCTTAGATTACATTAAGTTCTGGGCTTTATTTTTAATAACTTAGGGGTAGAAACTAATGAGCAGTTAGTAATAGTCAATTCTTTTTAAAATGATAAATTATAATAAGATACAAACTAAAAAGGTTCAAATAGGAGACCAAAATTAATTCATTAAACATTTTATGAGCTGTCATTACTGTTAGGTAAATTTCATAAAAATAATTATTTAATGTGACTGTGTTGAGTCATGTTGCCATGTTCTCATTTGTCCAACTTTGTTGAGTCGACTTCTTGGCGTGCCCATTGGCATTATTTATTTTGATAGTTTTAGGTTCATGTGTTTATACCTTTAGTGGTAAACTACCATGAAAGTTTTCCTCAAAATTGTTTAAGGAGAGAGCTGAATTGTTTGTGAGATTTCTACTTATATTCTAAAGCAGCTTAGTCTATCGTGTGGAATTGCAATGAAAGCTATTCTGGGTACATGGTAGATAAGCCGGGACAAAGCTAGTTATTAGAGAAATTAAACTATTTTTTTTTATTATTTGAAAGGAAATTATATTCATGGTGCCAAAATCAAACTCTGAAGAATGTGCTGTCCACTCTCATTTTCCAGAAGCAGGACAGTCGTTGGTCTGCACTTGCAATGCCTTTAAGATAGGAGATAGGGGAGAGGAAGGGAGTGGGGGTCATAATAAACTTTAAGTAGCTTTTCTCCAATGATTTTTTATTTTTCTTAACCAGGTTTCTGCTTTGGGTCTGGATCCCTCAGGTGCCCGCTTGGTGACTGGAGGATATGACTATGATGTTAAGTTTTGGGATTTTGCTGGAATGGACGCTTCTTTTAAGGCATTTCGGTCCCTTCAGCCCTGTGAATGGTATGTATCACTCGACTTAATACCTTCACATTTGAAGGCAGAGTGCTCTTGTCGTTGGATTCCATCTCTAGTGGTTTGAACCCAAATACAGACCTTTATTATTCAAATGAAAGTAAAATGCATCTTAATTTTTTTCATTTAGTGTCATCAACCTGTGTTTGAAGACATTTTCTGTCTTTTGTTGTCTTTAGAAATATACTTCTATTTAGAAATTATTACTCTGTCTAATTTAGTTTGAAACATCCCATAACTGCTGGGTAATCTGATGTTGTGTGTACGACGTATGTTAAGTGACACCCAGGCGCTCGTCCGCACTGCGTTGTGCGGGTGTGGTCAGCTAGCATTGTACTGGAAAAAGCTTTAATCTCTTGCTATCACAAGACATCTCTTATTCCTACTTTTGACCATATTTGATCTTTTAGCATATTGGATGCAAAAATAGATTTTTGTTGGTCAAACTGGAGTCTGGTTAACTTGCATAGTGTATGTTGGAAATGAGCTCTTGTTGAGGACATTTAGAGATGGTGATGATACATGGATTAGCTGAAATTACTTAAACCCACTTTTCTACTCTTGCATGAGTGAGGCGTAAAAATCTCGTTTTGCTTTTTAATCTGAACTATTAAGGATGGTGGTTGTTTTTTTTAAATTTTTATTTGTTTATTTTTAGAGAGAAGGGAAGGGAGGGAAAAAGAGAGGGAGAAAAACATGTATGTGTGGCTGCCTCTCACACGCCCCCTATTGGGGACCTGGCCCACAACCTAGGCATGTGCCCTGACTGGGAATTGAACCGGTGACCCTTTGGTTCTCGGGCTGGCACTCAATCCACTGAGGCACACCAGCCAGGGCAGGATGACGTTTTTGTTAAACTTAATATCCACCTGTTAACTCCAGAGTCTGTCAACTATATGGAGAAAGGTTCTGTCTCTAGACTGTTGGGTGTTTGCTTCCATTATTTATGAAAGTGGTAGTTGGAGCATCTCAATGGCTAGAGAGCTGAGATTTTTCTTAGGCCTGAACAACAGGTCATATGAATTGTTTTTGCCTACTTGCTAATGAATTCTTAAATAATAAGTATTATAGATCAGAATTGGGTCTCAGACTTCAGGTTTCTCTGGAAACTGCAGTTATCTATCAAAATAACCATTTTGACTAAAGTGGCTCTGGTCAGTTTTCCAACGAATCGTATTGTCTTGTAAATTTTGAAGTCATAAGTCTTAAACACTCTACAACAGACTTGAGAATTCTCTAAATAACAGAGCAGATCCATAATCAATTGGAAATGGAAAAATAAAATGGAAAAAAACTAGTATCTCCAATAATGTCTAGATTTAAAATAGCTTTCGCGATTTAAATTAATAGCGTGTTATCTTGAGTTAGTATGTTGACCTTTTAAAAATGCACTTAAACTATGCTGTTAATCCCTTTCCCCATATGATAGTGTCCTGATTCACAAGGGGACTGTGCTCTCCTTCCCCTTCACGCCTGTCCTCTGACTCGCTTGGGACTGCCCCCTGATGTCAGCCCTGACAGAGCCAATGGTCCCCTCTGAATAGGCCACATGTCGTGATTCTCAAGCCAGTGCCCTGTTACTAAATTATGCCATTCCCTGCACTTTCATAATTGAAAATTCAGAAAAGCCCAAGAACGAGCTTATTTTTCTCCCATAATTGTTGCATCCTGTATATAATAGCTGTCAAATATTAGCTGGGAAGAAAGAATTCTGACGATTCTTATAGAAGTAACGTGAACTCTGACACTGTAAACATTATATGAACGTTACTCTTTTAAATCATGAGAACTGTTTAACTTTGCCGTGTTCGTCTCTAATCTCCAAATAATGTGACCACTTTTTATGACAATGGTTTTTTCATCAGTGTGTCTATCTATATCTGTAATCTACTTTTTACTGGGAAAAATTTCAAACATAGAGAAAAACAGAGGGATAGTTTAACAGCCACTGACCCTTTACCTTGCTTTAATAGTTATGAACATTTTTCTGAATTTGCTTCACTCATTTTGTAATTTTTGAAGTATTTAAAAGTAAAGACAGATATAACTTTTACTTTGAAATACTCCAGTTTACGTTTTTCAAAAATAAGATATTTTTATAATTGGACAGATATGTGCAAAAAACGAACCTAGACCACTAGCTTACACAATACCAAGAATAAACTCAAAATGGATTAAAGACTTAAATGTAAGACTCAAAGCCATAAAAAACCTAAAAGAAAACATAGGCAGTAAAATCTTGGATATTTTTCCTAGCAGTATTTTTTTCTGATACATCTTTTTGGGCAAGGGAAACAAAAAGTAAATAAATAAATAAACAAAGGGGACTGCAATCAAACTAAAAACTCTTTGCACAGAAAAGGAAACCATCAACAAAATGAAAAGACGGCCTACCTGAATGGGAGAACATACCTGCCAGTGGTATACCTAAGGGGTTAATATCCAAAATTTATAAAGAACTTGTACAACTCAACACCGAAAAAAACAAACAATCCAATTAAAGAATGGGCAAAGGACCTAGACACTTCTCCAAAGAGGAGATACAGAGGGCCAATAATTATAAATGAAAAAATGCTCAATGTCACTAATCATTAGAGAAATGAAAACTAAACCACGATGAGATACCTCTCACACTGTCAGAATGGCTACCATCCATAAATCAAGAAACAACACATGCTGGAGAAGATGTGGAGGAAAGGGATCTGTCTCATCCTGTTGGTGGGAATGCAGGGGGGGCAGCCACTGTGGAAAACAGTATGGAGTTTCTTCAGAAAGTTAGAAATGGAACTGCCTATGATGCAGCGATTCCACTTCTGGGAATGTATCTAGAGGAACCTGGAACACTGATTATAAAAAAATATATGCACCCCTGTGTTCCTTGCAGCACTACTTGCAATAGGCTAGATTTAGCAGCAGCTGAAGTATCAGTGAGTTGGTGAGTGGAGAAAAAACTGTGGTACATTTACACAGTGGAATACTACTCAGCTGTAAAAAAAAAGAAGGAACTCTTACCCTTTGCAACAGCATGGATGGACCTGGAGAGCATTATGCTAAGTGAAATAAGCCAGTCAGAGAAAGACAAGTACTGTTTGATTTCACTCATATGTGGAATCTAATGAACAAAATATATAAACAAACAAAGTAGAAATAGACTCATGGGTACAGAGAACAAACTGATAGATGTCAGAGGGGATATAACACAGAGACTTGAACTATTGTGGAACTGTGCACTTGAAACCTGTGTAATTTTATTAACCAGTGCTGACCTAATAAATTCAATTAAAAGTTTTTAAAAATAATAAAAACAAGAATACAGACATTTTCCTATATAAACATACTTTCATTATTGCTTCTAGCAAAAGTCTGTAGAATTCCTTAAGATTCCAATAACCATTCCATGTTTAAATTTCCTGATTTGCCCTTAAAATGTGTTTTTTTAATTTAAATTTTTTGATTTTATTTATTTATCTTTAGAGGGGAAGGGAAGGAGAGAGGGAGAGAAATATCAATGTATGGCTGCCTCCGGCGTGTCCCCCACCAGGAACCGGCCCGCAACCCAGGCATGTGCCCCTACTGGGAATTGAACTGCGATCGTCTGGTTTGCAGGCCCATGCTCAATCCACTGAGCTACACCAGCCAGGGCTAAAATGTGTTTTAATGCCGGTTTGTCAAGCATGGATCTAATCCAGTAATGTACATTGCATCTGTTTTGTACCTCTCTTACATATCTTTTGATCTAGAACAATGTCGCCTCCTCCTGTATCTTCCCCATGATTATTGTTAAACACACAAGTCCAGGTGTCCTCTATAAGCTTCTTCCCCTGACCTTCCAATTGCTTCCTTGTGGCATCATGTAACTGTTTCTTTATCTCCGGCATTGCCTGTAGAAGATGCCACGGCTTGATTATCATCCATGTTTTATCACATCAGGTGGCATGCACTGTCTAGTCGTTGCCACCATTAGTGACTAGGAATTAAGGTCGGTTTTTGAATTAAGTTGGTGACATCTGATTCCTCCATTGTACAGTTGGTATTATATACTTGAGATAGGCAAGATACTTTGCAGGGAGATACTTTGGTACAAAGTAAATATCCAGATTCTTGTCATCCCTTCACTTAATAAGTTTAGTATCTGTTGATTATTTGTACCTAAATCAATGATTTCAATGAGGGTTGCAAGTTGGTGGTTTTCTAATTGTTATTTCATCTGTGTTTGTTTGCTGGCATTTTTCTAAAAGAATTTTCCCTCATTAACTAATATGATTTGTTATCCTGAAATACAGTTTATACTGGAGAAGCAGAATGAATGCTTAGTTATTTCCCTTTAATTACCCATTTTCAGCATGGGGGTTAGTGGTGATAAATGAGGCACTGTTATTGAGTGGTGATGGCTTTTTTTTTGCTTTTTCTTTCTTGAGCATCCGTATTTATGATTTTAAATTTTTCATGTGTTTCAGTCAATTGCAGTCATTATTCTTTTAGATGTTCAAATTGTCCCCGATTGGGCCAGTGGGAGTCCCTGATTGCTGGGTAGTTTCGACATGGCCTCATTAGTCTTTACAAGCTTTCACTTATTTTCTGGCATAACATGGTGGAGACTTTCTGGTACATTCCTTTCCAAGTCCTGGAGTCAGTACGTCCCGTGGAGACATCTTTTTTCTTTTTCTTTTAGTGGAAATGGTATTTAGAGACCAAACCTGGATGTTACGCACGCTCATTGGTGTTGGGGTATTATAGTTCTTGAGCTTCTCGGTGGAGAGAGGAGGAAAGTATAGATAGATATGTGGGCATGCACGAGTGCTTAAATGGCAGGGTCATATTGATATTTCCATGTCGAAATCTCCGTAAACTTCAATAATTTCAGAATATTTCTTAATTTATGGAAAGTTTCCGTGATGGTTCAGAATTCAGGTATACCCCTAGCACAGTTTCTTCTTTTGTTTGTTAACACCTTATATTATCACAGTACATTTGTGACGGTTAACCCAGGGTTGGCATTACTATTAAATAAACTTAATTTGGGTTTCACTTTTTAAAAAAGGGTGTTATTTATTTATTTTTAGAGTGAGGGGAAGGGAGGGAGAAAGGGAGGGAGAGAAGTGGGCATGTGACAGAGAAACATCAGTTGGTTGCCTCTGGTATGTGCCCCAACCGGGGACCGATCCTGCAACCCAGGCATGTGCCCTGATCAGGAATGAAACCGGTGACCTTCTGCTTTTCAGAACAAAGCCCAACCAGCTGAGCCATGCCGCTTTTTTCCCTTTCTTTTTCTTTTTTTAAAGCTAATATTCCTTCCCAGATACCACATTCCATTTAGTCTTCA
Source organism: Sturnira hondurensis (assembly GCF_014824575.4). Taxonomy (NCBI): domain Eukaryota; kingdom Metazoa; phylum Chordata; class Mammalia; order Chiroptera; family Phyllostomidae; genus Sturnira; species Sturnira hondurensis. The sequence continues at coordinate 38,801,435 of NW_028087015.1, forward strand.
CGATAGCTTCTCAGGACTGACATTTTTGAGTCGTCCTAGTCAGCAGTTTTGTAGAATGCGCCTTGATAGTGTTTTTCTGATGTTTTTCTCGTGGTTAGACGGGGGGCTGTGGGTTTTTTGAGCCTGAACGTGACAGAGGGAAAGTGCCCTGCGTATCACATAGCACAGGTTTCTCTGCTGTGAAGATTCTTTGTCCTCCCCTTCCCATTTGTTGATAAATGCTGCTCACACTTGGAAAAAAAATAAGCTTTACCTCCTGGAGAAAGTGGTGTTTACATGAACTACTTGGAATTCTTCTGTAAGGTAGAATTGTCTCTTTATCTATCTAGCTAGCTATCAGTTTGTTTTTTACTGGTATCAACTACTGGCTATTTATTCTGTTCCTTAGGTTGTAAGCCAATATTGTGTTACTTACCGTAGTTTGCTGTGTCTAATGTGCACCCACATTTTTTACCCAAACTTTCAGCAAAAAAAATCATTTGTTTTTATTTTGTAATTCTATCATTTATTTATTTATATTTATACTTGTTTTTTGTATTTTAAAGGAGTATTAGCATTTAGTTTTGAACATATGCTACAAGAAATTTTATGTGACAAATAATTACCGAACACAAGAACAGATATGAGGCATTTCAGGTACTACCCATGTACGATGTGCATCCTTATTTTTCTCTCAAATCCTCAGGGCAAAAACTGCACATTATATGCAGCAAAATAGGGGTATTTTGTCTCAGATTGTTTCAGTTTTGACCATTGGGAGCTATTTCAGTTTGGCTCTTATGTTCTTTTCTTTGACATTCCTCTTTTTAATATTTATTTGTTTGCTTGTTTATTAGTGCTTCCTTTCTAGGTACTCTTAAGATGCTCTAGACTCATCTTATGTTTTCTCCTGCCCCAGTGCTAGAATCAGTCATATTTCCTAGGAGAATGTTATCAGAAAACAAGAGCTAAGTTCTCAATGTGCTTCTTGCTCTCGGGCTGTCGCTACTCTTAGGCCTCAGACAGCAGTGCTGGAGTATTACACAGCATGTGTACTGCACCTGCCCGTGCACTGTGTCTATAATTGCTTCTGTATCCTTTTGCATCTATTGTGAGCTGAATAGGCATTCATACTCATGTATCTGACTCTAATCCAGGACACATTGTTTCATTCCAGCCTCTCCTGTTCTTCCTGCTCAGAACCTTCAACTTCCCACCAGTGAGAAACCTGACTCCCATCACCTATCCATATATGTATTTGTTTAACCCCAGCACACATGTAATGCAGTTTCAGAATTGTAAATCTGTATATCACTGTTCCAATTTAAATTTAACATACAGAATGTTTACTTATTGTCTTTGATTTTCATACTCAAATTCAAAGATAGAACATATTCTTGAGAAAAGATATTCTTGAGAAAAGACCTACTGGTCAAAACTAGGGGTTGGCAGAGTTTTTCTGAAAAGGGTCTGAGAGTCAGTATTTTAGGCTTTGTAGCCCACAAATGCTCTCTTAGGATTTATCTTTGTGTGCCTGTCTGTATCTTATAATATTAACTTGGTTTGACATTAATTTTTAAGTTAAGACAAAAGGTGCACTATAGGTACTCACATTTTTTGTTCAAGTTCATTGCCATTATTTTGTTAGCTCATTTTTCCAGTTTTTGATTCTGACATACAACATATCAGCAATCAATCCTTGTTTTTTGCTAATTGCAAATTTGATAAATGTGGAATAAGTTCTTCAATTGATAACTGTCGAATGCAGCAAAATCACACTTCGATGTGCCATTAGAAGCCTTTATTTTGACATTGATCTTTTAAACAACTTTTTTATTAAGTTATTCACCCATATGAGAATCCATTCATACTTAAAACCAAGCTAAATTCTTTTGTAATTTTTGTCACATCCATCTACATTTTTCCTGTATCATCTGCCAAGAATATTTGAGGAAATTTGTTGACTGTCTTGAAAATATGAAAGCACAGGAGGCTGTTTTCAGACCATCTCCTCACCTGCAATAGCAGATGTCCGATTTTGGTGGATATCCAGGAAAGGAGACAGCGTTATGGTGAATAAGTGGGTGTCAGCCACGCACTCACACACGGGGGACCCCATGGCCATTCAGCAGGGAAGGGAGAAGTCCTGAGTATGGGAGTGAGCCTGAGGTTGGGTGGCGTGGGTTTGGGTGCCTCTGGTGAATTTCTCCGAAGGACTTAGGGTGCTGTGGTGTGTTTGGCCTTGTTCTCGCTGCCCTGGGCACCTTAAAAAGACTGATGTTAAATGTTTTCTTGATCTACCATCATGAAAATCAGTTTAAAAAGTGCGTTTCTTCCCTTGTTGCCCAGCATCTGCGATGCATCTTCTGTTTTCGGTGTTTTGAAGTCTGCCTAGTAGCTCGTTTTGAACTTCTGCCCAGCAGCACTGTTAGGTTAGCCGATCTCTAGTTTCCAAGTCTCCCTTTGTTCCATCTAGTGAAAATCAGTGCCACCTTTTCTCGGATCCCATCTGCTGGTCTTTTCTTTTTCCCTCTACATTTTCTCGCAGATTCTCACAAACGTAGGTTTGAGTGAGAAATCCTTGAGATCAAACTCTTCCTTTGGACGTATCCTCTATACAAGAGAAAATGTAGATGGAGGAGCATTTTTCATAAAATACTACTTTTTTGGTTACTTAGGTACTCAAGTTAAGGATTCTCTACCTTCTATGCACTTAACAGTGGATGTGGAGTGGTCGAGAACTTGCATTTCTGAGAAGGTCCTGTTCTTGTTAGAACAGGGGTACCTTGTTAACGTGGTGTACCTGTTCTTAGGACACACTTTAAGAACCAGCGTACTTATTAGCTGTTCCCTCATGGATAGACTTTAGCATTGTGGCCACTTTCTCACTATTGCAAATAAATGATGAATGGTTCTCTTTGTACCATGGAGTGTTTCTCAAGAACAGATGGCCAGAAGTGAAGTGCCATTGGTGCATACTTGAAGGTTCCGGCGTTGCCGAAGGGCCCTGTTTCAGTTACCCAAGTTGTAGAATGCCACGTGGCTTATCCCTGCAGGACGAGGAGGCAGCGCAGCCACCTGCTTTGCAGTGTCTGCGTGACCTGAATGACGCCTTCCCAGGGCCAGCCAGCGCCGGACTTGGGGAGGAGTGGTGTGACTGCTCTTTGATCGGGACGCACATTATGGACTGGAGAGCTGGCAGACAAGTTTGTGCCGTATGCGGTTACTCAGTTAGTGTGCTACAGCAGCTAAATTTGAGCTGTATTCTTGGGGCCTGCTATTATTTATATAGCTGAAATTCATGCATATCAGAACCACACAAAGCAAGGATTTCCTGTATTTGACATGAAAAAAATTTTAAAAATTCAATTGTACACGTATAAACAATTTATTCATTGTAAAAAATAAATTGTATGTCTCTACTCTGATCTTTTGGTCTGCTGACAGATTAACAAGTTAATGATTAGTTTGGAGATTCATAAGGCAGGTGATTTGCTTTAATTTGGGGGATAAGTTAGTCAACCAAGTGTGCAGTCACAGCAGCACAATTTCATATGCAATACGTATTGTTGTATTTTATTTTTATTATTTTTGCTTTTTTAAAACATTTTGTTTATGCTAGTATAGTTGTCCTCATTTCTCCCCCCCTCCCACCGAGCCCTCCCCTACTCCCGCAGGCAGTCCCCACACCGGGGTCCATGTCTGTGGCCACATATGCATAAGTGTTATTTCAAGTGTTGTGTATTTATTCTATTCACATCTGAGAAAAATTTTTGCAGTTTTTATTACCATGTGATGGGTTTTTTGACAGTTTGTTAGTTGTTTGTGTCAAATGTTCACCCTTTCCAACTGGATGGATTCTGCTGCTTTTTATCAGATGTTTCTTGTGTTAAAGCAATTGCTGTTGGACTTATAAACGTTAAAGTGAATTTCCATTCCAGAAGTTCTAACTGTGTTAATTCAGTACCTTATTGTTTTTAATGAATGCTTTAAAAATCCCATTTATTCACGTATAATTTCACGTAGTGCGTAATCCATTCTTTTTAAGTTCTGTGGTTTTGAGAATTGTATACAGTCATATTACCAACACCATAGTCAAATTATGGCCATTTTCATTATCCCTAAAAGCTCCTTCCAGCCATTCTGCAGTCAGGCCCTCCTCTTGACCCCCAGGCCACCACTGCACTGATCTTGTTGTTGCCTCTACCAGTAGTTCCCCCCTTTTCACCGCTGTGTAGTACTCCCTTCTACGAATGGATGATAGTTTATCTGTTCATCAGTTGACAGACATTGGGGTTACTTCCATGTTTTAGATATTATGAATCAGCTGCTATAAATATTTCCATGTAGGTCTTTTCATGGATGTTTTAATTATCTTGGATAAATACTTAGAAGCGAATTGCTGGGCTATATGGTGTGTGTGTGTGTGTGCTAACTGTGTAAGAAGTTGCCAGGCCTTTACAAAACACTGTCTGTTTTGCTTTCTTAGGAGCAATGTACGAGTCCTAGTTCCTTCACATTCCGACCTGTACTTGACATTATCAGTATTTCTAAATTTAGCCATTCTTTTGGGTATATAGTGATATGTAATTGGGTTTTAATTTCCTTAATTGTTAGTGATGTTGAACTTAACTTCTATATCCTTATTTGCTCTACATTTATTTTCTTCGGTAAAGTGTTTGTTCAAATTTTTGCCCTTTAAAATTGTTTTTTTCCCCCTTGGGTTGGTCGATAAAGTTCTTTATAAGATATGTGTACCACAAATATTTTCTCTTAGCCTTTGGCTTGCTTTTCATTTGCATAATACTGTCTTCTTAAGAGCAGCTTTAATATACTTTTAAATATTGTTCTTTGTCCTTACCTATTTTCTGCTTGTTAGTATGTAAGCCATGTTTTCTTGGCATTTCTCTTTTCTTTAATGGCATTTTTTTTATTGTTGTTCAAGTACAGTTGTCTCCATTTTCCTCCCACCCCTCTCCCCCATCCCATGTGAAACCATAAATGACCCTGAGTAGCCGCAGCAATTTTGAAAAAGAACAAAGTAGGAGGGATCACAATACCTGACATCAAACTATGTTACAAGGCCATGGTAATCAAAACAGTCTGGTACTGGCATAAGAACAGACACATAGGTCAATGGAACAGAATAGAGAGCCCAGAAATAAACCCAAGTCTCTGTGGTCAATTAATATTCAACAAAGGGGGAAGACACATAAAATGAAGTAAAAATAGCCTCTTCAACAAATGGTGTTGGGAGATCTGGACAGTTACATGCAAAAAAATGGACATTTTTTTTAGATAGAAAGATTTCTGCAGATATTTATGAAAGGAAAAATGATTTCCCCTAAATCCAAGTTTGTAATATATAACTTGCATATCTATATTTTTCAATTACTAGGGAAAGTTGCAGAGGTCACACCTGGGAATGCATGTGTATGACATGGGAGAAACGGAAACTTTCATTTTCTTCTTTTACATGGGATGGCAAAGCAGTGATGGCAAAGCTGCTTTCATAATTAAAATGATATTCTTCAGAAAAGAAAAGACATTGTAAACAAAATTAAAAGACTAGAAACTCAAAAAAAGTTGAAATACAAATTGAAAGTAATGGGCGGCTGTTCATAATCCCTAGAGTTTCTACAAGTCAATAAAGAAAGGGGTATTTGAAAATTAAAACTGGTCAGAGAAAATGAATTAATAGACAGTAGAAGAAATACAGCTGTGGGCCTGGCAATGATGGAAAACATCCACGCTGTCCTGTGTGGGGCGGCGGCAGGGAGGGGTACCTGTCTCTAAGCTTTTCTCTCCCGGGACAATTTGACAACATCTATTAAGGTGTAAGCTGTGAACTGTGGTGATAGGGTTCGGAGAGCTACGCACATTCAGACATTGTTGGTAGGAGTGTAAATTGTACCAGTTTGTGGAGGGCAGTTTGGCATTATCTTCCAAATTCCAGACCCAGGTACTCTGACCCAGTAACCCACGTTTAGGAACTTCTCAGATGTACCCACCCATGGAAATGACAGGAGTCAGTTTATTTATTGGAGCATTGTATGTAATACTAACTTTATGTTTTCTTGCATTTTATTTTTAGAACAAAAAAATGACAGTCTAAAAATACCCTTTTTCCTTACAAATATTCACAGCTAAAGTCTTTGTCTTTTATGCTCTAGAACAGTGACTAGTGAATTACGACCAGAGTGTGGAATCCAGTTGATGGCCCGTTGTTTTGTGTGGCATTTGGACTAAGAACTTGACAATTTTACAGGACTCTAAACGAAAGTGTAGCAAAGAATACATGGCAGATTGTGTACGGCCTGCAAAGCTTACCCCCCGTGACTTTGCTCGTCCTGCCTGGTGACAAACAGGCCAAATAGGTTCCTCTTACATCTCACCTCCCTAAAGCTGGTAGCTGGTGGACTGAGCCTGCGGCCCAGGGGGTTCCACCTCTGTGTGGTGGGCACTGCGCTTCAGGGAGGCCATTCTGTTCGGTTTCTGACCGGCTGGTACGTCTTTGTTTCGTCAACCCTGTGTCTCCTGCTGAACATGTGTCTCAGCTGCCCGCTGTCTCATGTTGTGACAACGGTCTCCACAAGGGGGGCCTTTCTCCTTTGAGACCCGGCTGCCCCAGGGCTTCGTGGCTTGTGGGAGACTTTCCCACGAGGCTGTTGCATCCTTTTAAGGAAGTGTTTTTCTAATCACTCTGATCCTTTTCTAATAGAAACTTCTGAATAGTTTCTACCTTTCATTGCTGTTTCAGTTTCCACCTCTGATGTTCCTCCCTTCAGGTAATCGGAAGGCGACCTCGGACGGAAATTAGTAATAATAGTGGCAACTCCTTGTTTCGTGTGCCGTGGCCGGTACCGTCGTGTGTACTGTGTTAAGTCCTCACTCAGTCCTATAAATGCTATTCCTGCTGGTTTTTCAGTGGGGAAACCAGGACCAGCGGAGTTGCACAGCTCGTGTGCGAACTCTGTGTCTCGGGAGCACCTCGGTCTAGTCTGCCGTCTGGTCTGGTCTCCTGATTTTCCAGAAAAAAAACACCCTTCCTTCTCAGGCCACTGGCGCCAGAAGCTTGCTCACCATCACGCAGCTGGTTAGCAGCAGAGCGAGGGCTTGAATGCCTGGCATCCGTCCGGACTCGCATTCCGGTGCGCTTTTCACTGCATCAGGACACCTTGGCTCCTGGGCCCCAAGTGACAGCCCCAAGCAGCTGTGTTTATCTGCCTTGCATGTCTCAGCTTGTTTTGCTAGCGGGGCAGAAACTACTTAAAAGGATCCTCAGTCTTCACCTTTCCACTCTCCTCCACTTGCACTCACTCCTGCTCCCCCATGAGCAGCTTCACAGAGCTGTGCAATGTCCCTGAGCCTGCCTCTGGTGGCAGAGTGACACCCGAGACAGCACTCACTTCCTCGCGACTCCAGTGCCTCCTCAGGACTGGCTTCCCCTCTCTTCTCTTTGATTGGAGTCTTAGTTGTTTAGGCAGGAATTTGAGGAGCAGGTGCTGTGCCCCTTGAACAAGCCCTTTAATTCTCCTTCGTGCTGTGTCTGATAGCTCTTAATCCCGTCCTTTTAACTCTGGCCGGCAGAACGGGATCGAAGTGGGGCAGGAATGGCGAGGTCCATGCCGAGCCTTTCATTTTAACGTTGGCCGAGAGAGCTCCTGAAAAGCAGTGAGGCGGAGGGAAACGCTGCGTTTTCCTAGAATGCGAAGGCAGCGAGGTGATTGCTGGTGTGGGGTCACTGCGCTTTTGTGTTTCCTTCCAGATGTGAGTAGAGCGGTTCGGTGGAGCAAAAACCAGAGAAATGGAGCTGTTGACGTTTTTCACTACCATGTCGTCTTAAATCTCACTGTTTTATTTTAGATTTTCCTTCCCATTAGGAAATTAAAATGATACACCAGACAAAAAAGTGATAGTGTCGCTAAAGTGAAAAGATCCCTTATAGTACTTTATCTTTGTGGTTAGTGAGGAAAATGAAGACTTCCCCCTAATGGGAGTACCGCAAACAAAAGTATGCCTCGTGAACCGACTGGTTCATTCTCCTCTACTTTAGAAGACCTTGATTTAGCAATCTGAGCTATTTAATTATCAAAGATTTGTTTGTTTATATATAAAAAATACTGGGCTAAGCAGCCTCTAATTTTCTCAGGTCCTAATTAATTGCTTGCAATTTGGTGTATCGGTCAGTGTCTGCTTAGGAGAGAGAAGTCCCACAGTAACTGAAACGGGACGTTTGTAATAAAGAATTTCTGGCTGTAACAGCGGAGAGGAATAATGAGGGACTGGATACTAAAACATAAGGAACACTCTACAGATTACTGGAACCACAGACAGAAGGAGCAGCCAGTACCCCCGGTGCAGGGTTAGAACATTCAGTGGGGAGGTGTCCCTTTTTACCGACCTCATTGGAGAGGACAGGGCTGTGGCTCACTGGACAGTGAGGACGTAGTCGTGCTGTTAGGACAGTAGAACTTGCCAGAAGCCTGTTTCACCAGGGTCCCGCTGCTGCAAAACCACGAGGGAGGCGCTGGGCGAGGCTCCTGGTGCCTGCAGCTGCGGCTGGGCACTTCAGTAGCCTGGCAGTGAGTGGAGAAGCGGCACTGCCGCAGGGGCCAGGTCCCAGAGAGGCCGTGTGCACTGCAGGAACCCACCGGGAGGAGCGCACAGCCCGGTCAGAGAAACACTGGATCTGCCGTCTCCTCCACCCGAAAAACTGAACTTCACACCGATTGGCAAAGGACAAACATTCGATGGGCCTAAATCCATTTCTGCAGAGCAGGCAGTAAAGGTTGAATTTGGAGCTGAGAGGCAGAATTTGGATGGCTGGAACACTGGATCAAACATCTAATTTGATATTATATAGACTCACGTTTAAATGTGGGACCCTGGTCAGAATTTTGCGGAGGATACCTCATTGCATCCCAGTCTCTCGGGAAGGCGGCCAGAGAGGCCCTCCTTAGTTAGGATGGAAGGGCCCAGGCAGTATCCCCGCTTCAGCTTTTCTGGGTCGCTTTTTCATAAACGTCTTGTGTGGGAGCTTCAACCTCTCACCTGGACCCTTTCTGATGTTGGGCCTTGTGGTGAAGTTCTCCACACTGTCACTCATCCTAGCCTCAGAGCCGACACAGACCTTTGTTTGAGTTACCTTTGCTGTTAGAAGCAGGACTGTGAATCAGTGCACTAAGAATGACTTTTTGAAGAATAAATATTCCAAAAACTATCAGCTAGAATTTCATCATTTGAAGAGAAGCTGTCAGTGTGAATTTTGAACAGCAGTGTCTAGTTGGTCAGGGCTGTGCAGAGGGTAAGTCGTTGGTAAGCATCTGATGTGGCTTTGGTGACTAGCCAGGAAGAGTGATATTATTGAGATAAGACCTAGCTAGATACATAAAGGTTAATTTTTTATATTTGTTCTGTTTCTAGAAAACAAAGTTATTTTCTAAAATACCCATTTGTTTCTCAGCCTTGAAATTATAGATTTAGAGAGTAAATTGGACTAAATGGTCTAACATTTTGTTAAAATTGTCTTATTGCTGGAGTTTATTTTATTTTGAGATTGGCCTGTTAGGATAAATCATAAAGGAAGGTATGAAGACAGAGGTTCATTTTTATTTTTGATAGAGAAACTTTATGTTTGGGACTTTGATTATTAAGTTGGTTCTTCGTAAGAATTCTTTATGGGTTTGTTATTAATGTCTATTTAAGCTACATAATGTCTTGCTTTCCATTCATAGTGATTTGGGGATTTCTTTTTAAGAGCATGGTACCTGTGATAACATACTTCTGAGACTGCCCTGCTGGGATGGTGTACCATGCCATCTGTGAAAAATGATATATACCAGGTTTTAGCAAAGTGAACGAGAAATTTTTACCTAAGGAGTTTACTTCAATTGTCTCTCTAAATTTGTGACTGAAAGTCACATTTAGGGTTTACACAATGACTTCTTTTTAAAAAAATATTTTTTAAAGATTTTATTTATTTATTTTTAGAGGGGAAAAGAAGGAGAGAGCGAAATGTCAATGTATGGTTGCCTCTGGTGTGTCCCCTGCCAGGAACTGGCCTTCAACCCAGGCATGTGCCCTGACTGGGAATCGAACCGTGATCATGTGGTTCTCAGGCCTGAGCTCAATCCACTGAGCTACACCAGCCAGGGCCACAATGACTTCTTTAGTACTGGTAGTATTGTTGTCCAAATGGACTTATATGCATTTCAGTAAGTTTTTTTCTTTTGTTTTAAATCGGCATTTTACTTAACTGTGTATTTCACTTTTTCATCTATTTTATGAGGCAGTGAGAATCTCCCATTGTTCTAAAGTTGAGATTGTCTTATTTTTATTTCATACTCTTAACAGCTAGACTGCTCACTGCACTAGCCACCACTCATATATGTGACTATTTAAAGTAAAATTAAGTAAAATTAAAAATGAAGATGGCTAGTGGCTGCTGTGGTGGACAGCACAGGTGTGGGACACTCCTTCATCACAGAAAGTTCTGGGGGACAGTGCTGGGTCACAGAGCATACGAAGGTAACGGAGTCACACACGGCGTGGGGAGAGAGTAGGTTTACAGTTGTGAGTAGGCGAAACAGAGTTTGTTCTTCGCTGTCGTTAATTGGTCACTGTGTCTTCCCTGGGAATGGTGCTGAGCCTGCTTTCGCCCCGCCCTGCGTTGCAGTAGTTGGTGTGCCAGCCTTCTTCCTCTCTGAGGGATGGCTCTGTCACTTTACAGTCCCAGTAAGAGCTTTCCAGGCTCCGTGAGGATTTTATAATTTACCCTTTCTGGTTAAAGTAATATATATTTTATTTTGCCCTAACAATTTTGTATGTATATTTTTCAAACTATACCTGTTTTTGCCACATGGAGGTGACCTCTATTAACATCATGGTATTTGCCCTCTAGTTTTTTTTATACTCATGCATGTAAATTATTTCACAGAATTAGGACCATTCTGTACATACTGTTTTGTAACCTCCTATTTAATGTTTATACATGTCTTGGAGATACAGGTAGAGTTTTTCTAAAATTTATATCCACTCGACAAGTGGAGGGCCCTTCCTCCGTGCCAGCCATCGTCCTAGGCTGGAGCACACAGAGCTCAGTCCAGTGCCTTTCGTGCCAGCCAGAGAAGGCTGACCACGCACAGGCCTGGGTACCAGCAGGCGGTGGTAAGCCCTGGGGGAGTGACAAGCCAGAGAAGGTGAGGCACACAGCTCCGTTCTCAGAGCCACCGCCTCCCTTTATGTGATTTTTAAAAATGAAATTTACTGGGGTGATCTTGGGTTGATGACGTTTTATGGATTTCAGGTGTACAGTTACACTATTGATACAACGTTTGTCTGTTGTGTGCTTGTCATTCGAAGTCTAGTCTCCACCATCACCTTGTTTCTGGCCCTTCCCCTCTTCGTCCCCTCCCACCCCCTTCCTTTCCAGTAACCAGCATTTGGTTGTTGGCGTGGATGAGTTTGTTTGTTCATTTGTTGTCTTTGTTTTATGTCCCACACATGAGTGAGATTGTACTGGAGAACCTTTTTTAGTTTGTACTTCCATGGGTTTCCTTCTGTCTCTGTAATGGTATGTGACTCTGACATGTGGCTGTAGCTGGGATGGGGACTGGATCTGTCCCCAAAGCATCCTGTTGGTAGGCTGGCCTCAAGCCTGTAGAGAAGTCTTGTGGTGTGCACCTCCTAACTGGGGTCCCTCACTGTCTGTTACTGTAGAAAGGCCATGAGTTGACTGGATGCATCTTGCTTTCCCGGAATTAATCTTATTTGATTATGATATGTTTTTCTTTAAATATATTGCTGGATTCAATTGGTAGTATTTTGTTTGAAACTTTTTGCGTGTATGTTCATGAAAGATAATGGCTTGTTATGTTTCTTTTTACGATGTCCTTGTCTGTCCTTATGAAAAAAATTTTTTAATTTATTATTATTTTTTATTTTTAAAGATTTTATTTATTTATCTTAAGAGGGGAAAGGAAGGAGAGAGGGAGAGAAATATCAATGTATGGTTGCCTCTCGTGTGTCCCCCTGATGGGAACTGGCCTGCAACCCAGGCGTGTGTCCTGACTGGGAATCGAACCGTTATTGTCTGGTTTGCAGGCTGGCGCTCAATCCACTGAGCTACACCAACCAGGGCCTATGAAAAAACTTGTAAGTCACTCCTACTATTTTTGTTTTCTGGAGATCTTTGAATATACTTTGGTGGGTTTTTTTCTAACTTTCTGAAATGGATGCTGAGATAATTGCTTAAAACTTTTTTTTGTTAATACATGTATTTAATCATGTAAATTTTCTTCTAAATATGGCTTTGGCTGCATGCCACAATTTCTAAACCATTCTATTTTCATTATCATCCAATTAAAAACATTTTCTAATTTCTTTTGTGTGTTTTTTTTAATTTTTTTGGCTGAGGCATTATTTACAAGTGTATTGCTTGATTTTCACATTTGGTGGTTTTGAATTATTTTTAAAAATTGGTTTCTAATTTAATCCCACTAGAATTAGAGGGCATAATGTATGTGATTTAGACTTTTGGCGTTTGTTTGTACTTGATTTACAGACCAGTAAAAACCAGTTTAAAAAAAAAATTCTTTGTACACTTCAATGTATTTCACAGTTGGTACAATGTGTGTAAATTAGCCAAGTATATTAATTATATTGTTCAAATGTCTCTCCTTATTGATTTAAAAAATTTATTTATTTATTTATTGTTAGAGAGGGGAAGGGAGGAAGAAAGAGAGGGAGAGAAACATCAATGTGTGGTTACTGCTCACACGCCTTTTCCTGGGGACCTGGCTTGCAACCCAGGCATGTGCCCTGAGTGGGAATCCAGCTGGTGACTCTGTGGTTCACAGGCTGTCACCCACGCCATTGAGCCACACCAGCCAGGGCTCCTTATTAACTTTTTAATTTGCTCGCTGTATTGGTTACTGGGAAAGAGATGTTAGAATTCTCCCAGTGTGACCGTGGATTTTGCATGTTTCTTCTTTTTGTTTTGTCTTTTTTTTCTTTATGTATATCATTAGGTGCAAGTATGCTTATAATACCTTCCTGATGGATTGAGCCTTTTATCATTACGAAATATTTTTTTTATCTCCAGTAAATATTCCTTGCTTTTTAAAGACTACTCTTTAGTAGCCTGGTAGTAACCTGGTATAGTGAGGTATACCAGCTTCCTTTTCGTCAGTATTTGTGAAATAGGTGTTTACATCCTATTAGTTGCACAGTGCCTATCTATGTGTAAAGTATCTCTTTTAAGTGAAAAAGGTTTCATTCATTCTTACAGACTTTTAATTGGAATATTTAATTTAATTGTGCTTAATGTAATTGCTGGTAAGTTTGAGCATAAGTAACTCATATTCACTGTTTTCCGTTTGTCCGGCCTATTTTATCTCCCTGCTATCCTTTATTTTGCATGAATTAATTTTAATATTACATATTCTCCTCTTTGTTAGCTTGTTATTCTTTCATTATTTTTTAGTTTACCCTAAAGATTATAACATATTTTAATAATAGACTTAAAGTTTATTTAAATTAATACTTTTACCCTTGCAGTGACTCTTTACAGTCAGTGCAAAATCCTAGAACCTTTACAATATGTAACCACATTTATCCCCTTCTCACACGTTTGCAGCACTTTCTGTGTTTCAGTTTTACACATGTGTGTATATGCATTTAGAATTCCATGAGATGTTAGTGTTGTTTTACATGATCAATATTCATTGACATTTACTTATATAGTGTTCCTTTCTGTTTTTCTTCATACTGTACTGTGTCTATGCATTTATTTGGGGTCATTTTTTTTTCTTCCTGAAGAATTCTTGGCAGTAGTACAGTTGGCTGCTGATAAATGTATTTAGTTTATAGTTTATGAAAACATTTATTTTTCCTTTATATTTAGTGATTCTGTAATTCCATCTAGGCAGTTATTTTTATTCAGAACTTTGAAGTTATCGTTTCATTGTCTTCTGGTTTTTGTTTCTTCTCTTAAGTTTATTTTTTCTCTTTTGGAGGAACTTTATTTTTCTTACGTTGGTTGTTTTTAAGGTTTTATTTTTGTCTTTGACTTTTAGCAATTTTATTCTGATGTGCCTGGCTGGGGTTTCTTGCCACCCTCTGGGGTTTATAGTGCTTGCTGAACCTCTGGGTTAGTGTCTTTGATCATTTTTCCAAATTTTTTGACAGTCACCTCTTCACATTTTTTTTCTCTCCTATTCTGCAAATCTGGTATGAGACCTTTGCACCATCTTGTGTGTAGTTTTTTCTGCAGTTCCACTTTTTTGTCACTATGTTTCAGCCTAAAAATGATCTTTTAACCGTGAATTCTCTGCTGTTAGACCCATCTACTAGTACTAAATTTTAGTTGTATTTTTCATTCCAGAGTTTCTGCATATTTAAAAAATTTTTCTGATAACACTTTTTTAAAATAGGTGATTCTTTTTTTAAGATTTTTAATTTATTTATATTTAGAGGGGAAGGGAAGGAGAGAGGGAGAGAAATATCAATGTATGGTTGCCTCTCGTGTGTGTCTCCTACTGGGAACTGGCCTGCAACCCAGGCATGTGCCCTGACTGGGAATCGAACTGCGATCCTTTGATTCTCAGGCTGGCGCTCAATCCACTGAGCTACACCAGCCAGGGCAAGTTTCTACATATTTTTATGACTTTCAGTACTATGCATAAATTTTCTGCCATGGCATTTAATTTCTTATAGTTATTTTAAGTTCCATGGCTCATAAGTTCAAAATCTCTTCTCCCAATTCCTGTGAACTTGGATATATTCTTTCTTTTCACTATCCTCTAACTGAAAATTAGCATTTCCTTTAATTATGAAAGTAGAAGTCATAGGTGTACCTGCAAATGGCAGATGCTTTTATATCACATTAGCCTTGTAACTGATATATTGAAATGTATATGTACTGTATGTGCATCACTGCTTCAAAATTATAGTAGTTATTAAACCTGCCTCTAGGCACAGTTACTTCATACATTAGTATAGAAACTCAGGTATTATGTCACAGATTTTAAAAATATATTTTTCACAGCCCTGGCTGGTGTGGCTCAGTGGCTTGAGTGCCAGCCTGTAAACCAAAGGGTCACTGGTTTGATTCCCCGTCAGGGCACATGCCTGGGTTGCAGGCCAGGTCCCCAGTTGTGGGTGTGTGAGAGGCAACCACACACAGATGTTTCTCTCCCTCTGTTTCTCCCTCCTTTTCCCTCTCTCTAGAAATAGATAAATAAAATCTTTATATATATATGTACATATATATATATATATATGTATGTATATAGTTAGTTAGTTAGTTAGTTCTTTATAATAGATTCCTACTCTACACCTAATGTATTTTTAAATGTGTTTTAAAAACATCATAAGAAGGGGTCCACAGACTTCAGAGTACACAATGGTGTTACAGTGCCGGTCTCATTACATCATTCTGCATTCACAGCGCTCCAGTGGTTTTCTCATGTTTCTTTCTGAGAGAGAGAAGCCACAGTCCTCTTGGTGGCTTACATGGCTCTCTGGGACCTACCACCTCACTTGCTGCAGTCTGACCAAATCTCTACCTCCTGTTGTTTTTCCACACGTTGCGACAACCACGCTGGGAAGATGCCAGGTCCTTTTGACTAGCTACTCCGTCTTTTTGGTACACTCTTCTTCAAAATATCTCCCTTGCCTACTCCCTCACTCCCTCAGCCTGCTCAGTCAGTCTCGAGCACTCTTCTTAAAATTTTTGTCCCTGCCCCTTGGTACCCACTATCTGCTTTCCCTAATCTACTTTCCTCCATGATTTATTATAGTGTTTTCTATTTCATGCTTTACTTTTTCATCAGTTCAGTGTTGATCTTGGTGGGGAGGTTCTCTGTGGGCCTGTGTTGGACCTTCATTAGCAGCAACAGTTAGGTCTGCTTTGGAGTTGGTCCTGGTCCCCTGTATAATTTGTGTTCTTTCTACCACCTCTATTTCATGTATAAGCCTATCGCATTCACCGTCAGGTGGATGGTGCCAAAAGCTTTGCCAGCTGCATGGCTTGGTGGTTATTACCTCTTCTGAGGCTGTCACTCTCTGGGGTTAACATGTGGTGCAGAGAGCGTCATACTCCGTGTCCACGTTCACACGTTTGTCCACGTGCGTCTTTCCAACATCTCCTCGTCTCCCTTTCTTTTTTAAGTTGAACCAATAAAACAATTTATTCAAATAAGATTAAAGTGCTCCAAATATAGTTTTTACATTTTCAGTGAAAAGATTAAGAGGATACACACACAATTCTAATTTATTCCCACCTATTTTTTTGAAATTTGATCTTTATGTCTTTTTCCATTACCATTTAGGCCCTTTATACCCTGCTCCTCACTAGCAGTCACCACACTGCTGTCCGTGTCCATGAGTGCCTTTTCCTTCTTGCTTAGTCCCTTCATCCTCTTGATCTTTTCTAGGGTTTATCTCTCATTTTTTGGAGAGCGTGTTTCTTATCAATGTACCCTGGTACTTCTTGCTCACCTCTTTCAATTAATATGACGTCATGGATAGCATGGACCAGAAGGAATTTCTTTGGATTGTGCACATGGTTCTGGTCCCTTGGGGCTATACTAAGTCAAAGCACCAGGAAATTAACATAGCCCTGTTTCAAGCATGTAGATGTGTGCTGCTACTGGTCACATGTGAAAGTCAGTAGCTTTTGGTTCTCCTGCCTAATGGAAGTAGAGAAACACACTTTTCCAGATCAGTGACTGCACAGTGCTCAGCTGACAGAGACCGGTAACCCTGCCTTTTTATCCTGCCAAAGAGGACCTCTGGCTTTCACGGGATCGTCTTTAATTGGGGATTGATCATCCTCAGCCTTTCACTGTCTTCATTGTATGGACTGTCCTGAGCAATAGCTATCTCATTTTATAATCCTTTTAATTACTGCTTTCCTCTGTCTCTCAAAAGCTTGAAAATCTGTACCAGCCAGTGCCTTCCATTTCACCAACCCAATCTAGCAATGACTGTTGCACTGCTGCAGCGTGTCAGAACTGTGTACTCTGAGTGCTGATGTCTTACGGCTAGCCAGTTGGTGACTAATACATTGATACGGCTCCAAAATCTCGTTTGGGGGCCAGTTTCACAGGACCGCTGTTGATACCAACTCTGTCAGATCAGGTTCCCCAGGACACACTTTGATTCAACTTCAGGAATTGCGTGCAGGAGATTCGTTGAGTAGGGCTTCTGGAATCAACCCCCATGAGAGAAGGTAAAAGGGAAACAGCATTAGGAAGATGGAGAAATTGAATTGCCATGCAATTAATTGCAAGAGCAACCTCAGTGACTCTTACAGGGAGAGTGGAAGCTAGGGTGACCCTTCCAAGATATGCCCCATTGAAACAGAGGGCTGGACCATTTTACCGCCCGTCAACCAGCCATTGAATGTGGGCTGCTTTGGGTGAGGGGGTTCTCTGGGACTTAGGGAAATTCCTGAGGGTTCAGTTGTTAGCCATCCAAGGGCCAAATCCTGGAAGCTGGGGTAATGACTGCTGCGGTCCTGAAGGGGTGGATCTGGGTGGCACACCCCAGCATTGGACACAGCCACAATGGCCAGATCAGTTTTCATGGAGTGGTGCTGGTGGAAAGGATACTGTAGTGCTGGGGTGGGGGGAGGAGATGACAACTTGTTCAGACACCTTGCCTGTGGAGGGGTGGACAGAGAGGGTAGAAGTTCTCGAGGAGTCGGGAGAAGATGGGACCCAGAATGGAGCTGGTAGGTTTTCCTCATGCAGGAAGTGGTTCATTTCCAATACAGTAACAAAGAGAAGGAAGAAGAGAGTTTAGATGCGAGTAGCTTGATACCATTAGTGGGTGGAAGTTGAGGCAGTTCTTATTTGTTTCTTCTGGGAAAGAGCGGGAAGACTCAACAGCTGGCATGCTCCACTGGAGGGAATCGCCACCCACTTCCCTGCTGGAATAGCAAGGTTGTGTCTAGGACAATTTATTTCTCATCCGTGGCAGACAGGAGGAATTCTGTGGGACGGAGCTCCTCCCACAGAGGGGGAGTTGGTTGGGTTAAAGATTTAAAGTAAGTAAAGAAGATTTGAATAGATTGCTGAGGAGAGTGGGAAGGGAGAACTAACAGGATGGCCACTGGCGGTGGGGGCACATTCGAGGTTGAAGTTCCTGATCTTGTAGAATTGCCCATTTGCGCAATTGTGTGACTTTCTCTGGCCGTGCTTAATGTGGTTGAAGTATAAACACTATGTTCAGTGTCTTACAAGACTGTTTTCTTTGTCTTTTGCATAGCCATCAGATCAAGTCATTACAGTATAGTAACACAGGAGACATGATTCTTGTTGTGTCTGGAAGCTCTCAAGCCAAAGTGATTGACAGAGATGGTTTTGAAGTAATGGAATGTATAAAAGGGGACCAGTACATTGTGGACATGGCCAACACCAAGGTAAGCATTAAGTGGATTATTTTGGCGAATTTAATTAATTCAGCACACACTTATTAACAGTGTGTCATTTGTCATAATTGTCATAATTCATGGCAAAAGTTAGTACCGTGTTTTAAACAGTTTATTATTTCTCGCAATTCTGTGGGTTGAACAGGAAATTCTTTTCTTTTTAAAGATTTTATTTATTTGCTTTTTTAAAAAAGAGATGGGGGAAGGGAAGGAGAAAGGGAGAGAAACATCAGTGTGTGAGAGATACATTGATTGGTTACCTCTTGTACACCCCCAACCGAGGCCCTGGCCTGCATCCGGGCATGGGTCCTGACTTGGGGTCAAGTCAGAGAGCTTTGGGTATGAAGGCAGGGGCTCAGTCCACTGAGTCACAACCGCAGGGGCTGATCAGGAAATTCTTATGCTTCATAAAGTGTCACCTTGGGCACTAGGGTGGTCGTACTGTCCAAAATGGCTGCCCAAAATGGCTGCCCTCAGGGGGCCTTACGGTAGGTACTTTACCCCGTGGCATCTTTTTCTCTCTGGCCGTGGTTAAGTATAACTCTTCTCCCCTTTCCTCCCCTTGCTTTTCACATGTCTGGTTTGGGGTTTTTCATAGTGTGGTAGACTTACTGGGGTTTGACTTCTCGCTTGTTGCCTGAGTTCCATGAAGGATGTCATGGAGACTTCAGGTTTCCTAAAGTCTGCCTTCAAGTCTTATGTAACATGATAGGGACAGTCCAAGTTTGGGGAGAAAGGAGAGAGACGCCATCGTTTGATGTGTCAGTGACAAGATCCCATTTAAAGTGTTGCACGGGCTGGGAGGTACGGTTGGAGCCAGCGATGGACACACTGTCCCCCACAGACCTCCTGTGGGCGAGGCTTTAGGACAAGGAAGAACGAGGGACTCACTAACCGTTTTTATGTAACGACTTTTAGTAGGGTGCTGGTATTTTAAAATTAATGTGTAATTCTATTAAGTATCAATTAGCTATAGCCACAACAATGCTGTAAAACTTAATGGCTTATTTATAATTGCTGACATATATGTGGGCTGGGTTTGGCTTTAAGCTGCAGCTAGAGTCCAGGTCTTGTCTCTGTCTCTCTGTTCTTCCTGACGTCAGAGGATTGTGTGAGGCATGTTTTTCTCATGGTGAGAAACACGGGAAGGAAACCCCAGCTCTGGACGCACATTTCAAGCCTTTGCTCATATCATGTCCATGGACATTTCATTGGCCAAAGCAAATCACATGACCGTGTGTAACACCAATAGAGCTGAGAAATATGTCTGGTCTCTATTGAGAGGAACTGTAGTGTCACTTGTCAAAGGTTGTGGATCCAGGGACGGTTGATGGATTGGGAACAACAGTGTAATCTACCACAGATACATTAAAAGGTCAGTGGATGATTGGTGCAGAATTTCGAGCCTTCATTCTAATTCTGGTTTTTACACTCCCCCCCGTTTAATACCTCTTCTAATATACTAATCCTCGTGGTTTGTGCCTATATGAAAATATTTTATGAGAGTTGATTGTCTTAAGAAAATACAGTTTATTCTCTTTATTCCTGATTTCTGTATTTGCAGACTCACTTGCTAAAATTATTTTGTAATCCCAAAGTCGGTACTCACAGCATTTTCACGGTAATTGGCAGACAGGCACTTGCAGAGAACAACAAAAAAGAATTTGAACAGGGTAGTCATCTGCCTTCTTGTTTCAGCTCCCGTACTGTAATCAAGTGTCTGCTTTGTGGTCTATTTAATGCTGTTTTTCTTATCTTTGTGATTTTTGTTGGGGATTTTTTCGTTTAAAATGGCCCCTAAGTGCAGTGCTGAAGTACTATAGTCCTGTCTGGTGTTTCTTAGTGCAAGGGATCCATGATGTGCCTTACAGAGAGAATGCATGTGTTAGATAATCTTTGCTCGGAAATGAGTTACAGTGTTGTCGACTTTGAGTTCAATGTTAATGAATCAAACATGTATAAAGTAAGGTGTCCTGAAACAAGCGTACATAAAACACAGTTTTGTATTGATCGTTTGATGAATATGCAACCAGGAACCTAGTCCTATATTCGATAATTCAGTGTTTGCAGGACTTTGAAGGCCATAGCTACCGTGAGTAGTGAGAACTGACTGATTTATTTAGGTGCTCTAGTTGAGCTACCGGGATAAAGTAGTACAGTACGTTTCAGACTGTCCTCTGTTGAACCGTTGAAGTGCCTCCCACTCCGAAGGAGGACCACAGTCTGGTGCCTTTTCTTTTGTTTGTTGACTAATTGTTTTTTGAGAGTTCAGTGTGTGTTAGGTGATGCAAACATAACTTAACAGAAAAGTGTATACAACTATAATGGAGATTTGAATAGTTTTTTTTCCTTTTTATGCATTCCACTGGGACTACTCGTTTCTCTCTCCTTCAAACCCCTGCCCGAGGGATTCTACCCAAGATGCTCCAGGAGGAGGGCAGGGTCGACATAAAGCAGATGGGTCTCCAGATTGCTCTCCTTGTTTTAAACTCAGATAGTTCCCTTTTCGTCTGTTTTATTTGAAGCTTCTGAGAACTCAGAGCTTTACTTAATAAACACTGGTTTGTGGAAATGACAGCTTTAAAAACTCCCATTTAAGTAACTCTTTTGTTAGTTTGTACCTTTGATACTTCTTAAAAAGTGTGAGAAAGAGAGTTTTTGCCTGCCTCTGAGCTCTTAATGATTCCAGTCACTCAGGATTTCTTAAATTATAAAGAGACTAGGACTTCGTTGATTTAGGTTTTGGCCAAGAAAATTTCAAAAAGAAAGGAATCTGGTTGGGTCTATGTCTGGTTATTTATACGGTCTCGGACTTACACATATGGGACCTAGAGTAAGGTAATTAGGGAGGCAGGATAAGGACGGATGAACAAATCCAGGTGGAAATCCAGGACATTAAAATACTGGTTGCCATTGTCGTACTGTGCTGTAACTTTCCCCATCCACCTAATATTGTCTTCATTTTGATTTCAAAATCATGGTTAATATTTACTCTCTTCACTTTCCAGAAGCAAATGTAATTAATTGATTATTTACTTGTCCAGGAAATGTTACTGATATCTTAATTACAGTCTTTGGCTTGAATGATGGGTTTTGGAAATGCAAGAATTATTATTTGAAAGTAGTGGGTTTCATAGGACATTTTTCCCCCCTTAACTTTTTAACCTCTTTTCTGTTTCCAGGAGCAATTAGTAACTTGTGGCTTTACTGGAAAATTCAATGAATAGGCTATTAAAGAAAATAATTAAATCTGATCTGTGATAATAAAATATTATCTACTTTGAGTATAAACAGACCTTTCTAATTATATTGTCAAATTGTTATCTTGTTAAATTTGTATCTCTAATCTTTAAACTTTTGTGTATGTGTGTGTATATACACGTACATATATTTTAAGTGTAATTACGGTGCTACAGAAACGCTTTTCTCTGTTATACACCACAGCACAATACATTACTCCTTTGAAAAGGAAGCATTTGGCCCTGGCTGGTGTAGCTTAGTGGATTGAGTGCGAGCCTGTGAACTAGATGATCGAGGTTCGATTCCCAGTCAGGGCACATGCCTGGGTTGCAGGCCAGTTCCACCCCCCTCTGCCCACCCCTCGGCAGGGGACACACGAGAGGCAACCATACATTGATATTTCTCTCCCTCTCTTCTTCCCTTCCCCTCTAAAGATAAGTAAATAAAATATTTTAAAAAAGGAAGCATTTGGTTTCTAACAGTAATTCCTATGGACTGTAGAAAATTTGGAAAATAAAAAAAGAAGAAAAATTACTCATAAGTCCACTACTCAAATATATTCACTATTACCATTTTAATTTGTATCTGTCTTTTTTTTCTGGTGCATCTGAAGATATTTCTTTTCTGATCTCACCAGAACTTTTGCTCTTACTGCCAGGAGGCATATTTTGGGTGTTTTTTAGAATCTTGGGGTTGTGTGCAACTGCCTTGGGTGGAAGGAGCTGCCCCGGTATGTATGGTGGGGGTCTGGGGTGGGGGCAGGGTTCCACTTCAGCCATGGGATTGTGCATTTTGTCCCTGCTGTGTGTTGGAGTTCTCCATAAACTGTCCTTTGAAATCAGGCTTTGCTGCTTCTTTAGAATGTCATTTTGAAATAATTTTAAATAAAATGAAATGTCATTTTATCTGGGAACTCGGACATGACTCACGGCTTGTTCAGGTTTGGGTCGTTAGGAAAGTGCAGCAGGAGAGGGAGCAGCCGGAATCGACCTTTAAAACTTTAAAAACTGTAGTTACATTGTCATCACGGCTCGCTTCTTCTAAACTGGAATTTTGATCTCTTACTTCCACTCAGAGAACGTTTTCCTTCATTGCTCTGAGGTTTTAGGTGCATTCTTTGTTTGAGATTCGAATGGCTTAGAGCCCTCAAACGTGTGATTATTTGGTTTCTGGCACTCAGAACTCTGTAGCAAATCACTATGAAGTTAAATTCATAAGGTTTTGGTAAATTATTAGTAACGGAGTGCCTACAGTAACTGTCTTCTAGTCTCATTCAGGAAACTTCTGTCAGTTCATCTCCAGTTGATACCGTTAAGTGCATTTGCCCTGGGTTGTCTGGAATCCTTTTCACCATCAAAACAGTTCTGTGCCATTTATCTCTTAATTACAGAGACCAAGACTTTGTTGATTTAGGTTTTGGCCAAGAAAACTTCAAAAAGAAAGGAATCTGGTCGGGTCATATAATGACATTTTGGTCAAGGACTATGTATATGAAGGTTGTCCCATAAGATTATTTTTTAAGTATTTTTTATTGATTATGCTATTATACTTTTCCTGATCTTTCTTCCTTTATCCCCCCTCCACCCTGCACCCACAACCCTCCAGCATTCCCCCCACTTAGTTCTTGTCTGTGGGTTCTACATGTAAGTTCTTTGAGTCCTTTGCTTCCTATACCATTTTTATCTTTCCCCATCTATTTTATGCCTACTAATTATGTTTCTTCATCCCTGTACCTTTTCCCCCCTATTCCTCCCTTCGCCCTCCCCACTGAACTCCCTCTGTGTGATGTCCATTTCTCTGATTCTGTTCCTGTTCTGGTTTTTTGCTTAGTTTTTGTTTTCATTTTTTCTTTTCTTTTAGGTTCATTTGTTAATAGTTGTTAGTTTGTTGTCATTTTATTGTTCATACTTTTCATCTTTTTCTTAGATAAGTCCCTCAAACATTTCATATAAAAAGGGCTTGGTGATGATGAACTCCTTGAACTTGACCTTATCTGGGAAGCACTTTATCTGCCCTTCCATTCTAAATGAAGGCTTCTCTGGATAGAGTCATCTTGGATGTAGGTCCTTCCCTTTCATGACTTCAAATACTTCTTTCCAGCCCATTCTTTCCTGTAAGGTCTCTTTTGAGAAATCAGCTGATAGCATTATGGGAACTCCTTTGTAAGTAACTATCTCCTTTTCTCTTGCTGCTTTTAGGATTTTCTCTTTGTCTTTAATCTTGGGTAACTTAATGATGATGTGCCTTGGTGTGTTGCTCTTTGGGTCCAACTTCTTTGGGACTCTCTGGGCTTCCTGGACTTCCTGGAAGTCTATTTCCTTCACCAGATTGTGGAAGCTTTTCTTCATTATTTGTTCAAATAAGTTGTCGATTTCTTGCTGTTGTTCTTCTCCTTCTGGCACCCCTATAATTCGGATATTAGAATGTTTCAGGTTGTCCCAGAGAATCTCAGCCTCCCTTCATTTTTTTGGATTCTTGTTTCCTCATTCTGATCCAGTGGATGTTTATTTCTTCCTTTTGTTCCAAATCGTTGCTTTGAATCCTGGTTTCCTTCCTGTCACTGTTAGTTCCCTGAATATTTTGGGTATATTTCATTTGTTCTTTCATTTCTTGACCAAGCTCTGTGGGTACAACTTTGCCCGAAAAGTGCCCCCCGCCTGCTGTGGATGAAAGTGAAACTGCTGTCCCTGGTGATGGCTTGTGGCCTCTGGATCAAAGCAGGTCCTGGGTTGTCAGGTCCCTGTTCGGGCGCCAGATGCAGGGGCAGCTTTGCCTGAAAGTCCCCCCATCCACCTCGGATGAAAGTGAAACTATCAAGACTCGATCTGCTTGGGGAGGAAAGGGCCAAGAACCCCTTCCTCAAGGGGTTTTTATTGGGTTTGTTTGCACAAGGATACCGGTAAGAATCAAATGATAGATAGCATTCAAAGAACTATGAGGGCTTATTCTCAGTCAGGGTCAGATAGCTAAAGAGCCATAAAACTTTGAGGAACAAACTTCTTGCTTGGACCCTTATCATTTAAATGAGAGCATTCTAAACAAAGCAGGTTTCACAGGATTTTACATATTCTTTCTTAGGCCTGATCACCCGGGGAACCTACCCTTTCCAGCACAGGGCTGCACCGCCTTCCCCATCATAGGTTTTTAGGCATAAGTGGATTAGAACCAGGAATCACTTCTCCCAGATGATGTGGGGCCTCGGGCTATGTCAGAATAGCCAGGGGCAAGGGTCCATCACTCCTTCTTTGTTGTAGCCCTCCCAAGCCCTTCCATGATGGCCTCCCAAGTGATTGTGTCTGGCTTAGGTTGCCCCTCCTCTGAGGGGTCGTACCCCTCGTGAACTAACCAACCAAGCACTGGGGGCAGGGGACAAGCTTTGTCTTCTTAGTGGCTTGCATTCTGGAGGTTGCTCACTCAGCCTTAGTCATGGGGGGCAGTTACAATTCCTGAAACCAGGCAGAGCGGTTCCCAACAAAGCTCAATCAGTTCTGTGAGCATTTTGACTACCAGGGCTTTAAATTCTCCATCAGTTAGGTTGGCAGTGTTCTCATTGCTTAGTTCTGAGGTTTTGCTGTGTTCTTTCATTTGGGCTGTATTTCTTTGTCTTGGTGCACCAGTCTGGTTGTTCTGGCTGATTTTTTTCTTTAATTCTTTGGTTGTCGGAGTTCCATGCAGTTTGATTTTTCTGGTACTTTTGGTTGTTTATTGATTTTAGATTAGTTATTATCCTCCTTCTGGTTGCTCGAGGAAGTGAAGGGTTTCTACCTATGCCTCCATCTCAGCTAGAACTCCCTATAAGAGTCTAATGAAGCTGAAAAATTCCTGTAACCTTGTGATGTAGTGACATCACAGTTGTTGTAACGGAGTGGCACAGTACACCACTCACGTGTTCACAGTGGCATTGGTATAAACAAGCCTGCACTGCCAGTGGTGTAAAAGTAAAGCACATACAACTATGTGCGGTACGAAATACTTGACAATAAGGATAAATGGATGTTACTAGCTTA
Source organism: Sturnira hondurensis (assembly GCF_014824575.4). Taxonomy (NCBI): domain Eukaryota; kingdom Metazoa; phylum Chordata; class Mammalia; order Chiroptera; family Phyllostomidae; genus Sturnira; species Sturnira hondurensis. Next base: position 38,827,100 of record NW_028087015.1, read on the forward strand.
TGTTTACTTTTAATCATTATTTTAGCGTGTACTGCTTCTACTTATAAAAAAGCTGGTATAAACCATATGCCATTGCTATGCCGGTAGCAGCCACATCCTTCTCGTGCGCACCATGGCTCTTGAGTGATCGCTTTCTCTTGTGCTTGATTCAATTTGGTGTTTTAGAAATACAGCGTAGCCTGAGTGTGCAGTGTTCATGAAGTCTTCGACATTGTCCAGTAGTGTCCTAGGCCTTCGCATTCACTCCCCACGCTCTCACTGACTCAACCAAACAACTTTTAGTCCTGTAAGCTCCATTCATGGTACATGCCCAGTACAGGTGTACCATTTTTCATCTTTTACACCATAGCTTGACTGTACCATTTCTGTGTTTGTATATGGTTAGATAGACAACTACTTACCACTGTGTTAGTTGCCCACAATATTCAGTACAGACCATGCTGTATGGAGCTGTAGCCTAGGAGCAATGGCTAGGCCATACGGCCCAGGGGTGGAGCAGGCCTTGCCATCTCGGTGTTTGTAAGTGCGCTCTGCGCTGTTTGCACAGTGATGAAATGCCTAACAACGCATTTCCAGAGTATATCCCTGTGTGTACCTGGTGCAGGACGGTACGTGACTGGAGTGGGAGAGGACAGGCTCTCCTGTCTGTCTGGTGGGAGATTTCTCCGTGCGTGTACTTCATTTATGAAAATTGGAAGCTTTGAAGGAATTTGGGGGAAAATGTTTTCAAATTCTTTGTATTTGAAGTTATAATATGTAGTTAATTTGATATTCAGCCACTCTAAAAATTGCCCTTATATTTGTAGGGGAAATATATTAGTCATGTCTTTTAATAGTAAATACTGTTTCCAAAGGACTAAAATATTTTAAGCTGTGAATCTAGGTATATTTTTGTTTCTTTAAAAGCAGTTTTAAGCAGTTTCTTTTTAGCAGTTTTAGCCACCCTGATGGCTTTAACTGCAAATACAAACACTAAAAAGTGCAATGGTTTGAAGTACACTGTGTTTCTTTCCAGTTTCTGAATATTTCCAGATCTTTTTATCTCATGGAAACTTCCTCACATTTGTTTCTGTTCTTTTGACACGTCCCCATCGTTTTGGGGGTAGTTTCATACATTCTAGCCCAACAAAGTGTTCCAAGCTCGTTTTGTACTTTTCCTACTCTGACATTACCCATTCTTCTAGTGATTCACAGCTCCTTTAACAGGGAGTTCTGTTTATAAATCAGGATCTGGGCACTAGATAGATTCATCCCTGTGGAGGTGTCATTGCTTCTAGACTATTTCAAGAGACAAAGCTGCAGTGGGGAGATCAACCAACCAATTAATAAAAATAAACAAAATGCATTTAAAATCAGAACTCCAAATTTGAACTGATACATCAAATTCTGATTCAACTTTCTAGCATTTAATCATTCCATATTTGTATTTCACTTCTCTAACAGTGAGAAATTTGGCTTCCAACATTATTATTATATTTACTCATTTGCTCAATGGCATGATACATAGAAAGTAGCTCCAGAATTACTGTCGCCGTAGCCCTGTTATAGACAGATTCATAATATCCCCTAAGGTTCCCTGCCCCTCCTCTTGAGTGTGGGTGTGCATCTGAGTCTGATGAGATGCTCACGGTCAGGTTATGTTGAATGGCGCGACTGATGCAAAGAAAGGAGGTTCACCCTTGGTGGTTCCTGCCCAGTCAGGTGAGCCCTTGAAAGGGATTGAGATCTTCCAGGCAAAAGAGATTCAAGGTGTGGGGGGATTTGACTGGAGGGGGTATTCTCTGTTGCTGGCATGGAAGATGGAAGCAGGATTTGAGTGAGGAAGTTGGAAAAATAGTGAAGGAGATTTCCAAGCAAAGTTTCGAAGGTACTGCGAATATCATTTTGCTTCTTATAATAAACTGCAAGAGGAGAAAGATAAATTGAAAGAAGTCTTATTAAAAGGGAACCAAGAGGAGATGATGTATTGAATTTTGGCCCTATACAGATGGCAAAGATTGTTAAAATGATAAAACTGCTTCTGAAAGTAAGGTGTAGAGAAAAAGCCAAGGGAGTGTCTGTATGCATAACCTTTGGCTAAAACCTCAGAAAGATAGAAAAGTCAGAGCATTCAGTTACCCTGAAGAAATTAAACGTGAGCCTCATCAATCTTCTCAAGCAAACCAGGTGACCTCCAAGAAGAGTATTACTCCTCATCCGTTTCGACAGGAACCATAGATAAAGAAGGGATTGTTTTGTGGAGACTTGGGTCCTGGCTTTTGACTAATTCAGATTCAACATGACATTCTTGTTTGCTGGCTTTGAAGATGGAGGAATCCAAGTGGCGAGGCAGGCACGGAGCATCGAGGTGCCAAGAGCAGTCCTCAGCAGACAGAAGCAAGGAGATAGGGGTCTCAGTCTCACAACCACTCTGACCCCTGGGTTCAGCTGGCAACCAGAGTGAGCCGGGAATCAGGTTCTTCCCTGGAGCCTCCAGAAAGAAATGCAATCCCCTGACACCCTGACTTCAGCCCATGAGACTGAGCAGAGAATCCAGTCATATGGTGATAGGAATTCTGACCTTAAAAAACCGTTTGCTAATAGAGTGGAGGTGTTTTAAGCCCCAGCGTTTTGGTGGTTTGTTATATAGCAATATAAAATTAATACAGCTCTGCAAAAACAAACAAAAAGTAATTCTTACTAAGTAAGATTGAAAGTTCCTGAAAAGGTGGAAGTGATTGTGATCATGCCCAAGAGCAAGAGCTAGCCCTGAGTGTGAGGAGGAAAAGCAGGGGTAAGGACGGGCTCGTTTGCAGGTGTGTTCAGAGGCAGTGGGCCTTAGGCAGGTCATTGAAGGCGTCCCTGTCTACTGGCAGGGTCATTTCCTAGTGTCGTGTTTGCAGATGTTGAGACGAGGCCTGCAGTAGGACAGAGGAGATTTAGAACAGCCATTGATGGCTGTGAGAGAAAAGTCACTGGAAGAATTGTGGGAGCATTAGCAGCTCTAGAACGTAAACTTGGAGGAACAATTGTTCTGCATGTTTGTGTGGTATCCTTGGGTCTTAGTTAGGAGCCTGAGTATTTGAATGGGAGACAGTGATGGGGAAGATGGAGTTGATTCCAGAATAGAAGTTGTGCATTGTAGGTACAGCAAAAGGACATTCAGGTTTATGTTGAGAGAGTGGCTGAAGGTTAGGATATTGACACTAAAGAAAGTTACAGAACTAGAAGATAGGTTGTATGACTAGTAAGTGGAGGATCTAGAGCCTGGGGCATATCAGGTGATAAGTGTTTGTTAAATCAATAAGTATTGGAAGTTCATGGTTTCAGAGAAGGAGTTGCATGTGGTAATGGAAGACTTGGCCTTAGTTGGGGCTGCTTGAAATATCTCCGAAGAGGTCATAGAGCTGAGCAGATCAAAGAAGAATGAATTTCTCTCTTTGATGTGTTTAAATGGATTTTAAAATTGCCTAGGAATTAGAAAGACTTGGACTTCATATCCTCTGATTCACAGAGGGAAGTGAGTAAGACTGTGATGCATTACACAACAGGCCTCGGCTAAGTCCAGCCTGCACCCTGTTTTTGTAAATAAACGTTTTATCAGAACACAGTCATGCCCATTCATTTACTATTGTCTGTGGCTGCTTTTGTGCTACAATGATAGAGTTTGGCGGTGCAGCAGATGCCATGTGGCCCACAAAGCCTAAAATGCTTACTGTGGGGACCTCCACAGAGAAAGTTTGCCAGCTTGCAAATTAAACCTTGAAATGTTTTCTCCAGAAAAGTGTATGCACATAAAATTTTTGCTGACAATTTCAGGAAGTTGGTGATTCCTGAAAGCCTGTGAATGGACTCTGGCTAAGAAGGGCTTCGGGATCAAAGTTCCTAGTATATTTCCTGCTACGTTTCATAGTTAGCTCATTATTCCAGAGACTTGGGAACTTGTAATCTGTGGGTCATGGAGCCTCACCTCCTTCAGTGACTAGAAATGGCACTGCAGTGGGACACCTGCTTTTGCAGGTTTGTCATAGGGGCCACCACAAGAGTGGGCAGATGAGTGCAGATCAGCACATGTGTGTGTATAGAGGAAGCCAGTATTGGTTGTGGATCAGCAATGTCCTTTCTATTTGCAAAGTATATATAGTGTACCATGAGGAAGCAATAGATGCTGATTCTTTCTTCTAGACTGTTTGCAGTTAAGGCTGTTGAATACAAGAAAGGATTTTTCCTCTTCAGGAGGCCCATGTTTACATAAAGGAGAAAGCGAAAAACTAGTTTATTTGATGAAAAAGTGCTTTGATCACTGCCTGTTCTATAATAGGTGTCGCTTTAAACTTTTTTCCACTAATGTTAGCCATGGTACTGATAGTGTTTAGATTTATTTCAGAATCCTTAGTTGAACTTCATTTTTGTTATGACTAATCTTGGTCACTGTTTTAACACAAGGGTACTTAACATTCCCATTGCCTTTGTCATGCTTCTATCTCCACAAACAAGAAACAACATTCACAGTCTTCTAGATTTTTTTCAGTGTAACCTACTGCTTGTTCATATTCTGGGTACTCAACAGCCAAGGTGACCACATGTCCTTTTATCTTAATGTTCTTTGCAATAGGGCTCATTCTCTTGTGGTCCTCTTAAAATATTGTGTCTATTCCAAGATGCTATTTCAACTCTAATCAAATATCAGTGGAAGACCTGTTTTCTGGGGCCTGCCTTCAAGACCTTCATAGTCTGGGTCAGTTGTTGGGTTGCTGTTAGGACAAGGGACAGGAAGTGAGGCTCTAAGGACCAAGTGAAGCAGCACCCATAAGTAGTTTCTGAGTCTGGACGTGGGAGAGAAAAATGGGAAGTAAGGAACTGCCTGGAGGCAAGCAGACTGAGCATTAGATTCAGGGACGAGGCGGAGAGGGAGAGGTGAAGCCGAGTTGAGCAGAGGTGTAGCGTGGTGGGCACAGAAGCCAGGGCCCTTTGGGAGCTGAGCCCCTTTTGGATGCCAGCCTGGTCATCCAGAACCTCTGGAGAGTGCTCTTTTTTGTTGGGGTGGCGTTGCTTGGTAAAACTGCATGGGGTTCAAATGCCCAGTTCTGTGACAGGTTATGTGTGTATTGCATTGTGTGCCTACCACCCACAGCCAGATCTTCCGTCGCCATATTTACTATCCTCCCTACCCCCTGCCCTTTGGTAACCACTGCACTGTTGTCTGGGTCTATGAGTTTTTGTTTGTTCTTTTGTTGCTTTTGGTTTTTAATGCCACATGTGAGTGAAATCATATGGTTCTTACTTTTTCTCTCTGACTTATTTTGCTAAGTATGATATTCTCAAGATCCATCCATGTTGTTGCAAATGGCAGTATTTCATCTTTTCTAATGAATATACACAATTCTATTGTGTATATACTTACCACATCATCTTTATCCAGTCATTTATTGAAGGTCTCTTGGGTTGTTTCCATGTCTTGGCCACTGTGAATAATACTGCAGTGAACATAGGGGTGCAAATATCTTTGTGAATGATGTTTTCAAATTTTGGGGGTAGATACCTAGAAGAGGATTTGCCGAGTCATATGATAATTCTATTTTTAATTTTTTGAGGAGTGTCCATACTGTTTCCATACAGGCTGCACCAGTTTACATTCCCACCGGCAGTGAGTGAGGCGGGGTTCCTTTTTCTCCACAACCTCTCCAACACTTGTTACCAGTTGTCTCGTTGATAACAGCCATTGTCACAGGCGTGAGGTGGTATCTTCTTGCAGTTTTGACTGGCGCTTCCCTAATAGCTAGTGAAGTTCAGCATTTCATTTATCTGTTGGCCATTTGGATGTCTCCTCGGAAGAAGTGCCTCTGCAGGTCCAATGCCCATTTCTCCTTGGGTTATTTGTTTGTTTGGTATTGAGTTGCGTAAGTTATTTATGTATTTTGGAGAGTAGCCCCTTGTTGGAGCTTTCATTTACAAATATTGTCTTCCATTTGGTTGGTTGCCTTTTTGTTTTGTTGGCGGTTTCCTTTGATGTGCAGATGCTTTTAAGTTTGAAGTAGTCCCATTCATTTATTTTTGCCTTTACTTCCCTTGTCTTTGGAATCAAATTTGTTAAATCCTCTCTAAGACCAAGGTCCATAAATTCAATACCTATGCTTTCTTATATGTAATTTATTGTTTCACATCTCATATTTAGGGCTTTGATCCATTTTGACGTAATTTTTGTACTTGGGAACAAATTGCATGTAGCTTTTTAATTTTTCCAGCACCATTTAAAAGAGGCTTTCTTTTTTTTCTCCCTTGTATATTTTTGGCTCTTTTGTTGAAAACTACTTGTCCGTATACCTGTGGATTTCTTGCAGGGCCCTCAATTCTGTCCTATTGATCTGGGAGCCTGTTTTTCTGCCAGTACCATGCCTTTTTGATTCTCGTCACCTTGTAGTATACTGAAGTCAGGGAGTGCCCTCTTTTCACTTTGTAACTTTTTTCCAACAGTGAAAAGCTTGACTCACCTTATTATCAACATATTTTCTTTGTTGCTTAATTCTTCCTTATACTGACAACAGTTTCATAATTGTTAATGCATACCACTGTGACAAAGAAGCAAATATATTAACTAAAATTCTGTATTTACTTACAGCTTTTTTGGTCTTTAGACTGAGAGTATGTATTAGTTTCCTAGAATTACTACTGCAATAAAGTACCATGCATTTGGTGGCTGAAAACAACACGAACTTATTCTTTCACAGTTCTGGAGGTCAGGATTCCGAAACCGGGGTGTTCTCACAGCCGCATTCCTTCCAGGGGCTCTAGGGGACCCTTGCTTTCCTCCTCCAACTTCTGGCGACTCCAGGCGTCCCTTGGCCTGTGGCTGGGTAACTCCCATCTCTGCCCTCTCTTCGCAGAGCCTCCGCTTTTTCTGTTGTCTTCTTTTCTGACTCATTAGCGTGCTTGGCGTTGAATTTAGGGCTTGCCTGGATGATGCAGAGTGATCTGGAGATTCTTATATCTTCAAATACTCTTTTTCCAAATAAGGTCATATTCCCAGGTTCTGGCCATTAGGATGTGCATATATCTTTGTGTGGAGAGGGGTGGTATCATTCTCTCCATGAGACCCATTTTCCTATTTTGCTCTCCTGAGTTCTAGATTTGTATATTCAACTAGCACCTTGACATTTCCATTTGCAGATCATAGGCATTTCAAACATAGTAGGTCCAGTAGGGAAATCCTGATTCTTACTGCCCACTCTAACTGCTACCAACTTCTTTTGTAGTTGCTAAAGCTATGAAGTTGGGAGTAATCCTTAAACACTCCAGCAACCATAACGCCCAAACCCTTTCTCTCTCCCCACCCAGATTTATAGGAGCCCCACTGAGATGCCTGTCCACTAAATAGTCTGTGTGTTCGATCCAAAGTACCTTGTTTTGCCACGCATAATGTGCTCCCTTGTATAATGTGCACCCACATTTTTGGCCTAGACTTGCAGGAAAAAAATTGTTCCTTTCAATTTTAATTCAATTATTTACTTATATTCAGAAACTTGGGTTTTTTTGTATTATAAAAGAATTTTAACATTTATTTTTGAACATATTATGGTACAAGAAATTTTGTGTAACAAATAATCATGAAACACAAGAACAGATACAAGGTATTTCAGTCATTACCCATGTATAATGTGCATCCTTATTTTCCCCCCAAAATTTGGGTGAAAAATGTGTATTATGCACAGCAGAATACGGTGCGTCCCACATCTACCCACTTTCCTCCTTTCACCACCACTGTTACAGGAGCCAGCGTTCCCTCCTGCCTCTGCCTCAAGGTGTTGTGCACTGCAGCAGATCTGTCGCCAGCTTTTCTGCACTTACTCTCGCCTCTTCGGCAATCCATAGAGTCCTTTAAAAATATACTTCCTAAAATGCCTCTGTTGGTTTTCTAACCTCTCTACAGACTACAGCTTACATATTCTGACTCCCGTTTCCCTGCATAGCCACTTATTTTGTGCTCCCTCTTGCCCAGCATGTGACAGTCCGCTAGCCACCTTTCATTTCCTCCGATGTGCCCAGCTCTTCCCGCATCAGGACCTTCTCGTATGCTTTTCCATCTGTTGGAAAGCTCTCTTTTCTGCTTCTGCATGGCTGGCTTCTTCTCATTCCTTCCATCTCGGTTTACATTACACTTACTTAAATAAGTATTGCCTGGCCCTCTAAGTAAATATGACCCCCCCCCCCCCACTGCAGAAGAGGTTCTGGTCCCTGTTTGCATCCTGGGAACGTGAGCAGAATGTCAGGAGTTGGCCAGCTGCTACTTGAGGCATCGTAGGCAACTTGGATGAGAGATGGTCTCCAGGCCCACATGTGGGCACTGCAGTTCCAGTTCATTCTTTCCATGGAACCACAGTTATTTTCCTTCTAATGTGCACAGTTTGCTTCTTGAAGTATAGCTTTGTTTTTAACCCTTTCAGAATAAGAGACCTCAGCATTATTACACTAAGAATATTAGGCTCTTTTCTGCCCCTGCTGAACCTGACTTACTGTAGGAGAATGCTCCAGCTGACTTTGCAGCCTAGGAGGGAAGAGTGTGTGTGTGTGTGTGTGTGTGTGTGTGTGTGTGTGTGTGTGTTGATGTTTGATAGGCACTCTGTGGCTGATGTGGTGTGCATATGTCAGTTCTCATACCAGCATCACTTTTTTTAATTAAAGTGTTTTTACAATATATTTGTGTTATGCTTAGTAAGGTCTATCTCCCTGAATAATTTTAAAGATGTCTTCCCTTTCCTCACATGTTTATTCTCCCAGATGTGTAATAGAATCAAAATTGTTGACACATTTTTAAGAAGCATGGATGTTTTTACCCCCAACCTCTTGTGTTGGCTTGATTATTTATAAATACTTTCTATTCTTTTAAACTCTTTTTCAATGAGAAAAGAATCTAAAGAAGGGCCTATTTCTCTTTCTTTTGTTAAAGAGAGGCTGTCATTGTCCCCTCTATTTCCTTATTGAGTACCTGTCCTGTGTAAGCACTGTGCTTACATGGGCAGTAGGGGTGGGGCAGGACACGTTACACAGTGAATTAAACAAAATGAAAATAAACAAAGGGAAATAAATAAAGCATATTATGAAATAAAACGGAGATAAAACCCTGACCAGTGTGGCTCAGTTGGTTGGGTGTCATCCTGTAAAGCAAAAGGTCAGCTGTTCGATACCAGGGTACCTGATTGGGTTGCAGGTTCTTCCCTGGTCAGGGTGCTTTCAAGAGGCAACTGATGGATATTTCTCCCTCATATCTCTCTCTCCTTATCCTTCTCCTCCCCTCTTTTTAAAAATAAATAACATCTTATAAAACAGATAAAATTATATCAGCTTGTTATTAAAATAGTGTGCTTTGGGGAATACTAAAAAGTTTTAAACATTTCAGTTTCTGGTTAGCTTATTTTTTTAATTTGTTAAGTGTCTTTTTTCCTTTCTGTTTCTTTAAGGGCCACACAGCAATGCTTCATACTGGCTCCTGGCATCCCAAAATAAAGGGAGAATTCATGACTTGCTCCAATGATGCGTGAGTACTGGGGATAGTTCATTTAGTATTCGTGTCTTTCAGTGTTTCCTTTCACAGGTGTATTGTACCTGTCCTGCCAGCAGAGTAGGAGGTAGAGTGTAGGAATCCTGGCGTGGATGTGTTTTTGTCCTTTACTTTGGATTGAGCTGACTATGCAAATGAGAGTATAAATTCCTGTAGAGTTTATTAGGAGGCACAATGGATCAGACTGATGTTACTAAGTGGACTCAAATGACTTTGTAGTTGCGACTGGTAATTCGTTGCTTTTTATAGTAAAAACTCATTTCCATCTGAGTCTAATAGCTACTATAACTTTATTGTTGATTGTTTTTTGGCAGTAATAACTGAAAAAATTGATTAAATGGTTATTAAGATTCGTTTCCATTATATCTCTTGGCCTGGGACTTAAGAATATTACAGAGAATATTTGGGCGGCTTTTTCCAGTATTGTCATTGTATGATTCATTTTTAGTATTAAGAATAGTTCACAAGAATGTGTGTTTTGTAATACTACAGAGAAAATAATGACAAAAATTCCTACAAATTAAGCAGAGGCTTCTTAAGGGTTCTTGCATGCTTCCTCACTCTTGCAAACGTGGAGTCGCCATCGGATCAAGCTCCGACAGTCCCGCTGGAGAACGGGAGATCTGGTGGGGGCACTTCTGCTCTCCTGCCCGGGACCCATCTTCCACCTGCTCATACCCAGCCTCCTGCTAACTTTGGAGGGTCACAGAGCCAAAGACTGAGTACATTAAAGATCCTGAGGAACACATTAACAAAAGAAACCAGCATTTTCCAGATACATCGACACAACCCCCTCTCTTTCCACAGCCCCTAATACCTGTTACACTCTGGGTGTAGTGTCCCCAGGAGTACCCTTTGAAAAATGAAGATTGCCACTAGTGAATGCTTTTGATAGTGGGATTCGGTAGATGATTAATATTTTTATCTGTTGCATCTTGGAAAGATGAATTATGCAATTAAATTTCTGGCAAATTTGTCATGGCATGGTAGTGTGCAGTGTATAGGCTTAGAGGAACCTGGCTACTCCACCACCAGCTATGACTTTGAGCTAGTCATTGACCACTGAGTCTCAGATTCCTATAAAATGGAATAGTACTTGCCTCACAGGACCCTAGTGCGGATTAAATGTAAAGCCTTGTGCATAGTTAATGTTCAGGTGCAGGGCCAGCCCTGGGCTCATTTGAATTGGGTCCTTAGCTTCTTTTAGTGCTTCAGTTGCATCTTGCTGAGCAGCGCCTCTCTGGGAGTGTGCACAGGGCAAGCTGGAGCGCCGGGCTTTCGCTGGAAGGCTGCCGTGCCGAGTTCACTTGATTTTTATAATCAGCAACATCTGTAAATACAGTTGTAAAATTCTCCAGGGAATGGTGGTTTATGTAAATGGATCCCCACAAAGTAAACTTTCGTATAGCTCCAAGATTTTTCCCCTATTTAAGTATTTTTTGGGGAAACTTAAAATATTACATTCATTTCCTCTGTTATTAATAAGCACTTTGAATATAATTCAATGTCATAATTTATAAATTATTACACTGTGGCATGATATGCCTCAGAAAGTCTTGGCACATGTAGGTATATTTATAGTTTTTTGGGTTCTTGACCGCTGTTTTTATTTTTTGATTTTCCTTTTCTGTTAATTGTTACTTTTTGCTGCTGTTGGTGTGATAGTTGATATAAACACCTCAGTTTCTCTCCTCAGTTTTGTGCTTCTAATAAGCTGAGGACTGGGGCAGGACAGGGTGGTCCAAACTTTTAGAATTGGTACAGAAGAAGAAGGAATGAGTCATTAGTAGAGTGTATGATTTTTTAAGCACATTAATTTTACCATATTCTTTAGCTGCCAGGGGACTTTTTCTTGCTCACTTTCTGGTTCTGGGCAGTTTTGTATTGTCTGTGTTGCCAGGTACACACAGCGTGGTTCTACCCTAACTGTTCTTTCGTGGTGATACCCTCAGAGAAGCAGAATAAACTGTCCAGAGCCCACTTCTGCAATATCTGGTGTCATTTGTAGCTAATTTAATTGTTTGTTTATTTCATCCAACTTTAATTATCTTTTAATATACTTTCCAGTTTTTCATTTAAAACCCATAAGGGTGCCTTTTAAAGTGTTTTGCTGGCTACTGGCATTTAAAAATTCATAGCTTTGATTTTATTGCTGTGTGGGTAATTAAAATATATCCATTTTGAAAGCGTCCGTTCATAGAAATTTCTACATGAAACAGATAACTTTGTTGAACAGCTCACTAGGGTTTAGCAGTAGAGCCCAGCTCCTGTTAAATACTCCCATTAAAACGGAGGGGGGTTATGGTAAAATGTACTTACAAAGGCAACGTTTACTCAGATACTTTTAAACTGTGTTTTCTTCATGAGCTGTAAGAGTGATGAGAATTTATTCTCAAATTACTGCTGAAATTGAGAAGTGTACATTTTGGTGTTTGAGCTTCTGTTGACAAACTGTTGGATGTAGGAATGATGTAGGTCTTTTAATTTTCTCATAGATTCATGTGGTTCATATGACTTCCTTCTTCTCAGAGGAGTTTGCTTTTAGGCTGCTTTATTTAACTTTTATTATTTTGAGAAACACAGTAGGTAAAAAGTCTGTAAGATTAAAGAGTAATGATAATGACCCATTGCAGAGCTACCAGGATAAGTGATTTGCCAGGCCAGACTTAGAACTTATAACTAGGGCTTATGACTGTGGTTGCTGTTAATATCACCATTCAGACTTGTGTGTGGTCATTGTAGTTTGACTTCTCTGCCTTTAATTCAAGCATTGGCGTCCTTAAAGTTAGTGTCTGAATTCCAGTGTTTGATGGAGTGTAGAAAGAATTTTTGTTAATTTTCATGTGAGTTAATTTGTTACATTGAAGGTTGAGGGTGGGCTTTTTGGTAGCTTGTTTGTCCCTTCTGTTTGAAGTAGAAAAAGGTCACTGTTCTCAGTGTCAATCATGAGATAGAAAACTGTGAACCGTAAAATCCTGCAAACATATTCTTTTAACTGGAAAGTGAAGTTGATAGATATAGAGAACCAGGCATCATTTGGAATTTTGGATCTAGTTTTCCCTTAGGAATTTGTGAGAGGACAAAATATGGCTTTGTTTAATCAGTAAATTTTAAAATGATTTGAAGACAGCACATCAAAACCAGTAAAACAGTGTAGATATTTATTATGGTTTGGCTCTATGGGGATGTAAGGTGTTGGATGCTGATCTAAAGTGGTCGAAGCACTTGAGAAGGATCTTTAGCCTTGACCTTAGGGGTGAGTTGTGTAGTATCGTGTTTATTGATGGCATAATTTGGCCCGCTAAAACCTAATATATATCTTAAATTACAGCATGATTTTTCAGTGTTGTTAATGAAATGAGTGCAAAAGTATTGTGTTCATTTATCTTCTGTATCTCAAAGTAAATGAGTAAAATCATGTTGGGGGAGTTGAGTTACAGAAAAGAATTATTTATAATTAAGCCTTTTAATTTTTTGTACATTTTAATTTTCAAATTCCTGTTTATGCTTGACTAGCCTTTGTTTGATTTATAATTTTTCTAGTGCTTTCAACTTATTTAGACATACTTTTTATCATATGTTTACATTCTAAAACTCACCTTATATATCTATGAATTGTGAGAAAATTTAATGTCATACTAACCTTGATGTAGTTTTACGTAATTTTTATGCAGAATGTCCTTTGTGTGTGCTATATGTGACAAGATGATGTTCACACCTTCAAAAACATTGGAGGAAAGTTTGATAAAGTCTAAGTTGTTATGTTTTACTTTATTTACACACTTTTTACAGTTGTTAGCTGGCCATTTATTTTGGCTATAGAAATATCAGTGATAAACAGTATTCTTATGTCTTGATTATAAACTGTAGAGGATGCTCTTGAATATTTTCTTTGTTTATCTTGAATCCATAGAAACATATTGTTCATATCATCAGTACCTCTCTTAACTGTTACAGCAATGCAGTTTTCAAAAATATTTATTGATTCATTCCTTTATATATATGTATATATATATATTTTTTTTAAGGAAGAATATGGATGTCTCCAAGCGTAGAAGGGTATATTTGTTTACTGGCATCCCTAATTGAGGATTTGATAGAGGGCACTTTGAATTTCTCCTGGGGATTTCTAGGTCAGGCAAGGCAGCATCAGTACAATCAGTCCACTCCACGCGGGACTCAGTGAATCCATATTGTAGGACTACCTCGCCAGTCTTCTCGTGGTTTGAGATGGCCTGGGTGGCCCTTAATGGAGCAGTCATATATGTAGAAGGATATTGTTCCTGTGAAAACTGGTGAATTGAACTTAGTTGCAGGAACAGGAATAAAAACTATCTCCATATTGTGGATTTTATGATTCTAGAAACTTGTAATTAAAATCAAAGCGATTCTCTGTTTTGACTCCCTTTTTCTGAAAGACTTAGCTACAGCAAGTGGTCTTTCTTTTATAAATCATTCTTTCCATTTCATGCTAACTTTTTGTGACTATGTGACGAATTTATATGCTGTGTCAGAGTCCCTTCTTTCCTTTTATGGTGTGTACACTTGCTGAATCCATTCCCAACTTGGGGAGCGGTGGGCACCTCACCTCTGCAGTTGCACTTGTCAGGACCTCGTGCTGGGGAGGGGCTACGTTACCAGGCACTTCACAAGGACGTGTGAGTCGTGGGTTGCCCTTTCCCGTTGCCTTTCTAAATCTTGTAAGTTTACACGATTTTGTAAAACTAGTTCTGTCTTATAAACGATCCTTTCATGTGATAATACTTTTAAAATCTGTCTTGATGAAAATGTGAGCTTTTGTTACTAGTTTTAAAAATGTGCCCCAAGTGAAAAGTTCGCCCTTCCCTTGATGACACTTCCTGCCATTGTTACAGCAGTAAAAAGAAAAGCAGAGTATGAGATGGAGACATGCCACGGATTATTCATCCCAGGCTCCCCTTTGATGCGTGTTCCCTTCTTGGGCTGGGTCCTACTAATGAAAGTAAAACAGGTGACATTTTTGGAAAGCTGTGCTAACCTATCAGCAAAGACAGTTAGCATAGACGTGCTTAATGGCACTTCACAGGGTCACTTGTCTGGGAACATCAGTCAGTAGCTGTGTCTTCGTGGAGGAAATAAGGCCATTTTCCTCCGTGTCTTTCTTGTCAACAAAAATGTGGTTACACAGCTCTATCTCTACAGTGAATAACTGAAGGGGCAGGTTGCCCTTTGGTTTACGCTGGGTAACTGCGTTGTAGTTGGCATTCTTGATCTGACCTGGGCAGTTTCACTTATGTGTCCCAAATAGAAGATTATGATTCTTTTTTATAACCCACTATATAATTAATTTTTTATAGACACACAATTCAAAGTTCTGTATTTACTAGATTTTAAAAAATATGTAACTAAGCATTTTTAGCAACTCATATTGGGCTTCTGCAATTGGTACAGTCTAGTAAGGTTAGTACAGAGAAAGAGGCATTGATAGAGGAATTGCTGTAATAGCTTCAAAGCTCTTTTTCTTTTTTTACATCACTCACCCAGAGAATTTGCAAGGTAAATATTTGTATGACTTTGCAGGTGTGTTGTAAGCTTTCAGTGTGATGATACACAGAAAGCACAGTGCTTAGCACATAGTTGGTATGCAATACAAGTTGACTTGCACTTATTCTGTTCTTTTCCCCCTTTGACTGGCTGCATTTAAATATACAAGGCCAGCCCTGGCTGGCATAGCTCAGTGGACTGAGCGTGGGCCTGAGAACCAGGAGATCGTGGTTCGATTCCCAGTCAAGGCACATGCCTGGGTTGCAGGACAGTTCCCAGCGGGGGACTCATGAGAGGCAAACATACATTGATATTTCTCTCCCTTCTCTCTTTCCCTTCCCCTCTAAAGATAAATAAATCAAATCTTAAAAAAAACAAATATGCAAAACCAAGTTTGCTGTTCCTGTAGTGCCAAATTGGGCCACCAGTCCGTTTAACACCTGTCACCCACTACCTGTTAGAGCTTAGGCAGCATACTCGCCCTTCCTAGCCCAGGGTCCTCATCTGTAAAACAGGCACCTTACACTACATTTATTTAATTCTGGCCTTTCCAGAAATACCCGTTATCTGTGTGAAGAACAGTTCTAAAACTGCAGAGAAGTGAGCCAATGATAAATTGACTTTGATTAGGAAGGAGTGAAAGCAATGGTAGTGTGAAAATGTCTCTGAGAGAACTGGCTACTGTAGGAATGCAGGAGGAAGAAGCAAAATGGAGGCATGCAGAAATGAAATGCGGTGTAGATTTGCATTTGGAGGGTTACAACAGATTTAAAATAAATGTTTGCTGAGCTTAAGCAAACATTTTATTTTGTATCTATTGTTGTGGATCAGGCCCTGCATTAGGCATCGAGCTTTGAGCTGATTGCACAGAAACGAGTACAACCTGGTCCTTACTCTCCAGGACGCCCCCAGTCTGGTGGGGCCATTGGACACTCATGACCAAGATTTACAGCGAGGGGATTGCAGTGAGGAGTGGGGCTCCCCTTTGTTCAGAGGAACATGAGGCCCTGTTTGCTAAGAACAGGTCCCACAGTGTAAGAGCAGAGTTTTCCTGTTGGTACTTTTCCATCTGGGGGTCAGCCCAGATTCACCTGGGAAAGAGAAAGCTTTTTTCCAGATAGGATGTGGCTTTAGTCTTCACTGAATCATAGTAGCAATTTCTAGATCCTTTCCCATTTCAAAATAACCCCAACCTCTGCTTTTATGAAAGCTACTTTAAACCCACAGAGTCAACTCCAAGAGTTGGCGTGGGGGGAAGAAAATGACCCTTCCTTTATATGTGTTATGGTTCAGGAGCTTTGCACACTCAGTCTCAGCTCTCACAGTACTGGCTTGAAGAACCGAATGACTTGCCGGTCACACATCCCTTTGGTGGGGAGGCCCGTAAGCACCTGTATCCTGTTTACCATATCTTCCTTTGGAATAGATGGTTTCACAGTAAAGCTGATCTTGGGGTTAGTGCAGTGTTTTTCAGACTGTATTGTGAGACCCTTTTTTGGGTCATGGCCGGCAGTTTTTATAAAATAAAAGAAAGTAAAAACTGTCAGACTGTGTCACAGGTAGTACTGTTTATTGAGGTTTCTGTTTCAGTTGTGTGAGTGGGGTGAGTGGGTGTGTGCATGTGCTTGGCCTTAGAATAATGTCTTTCCTGCTGTGTGGTCCCCAGTTCACCATCGCATCTTTTCTCCAGGCTTTGAACACAGTCCATATTTTCGTTGTAAGGCAGTAAGTAAAATGCAGTAGTTAGTTCTCAGAATGGACTCTGGGGTGGATTTGTAGGGTTGGGTGCAGGCTCTGCCGTGTACTGCGTGGCCTTTGGCAAGTCCTTCCGTGTCTCCTTGCCCGTGTTTTATCTTCTGTAAAGTGGGGTTGCGTGAGTGTTAAAGGGATTCACATACCAAAGGTGCTCAGGATAGTGTCTATCCCAGAGTAGCACTCTGTGAGTTACTCGCTGTTATTACTCTTGTTATTGTTAGAATTGATGAAAGGTTTCTCTCTCTCTCAGAGGGGTTCTGGACACATAGCTTTAGCAACAGCCAGCCTTCCATAGCTTTGATTCATTTGGTGAAATTAATTTGGTGCAAACTTCTCATATGCTACAAGAATGCTAACTTTGCCACTGGTTTAGTGCAATACTTCTTTTTTATACATTCCAAGTGTTCCTATTTGGCCAGCGCCACCAAAGGCAGCTACTAAGGCATGTGTCTGTTTAAGTTATTGTGGAAAATTGTGAGCCCCACTCTGCCAGATCTTGGCCTGGGAGGAACTGGCTTGCTTTACAGGCTGCTTTAATCCTGGTCGCAGGCCAGCCAGCACTGCCAGCTCATAAAATATACGTGGATGTCCCGGTCTGCTGTGCTGTGGAGGGCTAAATAAGTAGAAGTCCTAGTCTGCCTGCCTCAATGTCTGCAACAGGTGTGGAAGACGATGTTGCTTGGGTGTTCGGGGAAGGCTTCGCAAAGGAAATAATATCTGAGTTTGGGGGTCGAAGGATCAGTAGAAGTCTTCTAGGAAAGTAGTTAAGGAAAATATTTCCAGGCACCAGTAAGAGTTCATACCAAGCTCTGAAGCTTGTAAGTCTTAAAAAGGTCACAGAAAGGCAAGAACAAGCAGAATGAGGGAACAGAGCAAACTCTAGATTGTTATCTTCTAGGATATCAGTTACGGGTTTTTGTAAGTACTTATTGGAAAAAATAAAGCTTAAATATGTTAGAAGATTATTTGTATTTCTTTAAATTGTACTTCTTGTATAGCCAACCGTGTCTTTTAGTGAATAGTTTGCTACGTTTTATTATGATGGTTATTGATAAACTATTCTTTTGTTTAGAGTTGTATTCTGTGCCTCCTTACCTCGACACTTTGCCAGGGCCTTAGGTCCCATTAGCAGCCACCACCTAATGGCAGCTGCCAGAATTGCAGGCAATACATGCATTGGAAAAATCCATAGGACTTGACAGCAAAAGCCTAACCCAGTTCAAAGAATAATTAGTATAAAGTAAGGATATGAGGTAATCTTTTTGCACAGAATCCTTAAACGCTTATATTAGTAATTATTACTAGTTCACTATAAGCATGAAACTAACTGTATCTTATCCCCAGTTCGTCATACAACACCCTGATAATATAAACATTGTAAGACGTGAAGTTCTCGAGTGTTTAGGGTTGACAAATGGAACTCTCAAAGTTGTGGAATTATAAGTTCATGCCATTTCTTCTAGTGCCCTTTGTATCTCCCTATTACTTACTTTTTAAAAAGTACCGGTACATGTGTCATGCTTGTGAACTTGCGTGACAACATGGTAGGAATCTGAGGCAGGTGAGAGAAGCCGACCCTCACGCATCGATTCCCATTGCTGTCATGTGACTGCTGATGTTTGGGGGAGAGGAAATGCCTTAGAGTATTTTTAAATGCCTGTGAACCTAGCTGCACTTACAGATGACGCAAAGTCTTATTTTCTTAGCCTTGTATCAAAAGTTGTGTACCCTCACACCAAAATTGTCTCCATGCTGTTGTGTAGTTTTTATTGCTACAGTTTTTAGTTATGGCATAATAATTCAGTTTTAAGTACCATAACTTACAAAGCCATTTTGTTATCTAGCTTTTATCTATTACAAATAATGTGATAAATATTTTATGCACGCAACTTACTTTATATTTTGGATTTTCTCCCCCCCCCCAACTTTTTAAAAGTATATTTACTAGCAGTACCTACCTTTAGATGCAGAAAGAATATTTGGAAAAATAAGAATCTCCTTGCCAAAGAATTTATTTTTGTGTGCTTGTTCTCTGCATGATCTGACCTGACCAGTGCCGTGGCAGTTACTGCCCTCCAGTCTGTACCCTGCAATATGTGGCAGGTCAGAGGGCTGGGCGGGGCATTCCACTGGGGTTCTCTTATTAACCTGTTTTGGACATAAAATTTTTATTGGAAAAGCTAGATAGTGTACTGACTCCGGGAGAAAAGATTTAAATTACTTGATTGCTCTGCCAGCACTTGTGATACAACTCTTTAGTTTATATCTTTGAATCATAATAAATGTGCACTATATGATCTTGATTTGCAAGTGACGTTCTCTTCTGGAGGTTCTGAATCTTAAGCAGACTCACTAACGTGTGAAGTATCAGACGCCTTCTTATAGTTTTCAATAGAGCATTCTTTTTAATGATCCTTTAATTCATTTACAATTTAAGTCAGATGTTACTATTTCTTTTTAATACCTGTTAGTTTTCCTTTTACCCAGGCAGATGCCCTGGACTGTGGGAAATGACAGTAGCAATTCGAGCATGGTAGGAAGGGTGGGCTGGTCATTCTTGGGGAGCAGGGAGAGTGGAGCCCATTTCCAGATGATAGTAACTAAGTGTGAGAATCAAAGTAATTCCTTTATGTAGACTTCAGACTTAGTCATGTTGTGTGTCGGTTTCTGATGCAGAAACCTTGCCAGAGCACTGTAGAAGGAGCCACAGGTACTCAGCTGTGGGGACTCGGGGTGCTGTCAAACACACCCAGGTTCCTGTGAGCCCGATGGAGTGACGGGGAGCCTGCTGTAGGCGATGGCAGCCGGCCGCCAGTTGCTGTATATCCAAAGTAGTGTTAAGGAAGGGTATGTTATGGAGAGTTTCACTGGATTTAATATTTTTATTTTCTTCTTGAAATGGAATCCTATATTAAAAATGAAATCACCAAGATTTTGTTTTTTAGACACACGAGTAACTTCCAAAAGAAATGATCAGCTCACTTTAATGGACTCTATCTGATGGTACTTTTATTACAGAATGACATGAAAAGAAGCTGGCTGGTGCTTCAAAACTGTGGCGCTAGTGTGTGACATTTATGAAGTTCATTTAAAAAAATGCCTAGCAAACTCACCGATGTTAACGACCACCCAAGTAGCTATTCCAATCAATGCCGATGGTCCTTGAGGAGCATTGGCAGGGCAGTGACCCTGGATGGAGCAACCAGGAGTTTACCAAATGTGGGCTATTTATTCTCCCCAGAGAGCTTATGGAGGCCGGGACTTCCGTACAACACTGTCTTTGTGCGAGGGTGGCGGCCAGTGCTACGGAATGCTCGCTACGCCCCAGACGCACCCTTCCAAAGGCTTCCCGTGTAACTGAACCCGTGTAGTTGTCTCACCAGGCAGGCTGGGCAACTGCAAGGCCCTTCCTTCTTTTCTTCGCCTGCGTTTTGTATAGGAGTCTGAAACCACTGCTTTGTTCTGGGGGTACACCTTGTCGAAGAGTGGGGTGCTGTAGTCTCAGTGGTAACAGAGAAGTTTCAGAGTCCCAGTAGTCAGTGGCGAGTCTTTGGTAACTATACAGTTTCAGATGTTAGGCATCTTTCAGTGAGAATTTTATTCTGGTTCTAAGTAATTCTAAATGTCTTACTGAATAAACATATATTCCATGACTAAAGCCATATATCAGGTAATCTGCCCCACAAGAGTTGACTGTAAAATAAAAAATCAATTATTTACATTGTGTGGACATTTAATTTAGATTTCCTTCAGGAATTTATTTGGGAATAGGTTACAAATATTAATTTAGAGTTATATTAATTTCTCAATACTATACTATTCTTAATATTAATAGTATTTAAGGATATTACAAGCCCTATAAGAACTACCACGACCATTCCTTTTACTCTAAATATGTCAATTGCCTTGGCTCTTCAGATTCCATCAGTGGGAACATTCTGTGTGAATTTCAGTCATTTCTAGATGCAAACAAAGCCCTTCTGAATGGCAAGTTTAAAAGGGATATCAGACACTTATTTAGGAGTAGTTACTATGATGTAATCTGTCTAGATTTTCTGACATAGTTTGCTGTTTCCTTTCTAAAGCTGCTGAATTGCATGCACTGTAATGACCATATCACTATCTGTTGGCCCTAAATTTTTTGTTTTGAACTCAGCATACTTACCATTTTTCTTTGATTCATAAATGCCCCCTGCTTGGCGACCGTGTATTATTTCTCTATTCCGCCCTATCTGCCACTGTCTGGAGTTTTACTGCCTCTGCGGATAAAGCAGGTGACCCCACAGTGATCTCATTCTTAGGCCAGCAGGCCTAGTTCTGAATTTTTTTCCTTACGCCTGCCCCCACCCCACTCCTTAGCTAGCATATTAAT
This sequence comes from Sturnira hondurensis, assembly GCF_014824575.4. Taxonomy (NCBI): domain Eukaryota; kingdom Metazoa; phylum Chordata; class Mammalia; order Chiroptera; family Phyllostomidae; genus Sturnira; species Sturnira hondurensis. The sequence goes on from NW_028087015.1 coordinate 38,848,285, forward strand.
AATTTGTCTTTCTTTGATACTTATTCTCATAATTATGGGTATTCTTACCCTGTCATTAAGCAAGATGTATTGAGCTTCTCTCTTAGTTTGGTGTGTCGTTACTTAGCGCTTCTCGTGGACCTTCCCCCTCCTCCACTCTTCCTCTCTCTCCTCCATCCCCTCCCCCGTCCTTCCCCCCTTTCTCCCCTTTTCCTTCGCTCTTTCTCTTCCTAATCTCTCTCAACAATTATTAATCAAGAGTAGTACACTCCTGTAGAGTTGAGTGGAAATGCTGACTTATTTGGGTGTTAGTTATTGCCAGTATAAATATAAAAGGCTTTTTGAAAGTTTGGGAAGTTATTATTTTATAATATTTATTTAGCATTATTCTTTCTTTAAAAAGATAGCTTTTTAAAAATATCTTGTTTATTTAAGAGAGCAGGGGAGGGAGGGAGAGAGAAAGGGAGAGAAATATTGATATGAGAAAGAAACATAAATTGGGTGCCTCTCATATGTGCCCTGACCAGGAATCAAACCGGCCACCTTTCATCTTGCAGGACGATGCCCAACCAACTGAGCTATACCACTCAGGGCTAGTGTTATGCTTTATGACACTAAACTCATTTTGTTTTTCTTACATTAAAAAATTTCACCTCTTTTTAGTTATTTTGTTTTTCTTTAAAATTTATTTCATTGTATTTATTACTTATGCTTGTAAGTTCTAGAAGATAACTTTTCTAGGTTTTTTATACTTTCTTTTTTTTTTAAGATTTTATTTGTTTATCTTCAGAGGGGAAGGGAAGGAGAGAGGGAGAGAAATATCAATGTATGGTTGCCTCTCGAGCGCTCCCTGCTGGGGACTGGCCTGCAACCCAGGCATGTGCCCTGACTGGGAATCGAACTGCCATACTCTGGTTTGCAGGCCGGCGCTCAATCCACTGAGCTACACCAGCCAGGGCTTATATTTTCTTTTTGATAGCAGAATGAAATTTTGATATTTTAATTAGCCAATTTAAACAAAACTAGTAATGTAGGAAATTTAAACCAAGAAAGGCCATTAATAACTGAGTGTTCCCAAAGTAGCTTGATTTATGAGTTTATACAATCCAAGATAGAGAGGTACATACTACATTTTTTAAGAAATGTAAATACTGTAAAATACTAACCTTGTGGTGGTTTGGGACTAGCTCAGAGCCAGACGCTCTTTATGTCATTGTAGATTACGCACTGCCTTTTGGGGGTTGCTTTCCTTTCACTCGAGGCAAAGGTGTCTCTCTGACCTGTGGTGCCATATATTTTCCTGTGGTTAAAGTGATGCGCTTTCACTGACAGGCGGGCCACTCGTTCAGCTCCTTCTGTTAGTATAGACAATTAATAAGCTACAGTATGTAGTTAAAAGAATTCACAGTTTCAAGTCAAAATGAGAGTCTATCTGGTACGCCAAATGGGAGTTATTACCTATCTGTGTATATCAGATTAACACCTTTCCTTCTTATCTTGTGTTCCATTTCAAATCTGAAGAAATACATGCCTTTGACAGAACATGAATTTGTGTTCTTAGTTATTGCTGATTTCTATAATAACTCACTCAAATGGGGCTACTGCATATCTCAAGTTATAAATGAATCTGTCTGAGGTGCTTTAATAGTTCGTTATAATAAACAGGCCCTGGCTAGTGTGACTCAGTGGGTTGAGCACCGGCCTGTGAACCAAAGGGTTGCTAGTTTGATTCCCAGTCAGGCACGTGCCTGGGTTGTGGGCCAGGTCCGCAGTGGGGGCAGGTGAGAGGCAACCGTGCATTGATGTTTTTCTTCCTCTCTCTCCTCTTCCCCTCTCTCTAAAAATAAATTTAAAAAAGAGACAATAGGAGCTAGTTCTATATGTTAGAAGCTTTGTGACAATTGGAGTCACTTGGCCTTCCCAGGACACTTGACCAGCTACTCATAATTTATGTCACTACATGAACAAGCTTACGGAAGACAGCACTGAGAAAAAAACGAGCGCGTCAAAGCCGTTTATCTAGTCAGGCGCTGGCTTTGGCCGAGGCAGCCGTGGTCACGGTACCCGTGACTGGCAGACTCGTGCGTGGAGTCACGGTCACTGCTCCAACCGCACACTCCTCTAACTGCATGAGACGGGGCTCTGTTATACCTGCCTCGGGGGGAGAGCTCCTGAGAAGGACGCCCGTGATTGAGTGCGGCAGGCTCCCCGTGCCCCACCTCAGGAGAAAGCCCGTTAGGGAGCAGAGTCTAGAGTAGCTTCACTTTTTCTAATTATTTTCCACTCTGTTGATATTATCTCTGTAAATTTTACTGAAGTGCCGTGAAGGTTGGAGGCTTTTGCACTTGTTGTAACCTCTGTACCTCTTTCAAAGTCCTGGTAATAGAGGATTAATTACTCTAGAAGGCCGAGAGAGGTACGGTTATTTGGGTCATCCTCAAAATTCATATATTTTTAATTCTTTTGGAAATAAAGGCTTCCTCACTAATCAGCGTCAGAGGGATGGCGTGCCCTGTGTGAAAAACAACCGTCTAATTAGAACTGTGTGGAATATTCGTAGGAGATAGATGATCAAACACAGGCTCCCAGCAGATAATGTCGGCCGCGTCTTCAGGATGCGGAGGAATTCCGGTTCGGCAGCTGTCACGTTGGCATGGCACTGCAGCTTGTTTTGTCCCCAACAAGGGCAGGACCTGCTGTGGGAGGGTCTCGGCCCCTGGGCGAATCACCACGAGGGTTATTTTTATAAAGCGGGTCTCATTGTATTGGCAAAGCTTAATCCTCTGGTGGGTAGAATTATTTTTGTTTTCATTTATATTATGACATACTGCTTTTTTTGGGAATAAACTAGGCAAGTTCTCTCTGTCGATTTAACATAAAGATGTTGTCTGAAGTTGAAAGTCTGTCTGCTATAATTTACGTGTAGAAAGTTGTCTCATGTGCTAGTGCGGAAAAGGAAGAAAACTCACAGGGTTAGAGACTGAAGGAAGCGACGGGGGGAAGAAGAGTTACTTGAAAGGAAGGGGACAGGGCGAGCCCTCCTGGGCCCCTCCGACAGGCACCCGAGACCCACCCCGTGTGTGTAGGGGGCACCAGGGCACGTTCAGATTGTCCCAAGTCAAGTGGAAAATAAGATTTCCAACTCGAAACCTACAAGCTAATACCTCTGGGGCTCGGGTTCCTCCCTGACCGTTTCGTGGGTGTGGTAGACTGGGGAAAGCTCAGCTCATGAGACTGGACGTTGGGGAAAAAAGACCCTTTCCTCTTTTGCAGTGAAATTGGGATGCTGCAATTGATATGGTACTGATAAAATTTAGGATATAAAAAGACGTGAGATTGTCTGTCTGTATTATTAGTTAGGTTTGCACTAATAGGTCTACCTTTTTAATTGCAGTGTTTCTGAGTTGTAGTTTTACAAAAGATTTTTTCCCTATTGATGTTGACATTTTGCTAATTGTGTTTGTCTTACTTCAAAGGCAACCTAAGCGCAGCTCGTGTTTTTATGCATAAACATTTACAGTAACTCATGTAGTTAGTTTAAATACAAAATAAGCCATTTTATAGCTTTTTTAGAACTAGGATCACTATAAAAAATGAGCCACTTTATACAACGTTTCATCTGATGGCCCAGAAGATGATCTTGCTTTTTCTTGATGTCCTGCTGCTATAATTTTGGTGGATTTGAAATACCCACAGACAGCTTACAAGTTAAGGAAGTTTATCATGTTGCTTGTCAGCACAATTCAGAGATAGTCATCTGAGTACACGAAACTCTAAGGTCTAAATAAAAGTTGCAAAGCATTTACAAACCCAGCAAGTCAGGTCTTTTCAGAATCCCTTCCTTTTTCTCTTTGCTGCTTGGTGCAGGACTGCCGTGTGGTCAGTAACGGAGCTGGTGGGGCAGCCGGGCTGCTGGGCGTACTCTGCTGCTGAGGTCAGTCCCTTTTGCTCTGCACAAGATGAGCTGTAGCCATTTATTGTTAGAGTCTCATCTTGTTGAAAGAAGAACCTTGAGTAGATTTATTTCATTACACGTAAGCTTGATGTGTGAAATTATTTATGTTGTCTGCATTTATAACGGTTAATTCTCAAGAAAACAGATGTCTTTATATTATGTTGGCCACTGGAATTCAGACCCTTTTTTTAAAAAAAAAGTCTGCCATTTTATCAAACTCTTCAGTATTTCGTGTCATTTCCATGTTTTATAGTTGTTAGGAGCCTATGGCTGTAGATTGTTGTAAGAGTTACAAGCTGTTAGAAGGGGTGTTAGAAGCCTGTCAATATTTAGGACGTTACACTAACCATTCAGGGACATGATTTCCTAGAAAATAATAGACAAAGCAGTCTACAGATGAGATTAGAATGTGCTCAGCCTATGACCCTGAAATAAATAATTATTCTTTTAAAATATTCACATAGGTAATAAAATGTTTAGCATCATCTTTTTATAATAACTTTAATTTTTTTTATTTGTTTATTTTTAGAGAGGGGGGAAGGGTGAGAGAAAGAGAGCAAGAGAAACATCAATGTGTGGCTGCCTGTCACACGCTCCTCCACTAGGGACCTGGCCTGCAACCCAGGCGTGTGCCCTAGACCTGGAATGGAACCAGCGACCCCTTGGTTCACAGGCCAGCATTCAATCCACTGAGCCGCACCAGCCAGGGCTCTTTCCACAATAACTTTAACGAGCTATAATTTGCATACTATGACATTTACCTTTTAAAAAAAAAAGCTCTGGCCATCTGTGTTAAAGAAAAAATTTGCATGGTTGACTTCTCACCAGGCTGTCCTGGCGTGCTTCCAATGATAGTGGAATCACCTGGGTCCCTGACAGCCAGTGCGCGCGCACTGGAGTATTTTCCACACGCTGTGCCCGACCCAGTATCATCGCCACTGCAGTGATGGGCACCCGTCTGGACCAACATGGCCTAGTACTCTATTTCAGACCTGCTCCAGGCGGGACCGATGCCGGCGAGGGCGGCCAGTTTCGCTTTGCCTCGTCTGGTTGTTTCCAGAGTCTGCTTGCATCCCGGCACGCACTTTCCACTTGCCACAGTTGGAGCCTAGAGTCCGTCAACTACAGTGACTTTTTCATCTTTCTTTGCCGCCACCATCTTTCTGCCGGGGATGTGGGGCGGCTGTCAAGATGGCTAAGAGTGAGGAAAAAGTAAAATTCACCCTTTTAGAGTATACAGGGATGAGCAAAAGTAGGTTTACAGTTGTTTGTATGGAAAATAATACAAAAATTAATAAGTAATAGTACAAGAATAAACTGTTTTGTGTACTCACAACTGTACACCTACTTTTGCCCGCACCTGTATTATTCATTGGTTTAGTATATTCCCAGAATTGTGCAATCATCTATCTAAATTTTAGGACATTCTTATTGCCCCAGATGACTCCCCGTACCCATTAGCAGTCACTCCCCATTTTCCCCTTCCCTCTGTCATGGCAACCACTAACCTGCTTTTTCTTACTTTTTGAATTTTAAAATGATGCATTGCAATTAAAGTACATAATAGTTTAATAGCACTGATCCTTCATATTAGTGAAATTATGTAATTAAATTATATGTCATTTGATACTTGTAGCAATGTGTTGTTGAGGTTTTGTTTTTCTCAAGTTGAAAACAATAGTTGATCACCACTGCGTGCTCTGAGGCGCAGTATTGTACCTGGGTCTGCCTTCTCCCTCTGTTTTGCTTTGGAAAATTTGAGATGAACATTTCTTTCCTCTAACCCCCAACTGTGGATAAATACCATGCACTTAATTGTATTTGTCTTTGTTTACAGCACCTTTTCTGCATGGGACAAATAAGTATTTAGACAGCAGGTATATTAGAAGTATTGTTTAAAATAGCTTAAAATAAACTTTGCACTTTCAGTCTTAGAAACATCCCACTTTTGTACACAAGCAATTGAGATTTTTAAAAATCATGCTTGTTTATTCACTAGTGCAAACTCTTAAAGTCCTTGCTGGCTGTGTGACTTTGGGCACCTGATTGTTTCAATGACCAGCAGATTAACAACCACAAGTGTTTGCTCATCAGGAATGATTAGTCTAGTTTTACCCGGTTTAAGTCAGGGGTTAAGAGCAAGAGGCAAAGGGGATATTTTCTGAAGTTGCAGGTGTACTGAGGATTCTGTTAGCGCAGAGAGCTGCTTTAGGACTCATGTGGGATTTACTTCAGCTGACAGCTGTCAGAATCACCCTAAAACTGTTAGTGTGTGAGACTCCGACATGTGTATGGAGTGGAGAGAGGCTGTGAAACTGATTATATAAGGATTCTGGGGGAAAGGCCCGATTTAGGAACATCACCGTGAGGCTTTCCTGGCTCTTCTTGGAAGTGGGGACAGAACGTGGGGTCTGGTTGACACTGACTGTTCCTGTAATGACTGGTTTTCACCGTCTTTGGTGATAAGCAGCAAACACCCTGCACAGCCGACATGAGAACCCACACGCTAACTAAGCACTCTGTTCTTGAATTCATGCCTCAGGTCTTTACTCTGAAAGCAAAATCAAAATACTGTGTTTGTGTCATAAATAAACAAAGGGACTAAAACATGCGGTTGCTGAATGTGGACAAGAGATGCCTGGAGCCTAAACCGACTGGGCAGGTGGAAAATGAGTGTCGTCATACAAGTGGGCATCGCACTACAACCTGAATTGTGGTACACAAAAATATACCCTAAATCCATGGTCTCAGGAGCATGCTTATATATAGATGCACATGATAGACTTTATAATAGCTCTCAGAGGAAGAATGGGTTTCACTTTACAGAATTTCGTTCTGCCTACAGAATTTTAAGAATAAACCTCTTGTATAACTTGATGTTCTTAAGTAAAATAAAAAAATGAAAGCTATCTGTTTAGCTATCACAGACATAGGCCCTGATAAGAATATAAGTAGGTTCTCAGTGTTTCATATTATATTACAATTTTTTTCACGCTAGAGCAGCCCCCATGTGCAGCCCCCCGAAGATGCACTCCGTTGCTGTGTGCTTCTGGGCTTTTTCCCTCCCGGAGTTTGAACGGGCGCTTTTGTCCGTGCCTGTAGAAGACTTCTTCCTCGGCCCCAGTTATCATGCCTGGCTTGTGTAATTGGGTAGTCATCAGAAAGGGGGGGAGTTAACCTTTGAAAGTGATACCCTTTTCAGCCTTGGCAGGTCTTGGTGTTCTATCTTCGTCTCTGAAATCCACATCGGAAATGCTAAGAGTTCCTCTGCTGGAGTTAGGAGAGGCGGTTGTCAGGAGGATCCTGTAGCACTTTTCAGAAATTAGAGGGTCATCCAGCAAAACTAGGCCACATAGTCTGAGGATCAAGTGCACCCAGTAATATCACTTGGACTGGGAGATCTGCATGCTTTTAAGCTTATCTGTAATTTGGTCTGGTTTCTGTTTACCTATTCAAGCCCAGCAGAGTTTTTGTGCTTGCTGAAAAAAATACAAATATCAGTTTGCACATATGAATATATAATTTTTATTTTAGTCTAATTTTCTTTCTAGTGGGTGCCAGGTTTGTGTGTATTTACTGTAAGAATTTCTCATTTAGTCTTACCCACCCGCTTACCCAGCTTCTTGTGGTACAAGGGTACAGTGAAGGATCTATTGTGTTTTTAAGAATTAAAATTTTTTTTTTAACATTTTATTTATTTTTCTTTAGAGGGGAAGGGAAGGAGAGACAGAGAGAAATGTCAATGTATGGTTGCCTCTGGTGTGTCCCCTTTTGGGAACTGGTCTGCAACCCAGGCATGTGCCCTGACTGGGAATCGAACTGTGATCGTCTGGTTCGCAGGCCCGTGCTCAATCCACTGAGCTACACCAGCCAGGGTGTGTTTTTAAGAATTTTAATTCTGTGTGTCAGGTGTTTAGGAAGGGAGTCCAGGGCCTGGTCCTTTTCCTGAATTCTATAAATACAGGTTTTGCTATATATGAGAAAAGATCTGACTTGGGTTTAGCCCTTATTTTTTTAATGCTATTTCTTGATTATGCTATTACAGTTGTTCTGATATTTCCCCCTTTGCTTTCATCCACCCAGCACCCCTCACTCCCTCAGGCAATCCCACACCATTGTACATGTCCATGGCTCATACGTAAGTTCTTTGGCTTCTCCACCTTCTATACTGTACTTTACATCTTCGAGGCTATTCTGTAACTACCTATTTGCACTTTTTAATCCCCTTACCTCTTCACTCATTCCCCCACACTTGGTTTCCATCTGGCAACCAGCAAAACACTGCATATCCATGATTCTGTCTCTGTTCTTGTTTGCTTAGTATGTTTTTTAGATTCAATTGTTGATAGATTATTTTTTGTCATTTTATTGTTCATAGTTTTGATCTTCTTTTTCTTAAATAAGTCCCTTTAATATTTCATATAATAATGGTTTGGTGATGCTGAATTCCTTTAGTGTTTTCTTGTCTGGGAAGCTCTTCATCTGCCCTACAATTCTAAATGATATCTTTGTTGAGTATGGCAATCTGGCTGTAGGTGCTTGCTATTCATGATTTTGAATATTTCTCGCTGATCTCTTCTAGCCTGCAAAATTTCTTTTGAGAAATCAGCTGACAGTCTTATGGGAACTTCCCTGTAGGTCACTAACTTCTTTCCTCTTGCTGCTTTGAAGATTCTCTCTTTATCTTTAACCTTTGGCATTTTGATTATGATGTGTCTTGGAGTGGGCCTCTTTGCATCCGCCCTGTTTGAGACTCTCTATGCTTCCTGGACTTGCATGTCTATTTCCTTCATCAGATTAGGGAAGCTTTCTTTCATTATTTTTTCAAATAGATTTCCAGTTTCATGCTCTTTCCCTTCTTCTTCTGGCCCCCCTGTGATATGAATGTTGGGCCTCTTGAGCTTGTCCCAGAGGCTGTTTATAGTCTCCTCATTTGTTTTGGATTCTTTTTTCTTCTTGTTGTTCTGATTGGTTATGTTTTGCTTCCTTATTTTCCAAGTCATTGATGTGATTCTTGGCTTCATCCACTTTACTGTTGTTTCCCTGTAAATTGTTCTTTATTTTATTTCTAACTAGGTCTTTTTTATGCTGTTGAGGTTCTCACTAAGTTCCTTGAACATCCATATAACCAGTGTTTGGAACTCTGCATCTGATAGATTGCTTATCTCCATTTTACTTAGCTCTTGTTTCTGGAGTTTTGATCTGTTTTTTCAATTGGGCCATATTTCTTTGGAGCCTCATTTTGGCAACCGCCCTGTGTTTGTTTCTATGTATTAGGTAGAGCTACTTTGACTCCATGTCTTGGTAGTGTGGCCTAGTGTAGTAGGTGTCCTATAGGGAGGGTTCAGTGGCACAGCCTCCCCTATTGTCCAAGCTGGGTACTTGAGGTACGCTCTTCATGTGGGCTGAGTCCACCCTGCTCTTGTAGTGGAGCCTTGGTTGCTATTGGCAGATCAATGGGAGGGATTGACCGAGGCCAGTCAGCTGCAAGGATGGGCTGTGACCACTGACCAGCAACCTCTGCCCTCCGTGGCGAAACAGCTGTGCAGGGCAGGGTGGCGGTGCTCCGGTGTGGTCTGTAGCTGCCCGCTGGGTTTCCCGGGTGGTGCGGACCAGGCCCCAGCCCGTGTGTTTCCCACGGCCACCCTGCCTGAGCTGTAAAGCAATCCGAGGTGGCTGCTACGTGTACTGGGCTTGCAGATTCCCAGAAGCCAAGCTGTGAGTCCAGGCCGCTGCTGCTAGTGCTAGGCCTGCGGCTGACCGAGGCCAGCTGCTGCTGGTTTGAGAGGATTTAGGAAGTTGTGGAGCATGAGCAAGACCAGCCATTCATATGGAAAAGCAGCCTGGGAGGGCCCGTAATTTGGGTGGGGTGGAGTCTCTGGGGATCTCCAAGGTGGTCAAACAGTGTTTTAGCCGGATTGATGGAGTCTCAGTAGACCACCAGCTTGCCAGCTCTGTGGCTCCGTGGAGAGGGCCCAGAAAAGGGACAGGGGTCTCTGTTTGCCCCAGTGCCAGACACTTCAGTCTCCAGCACGCCACTAGTACCTTCCAAGCTGCTACTCCAGCACTGGATCCAAGAGGGAGAAAGTCTGAGTATGTAAGGCCGTGTGTGGGTTCTTTTAAAGGAACTGCTTGGGGCTCCAGAAGTTTCTTCCACCAACTCAATCCCCATTTTTTCAGCTAGAAGTTGTGGGGACTTATGTAGGGAAGTGTGGGCACTGGAACCCTGGATGGGAGTGGGGGCTGGTGTGGGACTGGGACTCATCACCCCAAGATATACCTCCCAAATTTTTAATTACCACATGTGGGTATGGGTTGGCCCATTCTGTGTCTGTGCCCCTCCTACCAGTCTGGATGGATGTGATTTCTTTGAGGCCATAGTTGTCAGACTTCCATTCAACTCCATTTCTGATGGTTCTGAGTGATGGTTGTTCCATATTTTTGGTTGTGTTTTGATGTGGTTGAGCAAGAGGTGTGCCATGTATTCCTATGCTGCCATCTTGACCGGAGTCTCCTAGTCCTTGTTTTAATTCACTCCTTTCACCAGTGGACCGTCCTGTTACTTTTCAGACCTTTTGATAGCACTCACAATTCTCTGAAGTCAGTGGGAAGGACACCATAAGGAGGTAAGCTATGTAGTGAAAGTCTTAACCTGCTTTCGTATCATGGAAGGCTTTTTATAATATATATCTTTGCCTATAGTATACTAAGTGTTATTTAACTCCTGGCTGAATCAGAATCATTATTATAAATGTCATATGCTGAACTGTGCTACTTATAGGCAGATGCACGTGTCGGGCCAAATAGTGTGTGGGAGATTGACTGTAAAAAGTGGTCTTGATTTTTCTTGGTGCCCCTTGTGATGTGACTCTGCAAAGGTAGAGTTGGTTTACTTACCTCTTGAGTCTGGGTTGACCCTGTAACTTGCTCAGACTAATAGATATAGCAGAGGTGATGGTGTATTGGGTATGAAGCTAAGCCACAAGAGGTCTTATGTGTTTTTGCTCATGGAATCCTGTCTGGCTGCCATGAGAATTAGGTTGGGCTAGCCTGCTGGCTGTGTCGCCATCACACCTGTCACTGCATCCAGGGGCCAGCCAACCACAATGAATGTGAGGGAAGACACCCCAGATAAGCCAGTCAGTCTTGGCTAACCTATCAGACTACTGCAAACTCACGAGAAAGCGCAGCCAGCATGGAATTGCCAGTTGGCCCATAGCATTGAGAATGAGAAATGTTCATTGTTTTAAGCCCCTGGGTTTGGGGTAGGTTGTCATGTGGCAGTGTCTCACTTGCGTGTGTGTTGGTCTTAGAAAATATTTCTTTAGCGGGGGGAAAGCTTCAGTCTTACTTTTTGGTCACTTGCTGCTCTCTCAGCAAATTGTCGTGAATGATATTTTGCAAAATCAGTGAATCAAAGACAAGGCAGCGTATTTCCTTTGTTGTTGGCGACCCCTCAGTGTTTGTTGGATTGAACTACCCTCTTCCAAATAATTTCTTCATTGTTTTTGGTATCCTTTTATAATAGTACATCTTTTCATTTAGCGTCTGTGTTGTTAACCTTGTTAGAAGGCTAACCACAGGAATGCCCCCATCATCCTACGTCCGTTTTTCTGTGTGCTCAGCGTTTGGATGAAGTGTGTTAAGGATTTCCTCATCACTTGGTTAGTGACAGCACAAGCAGGTTTGAGCCCTTCCACCCCGATAGGCGCCATGCCAGGGGCTTCTGTGAGCCTCCAGTCTGGGAAAACTGACCAATAAACAGCAAATTAAAATGCAGTAGAGTCGCCTCTTACCCACAGCTTCACTTTCTGTGGTTTCCGTTTTGTGGTTAACCAGGTGGTCTGAAAATATTAAATGGAAGGTTTCAGAAATAAGCAGTCAATAAGTTTCAAATCGCATGCTGTTCTGAGTAGTGGCATGAAACCTTGTGCCGTTCAGCTCCATCCCACCAGGGATGTCAGTCACCCCCTCCTTCAGCATCTCCAGGCTGTATGTGCCGCGTGTCTGTCAGTCACTCAGGAGGCATCTTGGTTATCAGATTGACTGTTACAGCATTGGAGTGTTTGTGTTCAGGTAACTCTTATTTTACTTACCAGTGACGCCAAAGGGCAAGAGTGATGATGCTGGCAACTCAGACATGCCAAAGAGAAGCCCCAAGTGTTCCCTTTAAATGAGTGCAGCACAGTTAGATGTTTGAGAGAGAGAGACCACAGTCACATAATTTTTATTACAGTGTGTTGTTACAGTTGTCCACTTTTATTATTAGTTACCCCCCTTCTCTTACTGTGCCCAATTTTTAAATTAAACTTTATCATAGACATGTACGTATAGGAAAAACACTGTGTGTGTCGGGTTCGGTACTATCCGTGACGTCAGGCATTCACTCGGGTGTCTGAACGCAGCCCCCGTGATAAAGGAGGAACTCCTGGCGGCGGGGTGGGAGCAGCTGCCGTAGGAACACGGAAGCGGAAGCACTCGGGCAGGTGCGTGGAAAGCGGCTTCAGCGTCACTCTTTACCAGGGACATGCAAATCAAAACCATGATGAGATGCCACTTCATACCTGTTAGGATGTCTGTGTTCAAAAAGACAAGAGGTAACAGTCACCGGCGAGGAAGTGGAGAAGAAGGAACCCTGATGCACTGTTGGTGGGTGTGGAGACCCGTGCAGCCGCTGAGGGGGGCAGTGGGGAGGTCCCCGAAAAGCTAAAAACAGAACTGCCCTGTGATCCAGCAGTCTCCCTTCTGGGTATGTGGCCAGAGGAGACACATGTCTTGTCTTGAAGAATTATCTGCACTCCCGTGTCTGCTGCAGAATTATCCACAGTACCCATGGTATAGAAACAGCCTACGTGTCCATCACTTTTGGATGATAACGAAAAAGTCATACACATGCATGTACGTACGTACGTACGATGGAATATGATTCAGTCATGGAAGAAATCTCACCATTTGTGACAGCATTCAGAGAGACAGAGTGCTGTGTGCGTGGTGTCACTCATACGGGGAATCTTTAAAAAAAATTGACCTTGTAAAAAACAGAGCAGAATGGTGGTGGCCAGAGGCTGAGGTGGGGGAAAGAGGGAGAAGTTGGTAAAAAGAGCACAAACTTTAAGCTATAAGATGAATAAAGTGTGAGGAGCTAATGTATACTGTGGTGACTATAGTTGATAACACTCGAGTGTATAATTGAAACTTGGTAAGAGGGTAGAACTTAGAGTGAATATGTATATCAAATCATCACATTGAACACTTTATAAAAATTGTATTTGTTAATTATACCTTTAAAAAGAAACTAAAAAAGAGGGTCCCATTAAAAATAAAAAAAGAGGTAAAAGGGGGAAGCCCTTGGGAGACCAGGGCCTCCCCTGAGGAAATGCTGTGTGATTTTAGATCTAAAGGATGAGTGGGGATTAGCCAGAAAAAGAGGACAGAAATCACCTTTTTTTTTGGATGGGAAATTTATAGAGAAAGACTTAAAGACCAGAGAAGTGGTTGAATATGGCTGGAAACAGAATATGGAGGACCCAGTGGCAAGAGTAAACCCAGAATGTAACTAGGAACTCGATCAAGCAAGATGCTGTAAGACATTGTGGAGGGGAGATCAAGGGAAGCAAGACTGGAGGAGGTGAGGGCGTCTTGTGAGGAGGGTTTGCAGTACTAAAGTAGAACAGCAGCAACTGGGCTGAAGAGAAGTAGATGAATGCAAGGTAAAGGACAAAGGGACTCAATAAATAGTGAATGTAACGGAGAGAAGAGAGAGGAATCGAGGGCCACATCCAGGTGCTTAGTTTGGGCAGCTGGCTGGCTGGTTCCCTGAGGTGGAGGGGCATCACAAGAGATGGCAGTTTGGAAGGAAGGCAATTTAATTTTGAAAGTGTTAAGTTTTAGGTACTCGTGAACTTTTCAAGAAGTATCCAGAAGACAGCACTCACTTGACTCTCATACTCAGGAACCGTCTGTTCTGGAGACACAGCTTTGAGAGCAGGAGTATATGACAGCTGAAGCGTGGATGGGAGATGAGGCAGCCGGGCAGGGGGCACTTTATTGCTGAAAACAGACCTGGGACTGAACTCTGAGGAAACGACACTGTATGAGACGAAGAGGAGCCTTCAGAGAGTCTAAGGCCAACCAGAGAGAGAGAGGAGGAGAACAGAGCGCGTAGTGTCAGGAAACTAGGAGAACGGGTTAAGGGTGTAAGAATGGTCCCCAGGACCAGAAGCTCCTATGAGATCAAATAAAGGACAGTCTGAAGAATGTCCTTTGGGTTTAGGACATGGCCTCTGTTTCCAAGCACAAGTTGCAGTGTGCACTTGGGGTGCTCCTTTTCCCTTTCTGTACTGGAGTTCTGCTGCACGCTCAGTCCGCTTCCAGATGTTTCTCACGTGTCCTCTCTTCTGTGCAAAGTGCCCCCCCCCCCAGGCAGAATGTGCCGCCTTGCGGTGCTTTCATAGCCACCGCAGCACGTGTGAGCATTCTCACAGATGGCCTTGGGTTCATCCATGTGCCCCGCCGACATGGCAAATTCCCGAACTCACCAGGCTTGTATTAATTCTCTTAGGACTGGGGCCTTGTATTACTTATGTTTAGCTTTTTAATACTTCTCACAGTGCCTAGCAAGTAAGTATTATCGATAAATGTTTGTGGATTTGAATGCTTGATTGTGAATAAAATCCTAGGTAGATGCAACATTTAAAATTGTGTTTTACATTTACTTCAAAACCAAAATTTCTAAATAGTGCTGCCTGCTGGATAAACTTTATCATATGCTTCTTTCTCTAATAACACTCACAATAGAAATTAAATTCTGTTTTCTAGATGCATTATTAATATAACATTAGAGAAAGGGGTCGATAGATAGCTGTCTGTAATTGGCCCGAAGTGGACTAGTTTTGTTCTCTCTAATAAGCTTCTGGGTCCAAAATGATCTTTCTGGGCAGTGGAAAATATGTAAGAGTCAGTTGAGTAGTCAGTTCTTGTCTGCAGGTCAGGTCTGAATTTGGTAATTTTAGGTCTGCGTGTCCATGTGGTGTAAGCACTTGGACTCGTGTTGAGGCACTTCCTGCCGAGTGGCTCAGCTGCCCCAGGGGCTGGCTCTGGAAGATAGTTGCTCTTAAAATTCCCTGGGGTGCTGGGGTGATAGCAGTCTTGGCTCGGCACGCAACACTCACAGTATTAACATGTACACACGTATACATGCCTTACGTTTTTAGTAATAACTTTGAAAATTGGTAATATCCCTTCCCCCCCCTCCTGGTAACTTAAGTGTAGTTGATTTACTCAAATTCTTTTTTCTTGAAATATACTTTTGCTGATGTATAGATATTTTTTGCGTGACAGGGGCTTGCTCACTTTTTTATGCTCCTATGTAAAGGGCATTTGGAACTAACTACTAACAAAAAGAATGGCCTCTGAAATGAAAAAAACAAAAGGCCGAGGAGTGTTACGGTCTTGTGTGTGGAGTTTAACAATTGTCTTGCATGAAAGCAGAAAGAAGGGACTAGCTCTTAGCTTGTGTTGAACAAGGATTTCTCACTCTCAGGAAAAGCCAAAAGGAGAAGCCAGTGGAAACTGCTTATAAATAAATAGCTGAGCTGAGAACTGATGGTCTGTTCCTGAAATCTGTGTAAAATTATATGTAAAGGTCAAGAGAGCAGCATTAATATGTATGACCAGATTCCAACTCTAGTAGGCAATCCACTCCCTGAGGCATGAAATGAGATAGTTGAGCATTGGAGGAGAAACATGCTGTGTAACCCATGTTGTACACTACCGTGGTATTACACAGCTGTATCTTTGGGGTTCTGGTGTTGGGGTGAGACAGGGCATGCCTTGGTATACCCAGGAAAAGGGGCTACAGGATGCATATGGCCTGTGGGGCCTTTGAGAAGCTGGTGCATCTCTGCTGGGCGTCATAACCAGTTCTGCCCTGTTGGGTGAGCCAGGGCCTTAGGCACTGTCCTCGATAGCCCCCTTCCTTTTAACCCCATTTTCACCAGTCCTGGAGATTCACTGGTGAAGGTACGTTTTGAGCCCATCCATTTCTCTCATTCTTTAAATATGACTTGAATGAATGAGTCTTTTTAACTGCCCATGTTCAAATCACCATCTGCTCTCGGCGTCTTCACTTCTGTTTTTACTGCTTTGCAAACATGGTGACAGTTTCGGAAAATCCCAGCACAGGTCATGTGGACTCCCCAGCGTAAAACCTCTAGGCTTTAGGCTAAGAGCCAAAAGACAGGGGCAGGCAGAAGGAGGTTTACAGTGGTAAGTACACAAAACAGTTTATTCTTGTACTATTTGTTTCTATCGCCACTGTAAACCTCCTTTCGCCCACCCCTGCATGTATCACTTCCCACATGACCACGCATAATCGGGGCCAGGCTGCCCCTGTTTCAGCCACAGCAGCTGGTTTTCTGGCCCTTCAGGACCTCACACACTCGCCCACTGCTTGGCGTCAGCACCTGCTCTTCCCTCTTCCTGGAATGCTTCGCCCCCTCTTTGTCTGGTAAGCCGTACGTTGAGATCTCTCCTAATCTCCATTAGGTTCCCCTGCTGTACTCTTTGAAATCCTAATAGCGTTTTTCAGAACTTATCATCTGATCAGGTATTTGTTCAGTCATGAGTCATTAACACCAGCTCTGTGTTTCACCCTGGGTCCTAGGGGATACCAGGGAGTAGGTTGGCTCCCAGTCTAGGGCAGGAGAAAGACACTAAAGAATTCATAATGGTGGTTTGTAGCCAGTCCTTTGAATCAAACAGATGGGGTCAGATAGTATGGCGTTGTGAAGATGCTGATGACGATTATTAAGAGAGGTCAGGGGAGGCTTCTTTAAGGAGATGACGTTTTAGTGAGAACGGAGGAGGAGAGAGAAACAACCGTGGAGCAAAGTGATGCTCTAGACAGGAGGGACGTACGCATGTGGTCTTGGGGTGGGAGGGAGGGGGCGGTGGTCAGTGAGGCTGTTTCCTTGGGCAGGTGCATGAATGCTGATTCTCCTAAGTGAGACGGGCTGGGTAGGAGGAGAAGCCAGTCAGAAGGGGAAGGTATTACCTTTTATTTTTTTAAAGAGTTTTATTTATCTATTTATTTTTAGAGAGAGGATAAGGGAGGGAGAAGGAGAGAGAAGTATCAATGTGTGGTTGACTGTCACGTGGCCCCCACTGGGGACCTGGCCTGCAACCCAGGCATGTACCCTGACTGGGAATTGAACGGGCGACCTTTAGTTTGTAGCCTGCACTCAATCCACTGAGCTATACCAGCCAGGGCATTTTATTTCTGACATGTTAAGTTTTAGGTGCCCGCAGGAAAACCACATGCCTCGTTGGTAGTTGGAAATGTAGACTTACATCCCAGGCAATAGGTATGTGGATAGTCAGGTTAGGCTGGAGAGTCATGGTATAGGTGGTGGTTGAAGCCATAGGGCTTTGTATAATTACTTTAGTCCCTGTGGAACACCAGCTTTTTAAAGGCACAGCTCAGATGTAACTCAGCAGAAGAGACAGGAAAACTCCAGGGCAGAGGAGGAAAGCCTTCCAGGTAAAGAAAGGTCAAGGGTGTGCGTTACCTATTGTATTGGACAGCCAGGAAGTTACTGCTAATCTTTCAGAATGTAATTGCTGAAAAGTGCAAAAAGGTCTGCATGAAAATGTGAAAGGGGTGTTGGGGTAGGAGGGAAGGGGCGTGCAGCAGTGGAATTAGGGGAATATCGACATAGGCAGAGGAGAGAGGGGAATGAAGCCAATGATTTAAATAATTATAGACATGTCAGCCTTTTTTTTTTTTTTGCTTTGCCTGTTTTTCAGGCTCTGGACCAGAGCATTGTCACTGCTCTGGTGAGCATTGGCATTTATAGCTCTGAGTGTAACACACCCGCTGTTAGTGGGGACTGCGTGGATGTCAGAGAGTTGCAGAGCCACAGTGTGATCGACACATGGAAGCAGTCTTCCAGTGGTTACGCATTCAGCTGGGATTGTGCCCTTTTATGAACTTCTCATAACTGACTGAGTACTTGGCTGTGTACCTCGTGGTTCTGAGTTTTACTGGAGGCCAAAATAAGTTGTGTGTATTTTTCATTTAATGACTAAGATATGCCATGTTGGGTAACTTTTTTTCCTAATAATTAAATGCCATCAAACCAGTAAACTTATTTGAAGTTATTTGCAAAGCACAGCACTTCGTATGGGGGACACTAAGGTGTACTAAACCAGCCTCTGTCCTCAAGGAGGTCAGTGTCAAAAGTGAGACAGAACATGTGCAGTGTGAAACTCCACGTGCTGGAGCAAGTGTTATAAACGGCATGTCACATCCTACCCAGCCCTAGAGAAACGTAGCAAAGGTGGTGTATTCAGCCTGGAGAAGTGAGGGGGTGCTTCCCCAGCTGGGCCCTGGCCTGACTGACCCTCCTCTTTCCCAGTTTGTATTCTCACCTGAATGGCATATTTGGAGATTTAATTTTCCTGCATAGGCTTAATGTTGTTATTAAGTTTTGTTTCTCTAATTCCTAGTATGTTTTCTCCAAATGCTGTGTTAAAGGCAAGGATGAAGGGATGTCGAAACGGAGGAACAGCTGAATCACAAGGGCATGGATGTTTGTCTGTTTGTTCAGCTCTGTGGTTGTAGCACTTAGAGCGGCGCTTGGCCTGTCAGCGGGGCCACGGATGCTTCCCGATGGAATGGGAGATGGAGGGAGAGAAGAAAGGAAAGAAATTTCAAATACATTCGCTTCTGAAAGAGCAAAAAAAACACAAAAAACCAAATAACAGAAATCCAACTCTATTTAGAACAGCTACAGATTTGATTATAGTCTGAAGGAAGTTTGAATCTCAACATACTACCTTGTATCTGTTTCTTTATTGAGAATAATCCAACATGGAATCATTTTCTTACTTGCCGCTTTTAATAGACTGGGCACCCACAATGGGACTTTTGTGATAGACAACAGCTTTTAGGAACAAGACCCCCAAATACTTTGTTGTGCACCCCTTTTTAAAAGATCGTATCTCCTCTGTCTTCAAGTTTCTTCTCTTTTATATTTCCTTAACAACCCATTTTAATTTTATTGTCCTAAGCTTTTCAGAGAATGTGCTTAAAAATTATTGGATATTATTGGATCTCATCGATTCTTTAGAGGTCATACTTTCCTTCTTGGAAAAATACTTGCTTCTCAAGAATTCTTATCTGTTGTATGCCCAAAACAATATATATATAACAATATGTACCAGTATAGGTATAGATATGATATCTCTAGAAACCCAAATAATCCTGATAACGTACGTCCTAGTAAAACTGCTTTATAAGTTCGTCTATTTAAACAATTCATGTAATTGTTTTCACTGCCCTGTTTTTGATTTTCCACTCACCACATGTGAATCAAATTAATATGGTTTATTTAGAAGCCGTATTGCCAAGCAGCCATGGAAGGCTTCTTTGCTTATATTTTGATTTTTCCTCCTTTGTCTTTGGCCAACAGCTCAGCTCCTTTGGTGTCCCATCTGCTCCACACACGACAGCTATGGCCCATTTCCACTCCTCTGGGCCAGAAAACGAAGAGGCCTTAAGTCAGCCTGGGCATCACCTGCCGTCACTGTGGGCCCAGTGCAGTGAAAGACAGGAACCTTTTGGTTTTCCTAGGAATTGATACAATTAAGCCCATTACTGTGAATCTCTATATATTTTTGGAATGTCCCTCGTTGAATTTTAGAAGTTCTTTAACTTTCAGAATATATAAACATTCACCCCAGAGGCACAGCCTGCTACCACTCTCCTCATTACTTCACCCTCCCCACGTGAAATTCTCGTTCTCTGGCTGGTGATTTGTTTTGCTCTTTGCCTGTTGACTCTTGATTTGATTTTTCTTTGAGAGTCTAACTTGGTCTAGGGCAGATCCTAGTTTTGGAAGTAAAAAGAATTTTCTCCTGACTCTGTAGCTAATATATCCATGAATTAGAAAAAAACACCTTTTTTTAAACTCAAATTATCAACAGTTCAAAAGCAGTACTATTTTAATTGGTTTGTTAATTTTTTATTTTTATGCATCTTATCTCATTCCAAACAAGAATTCAAAGCAGCTCAAAATAATGAGAGTAACGCACATTATGAAAAATAAAGAAAGCATCCAGGACCAGGGGAAAGCAAGGGTGAAGGGAGAAGGTTAGTTCGCAAAAACATTACTAGGAGTGGGTTTTGCTGCTCAGTGGGTAAGTTAAGTGTAGATTCAGTTCTAAACTTGCTAGGGACTAGAGTAAAGATGCAGACATGCTCAGTTGAGAGTCCCAGGGTCCCCAAGATGTAAACATAGGGTTTTCCTTTCAAAAGAGTATAAAAGATAAACGTTTCCCAGGGGCCCTCATAGACAGTGAACTGGTTGATGTAGACAATATCCTGGCAATAAACATAGCAGCAAATTGGTAATAAGTGGGTGTTTAGTGTGGACAAGGCACTGTGCTTAGTGCTTTATGTATATTTTCTTGGTGAATTCCTAAAATTATTTTCAGATTAGGAAATAGGCCCCAAGAGGTTGACTTATCCACAGTCAAAGTGAGGAGAGAGGATTTTAAACAGGCAGATCTGACATCATTGTCCTTCCTTGCCCTTAATTATTCGGCTGTGCTCTATTCATGTTACTGTGTTTTTGTTGCACCCCTTAATGTAATCAAGGGCAGAACCAAAAAACATAATTTAAGAAAATTCATTCTAAGAGGAGATGGAGGCCCTGCAGTCTAGATCTCCAGCCAGCTCTCTGAAGGTCTTACTTGGACCAGGGGTAAAATTTGGATGATCTAGAGCCGTCTTCTTAACCTTTCCTGGATCTTTTTGATGCTGCAGGGGAAGTTACAGACTTTTCTCGAAAGGGTACACATGTGTACATTCTGGGCAACTCACAGACCTCCCCCACAGAACTAGTCCATGGGTCTGGAGCTGGGCGGCCAAGGCCACGGCAGGCAACTCTGGTAAAAGTGCAGTGTGCTCAATGGGAACAGATTCTCCTGCATTAACTGGCTGTTCAGTATTAGGTGGCTTGTCCTTTCTTAAGTCATAACCCAGGAGATACTTAGATTCTAAATTCCAGATCTCGCAGGACATTAGACAATTCCTGGTGGCAGAGGAAGTATATGAAAATGTTTAGTCATTTGTTTAAATCTGCTAGGATATTTGACCTTTGATGGTCTCACTGCTCAGTTATAGGATGGGTCATTTAAACAGTATTTTGACCACTGTGTGGTCAACACAGACTAATTAACTGTAGGGATAGGTGAAAGCCAGACCATGAAGTCACACCTTTTAGCATTGTAGGGAGACATGTAGTAAATGTCCCTGGAAACTAGAATAGCAAGACTGTAAACAATACTTTTCAAAGCCCCTGTATCAGACATCTAGCAATGTACCTAAGATTGTGTACGTGGTAGTGTCTGGCCCAGCTTTACACAAAGATTTATAACCAGAGGTCTATACACAACTGTGCTGCAGGTGTTCAGCATCTCTACAGCCAGGCTGCCCAGGGTTCGAATCCTAACTCTGCCGCGACCTGTGTGATCATGGACAAATTATACAAAAATTATATAAATTACACAGCTCATCCCCAAAACAACAGTGATAAAGGTACCTACCTCAGGATTGAGCTTAAAGTGAGATAAGATGTGTATAGTGCTGGTATAATACAAATTTCACACATGTTTAGCTTTTAGGATATTATTATACTTAATGGTAATGCTGCAGAAAGAGAACGTTTCTTTGTGTTGTCTCCGTACATAACTGTAAAGTCATTAGGGCTGGAGAGCATTTGGAGAGTCTGTGGAATTTCAGCGTCTGCTTTTAGCATGGGCAGTCCTGTTGCTTAAGAGTGCCTTTTTTTTTTTTTTAAGATTTTATTTATTTATTTATCTTTAGAGGGGAAGGAGAGAGGGAGAGAAACATCAATGTATGGTTGCCTTTTGTGCATCCCCTGCTGGTAGTTAACCTGCAAGGAACCAGCCTGCAACCCAGGTATGTGCCCTGACTGGGAATCGAACCGCGATTGTCTGGTTCACAGGCCCATAAGAGTGCCTTTTTTCAACCGACCATCCCTGATGAAAAAATGCTGCTTGGGTGGTTTTCCTGCTCTGTCGATCCTAGGGGTTCATACGTAGCCTTGGTGCAAGGTGTTATACTGTGGGTAGCGAGTTTTAAAACATTTCCTGGATTCACCTCGTTTATTTCCCTGCTTGAACTTCGTGCACCAGCTGCTGCTGATTCTTCATGTTCTCACCTCCACGCAGAAACTGATTCCCTAAATGTTTTAGAGAGTATCCAGCAGGGCCTATTTGAGGGGCAGTGCCTGCTTACAAATAAATATGGCACAGGTCTGGAGGTATGGTAAAATGCGAGGGACGGGAAGAGGGACAGGCGATCAGAGTAAATGAGATCCCTTATCCTTATGTCCTTTTCACAGTGTTTCCACAGTGATGCTCTTCATTGGAGGGGAAACACTGGCATTTATTTTATTGAGTAGTTAGGACAACGTGTCTGTAACATAATATATTTCACAACAGTGAGACTTTCAAAGTCACTGCTTATTTCTAAAAGATGTAAAATACAACTACTATTCAGCTTTATTTTGCATTAATTTTATAGATACGGAAATTTTGCAGTATTCTTTCTCATGTAAAAGTATTACTTGAACCACCAGTATTTTATAGCATCTAAAATTGAGACTGACCTGTTTTCATGGATCTGTGTGGATGACTATGAAACTTGAGGAAGCAGTAGATACATTAGTTGTTGAATATTCTACTTACCTGGATATTGACATTCATTACTTATCCCTCTTGTGCCTTAGTTTTCTTTTGTAAAATAGAGATAATACTATTCTTCTTAATAGATTTGTGAAGATTAAATGACAGAGTGCTTAGAATTTTTCATTATGAGCACTTAAATGTTAACTCTTGTGACTCTGAGTTCAAATCTTAGCTTTTATTCAGATTAGTTTAATATGCAGAATTCATTATCAAGCACATCTTGGCATTCATGATTTCTGGAAATAATCCTTCAAGTGCAAGAGTTCCATCATAGATGAATTTGTCAGAGATATTGAAAAGGTTCACTATCTTCAGTGTAAACTTCTAAAGTAATGTCGACTTGACTGCCTAACTCTACAACTTGCTTAAGCATTCTTTAACTTTTAAGTCAGGAAAAACCATCCATTCTCTTTCGGAAGAAGAATATTTATCTCCTTTTCAAATTTGCACGGAATCACTTTTTGGCACATAAGATTTTATCTTGTAGAAGCTGTTTTGCAGATGTGGAGTCTGCCGCTTTAGAACCTGGTTGGTTGAGTGAAAGTTTCCAATATGCGTTGCATTTAGAGGCATTAAAGAAAAAAGGAAAACAATGGCCGTGATCCTGAAGACTAAAGCTCCGTACTCCAGTGGCTTGTTGGGAAGCCTGCCTGCACCTGCCAATATCCAGGGAGAAGTTGGTCCAGAAATACCCTCGAGCCCTGGCAGTGCCCCGGTGAAGGGTGGGTGGAGGCAGATTTCTGTGAGATCTGTCATACCCGCTTTATCCTGTGCAGGCCACTGTAATCTCTTCCCTTTCCCCCCGTATGTCCTGGTTGTCCACCTCCACCCACAGTGCCCTGTCTCGCTCTTGTCAGGAGGCAGTAACCACTTCTTAACATCAATCAGACAGTCATCTTTAATTACACACTGCATCTTTCTCCACATTTTGTGGCCACATTCACATACAACTTCTTATCTTGCTACGTGTTGTGAGAAAGATGTACAACAACACTGAGTCACTTGCTTTGCGTCCCAGGTGGAATTTCCTGCTCCCTCATCCAGCATTTATAGAAATCCAGTTGGAGAATTATAGGGTTCTTCCGTCTGTTCTTCCCTTCTCAGTGCCCTCTGCAGAACAGCTGATTTCCATCAATAACCTCTTCATCTTCATTCCCATTCAGTCAGAAATACATCCTGTTAGAAGCGCTGGGTCTTTACTACTTCAATTTCATTTTCTATCTTCTCAAATTTTCCATTTATATTAATAACAGCATCATTCTCCTTTGTCCACGACCTTTGTCAGGGACACTCTTCATTCCTTCTTGATTCCATACTCTGCAGCTGCGAGCCCAGCCCTTGTACTGGAGAACCAGGCCAGACCGAGTTGGGGGCACACCACTTGCCCGGGAGGGGACTTCCGGCCTGCCTTCCGTGATTCCAAACCCCGTATTGTTGCCGACTCTCTGTTGCTTCCCAGAGTTTACAGAATGTGGTGCACATGCCCTGGCTGGTTTGCAAGGCCCTTCCCATTCTAGTCCTAGCCTGTTTCCATCCTCATCTCACACACACAATGTCAGCCTAGTCACCATTCCTTCCTTTGCTCATGGTATTCCTTCTGCCATAAATCCACTCCTTCAAATCTACCTCACAACCCTTTCTTCCCATTTAGAAGCCAAACTGAATGTTGTGTCCTCCCTTTAGGCTGTCTCCCTTAGTTCCATTCCTTTTCATCCTAGCCAGGTTTTATGGCATTCTTATCTGTATTTAAATAGCACTTTATGCAGGAGCACCTGCTCTCTCTCCCTTATCACTTCCTGCTCCTAATTCCATAGCATTCTGACTCGTGCCCCCGTCATTCTACCGAAATTGCTTTCCAAGACCTCATCTATGACCTCCCTTCCCAGGGCACCAATGAAGGCCTTTCATTTGTTTTATTTAATATCTCTTTGGAATTGACACTTTTGCTTATTCCTTCCCTTTAAACTATCTCTTTTGGCTTTCCTAACAGTGCCTCTCCACCCCCACCTCTCATAACTTTGTCTCCTTTGTCACTCCTTCCTTTTCTGCTGCCTGTTCCTTAAGAATTTGTTCTGTAGTTGTATTGCTGTCTACATCTAATGACTTCTTAATTGTATTCCTTTCACTTACACGATTAGACACTTGTTGTCACACAAGTGTCTGAGCCTTATCCTGCTCTTATCTCCTTTACCATTACTGTCTTTCGCCTTACACCACACCTTCCTCACCTCTCCCTCACTGAATGGAGAGCACTGTTTCCTTAGCCCTCAGAGTTTAGTTTTCTTTATACCTTCCCCACATTGTTGCTTTAGTCTGCGCCTTGATCATTTCTCACCTGGGCTGTTCCCCCTGCAGACTTGTCCCCTCCAAGTAGTCTTCCCAAGCAGTTTTCGAAACTGCAGATCTGATTATATAGATTAAGCCACTCTCTGGTCAGTGGCTCCATAATCTCCTAGAGTCTAAAGCCTGTAATCCGGTACATCTCAATGGACATCCTCTACCATCTGGGAAGTGCCAGTGACTGTTGCAACCCCATCTTCCACTTAGGACCATGGGCACTTCATCCTCTTATCGAAGCAAAACAAGCTACAATAAGCCGTGCTTTTATGGGCGTCCTGATCTTTGCATCTTGTACACCGGTGTCTGGGGTTCACCCCTCTTTTCACAACTATGAGGTTCACCTGCAGAATCTCAGCACTCCCCCAAATAAACACATCTGTGGAATCCTTTCCAGATTTTCCTCCTCTGTCCCCTCTTGGGCTGTTGCCTCAGGACCTGGTGACATATTCCCCCAGTTTTTCCCTCCGTTAGATTATGTGTTGTTGGAGAACAGGCACCTTGGTGTCCCCAGGTGTCTACCGCGATCCCTCACCTATAGGAAGTATGAAACATGTATTTGTTGAATTGTGGCCCTGTGGCTTATTGCTGGTCAATTATTTTCACCAACCAAGCTGTGATTTCCATGAAGGCGAAGGCCCATTCCTAGTCAATACTCGTTTCTTCAGAGGTGAGAACAGTGCTCGTGCTTTTGAAAAGTTGATTGGGGCAAATTATTTTGAAGAACAGGACTTTTTAAGAGAACTCAGGAGTAGAACAGTGCAGAAAGATAGACGATGATATATATTACAAATATGTATGTTTTTAGTTATAAAATATGTGTTTAATTATATAAATGTGATGTAGGACTTCCATTAAAAGCCTGTTATGTGGACAAAACAATGCTAGATATTGAGAGAATACAAGGAGTCAAATCGGTATCAGTTTGGGTGGTTGTGATCTGGCGTTGTAGAAGACGTGTGAAGGTCTCCATATATTCTTTTGAAGTACTTGCAAAGCATTTTTGCCACAAGTCTGAGCAGAACCGTCTTCAGCATCAACCTGTGAGTGTTCTCTCTAACTGCTCTACTGTGTGAGCTTCACGATTGGTTAAAATAAAAGGTTTTTGGGAGGGAAAAAGGAACCTACTGCCTCAATAGATTTGTTATACATCTGAGTTTTCCCTTCCCTCTTCCTATAGTTAAGGCCACGTACTGACATGTAGGTGTGAATATGTAATGTATCTTTATATGTTATATATTGTATGTTTGTATACAAACCTTTAAGCTGCTGAACATTGGACGTGTGGTCTAGAGGTTTAATTTAATGTCGGTGGGAAGCCAACTTCACCTGCAGTGTTATCCGGGTCACTCGGACTAGCGCTCTCTGTGTAATTCAGGATTCGTCACTTAATACCCTGATCACACTTCTGTGATTTAATGAAATAAAAGATTTAAAAAATGTTTTGCTAAGAGCTTTAAGGTTATTTGGTTTATAAGAGCAGGGAGTAATTTTTGTCTAATAAGAGTATTGGCATGTATTTGACATTGAGAATCTCTTCTATCCCATCTGACGAGCTGCTTCATTTGAAGGCTCCTGCAGTGTCCTCAGAAGTGTTTAATTACTGACAGTCATCCTAAGAATCTGTTGGGACTTTCAGCTATACAGATTCCAGCTGAAACTAGAAGAGGACGGAGCTTTTTGGTGTGTTTACAGAGTCATGCAACCATCACAACCATCTAATTTCCAACATTTCCATCACCCTAAAAGGAAGCTGTGTGCAGTCATTCCCCATTCCTACTCCTGCCCAAGGCAACTACTCATCTGCTTTCCGTCTATATGTTTGCCTTTTATGGACATTTCAGATAAATGGGATCATACAATGTACGATCTTTTGTGTCTACCTTCTTTAACTTGGCATAATGTGTTTTGGGGTTTATCCATGTTATAGGGAGCTGTGGATTGATTAGTAGCTCCCCAAAGGATATTTCCCTAATTCCTGGAACCTGCAAATGTTACCTTGCTTGGGAAGGGGGTGTTTGCAGAGGTGATTGTTAAGGATCTTAAGATGAGATCATCCTGGATTATCCAGGTGGACCCTAAATCCAATGCAGGTATTCTCATAAGAGATAGAAAAGGAGATACACAGAGAGGAAGGCCATGGAAAAGTAGAGGCAGAGATTGGAGTGATGTGATTATAAACCAAGGAAGCCAAGCAATGCTGACAGGCTCCAGAAGGTGGAAGAGGCAAGGAAGGATTCTCCCCGAGTCTCCGGAGCTGTGGAAGAATAAATTTCTGTTTGTTTGTTTGTTTACAAACAGAGGAGGAGGGAGAGAGTGAGAGAAACATCAATGTGTGGTTGTCTCTCATGCACCCCCAACTGGGGACCTGGCCCACAACTTAGGCATGTGCCCTCACTGGGAATCGAACTGGTGACCCTGTGGTTTGCAGGCCATCATTCAATCCACTGAGCCACACCAGCCAGGACAATTCTGTTGTTTTAAGCCACCCAGTTTGTAGTTATTTGTTATGGCAGCCTCAGTCATCTACTCATATATGTCTCACTTTTTTATTGCCAGTTTTTCATTATATGGCGGTTTCATATTTTGTTTATCCATTCATCAGTTAATGTACACTGGGGTTGTTTCTAGTTATTGGCTATTATATATCATGCACCTCTGAACTTCATGTTCAGTTGTTCCCTGGGGAAATTCTTCAGTTTTCTTGGGCAGATACCTAGGAGTAGAATTTCTGAGTCATGTGGTGAATCTATTTTACAAAACTGCCAAACTGTTTCCCAAAGTGGTTCCACCAGTGCGCATTCCTACCAGTGATGTATGGAGGTTTCTGTTTCTTTACTTCCTCACCAACACTTACTATTGTCTGCCTTTTTTATTATAGCTGCAGTGGGTATGAAGTGGTGTCTCATCGTAATTTTGATTTTCATTTCTTTTCTTTTTTTTATCTTTTATTGTTCAAGTACAGTTTTCTGCCTTTTCCCCCTTCCCCTCCCTACCACCCCAGCCCTCTCTATCTTCTTCCTGTTTCCGCCCCCACTCCCATTGTTATTGTCCATGTGTCCTTTATAATTGTTGCTGTAAACCCTTCACCTTTTCCCCTCATTATCCCCTCCCCTCTCCCCTCTGGTCACTGTCAGCCTGTTCTCAGTTTCAGTGTCTTAGGTTATATTTTTTGTCTGGTCACTGTCAGTCTGTTCTCAGTTTCAATGTCTTAGGTTATATTTTTTGTTTTGTTGATTAGGTTCCAGTTTGCATTTCTTTTCTTTTTTTAAAGATTTTATTTATTTTTCTTTAGAGGGGAAGGGAAGGAGAGAGGGAGAGAAATATCAATGTATAGTTGCCTCTCACGCGTCCCCTGCTGGGAACTGGCCTGCAACCCAGGCATGTGCCCTGATTGGGAATCGAACTGTGATCCTTTGGTTCACAGGCCTGTGGTCAATCCACTGAGCTACTCCAGCCAGGGCTGCATTTATTTTCTTAATAGCAATGTCAAGCATATTTTCACAGGCTCATTGGGTATTTGCATACATTCTTTAATGAAACATATATTTACATTTTTTGCCCATTTTAAAAATTGGGTAACTTAGCTTTTTATTAACTTATGCAAGTTCTTTAGCTATTCTAGATACCATTGTGTGATCATATATATTATTTATAAATATTTTCCCAAATCTATGTCTTGTCTTTAAACTTTCTTCATAGTATCTTTGGAAGCAGATAAATTACTAATTTTAACAATGTCCAGTTTATTTTCTTTTTATCGTTTGTGGTTTTGGTGTTGCATATAAGAAGTCATTCCCTAATCCAAGGTCATGTTTTAAGAGTTTTACATTTATGTCTGTAATCCACTTTTAAGTTAATTTTTGTATGATGTGAAGTAAAAGCCAATCCACATTCATTTTTTTGCATATGGATATCTAGTTGTCTTGGCATCCTTTTTTTTAAAAGGCCATTCTTTTTTCACTGAATTGTTTTAGCATCTTTGTTGAAAGTCAGTTTGCCATAAATATAAGAGTATAAGTGTTTATTTATTGCAGTATTCATCCCCTACTTTGATGTTAGATTTCGTACGGCCGAATTTTAATAATTGTAAGTATAGAACATAAGTGCAGAATGCTTCTCTCAAGTGAAGCGGCATTCTTACTGCCATGACTCTGTGTGTGTGTGTGTGTGAATTGTGTTTGTTCGTAAAGGTCACTGTGAGTGTATGTGGAAGCTAGAGCATTTTTCCCGTTTCTGGGAAACCTTCGTATTGGGGCCTTTTGGGGAAGAAGGTGGTTCCCATTGGGTTTGCTCTGCCGAGGGAGCCAGCAGGCTTCAGACTCTCATATCGCTCACGTTGCTGGTGTAGCCTCCCAAGGAAAAATTAAACTAAGATCTTTTAAGTGATTTCCATGCTGAATTAATGCTTCCCTTGGCTTCTGCCAAATGCTGTGGTGCATTTATGCCGCAGATGCCAGACAGTTTAGAGCTTGTATCTGGAAAGAATTCAGAATTTTAAGACAAAGCATTTGTGCCCCGGGCAAGGTAATGACCCCACCTGAGTTTTTTTCTTGTCTTCTGGGTGTTTTCATTGTGCTTCTAGAAGAGCCCAGGCAGGTACTTCTTCTATTTTTAAATACTTTTCATGAAACACAGTTTTAAATTTACAAGACCAGATCTCACTTCAAGTTTCAGCAGAAAATGTTTTGACAGGTAACTAATGGCTTAGTACTTTAGCATCCATTTTTGAAGACACAGATTCAGAGAGTTGGAGCCATAAAACCACAGTGTAATTAGTCACCATCAGATGCTACGTAAATTTATATTTCATACATTTATATGCTAGGTTAGCCACTTTTCCTCCGTCTGTTATTTTGATAACTAGCTCATGCTGTTAATATACCACTGAAATAAATGGAACATACTCAGTCATTGGATTTATTAACTTTAATAGTTTATTTGCAGTCTAAGGGGAAGAGCAAGGAGGAACTAGTATTTATTGAGTGCCTACTGCGTTCCAAGTACTGTCCAAGACACATTTACACCCCTGATCACATTTAATCCTCACAGCTCCTCATCGTGGTAGTATCACCCCAGTTTTAGGGATGAAGAACTTTAAACAAGTCAGATAATGATAAGATACTTGTGAGCAGCCTTTCATACTGTAATTCTAAAGTGTCCTCTGACTTCTGGAGATGGTCGGCGATAAAAGAGGAGAAACTGTCAGATTTATCTATGCTGCTGCAGAGCCAAGTGCAGAAAGGAAGGCTCACAGGGCACTTCTCAGGGTGTTGTGTACTGAACTGCGGGCAGCAGAGGGGGCAGAGAAGGGAGGCCAGGAAGCACACAGGATACATGCAGCAGCGGGTAAGGTTTCATAATAATGCTCAGATACGAATGTTGCCCAAACTGTGGATATTCATGTGCAAAAAAATAACCTCGATTTCATGTAAAAATGAATTCAAACAGATTATAGACCTAGTTGTAAATTTAAAACTATAAAACCTCCAGAAGTAAATGTAATTTCTGTGACCTTGGACTAGGCAAAGATTTCTTAGCTATAACATAAAAATTTTTGGTAAATAGGACTTCAAAATTTTAAATATTTGCCATTTGAAATACTGTTTTAAAAAATGAAAGGCAATCTCAGACTTGAAAAATATTTGCCAAACACATATCTGTTAAAGAACTTGCATCTGGCTCTGACTGGTGTGGCTCAGTTGGTTGAGCATCACCCCGCAAAGCAAAAGTTTTCCAGTTCAGTTCCCGCTGTGGGCACATGCCTGAGGTGCAGGTTGGTTCCCGGTTGGGGCACGTATGATGTTTCTCTCCCTCTGTTTCTCCCTCCCTTCCCCTCTCTGTAATAAATAAATAAATAAATACATAATGATAAAAAAGACTGTGTCTAGAATGACTAAAGTATACTTAAAATACTATAATAAGGAAATAAACAACTAAATATTTTAAAACAGGCAAAAGATTTGAAGACAGATTTCACCAATGAAGAAAATTGATAACAGCTGGAAAGATCCTCCACCTCATTAGTCATTTAGGAAATGTAAATTAGAATCACAATGCCAACATACACCTGTTAGAATGGCTTAGAAAAACAACTTGTAATACCAAGTGCTGTGAAGGATATGGAACAATTGAAACTCTGATTGCTGGTGGGAGTGTGCCATCGAACAGTCACTTTGGAAAACAGTTTAGCAGTTTCTTATAATGTTAAAACATGTACTTTCCATATGTCCAGCAATCCCGTTTTTAGGCATTCAGACAAGAGAAATGAAAACTTATTTTCACAAAAAAAGAACTATATATGAATATTTATAGTGGCTTTAATCATAATCACCTCAAACTGGAAACAACCAATATTCTTCATTTGCTGAATGAAGACAAACAATGTTGGTACATCCATATAGGGGACCATTACTTCATCCACAGAAAGGAGTGGGGTACTAATACATATCAGAAGAACTCAAATACGTTATGTTCAGTTAAAGAAGCCAGACTCAAAAGGCTGCACACAGTGTGATTTTCATTTATAATATCGGAAAAACAGAGATACAAAACAGGTCAATAGTTGCCAACGGTTAAAGCCGGGGAAGGGAGGGGTTTTCTACAAGGAAGCAACACGAGGGAAATTTTTTTTCATCTGGGTCCTCTAGACTGGAGTGGGTGGCCCCAGTGTTGCCGAGGACCAGGGCGCCTTCAGTCTGTTGCTCTCATAAGATGCTGCAGAGACCAGCATCATATCCAGATGCTGCAGAGGCAGGCGTGAACACAAAGGGATGGAAAAGGGTCTGGACTTTGCTTGAGAGACTTTTCCGAAGCCCACATCAGCCTTCCATTTACACCACACTGGTCAAAGCATGGTTGCCACGTTTTGTCACGGCTAGCTACAGCAGAGGCTGGGGAATACATGCTTGACCTGAGAAGAAAGGAGAGTGGATGTTGGAGTATGCTGCTGGCAGTATCTGTCACACTGCTCGTGGCTTTCAGCTGTCAAAGTGTCTTACAACACGGAAGTTGAGTCTTCGGGCTCCCCACTAGGTTGCCTTAAATCCTTGAGTTCCAAGGTGCCTTTCTGTTATTCCTGTGCACTCTTTCCAAACCCTTATTTGTGGTCACATAAAATTCACTCTGTGCAATCTTACGTCAGGTGCTGGGTTTGGCAGCTCCGAGGGCTTGAGGTCGGTAATGCCGCACAATGGATTGGTTTCCCAAGCAAAGTGTAGGGGGAAACGTGCAAACTTATTAATGAAACAGTCCTTCATTTGGAATAAATCATAAATAGTTGTCAGAAAATGCTGGCTATTGGAAGTATTTACATTTAAAAATCAATTGTATTTCATTGTTATACCCCAAAGTTGATTCATAAAGGGCTTTGATAGGCAGCAAGTTTCATTGGTTTGACAAACATTTATTGAGGACCCAGTATGTTGTGTTAAAGAGATATTGTTGTGGGACCCGAGGTATACAAAGATTTTTAAAAAAAGAGCCCTTGCTCTTGAGGGGCTCATTTTGTAGGAGGAAGAGCTGTTGATATGTGTGATTAAACTTCCGTGATGGGTGTTACAGTGTGGGATTAGAGGACGGAGACCTGGCAGCGCTCCCTGGTTTTGATCTTTTTCAAAATTGTTTAGGCTACTCCAGGTTGTTTGCATTTCCGCATAAGTTTTAACATCAGTTTACCCAATTTTTATGCCAAAGAAACTCTGCTAGGATTTTGGTAGACATCGTATTAATCTAAATATTTGTTAGGGGAGAATTGAAATCTTAGCAACATCGATTCTTCTGATCCATAAATACAGCATGTCTTCTCATTCATGTCAATCCCTCAGTTCTCTCAGAAATGTTTTGTAGTGTTCACTGGACAGCTGGTGCACATTGTCTCTTCAGATTCCATGTTCATTCATGCTGTTATCAATGGTGTGATTTTCACAATTTATTTTATTTTATGGTTGTTCAAATACAGTTGTCTGCATTCCCCCACCGCCCCAGCCATCCCTACCTCCCTCTCCTGATTCCACCCCGCCTTGGTTTTGTCCATGCATCCTTAATAGTTGTTCCTGAAAACCCCACCCCCATTTCCTCCCACTATCCCCTCCCTGATTTTCATAATTTCATTATCGATTGTTTGTTGCTTGTTAATAGAAATAAAATTGATTTTTGTATTCTATGGCCTTGCTGAATTCACTTATTAGTTCTAATTGAATTTTTGTAGATTCTTGGGATTTTCTATGTAGATGATCATGTGTTCTCTGAATAAAGACAGTTTTATTTCTTCTTTCCAGCCTTTAATTTCTTTCATTCACTCTACTGCACTGGCCAGCAACTCCCATATAAAGAAATGGTGAGAGCTGATATCATTGCTTTGTTCTCAAGCATAAAAGGGAAGCATCCAGCTTTTCTCCGTTTAGTATTTTACCTGTTAATTTCTCATATATGTTCTTTATCAGGTTGAGGAAGTTCCATCTTATTCCTAGTTTGCTCAGTTTTTTTTAATCATTAGTGGATGTTGTTGTTTTTTCCTAATTCTTTTTTGCATAAATTGAGATAATGATATATCTTTTTTCTTTTACCCTCTGTTGATAAGGTGCGTTATATTGTTTTATTTCCAGTCCTGTCCATTGTCCACTCACTTGTGAAGTACTATCATTCTATGCACTGCTAACTTGAGCTTCTGGTTGCTAAGAGTTTTTGTCTGTTCACTGGGTGTGTGGGTCCGTGTATCCAATGCAGCGAAATTGGGGCTGGCATCTGGGTAATGCTGGCCTTACGGCATGAGTCGTGAAGTGTTTCCTCTTCTGTTTCCAGGAGAAGCTTGTACAGAGCTGGTGTTCTTTCCCTCTCAGATGTTTGGTAGAATTCAGCAGTGAAGCCCTCTAGGGTTTTCTCTGTAGGAAGATTGTAAACTATGTATTTTAGCTTTTTTAATCATACGGGAATATTGCAGTTATTTGTGCCTTATTGAGTGAGCTTTGGTGGTTTGTATCTTTCAAGGAAATTTGTCCATTTCATCTAAATTATCAAATGTGTGTCTATACATTTGTACATAAAATTCCTTATTTTCCTTTTAATGTTGTTAAGCTCTGTAGTGATATCCTTTCTTTCATTCGAGTTATTGATGTTTGATGCTGTCTTCCATTTCTGGTGGGGCTTTTTTCCCTGTCAGTCCAGCTAATGGTTTATTAATTTTATTGCACTTCTCCAAGAACCAGCTTTTTGTTTCTGTACTGTTTTTCTGTTATTTATTCATTTGTACTCTCATTCTTTATTATATCCTTTCTTTTGCTTTCTTTGGATTTAATTTTCTCTCCTTTTTCTAGTTTCTTAAGGTTGAGTCTTAGGGTCATCGATTTGAGGCTTTTCTTTTTTCAAATATATACAGTTAATTCTGTATTTTTCCCTGTGTTCTGCATTAGCCGAATACCATGAATTTTGATGTATTATATTTTTATGTTTGTTGGATTCAAAGTATTTTTTTAATTTCTTGTGATATGTTTTTCTGACCCATGGATTATTTACATTTGTATTCTTAATCTCTTAATGTTTTAGAAGAGATATCTTTCTAGAAACATTTCTGTTATTGGTTGCTTATTTAATTATATATTATTGACAGTTTATAGACTGTATATGATTTTATTTCTTGTTAGCGTGTTTAGATTCATTTTGTGGCCCCAAATGTCATCAGTGAATGACCAGTGTATACCTGAAAGAAGTGCACATTCAGTTGTTGCTGGGCAAAGTGTTATATGAATGTTAATTAGCTCCACTTGTTTGGTAGTGTTTCTAAGTGCCTGCACGTCCTGACTGAGTGTGCGTGTGGATGGAGAGAGCAGTCTTGTTCTATCTGTCACTTACTGAGAGAAGGCTGTTGAAGTGTACAGCTCTCAGTATGGATTTGTTGTTTTATTTCTAGTAATTTTGCTTTCATGTTTTCAGGCCCTGTTATTAGGGGCATATGTATTTAGGATTATTATGTCTTCTTGATGGCTGACTCCATCATTATGAAGTGTTCCTTTTTGTCTCTAGTTTTATTCTTTGTTCTGAAATCCACTTTGTCTGACATTAATATGGTCACTCTAGCTTTCTTTTGATTATGTTTACAAGGCATATTTTTTCTTCATCTTTTTATTGTTAGCCTAGCTAAGTCTTTATATTTAAAGGTTTTTGTACGTTTTTAAAGACAGAATTTGCTGAGTCTTGCTTTTATCTAATTCAATCTGACATAGTTTGCCTTTTAATTAGAGTTTTTAGGCCATTTCCAACTAGTGTGATTATTAATGAGGTTGAGTTTAAACCTACTGTGTAGCCATTTGTATTATATTTATCCTATAGTTTTTTTCCTGTTTTTATAGGATTCATTTTTAATTTCCATTTTATCTCTATTATTATATAGAGAGATTACTATATATAATGTGATTACTCTAGGGTTTGTAATGTAAATCTTTAATGCATCAGAGTCCCTCATCAGGTATTAATTATCACACCATTTCAGGTGTAGTATGAAACTGCACACTTCCGTCCCTCCCTTCCAGCCTTCACACTGTTGTCAGCACACAGTGTACTGGAACATGTGTTATAAGCCTCACAGGGTGTTATTTGGTTTCTTTACAGCCATTTGTCTTTTAGAAAGATCTGAACATTTTTAAAGTTTACCCTTATTTTTGCCATCGGCGGCACTCTGTTTCTTTGCGTAGCTTTAGACTTCCAATCGTGCCACACTTGTTCTTCCTGAGCGCGTTAGCATTTCTTCCAGTGCCTGTCTGAAGGGAGGGAAGCAGCTTTTGCTCATCTGAAAATGAGCAAAATATTTCAAAATACTTTTTCATTGGCTGTAAAATAGTAGATTGACATTTTTTCCTTTCAGAACTCTGAAGATGTTGTTCCATAGTGATTTGGCTTGGACGGTTTCTGTCAAAAAGTCTCTGAACTCATCCTTGTTTTGGCACATATTACGTCCCCCACCTGGCGTGTGGATGTTTTTCTCAGCCTTCCTCAGGCACAGGACTCCTCTGGCGAAGACCGTGAGTGGGAGGGTATCCTGTGCCCACTCCAGCTCGAACTGCCGTTGCTTTTTACGGAGTGAAAATGTGAAAACTCAGGCTCTGACAGCAGTGTTTTCGCTCCTCCTCAAGAGGCGTGAAATCTGTGCCTGGGCCCTAGAGCAGGACATCGTTCTTTTTTAGTGCCCGAGTTTCTCAGTGTGTTCCCAGTGCATGTGATACGGGGGTGCATTGACACAGGTGGGAGGTTTAGAAATTGATGCGTGTATATGGGGTGTGTGTGTTCCACAATTTCAGTGATCCGAGTGTACAGGCAGAGCTGTTCGGGGGCCCCTGCGTTTGGGGGTCAGGACTGATGGCTGGAAGATTTGAGGCAGAATTTGCCGTTTGCTTTTTGATTTGACAACACAGTTTGGCTGGTGCACTTCACTTCAGCGAGTAACCTCATTTATAACTGGAGGATGTTTCACAGTGCACATGTAATTTTTAATATAATTACTAAATTCCTATGCTTAAAAGTGGAAGCAGTCTTAATGGGCTCTTTTATGTTTTAAACTCCTTTCTTTTTGGTACATGAAAATCTCCTTATTCTTTTTAGGACTGTGAGGCTATGGGAAGTTGAAAATCCAAAGAAGCAAAAAAGCGTGTTTAAGCCGCGGACGATGCAGGGTAAGAAGGTGATCCCCACCACGTGCACGTACAGCAGAGACGGGAGCCTCGTGGCCGCAGCCTGCCAGAACGGCAGCGTGCAGATCTGGGACCGGAACCTGACGGTGAGTCCCGGTCGCTTACGTCCACGTTTCTTAGAAGGAAACCACCGTACATATTGGACAGACCTGTGAAGGTATTATGAAGATAAATTTCCTGAGTTTATCCCTAACTTAACCTTCAGTGTTAGTTGATAAAACATTGGGACTTTTCTCAGTAAATGGCATTGCCACACACATCCCAGCGTGGTATTTCCCAGTGCATATTAGATTTTGTTTTTTAAGTAAATTAGGACTTTTGGTATAAAACTTAAAAGTACAGTACAGTTCATCAAATGGCATTTCGATGTATGTACTTGATTTTGAAAATGAAGGATTTGATGGTCATATAAAACAAGACTACACAGACGACTAGAAAGTGTTTCTTGGAATGAAAGATTTAAGAAAAGCATGAAGTGTAATGAGAGGATGCTCCGTCAGTTGCTTCACAGTTCTTTCTGTAGTGATCCCAGTGATATGTTGCCTTAATGCTCCATCGACTGGGTTTCAGATTTTTTCTTTAAAGTTTATGTCATTATTGTAATAAATGAAATTTGAATCAGAAAGGATCATAGAATTCTATAACCATAGAATTCTAGACTTCTGTGAAATACCAATAAACTTTAAAAAGGGCTTTGTATGTGTAGGTGATAAAATGAGAATTTTGATAAGTGGAGTGGTTTATTAAGTACCTACTATATGGCAGGCACTATTATAGGCACTAGAAATACTGCATATTATTAAGAATCCCTGATTCATGAAGTTTGCATTCTAGTTTTTAAAAAAATTATAAAAATAATGTCTTTCAAATAAAATTGCCATCAAACACTTACACTTTGAAAGGGATCTCAGGAATCATAATTCTCCTTTCAGGCAGATGAGTTAAAGTCAGTTTTCTTGGAATAAGGTCCAAAGTTTCCGTGTTTATAACACTGGAAATAGCTTTGTCATTTTCTGTTTGTCAGATCTTTTTATTTCTGTTTTCATCTTCACTAAAAACTCCGTAAAGCATCATCACAGCACAGAGATTTTTAAGGTCTTTTGAGTTGTAAACTGCGTTTTAACCAAGCAATAAATTTTTTAGTAACTGGCTTTCATCGACTCTTAGTGCTGTTGATTTAAACATAGAAGTTCTAAACCATGAAGTTTTCTTGTGTAGCGTTAAAAATGGTGTGTTTAGTATGATATATATGTTATTTGTGTATGTGTGTGTATGTATGCCTTTCTCTTAGAACCTTTATATTTTTATAAAGTTGAATATAAATTTTAAAGATTGGCCTTACGTGTCTCTTGAAGTAGTGAGTATCTTCTGTTTCTGGTTTTGTAGAAAACAAACTGTTTGAATGCCAGTTTGCCAGTTCTTCCCCGACCTCCTGGTCTTTTCTAGCCATTCTGCTAATCACAGTTTTTGATTCTATTTTGTTAGAATTCAATAATACATGAATGCATACCTTATTATACCATATCCCATTCATTATATTTCATTCATATTTTTTACATTTGCATGTACGTGTGTCACTTGAGGAAAAGTCAAACTGATAAGAAAAAGTTTGCTAGCAGGAAATGCAGCTTGAGTTTAAAAATGGATTTTCACTAGACTTCAGGTGGTGGGCCCACATGTGTCAGAGAATTGTACAGCTGAAACCTATGTAATGTTATTAACCAATGTCACCCCAGTGAATTTAATTTAAAAATAAATAAACAAAAAGTCAGTTGTCGCTAATAAAAAATGAACAGATTCTTAAAAATTTTCTTAGCTGTTACTTTAGCAATAATAGATCACTCACAGGGAAACACTAAAGCTGAGGTAAGAAAGCCTAATAGCAATAGGTTTTCTACGCAGTAGCCGAAGAATTACATGGAAAATAATGGTTAGCACTAGTTTCATGACAAGTGAAGCTATCACAACTGCCATAACCATAGAATATTTAGTGGACAAAGTGGAACTTTAGCAAATTAAATATCTTTTTTAGGAAATAAGGTGTCTGTCTATTAATGATAAATTCCTTTATTCTCAAGGCCTACATTAATTCTAGACTCATGCTGGTCAGTACGGTAGCCACTAGCCACATTTGACCCTTTCAACTTATTCAATAAATTAATTAAAGTACAATTAAAATTTAGGTTCCTCTGTCATATCAGCCACTTGTGAAGCTGCCCAATAGCCACGCGTGTCCAGCGGCTCCTCACCAACCAGCACGTGTTGAGAGCAATCCTGTTGCTACAGAAAGTGCTGCAGACGGTGCTGCTCACGAGAAGTGCTTGCCCAGCAACCCCGTCAGTCACGATGACGGCTGCCTTTCAGCTGGAGGAGGTGGCTTCTCAGAGGAGCTCGTACCCTGCCTCCCTGGTCCCTCTCCCTCTCACCGGCACATGTCTGAGCAACAGCAAGGAGGCCAGCGCTCACTGAGCGTCCAGTGAGAGAGGAGCAGACATGGGGCGGGTGGGGGGGGTGGCGGTAAAGGGTTAGCGGTGTGCACCTGCCTCAGCCTGCAGCACTCTCCTCCTGGTGTTCATGTGCTGTTCCCTCGTCTCTTTCAGTGCAGTCCTCAATGTCCTTCCCAGCAAGGCTCCCCCACTCCACCCTGTAGAAGTTGCAGCCTCCACCCCACCAGCGGCACTCTGTCTGTCCCTGTTATTTTCTCCCGTAGGGCTGATCACCAGTCAGCACACTCTACTGAATCTTTACGCGTTGGGTGGCTGTTTCCCTCCAGTAGGATTTGGCTCCATGAGGGAAAGGATATTGTCTCATTTGCCCCCTGCTTTATTTCCAGAGCAAAGAACAATGCCTAGTATGTAGCAGATCCTCAGTAACTAATTGTTGCATGAATGAGTGAAAGAGTGTATTCTGTAAAGGTAACATAAGGAGAGATTGCTGGTGTATTTCTAAGTAGACATTAAAAAATACTGGCATTAAAAACTAATATTGTAATAACTAAACACGATACCAGGTGGGTACTTGAAAATATCGGGGGGATCACTTTGTAACTTATATGGTTGTCTAACCATCATGCTGTACACCTGAAACTAATATAAAATACTACTGAATGTCAAGGATAGTAGCATAAAAACTATCTTATATTAAAACACATGAGATAGAATATGACAGAGAGATATTGAGGTGAGTTTTGGTATATCCTTAATAATGTATAAATACATAGTTTGTATTAACCTGGGTGGATTTTTAACAGTTGTTTCCATGTCTCTCTCAAGTATAATTTCTGGCTTTTAAAGTATCCCAGCAGGTATAGTCTTATGAATAGCTGGTCACTTACATTCCTGTAACAACACCTGCCAGAGCCTTTGGACGTATTTTGCTGAAAGCAGTGTTGTTGCTCCTTAGTAGCTATTGAGAATCTATAATACACTAGACTCTTTACTAGAAGAACATGCCTCATTTGCCTGTGTCACAGTCACTATTTGCAGACTAAGATTTTGGCAGGAAAATGCGGGTCCATCATGTTCATGGAGTTTTGCCTACCCTAGACACGGGTGATGGGAGGGAATAATATTCGAAATGTGATTTGGTAATAGTGTACTACTAGCACCTTGACCCACTTTCCATCTGACTGTCTCCTGTGCTGCTTTGGCCTGGAACCCCGGCCCAGATTCTGGGTCTCTCCCTTTTGGGAAAATGGCCGCACACTACATCCCCTTCCCAGGAAAGCCGCAAGCCTGTGGGATCCTGCAGAGACATTGCTCCAGCTCAGAGGTTGATCAGCCTCCACACCCTCTCAGCCATGCTGGAGAATGGTTGGCATGGACCAGAGAAAGCTGGGGCAAGAGCTGGGCATCAAAGCTTCTGGGCACATAACCCCCTGGAGAACAAGAGACCAGGTATGAAGGAGAGAGAGTGCAGGAAATCAAGTCACCGGTAGTAACTTACAGCCAGGGCACCACGGACCTCTACATGTCTCCTTTCGCCCTCAGATAACCCAGGGTCGGGTTAGCTCGATTTCTGTCCTTTTATACCTTTCCCTTTAGGAGTATGGATATGTGCAGAGTAAAAGGTTTCATTTGTTTTTACGTAGAATTCACAATTTGCTTAATTTAATTAAGTACAAGATGGACAACCTTGTAAGTGAACAGATATAGCTGTTTCTATTTTATTCTTCAGTTTATTTTGTCCATAAATTTTACATGTAAGTGGGATCATATGGTCTTTGTCTTGCTCTAACTAGCTTACTTCACTTAGTACACTGATTGGAATGGCTTATTTAAATGTAAGAAGCTCAATGTGAGAGCTCTGTTAGTTGGGAGGTAATCAGGAGCAGAAGTCATTTTTGAAGCATTTTTAAGAATAAGACTTTCTAAACACCAGATTCATCTGCCTTTTATAGTCTGTCTTCTCCCTATTGACGCTGTCCCTCTTTGAAACAACCTCTTCTCCTGCCAACTTCCCTCTTGCCCCCTAAACTCGAGACAACTCAGCTGACTCAACGATGCAAGTGACAGTCACTGCCTTCTTGCTCTTACTGTTCTCTGCCTCTGTCATTGGCTGGTTCCCACCGTCTCTATGTTAGAGGAACAGGACACCATCTTTTCTAGTCTCCTGTGAAGGAGACGAACTAGCTTAGGGTCAGTTATCATTACTTTCAGTAACTGCTGACTGAATCTGCTTCTCCGGATTCTGTCCCCCACTTTCTCCAGCCGGTTCGTTCTGCTGCTGGTGGACGCCGGGAGGTTGTCTTGGCGCCTGTGCTCAGTGCACCCAGACCGCAGCATCTCGTTTCTGTTGGGACTCACTCTTCCTTTCGACTTTGCTGTTTTTAATAAGTTATATTTCTACTTAGAACTTCGGGCTATTCCTTTTCTCTTCTCTCATCAGTGCCATTGAGGCTTAGTGCCCTCACTTCTGCCCCCTCAATTTTGTGCCCTGCACCTTCACTCTGGTTCAGACCATCATCATGTCTAACCCATGTTGTTGGATACTCTCACCCATCCTGGCTCTCTGCTCTGGTTTACATGCGATTAAATGCAACCCTCACTGCTTCAGTGCTCACTGCGTACTGAATATATAGTTCACATTTCCTCAGACACCTACGGAATTTCAGTGTGTCCATAATCAGCTCTGGAGTATCTCCCATGACTTTGCGTGAATACAAAAACTTGAAAAAAATCAGATTAGACTAAATTCTTTTCTAACTGGTCATTCTCTACTTCATTGTCTCGATGCCCCTCCCTGTTCTGACCTTTCTGCCTTGTCAGTCTCCCTGCAAGGGCCACCCGCTGGTGGAGGTCCGGCCCATCGAAGAAGGCTAGGTCATATGCTGGTCACTCTGTGATGCTCTTGAACAGCTCTGTGACTCTATTTATGGACCAGAAGATTATTTATCTAGATGTGTAGTACCTGAGAACATTCAAATAACAGAATTATGTTGTGTTTTTAAAACTTAATCTTTCCTTTTAAAATCTCCTCTTTTTCTTTTATTTTCTGAATTATATTTTATTGATTATGCTATTACATTTGTCCTGATTTTCCCCTTCTGCTCCCATCCACCCAGCACCCCCCACTCCTTCAAACAGTCCCCTCTTCTCCGCCCCTGTTCATGTCTGTGGGGCATGCGTGTGAGTTTCTTGGCTGCTCCCTTTCCTGTGCTGTACTTTACATCCCCGTGGCCATTCTGCAACTGCCTCTTTGTACTTCTTAATCCCCTCACCTCTCATCCATTCTCCCACACCCCCCTCCCATCTGTTTATCTTTAACCTTTGACATTTTAATTATGATGTGTCTTGGAGTGGGCCTCTCTGCACCCATCTTATTTGGGACTCTCTGCGCTTTCTGGACTTGCATGTCTATTTCCTTTACCAAATTAGGGCCGTTTTCTTTTATTATTTTTTTCAAATAGATTTCCAATTTCTTACTCTTTTTCTTCTCCTGTCACCCCTATGAAGTGAATGTTGGATTGCTTTAGGTTGTCTCAGAGGCTGCTTATACTAACTTCATTTTTTGGATTTTCTTTTCTTGTTATTGTTTTGATTGGTTGGGTTTTTTGTTTGTTTGTTTTGTTTTG
This sequence comes from Sturnira hondurensis, assembly GCF_014824575.4. Taxonomy (NCBI): domain Eukaryota; kingdom Metazoa; phylum Chordata; class Mammalia; order Chiroptera; family Phyllostomidae; genus Sturnira; species Sturnira hondurensis. The sequence continues at coordinate 38,891,087 of NW_028087015.1, forward strand.
TTTTTTCTTTCTTGTGTTCTAAATCGTTGATTTGATTCTCAGCCTCATCCACTCTACTGTTGTTTCCCTGTAAATTGTAAATTTCAATTAGTGTATCCTTTGTTTCTGACCAGATCTTTTTTATGCTATTGAAGTCCTCACTAGATTCCTTGAACATCCATATAACCAGTGTTTTGAACTCTGCATCTGATAGATTGCTTATCTCCATTTTGTTTAGCTTTTTTTTCTAGAGTTTTGATCTGTCCTTTCATTTGGACCATGTTTCTTTGTCAGCTTCCCTTTTTTTTGTTTCTATGTATTAGGTAGAGCTGCTTTGACTCTGTGTCTTGGTAGTGTGTCCCAATGTAGTAGGTGTCCTATAGGGTCCAGTGGCACAGCCTATCCTATTACCCAAAGTGGGTATTCTAGGTATGCCCTTCATGTGGGTTAAGTGTACCCTCTTCTTGTAGTTGAGCCTTGGTTGTTGTTGGCAGATCAATGGGAGGGATTTACCTAGGCCCTTCAGCTGCAAGGACTGGCTGTGACCACTGACCAGCAACCTTCACCCTCTATGGAGGATCAGCTGTGCAGGGACTGGGTGGTGGAGCTCCATGGTCTGTGCTGGTTGTGCTGGCACTTCCCATGGGTTTCCCAGGTGGTTCAGGCCAAGATCAGCCCCAACTCGTGTTTTGCCCAGTGCCACCTGCCTGAATTATGAATCTGAGATGGCTGCTACTTGTGTTGGGCTTGGAAATTCCCAGGAGAAGTGAAGCTATGAATGTGGGCTGCTAATTCTGGCCCTGGTGCTCACTGAGGCCAGCTGCTGCTTGTGTGAGTACCTTTAGGAAGTTGTGCAGTTTGAGCCAAATCCAGCCATTCATATGGAAAAGCAGCTTGGGTGGGCCTGTAAGTTGGATGGGGCGGAGTTTCTGGGTATCTCCAAGGTAGATCAAATAGTGTTAGCTGGTTGATGAAATCTTACATATGGTACCTGTCTGCCAGCTCACTCTGGATGGATGTGGTTTCTTTAAATCCTTAGTTGTCAGATTTCTATTCAACTTGATTTCTGTCAGTTCTAAGTGATGGATGTTTTATATTTTAGTTGTAATTTTGTTGTAGTTGTGCAAAGAGGTGAGCCATGTCTACCTGCATGGGCATCTTGACTGGAAGTGCTAAAATCTCATCTTTTTAGTAAGTGAAGAGTTCTTTGCCACAGTTGGGCCCGTGGTGATGGTGAACTTCCTCAGACTTCAGGAATGTCCAGTTAATGACCTAACAATGGCTCAAGATGTTGGATAGGAAAGGGGTTATTCAAACAGTGAAATAATGTAGCAGTCTGGTGTCTGCCTCCCTCTTTAACTTCATCTTTTGTTCTCCTTCGTGCTCACCAAACTCCAAGCTAGCTGACCTCTCTCTGCTCCTCAAGTACTACTGGGCCTTGTCCTGCCCTTTGGCCTTTGTACTTGTTATTCTTGCTGGCTGCATTACTTTGCCATGGTTATTGGCCTGCAGGTGGCTACTAACTTCTCATTCTGGCCTCTGGTGCAGTGTCATCTCAGAACCATGGGGCAGTGTCGTGTTTGAGGATGCAGGTTAAGAAGGCTAGTTCTTGGCCTAGATGGGCTAGTGCAGTGCCTTGCTTCCCCTCCCTCCGTGGCTCTGTCCCTTTGCTTTGTTTTATTGTGTTATAACACTTCCCACTATGTAATTATTCCCTTTTGCTTTTTGTTGGCCTGCTCATTTATTTTTGTCTCCCCTTAAGCTTTATAAGTCAGGGACTTTTTAGTCTTATTTCCATTTTCCTATGTCTAAGGAAAGCATGACATATAGTATATGTCCATAGTAAAAATCTGTTGAGTAAACGGCCGAATGGATGCTATCAAAGCATCATAGGTTTTCTCTTGAGTCAGTTTGGTTTTTAATTGCTGTTACTCTTGTTTTTAAATTTGAAATTACTGTTAATCCAGTTTCATCGTAATCAAATATATTATTGTAGGTTGTTTGATTTAGCCTTCAGGATGGAGTGGTGCTTATTTGTATCAATAGTATGTCAGCCTATTTTTTAATAAATAGACTTTAAAACATAACATGATATTAATAACAGCTAATATTTACTAAACATTTTGTGGCAGCTACTGTTCCAAGTACTTTTGTGTATCTATTAGTGCATTTGGCCCTCAGAATAATACTGTGAGAAAGTACTCCCTCTAACCGTAGTTCAGATGAGACAACTAAAGCAGAGGAGAATTTAACCACTTGCCCGAAGTCATGCGCTAAATTGCGGAACCAGCCAGGCTGCTCTGGGACCTCGTTGCCAGGCTCTCTGCCACGCCGCACTGCTTTCCGAAGCGCACGTGGGGTGAACTGCACAGCTGTTAACTGACTAAGAATCATTGGATTGTATACTTAAAATGGGTGAATTTTATAGTATTAAGTTATACTTCAATAAAGCTGTTAAAGAAAATAAACAGTCCTTATTTTTATTCTTGAAGTGGATTCTAGTCTTTTCAAAACTGTATCTAAAGGACAACTTGGGTGCTGTGGCCTCAGAAAGGCAAACCTTATGTTCTGCTTGAGTGCTTAGACATTAGCATATACAAAGAAAAACATAACTGATTAGAAGAATGTGTGGGAGCGTTTTTAGGTTTAGGTGATTATATACAGATCAAAGTTGCTCATTGAACCTTGAAAAATTAAAATTGAGTTAAATATTTACTTAAAGATTTATAAGTATTTTAATTTTTCAGTTATTGTTGACATACAGCATTATATTAGGTGTACCACATAGTGACGGGGCATTTATATACCCTAGGAAGTGATCACCACGATATTTCAGCGCCCTCCTGGACCTATCCATGGCTATCACAATAGTATTGACTGTATCCCCTCAGCGGTACTTTCTATCCCCGTGACTATATTTATAACTGCCAATTTGTAACTCGTAATCATTTTCATCTTTTTCACCCTTTTGCCCAACCCCCTTTTCATATGGTGACCATCACTTTGTTCTCTGTATCAGTAAGTTTGTTTCTGTTTTGTTTACTTTGGTTTTTAGATTCCTCCTGGAGGATGAGTCATACGATGTTTGTCTTTCTGTCTGCCTTCCTTCACTTAGCATAATACCCTCGGGGTGCATCCAGGCTGTCACAAATGGCAAGGTTTCATCTGCTTTGGGGCTGAGTAGTACTCTGCTGTGTGCATGCCCCACGCCTTTATTCACTGGCCTGTTGATGGATGTTTAGGTTGCTCCTATACCCTGACTGTTGTAAACAATGTCGAAGTGAACATGATGGTGCATATCCCTTTGTGAATGAAGTTTTGGATTTCTTTGATGAACATCCGGAAGTAGAATTGCTTGGTCCTGTGGTGGTTCTATGTTTAATTTTCCGAGGAACCTCCACACTATTTTTGTAAGGTCTGCAGCCACTTACAGTTCTACCAACAGTGAACAAGGCTTCCCTTTGCCCCATATTCTCACCAAGGCTTATTTCTTCTCTTATTGATAATAGCTGTTGTAACAGAGTGTGAGGTGATATCTCACCGTGGTTTTATAATACTCTTAAAACGTTTTGACTCATAAGTAAATATAGAAGAATTTTTCTTAAAGTGGTAAGGGTAGCATATATGTATGCTGATACTTAGAGAAAAAAAGGGAATCAGTCATGAACCAAAAACCTATAAAATATATGAAGAAAAGCTTCTGTTTTGGAGTCAAATGTACAAACATTATAAGTTGACACTTAGTATAATCTTGTTTCCTATATATTGAATAAATAGACAAGAGATGCTGTATAGATTCAAGAGAATGATATAATTTTATCACTATTTGGTGACTTGAATTTAACCAGGATATTAAAGTGAAAGTAATTATGAAATATTTGTGAGAAAAATGCCAGACATTTTTATCTGCATTGTGTATAATCATGATTATGGAGAGTCCTTTTGTTATGGTTTTTAATTTCATTAGACATGTATCCAAAACATAGCTCATAATTTCCTCTAAAAACCATTTCCCAAGCGTTACCCTGCTAAATAACCCCCCAAGAAAGTTAATTTTGGCTATTTTTTCTAAGTATAAAAGTAATCCCTCATTATATATAAAGATGTTCCTCCAAAATAGAAAAGCATATGAAGAAAATAAGTCGCCTGTAACTACCCGCCCAGAGACGAGCATTTCTAGGTCCTTCCCCGTATTCACATATAAGGTGTGCGTACCTTACATGTGTGTTTCATGTTTGGGGGTTTTTATTAGGCCCCAAAATTAGCACCCCTCTTCCCTACCTGGTTTCTCAGCAAGTTAAGAAATAAGACGAATCACTAAAGCATGACAGATGAAGGCCAGAATCCAGCTTTGTTGCAGATGATAGAGGTGGATGAAAGCCAAAAGAGCCTCCTGGCTAACTCCTAGAATTGGACAGATTTGCTCCCTACCTCCCCGCCAGTCTCATCCAACCCTAAACATGGCCAGGCTTGTCCCGGAAGACTCAGGGCGCCGAGAGCAGAGAATGACTCCCTGACTCCCTAAGGGCAGCTGGCATTCAAGAAAGAAAAGGGAAGAGCTGAGCCAACCATTCCCAGTGAGTTCTTCCCACACTCCAGAGGTCAGATTAAGAAGCTACCTTCCTTCTCAGGAAAGAGTGAGTGGGGGACGGTCAGGACAGAGGGTGTCAGAGCCAATACGACCTTGGAGGCTCTGGAAAGGGTTTGAAGACTCTTCTCAGGGCAGTAGGGCCATTAGACATTAGGAGAAGAAGGTCATTCGTTTAGGAAAGAATCACTCGGCCATTCTGTATGGGGAATAACTGTAGGAGGAGAAAGGTGGGACAAGGAGACTGGTTGGGTTTTGGAGGCTGCAGATGTCCAGGTAATTTCCTGAGGAGGGTGCTCGTGGTGGAGGTGATGACTGGACTCTGAGGAGTCTTTGAAGCTAGAATTGACAAATGGGTACAATTTTATATAAAGGTAATTTTTCTACAGTATTTTACTTTTTAGAAGATTTTATTTATTTACTTTTAAGGGGAGGGAGGGGAGGGAGAAAGAGGGAGAGGAAACATTGATGTGTGAGAGAAATGTTGGTTGGTTGCCTCTCGCATGCTCCCAGCTGGGGACCAGGCCTGCAGTCCAGGCATGTGCCCTGACTGGGAGTTGAACCCGTGACCTCCTTTTGATCCTCAGGAGGAAGCCCAGCCCACTGAACCACATCAGTCAGGGATTCCACAGTATTTTAAATTATGCCTTTAAAAGAGTTGTTCACTGGTATAATATGCATAATTTAATTTGGGAAATGATTCCATAGAACACAGTGTTACACTTCATGACAGCAGATTTTCCAATGGTGAGTACGCTATTTGAGAGTTGAGAATTTGGATTGCATGAAAGCCTGCTTCGGTGTTGTGTGATTTTAGCAGCGTTTAAACAGCTAATTGTACTTCTTGTATTACCTGGTGTTCATTGACAGTGTGGTATACATGCTCCCGAATTCTGAAGACTGTTGGTGTGTTCTGTCGCACAAGTGAAGTCTTCTGCAGCCGTCAACGCAGGCCCGAAGTGTCTCTGAAACAGTCAATCTCTCTGCGGGACGACCACAGTCTCTGGGAAGCCTATATAAGGGGTGCCTCTCTCTAGGAGAGGTTTCCTGAGCAGTGTTTCTCCACTTAGGACAGCTATGATTTATTTTGTAAGCTGACAAGGCCAAATATTACTGTTCTAACCATTATAAACAAAATAGTAGATGTTAAATGTTCTCTCAATAGAGTTACTAGTGGGACTTTTATGTACAGAAAGTAACATCTGAGCCAAAAATGTGAACTGTTTCTCTGGTTTGCATGCAGCTCTTAGCTGACTCTGCTTCACTGCAGAGGACGAGCGATGCAGTTTGAGGTGACCAAGCCCCGAGCTCTGGGGGCTCCTGGGAGCCCACCCTGGCCGCTTCTTTCCTTCCTCTTCTTCTTTTTTTTAAAATGTGTTTTATTGATTATGCCATTTCCCCCCTTCATTCCCCTCCAACCCGCACACCCCTCCCCCACCATTCCCCCCCATTTGTGTCCATGTGTCACAAGTTCTTTAGATTCTGTATTTCCCATAGTATTCCTGCCCTCCTCTGTCTATTTTCTGCCTACCATCTATGCTACTTATTCTCTGTACCTTCTCCCCCCTTCTCCTCCTCCCACTCCCCTGTTGCTAACCCTCCATGTGATCTCCATTTCTATGGTTCTGCTCCCGATCTAGCTGTCCTCTTAGTTTGCTTTTGTTTTAGGTGTGGTTGTTAATAACTGTGAGTTTGCTCTTCTTTCACTGTTCATATTTTTTTATCTTCTATTTCTTAGTTAAGTCCCTTTAACATTTCATATAATAAGGGCTTGGTGATGATGAACTCCTTGAATTTGACCTTATCTGGGAAGCACTGTATCTGCCCTTCCATTCTAAATGAAAGCTTTGCTGGATAGAGCAATCTTGGCTGTAGGTTTTTGGATTTCATGACTTGGAATACTTCTTTGCAGCTCTTTCCTGCCTGTAAGGTCTCTCTTGAGAAATCCGCTGACAGTCTGATGAGAACTCCTTTGTAGGTAACTGCCTCCTTATCTCTGGCTGCTTCTAGAATTCTCTCCTTCATTTTAATCTTGGCTAATGCAATTATGATGTGCCTTGGTGTGTTCCTTCTTGGGTCCAACTTCTTTGGGACTCTCTGAGCTTCCTGGATTTCCTGGAAGTCTACTTATTGCCTTTGCCAGACTGGGAAAGTTCTCCTTTATTATTTGTTCAAATAAGTTTTTCACTTGTTGCTTGTTCAGGGGTCGAGGTGCCAGGAGAGGCTCTCGGGCTCACAGAGAGTTTGTTGGAGAGACCCGTAGGGTCCTGGAGGGTGCACAAGCCCACACACCTGGGAACCAGAAGGGCCCAATTTGCTTGTGGGAAGCAGCACAGGGGACCGAAATCCGAGAGAGAGAAGAACAAACGCCATTGCCCCTCTCTGACCCCACCCCCACATACAGCGTCACAACCCAGAGACTGTGTCACCCCGCCCTGGTGAACACCTAGGGCTCCGCCCCTCATACGTAACAGGCGCAAACAGTCCTTCCTTCTCCTGCTGATTCCCCAGGCCTTAATGAGTTTTCACATTTCTCACAGGTTCGCGGAAACTTTCCTTTTTGTATGTGAGACCCAAATGGAAGAACATTATAAGATTCTGTTAAACCTCAGCAATTCAGAATCTTTTAAATATTTACCCGTCTTGTGATTTATCACAGTTTTAATGGCTTTCAGAACTCTATTCTGCAAAGTGATGTGAGGATCAGACCTTAATTCAGAAGTATTTTGAAGTTATTGCCTAAATTGGTTTATAGGTATAGTGTAAAGAATTACCTACCCTGTACACTCTCTGGTAAAGGGTTGTGCAGTGGTCCCCCCTTGTCTACAGGAGACACATTTCAGGACTCTCAGTGCAAGCCCCAAACCACAGATAGCACAGGGCCCTAGGCGTGCAGTGTTTTTTCCTATACATACCTATGATGAAGTTTAATTTATAAATGAGGTGCAGTCAGGGACTAACAACAGTAACGGATAATAAAATAGAACAGTTACAACTATACCATAGTAAAAATGATGTGAATGTGATCACGCTCTCAACATACCTCACTGCCCTGTACTCGGGCTTCCTCCTGTGACGAAGTGAGATGAGACCATGAAGAGTGGCAGTGAGGTGAATGAGAGGTATCGTGACGTAGTGTTGGGTCGCCGTTTACCTGCTAACGACACAGCTGAGGGAATAATGGGCGGGCAGTGTGCACAGTGTGGCTGGGCTGGATGAAAGGATGGTTTATGTCCAGGTGCGACAGAGCAGACAGCATGAGATTTCACCACACTTCTCAGAACGGCGCCACATTTAAGTTAGGAGTTGTTTATGTCTACAGTTTTCTATTTCATATTTGTGCCATGGTTGGCTGCAGGTCATTGAAACCTTGGAGAGTGACACTTCAGTTAAGGGGGAACCACTGTACTTTCTGCTGGCAGAGTTTTGCCCTGGTGGGTAGAAAACACTGATGCTCAAGGGGCAGGCGGTTAAAGAGCCCATTCCTGTGTGCATCCCGTGGCATCCCTGCTTTGTTCCGCAGAGCAGGCCTTACACTCTCTCAATCTGAAAACACAGCACAGAGACAGGACTTGCTTGTCTTGGAAAGCAGCACATTTTTCTGACCCACAGGACAGTACATCTCGCATCGTGGCTGACTGTACGCATTGATGCCCACACACGCACCGTCCAAAACTGAAAGAGGTATCTACCATAACAGTTCCCAATTTTGCAATGTGCGATGCATTCTTATACATCTTTTCTTTCATTTCATTTCATTTCTAAAATGTGCTGATCATAATCTATTAAGTTGATTTTATGACCCACTAATGAGTTACAATCTAGAGTTTACAAAAAATACTTCTAAAGCATGTCCCAAATATGATTTGATCTTACAACAACCTTGTGAGGTAGGAAAGGTTCATATCAATTCTTTCAAAATGTAGTTAAAGCCGACACTCCCTTTGTAAACAAAGGTTCTCTTTGTTTACAAAGAGAAGCTGTGACTGAGGAGGAAGAGATGGTTTGGAGCATTAGGTGACCAGAGGCCATCATGAACAGAGAGGGTGCTCCAATGGCAGGGAGAGGGAAGGGGACTGCAGAGATTTCGAACAGGAGGCAGATGGATGCAGAGGATGCTTTGCTGGGTGCGTGCGAGCGGCAGCCAATCCATGCTTCTCTGTTGAATCGATGCTACTTCCTCTCCCTTCCTCTCTCTTTTCCTCCCTCTCTAAATGCAATGGAAAAAATGTCCTTGGATGAGGATTTTGAAAAATAAATAAATAAAAGTAAAAAGTAAATAAAAATTTAAAAAGAATTTATTTAAAAATTAGAAATGCTTACAAATGGACATAAATGCACACAACATACAACTAGCCATTTAAAAGTGCACAGTTGTGTGGTTCTGCATGTATTCCCAATGTCGTGCAACTGCCAGCTCGCTCCGGCTTCACAGCTGTCTGATCCCCCATAAGAGTGTGCGGTGCCCGTCAAGCGATCACTCCCCACCCCTCAGCCCTCACTGTCCCCGAGGCAAACATTATATCACCACCATAAATAAAAAGCCAATGTTGCGGTAAATAGAACAGTTGTCTTTTCAATTGTGTTAGAAGTAAAACAATTATAAATACTAGATAAATACCATTGTCTGGCAGGGCTTTGTGTGCAATTTCTCTGTGTTAAAGAGATGCTAGCAAGTGTTATGGAGGTATCAAAGACAAATTAGTACTAAATCACGACTTTCTGCGTGGTGCAATATGAAGAATTGAAGGAGAATTTTAAAAACGTAACTTTCTTGCTGTGCGCTCACTGCTACTTGATGTTACTCCCTTGCGCCACCTAAAATGTGTCTTTCTGAAGCTGAATTCACCCTCCACCCTCCAGCCCCTCCTGTTCCCCGTACTGGTAAAGGCGCTGGGCATTGCTCCCGTGGTTTTCTGTAACTGAACCCTGGCATTCAGTGTGTTCTCCTAAGTACGGGGGTCGTAGTCTTCGCCTTTGTCCTTGATTGTGTCAAGCCAGGTATTTACCAGACATTGAACTACGTGATTTGGGGGCTTAAAAGACGAGACAGATACTACACTCAGATAATATAAATCTTTGTTGTGAAAATTAATTTATGCACAATTAACACTTAAAAAGTAAACCTGATAGTAGTCAGTAGACAAGTGGATTATATTCTAAAAGTCTACTGTTAAATTATTTGGAACTTGTATACTTTTTCCCCTATAACTAATATTTACTGTTTGTTATTGTTGGGGATAGTCTGTGTTAGCCCAGTGGGGCTCATCTCTCTGTACTGTTCTTTAAGCTCCCTGGGGTAGCTCTGGTGTGATCAAAGGTGTACTTGCCTCCCGAACCTCATTTTTCTCGTCTGAAAGTAGGATAAAATAAGGTAGCCTTTGTGAAACTGCCTAACAGCATGATGCCTGGTGCTTGGTGGAAGGTAAATAAGTATTCATTCTCTTATTCAGTCATTTATATTCCTAGTCCCTGTAATGTGTCAGTGGAACTGCATCATGACAGCCCACATGATTCAGTTAGCATTGCTCTGATGTGACCTACAGAACTAGACCAGGGGACCCGCCCCTCTCACTGCCGAGTACCCAATGTTAGTGATGGTGGTGGTGATAGCAGGAGTAGTAAGAGTAATCATTATTAGACTAGGAGGTAGCATTGCCCGCCTACTGTGTACCAGGAATTTTTCTAAATGCTCTCAATGTGTGTGTTATACAGCTGTAAGGTCAATATGCTTGTCTCCATTTTAAGGCTAAGTCAATGGAGGGGGAGTTATTTACCCAGGGACACACAGTGAGGAAGGAGCAGGTGGATCTGGGTTTTGACTCCAGATGGTCTGGCTCCAGAGTCTGTGCTTTTAACCACCATCTCATGCATCTCCCAGAGAGTGGATCCCTAGTTTTCCACTCCAGCTGAAGGGATCATCAGCGAGGGGGAGTCTGGGGGGGCTCATTCTCCTCTGAGGGTTGTCAAAAGCCAGGGACTTTGTATTACCAAGGGCGAAACTGTCTGATAGAGGATTTGGTTCACACGGAAAAGATTCACCTTCTGTCTGTCTCTCCAGAAAGGGCCTGCGGAGGTGGGTGAGTGGGGAGAGGCATCAGGAGAGAAGGGAGGGGCAGGGGAATCTCTGGGCCCCTCCATCACAGTTAACAAGGATCCAAGTGGAGTAGAGGTTGAAATCAGTGTAGACTCAAGCAATTAGGCAGGGAGTGACTGCAGAGTCTCCCCCTTCACTCTGCTTCCAAGTGCGACCACCTAAATGACTGCATTAGAATTACTTCTGAGTTGTATTTGTATTTCCCTTGGTGAAAATAGTGTGTGGAGTCTACCTAGATTGAAGAAGCTATTCATTCTGTGTTATATTTATACTTAGTGTATTTTGTTACTGAAACAGTTATTCAAGAAATGGCATGAAATGAAAACATTTTGCTAAATTTAAATGGCCATAACTTAAATGGAATTCTTTGCCATTGACTGGATCTAGTAGGCAGATGACATTTCGCTATTTTATTTTTAAATCTAGGAAGATGTGCCTATAAACCATTTAGTAGCAGAGCGAACTTTCCAAATGCTATGAGTTAAAACATATGGAGATGCTAAAGATACTCACATGAGGCTTGAATGTTTTCCCACACATAAAATGTGCATCTCAAGGAGGGAAGGACATTTGAGACATTTCACTGAAGTACTAGTTTGAAGCTATAGCAAAATATACGATGACTTCTTATTTTTATATTGGTAAATTAAAAGTACCTTTGTTAGATATGATAAGCCTAAATAAATAAATAAATAAATAAATAATTTCCTATCATATCCCTAAATCCACATTCTTAGAAAGTGACCCTCTTGCGCGAACCTGAAACTGATATAGTAGTTGTGTGTGTTTGTGTTTGAATGGTTGAGTTTGCTAGTGTTGCTCATTTGTATGGGGGTTTCCCTATTTCCAAAGACAGACTTGGACCAAATGCTTCTGTTTTATTTACAGGAGAGTATTTCTCAATATTTAAAAAAACAGTACATCTTCTGTGTTTTCTAATTAGCTAAGAAGACTTTGTTAAGCTTTATTTTCTGTACTCTGTTATAGAAACAGCGGGTACCTTGAGTATGCTTTTCAAACGAATCTCTGTCCTTACCCTACGCAGTAATTCACCACGCCTTCTTCGGCGGCCTTGGGATGGGGTGATGTGGAAGCGGAGGCCTGCTTTCCCCGTCCTTAGCTGTAAGCCAGGAAGATGCATGGTCAGCCCTAAGTTTTCCAAGAATTGCTTTGTTATTCATATGGAAGGTGAATCAGAGGGAATTAAGACAGGGGGGAGGGGGTTCAGTTAAGAGGTTTCACGGGAGTCCAGTCCCAAATGAGAGGTGGTGAGGAGCTCAGTCAAGTGTATGGAATGATAACGCAGACCAATCCAGAGACGTGGACCAGAGATGTATTAGGATGTAAAGCAAATGGAAGTTGGTAGATGTTTGCACCTGAGGAGTGAAGGACGAGTGACTGATGAGGTTGAGTGGCTGGAGTCCCGAGTCACTCACCAACACAGGGAGATTTGCCTGAGGGGGTGGAGGGAGAAGGGAAGGCTGCCAGGAAGACTGTTTTGGGTGTGTTGAGTCAAAAATCTTTGCCCTGGCTGGTATAGCTCAGTGGATTGAGCGCGGGCCTGCGAACCACACGATTGCGGTTCGATTCCTAGTCAGGGCACATGCCTGGGTTGCAGGCCAGTTCCCGGTTCCCAGCAGGGGATGCACGAGAGGCAACCATACATTGATATTTCTCTCTCTCTCTCCTTCCCTTCCCCTCTAAGATGAATAAATAAAATCTTTAAAAAAAAAATCTTCAACTCCATCTCTAGCTCAGTTGAATATATATATGGGATATAATGGCACCTCCCCCTGGTCTTAGGACTAAATGAATGTATTTATATGTTTATCTATATGTATAGTCATATGTTTACGTATGTGTGTGTGTATGTATATGAGGTCTGTCCAGAGAAAGGCCAGCCATTGTTAATATAAGGAGAGTGGTTCGTGCCACATCCATGTAACCTGACAGACAAGGGGCGTGGATTGGAATGCCTGTGAGTGAACAATGATGACTTCACTGTACTAGTCAGTGGGCCAGTAGACACCGTTGAGTGAGTATGTGTACTGTATGGCCTTCACATTCAAAACTATGAGCAAGTAGAGCAGTGAATCTGCATCCAATTTTGCATTAAGCTTGAACATTCTTCTGCAGAAACTATTCCCATGATTCAGAAGGCCGCACCTATGGGCAACTGGTGATTGGTAGTTTCATCACAGCAACATGCCCACTCATACATCATGTCTCGTGCAGTTTTTTTGTGAAACATAAAATTACCCCAGAGACTCATTCCCGCTATAGCTCAGATTTGGTGCCCTGCGACTTCTGGCTTTTCCCCAAGCTAAAGTCATCTTCAAAAGGGAAGAGATTTTCAGACCATGGATGAGATTCAGAAAAATATGACGGGGCAGCTGATGGTGATTGGGAGAACTGTGTGAGGTCCCAAGGTACCTACTTTGAAGGGGAGTGATGCATCGTTGTCCTATGTACAATGTTTTTTGTATTTTGTATCTTCTTCAATAAATGTCTCTATCTTTCATATTACACGGCTGGAAAATTTCTGGACAGACCTTGTATATGTGTATGTATATGCAGTGTGTGTGTCTGTGTATGCACACTTAGAACGGCTTGTCTGGCAGTAAGCTCTCTATTTAAGTATTGGCTATTGTTATAATTTTGATGCTCGTCAATTCAGAAGTTTATTTATGTTTTTCTGATTGACTTTAATATGTGATGCCATAAACCCTCTTTTTGTCCGTAGTACCTTTCCTCTTGGTGAACCTCTCTAGCCTGTGTCTTAGGGAAGAAAGTTCACACTGATGCTGAGATTGGAGATCACGTTTTGTGAATTGGTCTGTTTCTGAATCAACTCTGTTTCTGGCAGTTACTAGAATCCAGACAGCATGTGAATTTTAGGCTGATTCAGTCATAGTGAAAGTGATAACTGCCACCCCAACTGCAGGAAGAAATAAGTTTGTTGTTTTCAAAAGCAGGACCAAAATATTAGCTTCAAAGAATTATCTTTAATCATTTTAGAGCAAGTTAATGTGCATAGCACTTTAAAAAATGTAACTTAATTAAATGGATTTTTATTAGCTGGAGGAATAACATCAAGCTATTTACTGACTGCCCAAGGGATGAGTAAGTTAGAACACTCAAAAGTGGAGAACATAAAAATAACCCCAGAGGGGTATGCATTTAAATAATGAACAACAGCATCATTGTGCGGAGCCTTTGAAATGCTTTTCCTAGTTGCCTAATGGAGTAAGTTTTCCTTAAAGAATTATCATATTAATATGATGGAGGGAAAAACTTGAAAAATTATTCCTACAACTTTATACTTTCTGATGTTGTGATTAAGACTCAGTGGAGTGACTTTAATCATTATAATATGACCATGATTCTTTCCCAGTGGATGTGGACTTCATTATCCATCTGTGAAGACCCGTCAGAGCTTTTCTCCGAGTTTTATTGGAATCAGTTAGCAGTCTATTTAAAGGAAATCCAGAGATCTCACTGGGCCTGTGAGTGAGACAGGAAGAAGTTCAAATTACTGTCTAAATACTTTTCCTGCCCCATTTGTGGATCCACGAACTCTGACCTATGAGCATTATTTATGCGTGGATGTTGTCTTAATTCCTTCACTCTCTTGGTTCTTGAGCTCTGTCGGGTCTGAGTTCATTGTACTATTAGTTCTTTGTCAGTGGCTCTGGCCTTTTACATGGTAGTTGATGTCAGCGTCCTTGGCTGTGGATTGTGAGCTCTTTGAGGGCAATGACTCTCTCTTGACCCAGGTTGTATGACAATTTTGATGGTTGTCTTGATGATAAAGTAGTTTGTGCCTTTGATTTAGAATATACTCCTGACTTCCATTTAGCATAGTCTAAGACTTAATTGTTGGGAACCACCCTGCCTGGTTTCAGGAGCTGTAACTGCCCCATGGCTAAGGCTGAGTGAGGGACCTTCGGACCATAAGCCACTAAGGAGACAAAGCTTATCTCCCTGGCAGGAGCGCTGCTTCTGCTCTTTTTTCCATAACTGGCCTCCAATGCTTGATCAGTTGGCCAGTGACGGGTAAGAGTCCCCAAGCAGGGAATCGCCTAAGCCAGGCATGATCACGTGGAGGCCCCAGGGAAGGACTTGGGGGGCTATGGAGAAAGGGAATGATGGATCCTCGCCCCCCAGCTTTGACGAAGCCTGAGTCCTCATTCTGTCTGTGAGAAGTCTCCTAATCTCTTGCCTCCTCTGCCTGACTTAAGCCTGAAACAATCACAGAGGGGGGTGCAGCCCTGTGCTGGAAAGGGCAGGTTCTTTGGGAGATCAGGCCTGAGTAAGAATATGTAAAATCCTGTGAAACCTGCTTTGCTAAGAATGCTCTCAATTAAATGATAAAGGTCCAAGCAGGAAAAGAGTTTGTTCCCCAAACAAACTATTTGACTAATAGACCCTGACTCAGAATAAGCCCTAATAGTTCTTTGTATGCTACCTACTGTTTGATCCTTACTGCCTGACAATGATTAATGAGCTATAACTGTATTCCTGCACAAATCAAACCCAATAAAAGCCTGTCTGGGCAAGGGTCAGTGTGCTCCCCCCTTGAGGGAGTAGCCAGGCCATCCCTTTTCCCCCACAAGACTCGGCAGTCCGTGTGAATGTATCTTATCTTATCCATGACACCGAGGAGACTGCAGGCTGGTGTCTATATCACTTAATGATATTGCAACTATGCTTTCCAGTTGCTTGTATCATATCAAAACAAAGTAATAGCTATTGTTCACCATCATTGCCTGGGTACCAGCAGTTTGAGCACTTTACATTTATTATGTGATCTAATTCTGAAATTGGTATCATTTTCTCATTTTACAGATGAGAAAATGAAGGCTCAGGGAAGGGAAGTAAGTCTGCTGTTGTGCACAGTTAGAAACAGTAGTGAAGCCAAGGGACTTGGGTCTGTCCACTCCAAAGGCACTGCTTTCGGTCACTGTCTCACGGTCCTTTCTTGCGTCCCCTGGACGTTTGCATGTGCTACTGATCTTCTGTGTCTCTGTAATATGTATTTATTTTCTGTTAATAGAATGCTTATCGAGAGTTACCTTAATTCTAATACCAAACCATTGAAAAACAAGCATTCACTGATTTGTCTTCATTGATTAAGGAAAATTAATTCTAAAAATATCTTACGCCATTTATCTGACCTCAAAAAACCTGTGTTAATGCTATTTTGTGGGAGTGAACATTCCTGATAGTAACTGTCAGTGTTGATACATTTCGTATTTCCATAATAATTCTTCTATAGCTATGTCTTATGTCTTAGCCTTTCTGATGTAGTATTCACTAGTTTTTGATAAATAGGCTATTGTGTGGTTTTTTTTCTTTGAGAGAATGATGGAGTTAAAAATAATCACAATAATAATTTTAAAAGAACATGCTGACATTTAGATCTAAAGACTTTCTCCTCTAGGCTATAAAGTCTTAAAAGTAGGTCACACTTTGGACTTAAACTCTGAACAGATACTTGCTCTCTGTATGAGCTTACCTTTTGATCTTACAGCACTTATTCTTGACTTCAGTAAATTCTGTTGTCCTTCCAAATTTGGAAATACTCTATGAAATGAAAAATCACTAGGCACTTAAGGGAGATAATTAAAGAAACAAGTTTATACTTTTCCATTCTGTCTGCTTGAAGAGTTGGAACTTTTCTTCAAACAGTCGTTTAAGCTATAAATATGAGGCAGTATAAAGTCACAGAATTTTGTGCTCACTTCAATGAAATGAGACATAGTGTAGCATCCTTAAAATTCTACTTAGCATTACCTTCTATTAAGCAGAGTAAAGCAAGTAAGAGAGTGTTTGAGGGCTATCCCCTCGACATAGCCTGCTTCACTGAGTTAGCATGATTGACATTTCGCTTGGCTTCCATTACTCTATTCATTACAGTGAAATTGCTGTGGGTCATTTGAACTGTTTTTCTTCAGTTCTACCACCACCACAAACCACTGAAGAACATGACCTTTAGCCTTTTCTCTTTCATTTCTCTGATTCATAGCACACTTTCTTATGCTTGGAATTTCTCTTCCAGATTCTCCTGCCCAATTCTGCCTAGTTCCAGTGAGTATAAACCTCAGGTTCACTTCCCTGTATAGGAAGTAATCACTGAAATGCTTATTTTTGCGACCTGTTTTTTTTTGTTGTTCTGTGTAGTCATGTAAACTATGTTTGAAAGGCCTGTTCTATGGCTGGAGAAGACTGTGGGGTGGAGGTGCGATTAAAGGCTGCTTTAAGTGTTCTAGATCCAGCAACTTTCAGTGGGATATTTGATTTAAACATGCCAGCAGGAGTTTGGAAAGCATGGTTACTAGAAGTGTGGTACCTATTTACTTAGAGTAGGTCTCCCTTCATCAGAATAAACTTACTGCATGTATGTAAAGTTCACAAGTATTTGTTTTAAGGTCAATTAACTGGTAATGATTTATTTCACATTTTAATGTCTTAGCCCACTATTCTTCTGTTCTTTCCTATATCAACTGTAGTTTTCCCTCCAAGATGCTTCGTAGAGTTCTTTCTTTTTTCCCCCTTCTCCATTTCTTCATAGTCTTATTACAGAAAGTAAGTTAACTACATTCTTTAAATTTAAAAAATAAGGATTATATTCTTTGTCCTATTGTTATTTTTTTTGACATTCTGTTGCCAAGATTTAAAATAGGAATGCAGAGAAGGCATTTGAAAATGAGCATATGGATTACGATCCTATATCCAGATATTTAAGAGGTCCCATTTGAGATGTTCTCAAAAACAGTATTTCTAGCACAAAACTGTCCAGATAAGACACATACCAGGTGCTCAGAACAACCAGGAAATGGGGAAGTAGAATTAGAATCAGAAACCAGAGCCCTGTTGGAGGCACAATGCCTAGGAGGGCCCCTCGACCACGCATTTAGTCCTGACTCACAAAGTGCCGACTGGAAAGGCTCCGTCCTGCTTACCTAAGGATGCGTAGGAGGAAGAAGAGCATAAAGGGAGAGCAATAAAAACCTCACCCTGTAGCTGTTTTTATGTCTCTAGGTTCTCACTGCCAGCTTCTCGTTTAATTCCATCAGAGGTTCATAAATAGAGAAAATAACTCAGCACTTTCAGTTCAACTAATATGGACTGCATAAGTACTGCTGGTACTTCTGTTATAAGATTAAGAGCCAGATCCAAATATGAAAACAATTCAAAACTGAAGACCAGAATTATGCATATATGTTTGCTTTTTGGTGAACAATAAGTGATTTGTTACCCAAAGAGAATGAAAACTTATTTGCTAATTAATTTGTAAATCCAAAGTACTTTGAACTTGTAATGATAGTTTCTATTTCTATCAAATAAAGGATTAGACAAGAAATAAAACATTCTTCTTTAGGAAGTGAACATTATACTTTAAAAAACACTGTCAAGAAGGAAAAAAAACACTGTCAAGCTTTAATTTTTCATGATTCCCTTAGGCATTTTGGGAAATAATCTTTAGAGTTTCCAAAATCTTTTTTAAAAAAATTTAATTATTGTCGAGTTTCCAAAATCTTTTAACCGTCACTGAAATGGAAAGACAAGATAAGAGATCATTCCCTCCAGCCCGAGGCTGCGCTTGGTTCCTTAGGCCCTTTGCTACTCAGCACTTTCAGGGAAGGTGGCGGGTTAGGTGGGGTCTTTCCCAGCAGCATGCTGTGTGACATGCGACCGTCGTGACACTGCACAGACTGTAACCAGACACGGGCAGTGAGAGGCTGCCTGGACTCTGGGAAATTTCTCATGAGATCTGAAAGCAGAGCTGATGCTTGTTCTTCTAGGTAGCTCATAATTTATCAAAGAAAAACACCAGCTGTGCTTTCTTTGATAACCTGTGATATTTCCAACCTTACTGAACCATGCCTCATGTTAAAATGAGCTGAGGAACAACTGAAATGTATTTTAAAAACTGTGCTAGTCAGTACAGTAAGTTCAGTGTCTTTTATCCTGTGCTGTGTCTGTGACACTTGGGAACTCATTTGGCCCCTTTTCCAAATTCGCACTGTCGTACATCAACCACATGTCCGCGTGTTCACTCTGCGACATAAAATGCTAAATGTTGATACTTTTCTCATGAAAAGAATTTGTACTTTAGCTTTGAATGCCTCACATAGGAGGCACACAATAAATATGATTCACAGCCTGAAATGTGTGTAAAAGAGACATTTCCAAAATATAAAATAGTTGTTTCATGGGAACAATTTGCTTTCCAGTTTTCTCTCCACAAAGAACCCCCCATATTTAAAAAAAGTTCCTCAGTAAATATATAGAGAGATCAAATAAAAATGTTTATTTTGAACGGATATATGAATAAGTCGTGTTCTTCAGCAGCTTTTCTTACTTTACTTGCTTGACTCAGGCGGTGATGATATCTGCAGTGCGTGAGGAACCCTTGCGCCCTGTTTCTAAAAGGCCTTGTCTTTCAGGCACGTTGAACTTCCTTCTGTTTCTATATAAATTTACAAAGCCACTCTACTGTCAATTATGAGGCTATAATTTTACAACTCACTGTGCTTAATCTGAATATTGACTTGAACTTGCTAACTTTTTTTAGAGAATAAAATTTGCCTCCCCCCCAAAATTAAATTTTCTGCAGACAAAGAGCTACTCTTTTAGTGATAATTTGTCAGAAGCTAAATTGTTAGAGGTCACTTAAAAATGAAACATCAACGAACAGGCTTAGTATTCTACACCAAATTTTTGTCATCTGAAGTTTATCTATAAAAATAGTGATTTGAGGTATTGTTGTGGTTTTGATGAAGCAGTACCATGAAGTCGAGCATTTGCTACTTCTTCGTAGTTGGTTATTCATAGGATTTTGAGTTATAGACTAAATAAGTGTGTTTTCTTTATGAAAGGAAAAGTAATTGGGTTTTTCAAATATAAATTTTATTTCTGTATTTAATTTTTTTGGTAAATTGTGGTGTAAACATACACAGTAGAATATTATTTAGCCATAAAAAACGAAACCTTGCCATTGGTCAGAATGTGGTTGAACTTGAGGGCATTATGCTGAGTGAAATAAGTGAGGCATAGAAAGACAATTACCGTGGCCTGAGGTGGGGGAGGGGTGGGAAAAGTGGGGGAATTGTTTTTGTTTCACTGTTCTTTAGTTTAAATAAATTGATTTAAAAAATGTTATAGCAAGAATTTTCTCTGGCATTTTTTTCTCTTCTAAATTTCATTGATCCTATTGAATTTTGCTCCTTATGATCCTGTTGACTTTTACTTTTAAGACTTTAACTTGCTTTCTATTATTAACATTGTCAGTGGACTCTGAATGATTTGTGAAGTGATCTTTAGAAATCACATCGAAATGACATAAAACAAAACAATGTTAATTTCTAATGATAAACTCCCTCAAAGCATATTCCTGTGCCCAACTTTATAAAAGTCAAATCAAATAGAATTTCCCAAAAGGTATTTTAAGAGTGCTGTGTGTACTTTAGCAAAGCATCACGTAGCACAGGGTGCCTGGTCGGAGACATGCAGGCTGAGGGCAAGGGCGGGCGGAAGGCAGAGAGTGAGCCCTCCAGGCAGAGGCCTAACACAGAGGGTGGATGTGTAAGGGACCATCAGAGCTTATCTAGAGCCAAGGTTTTCATTGGGAGAAGCAGGAAGTATGACCAGGAAGCTATGTTTGGGTCAGACCATGGAGGATCATGAACATTGTGGTGCCTGATTTTAGACATTCATTCATTCATTCATTCACTTTCTTAACCATTTACCTATTTACTTTCTTATTTTGCAATGTCAGTTCTCAAAGGTCTATGCATTTGGAAGTAGCATGATCAGCAGAAAGTGTGAGACAGGTTACTTGGTGAGGGTATATAAGACTGCTGGGCTGAAAGAAAGGAGCCCTGCTTACCTTAAGTGATTAGAAAGATGAAAGCTTGGACGAAGCAGAGGAGCGTGGTGAGAAGTGGGACTTGGGGTCTTGGGCAGGGTAGTGAGTCTTTCTGATCCTGAGGGGTTTACATGTGGACAATGGGTAGAGTAAAAGTATATTTCCTAGTGGTCTCACGGGGTTGTCGTGAGCATGAAATGTGATAGCACACATACAAGTGCTTTGTAAACTGTGCAGCTCGTGTCCATTCAGGCCGATACTACTTATTGTACTATTGGGATTGGTTGGCAGCTCAGGAGGTGTAGGCCATCGTACTAGTTACTAGAAGGAGGCACTGGATGTGAGAGGGATACTTGGTAAGGATCAGAGATGTTGCTTGGTGACTGAGAAAAGTGTAGTAGGTTAACTGAAATACGGAAGGCAGGACTGGGAGCAGGCTTAGGGGTAAAAATGTATGAGTTTAATTCTAAGATTGTTGATTGGAAGAGATGTTCGTATATGTTCGGAAATGACAGTATCATTAGACATAGAAGGCTTTTCTAGAGAGAAAGTCATGGAGTAGAGTGAGACAGAAATTCGGGGATCATTTGCATAGCAGGTAGTTGAAACCATGCATTCATGAGCAGTAGGTGTGGAGAAGAGAGCAGGCAAGTTCAAGGACAACACCGGGCAGATATTTGTTCCCTCCCAAATTCTCCCTCAGGTGCTCTGTTCCCACTTTTGAGGAGGAAAAGAAACTGTCCTCTCCAACTCCCTCCACTTCTCATCCACCTGCTGTTTCTTAAAAATACTGTCTTGAAACAGCAACACTTGCTTCAGCAGAGCTTCCCTGAGGGCTTTCAGAACATCACTCAACAAAATGTGAGCAACACTTGCTTCAGCAGAGCTTCCCTGAGGGCTTTCAGAACATCACTCAACAAAATGTGCTTTGTTTTTGTAGGGGCAGAGTGTTAAAGGAGGTAACTGGCTATTTATCACTCCCACTTTGAAAGGGGAGAGGGCATCTTTTCATCTCTGGATAGGTCCCGCTCCTACTTCATGTCTTGTGCTGATTTGGGGGTCCTGGTACTGAAGTCAGTGCAATGGTGAAAAAGGGTGAGAACCAGTGAATGTGGCCCTGGGGACAGGACACGTATTGCAGTGTAAGTCCCCTACTCTGGGCCACCTGGCAGGACTGAGCAGGCTATGCCTGTCACGAAGGCCCTGGTAGTCTGACCCCAGTAAGTCTTCCCTGCCTGACGTGTTGCATTTCTGTGTTCCAACCAAACAAACGTGCCGTGGACTCTCCCACCTCCGCTCCTCCGACCAGGCGGTTTCCTCAGCCTCAGTATCTCCTCCCCACCTTCTCCGCCACGGGTAACCGCTCTCCTCTCAAGGACCAGCTCAAATGGCGTCTCTGTGAAACTGCGGCTGGTCTGCCAGGAGAGAAATAATCGTCCCTTTCTTTGGTTTCCACCAGGTTGTTATCAGGTATGGAAAAGAGGTCGAGCTCCAGAGTCAGACATTGTGCTTACCCTGGGTATGGCATATATCTATTTTATGGAGATTGTTTTATCTTGTAACCGTAAGACTGAGTTCTTTCTTTGTCACTCATAGAAATATGAATTGCATACTTGTATACATTTTTGTTTCCTTTGCAAGATTAGGAGGTTCTGGGGGTCAGGGCCTCTGTCGCAGTTATCCTGCTTCCCAAGGGGCTAGCGCAGTGCCTCATATGCAGTAGAAACTCAGGGACTGATTATATGGATTGAGGAGCCATCTGGTAATGCGGAGCAGCGGCAGCTGTCGGGTCTGTTCCCTCGAAACCGTAGTGCCTTCAAATCCAGACTGGAAAGAGTAATACTTTGCTTGGTCTCCTTTATACGTTACTGCCCATTTTCTCTCGGGCACGCTCTCACAAAGATGGAGGCATACGCACCTTAATCACACTCTCCTCACTCAGACTGCTCACCCTCTTCACCTGAGTGATACGTTTATACCCAAATGGTGAAAGAGGAATTAGGACTAAAAGTCATGTAGAGAAATGTCAGGAAGCCTAAATTTTGCCATTTGTTGTTTAGATGACTTGTTTTTAGTTAAACAGTGATCACCCAGTCTCTTTAAATTATGAAAATGGATTAATGTGATTATAGGTTAATGCTCCCACACTATTTCTGTTTTACAATGAAAACAGAAAATATTTAGGTATCCGTGTTCTTATTTTCCCATAGAATGTTTTGTTTGCTGGTAAATAAGGTTTATATATTCACAGAGGATGCATTTCAGGGGAAATTCAAATGGAATCAACTCTCTAATTCTAAATGGTAGTGAGAAGGGTCAGCGTGGATCATCTCTAAACACACTGTGCCCTTTCCTAGTCTTTGCCTTAGATAATAGGGTTCCTTCCTGCTAGAACATGCCTTGCCCCTTTCTCAGTCTGGCAGCCTAGTTTTCCTTCAAAAGGAAGCAAAACTTTCCTTCCTTCCTTAGGCATTTTACCCCAGTAAATACCTCCCTGCCCCCAGGCAGAGTTAGCCATGCCTCTCCCTCTTTGCCTGGGCGAGGGCCCTTAGGGCTCTCGTCCCACACTCCACTGTGAATTCCCCTGGGCTTAGAGCTTGGAGGAATTAATGAGTAAATAGCCAAAAGTCAGGTGTTTGACAAGAGTGATAGGCTAGTGGCTTGCCTTCTCCCAACCACTTGCCAGCCGTGGCTTTTGTTTTGTTTAATTTTAAGCCCCCCAAAGTGAGTTAAACTGGGGGAGACCGAGCTGGTATCACGGAGAATTGCCGGGTGGGGAAAACCTCCACACGTCTGGTGACCAAGGTGTCAGAGTGGGGTGCTCTGCGTCAGCAGTAAAGGAAAAGCGTGGGTGGGATGGGGCGGTTTTCCCAAACACCGAGCACATTCCCCGTGAGCCTATTGCTGCAAGGGGAAAATAAGGGCTGTTGGATCTTTTAGTTTAAGAGAAGCTGTGATTTCTTGAATGCCTGTAGATTATTTAAAATCTTTTGTTTCTCCCATTTTCTCTTCTTTTTCGATTAATAAATAAACAAAAATACTTTAAAAAATAATTTTCCTCTGACAATTACTACTTGGCCAATGTTCATTTTTGTGGTTTTAGTTGAAAAAGTCACATCACTGGGATCATTAATGAATGTAATGAGCAAAAAAATTTAAGAAGTTTTTAAACAAGGAAATATACTTTATTTTTGCTTTTTTACAGAATGTATTGGGGTGACTTGGGGAAATGTACATTTTAAAAATGAAAAACGTTATTAAAACCCTTACAATATCAATCGGAGCATAATCATCTTGCAGGTAGGGACAGTGCTGTTGCCTCCGTTCCTGCAGCCTGGCATAATGCCAGGGACCTGGAAGTCAACCAGTGAGCGTTCGCTTCAAGTCGATTTCTTTTTTTTGTTTTTTTGTTTCTTTTTTTGAAGGCATGAAATAACACTTTGGGCTTTGATACTCCTTTATAATCTTTAGGCACTGTGGAGTTATTTTTATTTTATTTTTAAAAATTATTTTATTATTGTTCAAGTACGGTTGTCTGCATTTCCCCACCCCCCACCTCCCTGCCCTGAGTCCACGCCCCCTTGATTTTGTCCTTGGTTTTTTATGGTTGTTCCTGAAAACCCCTTTAAGTTGATTTCTTACGTGAGCGTAATTGGGACACCTGCTTTTTAAAAATTACTTTCTGCTATGCTCAGAATAAGAAAAATATTGTTACTATTATTTTTAGTTGTGAAACCATTTTCTCTAATAAAGTATAAATTTTAAAAAGGAGAAATGTTTTATTTTGTCATTGAGCTGTCAAGTTAAAGTTACGTTTCACTGACCTCAACTTTGACTTTTGGGGCAAAAACACAAATTTAAACCAGTTAACTCTGGGGCATAGTCCTTGGAGAAAAGGCCAAAAAAATTATTTGACTTCTGCAACATATATTTTCCAGGATTTCAAACTGTATGTTTGTTCTCTGCCCTGCAACCCCAGTAGTGTGGTTCCTTTGCTTCCTTGTTCTGGCTGTAAGTCCAGTTTGATAAAACCCACAGTTTTGCAGGTTGGCTCCATTCAGATATATGATATACATCTCCTTCTTGGCCTTCTCACCTTTGGTAATTGCTTCCGTTTTCCTGTCCAGTTATCTGTGTCATTTCATCTCATCAGGTATTTTCAAGCTTGTTCAGCTCGTCTCTGCTCACCTTATAATCCCCCATCCCTACTCTATAGCTCCCCTCCTTTCCATGGAAAATGAAAGGGCAGTAGGCTGAACTTCCTTCGGGCTCTACACCCTTGTCCGTACAATGTGCGTCTCCATGGTCCCTCAGCCTCCTTCCTTGCAGTCTCCAAGAAGGAGGTCTTTCTCTTCTAGCTCCTCACTAATCTGGCCACCTGTGCGCTTGATCATGTCCTTCCTGCTTCCTCTGAGACCTAATTCTATCAGTTGCTCCCTTTCCTATATTTTTATCCTTTTCATCCCTATTGATTCCTAGAAAATATGCTCAAGTTTCTGCTTTTTATTTAGTTGGTTTAACAAAAGCCACCTTCAACTCTTCCTTTTTTTATTGTCAGGTTTCTACCCCGCATAGACTATATTGGCTGTGTCCACTTCACAGACTCATTGAAACTGCCCGTACCAAAGTCACTGACGCAACTGAAGTGTCTTCAGCCATCCTCTTTCTTCATCTCTCAGCTCCTGGCCCTCACTAGTTCCCCTGGACCACTGCAGGTGTTTCTGAAGTCGTTTCCCTGTCCTCGGTCCTCCCTCTTCCAAGTCCTCTTTCCCATGGCTGCAGGGGAATCTTTTAACTTACAGATATAATCAGATTACTCCTTTCTTCTCAAAACCCTGTAAGGTCTCAACATTGCCCATAGGTCACAAATTTAAGCTCCGCAGAAGGACATATGAGGCCACTAATAATTTGACCCCCAGCTCCTCAGTCTTCTCTGCTACCGGTCTGTTCTTCATATCACCTGTCATTCCAAAGCAATGGGCTTTCCACACGTCTGAGTCTTTTCTATTCTGAGGCTTTGTTGGGGCTACTTTTCTTTATATACCAGTGATCTTCCACTTTGAAGACCGCAGTCAAGAATTGTCACCAGGCATTACCTGATTTCTCTTTCCTCCACTCCCAGTATATCACCATTATGCTGCTGTGGTAGAGTTGACCATCATTTTGTGGGTTTATTGTGTAGTTTGTGGATACTTCCATTATTTATTCCACTGTGCATTGTAAATACTTGTTTTTAGGCTTGCCTTCCTTTCCAGACAGATCTCCTTGAGAGTAAGGAGCCATTTTCCTGATCTGTTGCTCATTTGTAACACCTAGCACAGTGCCTTGCACATAGCAAGAACTCCATAAATATTTGTAGAACGAGTGAATGAACAGTTGGGCTAATTTTAGCAAGTATGCATTGGTGTGCCTCTGTAGGCTCAGAGTTATACTTTTAAAATTAGGTAAGTTTTGGCTTGTTGGTCTTTAATATCACTGTACTTAATGCTGGCTGCTGTGTCATATAGCTTTTTTATTTTTATTTTTTTATTGTTTGTGTCTTATAGTTTTAAAGAGATGTAAAGAACAGGGAAGAAGATGTATATGTGGCTAGTGATTTTATATGACAATCTTCGTATGTTCATGGTGAATTGTATAAGCTCATCCATATATCTCCTTCCTAACCAAATTGTTCAGAATCAGAGAAGAGATTTCATGAAATTTATTATTATTTTCCCCCGGCTTCTAGTCTCCCTCCCCCCCATCTCCATGCAGGTCCGATGCTTTCGTCTTCTGTTCGTGACCCTTCAACTCCTCGTTTCCATCTCTTCCTAATTTAGGAGTGTTCCAAGTCTCCCACTTTACAAAACTGAAGATCTTGTTCTAAGTGGGACTTCTTTTGAAAGGTCGTTCTCCCTCGCAGAACTGGCCTGCGTCCCTCCTGCCCCTGTGGCTGATAACACCCACTGTCTCCGCTGCCCGCACAGGCTCCGGAGCATAACCCAACAGCACGTGGGCCGTGTCTGTGTTCAGGGAGCCAGTCTCCTCCAAGCACCTGCTGCACAGGCGCAGAAGCGGATGAGGGGTTTGAGCCCTGGCTGCCAGGGGAGCAGAGGGGTTGCCACAACAGCCTTGGCAAACAGCCCCCGAAGTCCCCAAGAAGCACCAACTCTTGCTACTGGAAAATCAAAACTAGTAAAGGACTGTGCACTTGACCTTAGCTTTGTCTTGTACATCCCTGTGTGGAGATTAGACTGTTTTCTGCAGCAACTGGGCCATCTTTACAAGAGTACATTTGAGATTCAGTCAGCTTTTGAAGGTTATGTATTGGAGATTCCTCTGGTCTCTCAGAAGTTGCTTTGTAGTGGAGTTGGATTATGCTCCCCTTGGAAGCTCGGTCTTTGACTGACATTGATGAGCTTGGCTCCAAGGAAACCCAGCATCCTCTTTGCCCTGGCGCCACTGGGCTCGCCACCCGCCTCCCCCCACTGCCCTTCCTCCCCCTCCCTTCTCCACCACCTCTCCATCCCTCACTTGAACTGGCTGCCAGAGTTCACAGACAGCTGGACAGAGAGTGGCTAAATCTGCCCAGCTGCCCGGGAAGCTTGGCGGCCAGGCTGAGGGAAGGAAGCATCGGCTCTCTTTGAAGGTCGGCTGCCAGTGAATCTCAGGCAGCTGGACTTCAAAGGGGGCACCGCCGGGCTTTCCCTCCTGTCTCGGCAGGTCATTCCGTGGCGCTGTGCTTCCGGTGTTGGCACGGTGGCTTTCAAGTTCCTCTTCAATTAAAGAGCTGAAGTGAAAGCTGCACTTGTGTTCACGTTTGGGTTTCTTATGTGGCATGGGCAGACTGAGATCTTAACCCCTGTTACCCTGAACTTGACAGCAAAGCCAGAGGCAGAAAGGTAACACCATACAAAGGGCGGCTAAGGAGATCCATGCAGTTAGTGGGATTTCCTCATGGCCAGTTGTAAGTTGTGTTACTTACCAAGTTTTAAATTACTTCAGGGACTTTAAATTACTTCAGTGAAGGCTGATCAACTTGTGCTTGTGGGCTGAGTGTAACTAGTGGCCTGGAATTGGGTTTAGTTGTGGATGACGGTTTAACTGTTCCCAGACACTAGTGTAGGGCCCACCCACCACTCCACACTTCACTCTTGCTGTGTGTCTGCCCCTTTCACCTCCCAATTCCGTTGGTGATCGGGGGAAGGACTGGTTTAGGCAGGAAGGAGCGAGGGTGCGGCAGAGTGCAAGCCCAGCCTAGATGCAGACGGGGGTCAGAGCAGAGGGAGCCTGAAATCGGAAGAGCTGTGAGTGCATACATGTGTACTGGTGGTCAAGAGTGCAGGCCCTGGGGCCAGGTTGCCTGGGTTCGAATTCTGGCTCTGCCACTCCCTGACCACGTGACCGGGACCATTAGCCTTCTCCTTCTGCACCTCCATGCCCTCCGCGGAAAGTGAGGATAATAAGAACACTTGTTTCGTGAGGGCATTGGCAGATTCAAGGGGTTGATATGTGCCTTGGACTTAGTACCTTGTAGCCCATGGTATATGCTTGGTAAGTGTGAGCTGCTGTCATGGCCCAGAGCCTGTCGACTGGGACTAGAGGGGTGTGACAGGCGAGGCATATGACTTTCCCGCCTGAGTGTGGGTAAAAGATGGCTTACGCCTGCCTTAGGTGGGATTTGTAATAGAAATCTTTTTTCAGAAATTCTTAATAATGTTAAAAAATGTCTTATGTAGATTGAAGGAGAAGAAAGTTGTTTCATGTTCATTTTGGGCCCTCACTGTAATAATCTTCACAAATCCAAAAGAATTCTGGGAAAGCTTGGTAGTATGTATGTGTGCACACGTGCATGTGTTACACACATGTAAAATACATATACATGTGTACTAATGCACACATGTAAAATAATGTAAATAATAGAGGTGTTTTACTGAGGAGCAGTTTCTGAAGTTAGAATCAAGTTTTGGCTATTTGCCATGACTATATACTAGTCATGTGTCTTTGGTAAGTTACCTCGCAAAGCCTTAGTTTTTTGTTTCTAAACTGACAGAACAGTTACACACCTCAGGAAGTTTTTTTAAAAAATATTTTATTTATTTATCTTTTAGAGGGGAAGGGGAGGAGAGAGGAAGAGAAACATCAATGTATGGTTGCTTCTGGTGCATCCCCTGCTGGGAACTGGCCCCTGCTGGGAACTGGCCTGCAACCCAGGCATGTGCCCTGACTGGGAATCGAACCGCGATTGTCTAGTTCACAGGCTTGTGCTCAGGAAGTTTGTTTTAAGAATGGGATCAGAAGAGGAATGTTTTACGGCACTAAGTAGCACCACGTTACGGCAATAAGTGTGCTTTTGTCATTATCACGGTTGTTGCCACCGCTGTTGGTGACATAGTTAGAATTATTATTGAAGCCTTTGGCTGTGTGATGGTGACTTTGCAGGCAGAGTGTTTTTCCTGAGCTCTTCGTTCTCTCTAGATCAGTGGTTGGCAAACCGTGGGCCACCAGCCTGCCGCCTCTTTTCGTGGTCGAGTTTTATCTGAGTGCAGGTCCACCATTTGTTCACATGCTGCGTGTGGCTGCTTTCCCGCTACAGCAGCCATAAGTGAGCAGCCTGGATGTCTTCCGCCTGCCCCTTCCAGAAAACGTTTCCTGAGCCTTACTCTGAGTTTGTGTTTCCTCGATCGAAGTCCAGAAAACATTAGTTCTGTCTGCGTTAGTGAATACTATCTGAAACAAATGAGAAAAGTTCCAGAGGCAAGTAAGCTTTGGAAATGTTAAAGAGCTTGATTTATCCTGGAACTATTATTTCAGAGACTCGGCCTTGTAATATACTGATGTGCTCTGTGAATCTTCAAGACAAGGCCATGGTATGCAAATGAACTCTAGTTTCCCAGACTCACTTGGCTGTGGAAAGACCCCCGCCCGCCACCCCACCCCTGGGTAGGATGATGTTACACACAACATCCTCTGGGAAAGCCTGCTTGGGGCTGTCTCTCCGGAAGGATTTTCTTCTTAGATCATTCTTCTTGGTGATTTAGGTGATATCCTCATTGGGAAACCCTGCAGAATATCCTAGGAGATTCTGTGTAACCTCATTTTATCCCCAGAAAAAAATTGTGTTTCTTTAAAATCAGAGCAGCAAAACTACCAGGGAACAACATACCCATCTTTACATGAGTCTCTGTGGTGTCTACAGATTATAAAGGAGTATCAAAGCCCAAAGTTTTATTTCATGCCTTCCTGAAAGTCCAAAGCTCTGGGTCTTCTGTAGGGGCTGTAAGATTTTTGACATCTAAATTTTTGGAGCATAACTCCACAGTGCCTAACTAGTATACCAGCCGGTCTCAGCGAGTTTGTGAGAAGAAAGGTGAACGTGAAGGTAACTTGCACCTTAGCCGTAAGGGGTCTGTTTTACAGACTGAAGTGAACACCTTGGATTTCAAGTGGCAAGCACATGGGGAGCCAGAAGATTCCAGAGCAGTGGAGTCATACTCAGCCTGTGACTCACACATCTCGGTGGCTGAGCTTCCACTGCAGCTGCAGTGTCCAGCTGGTCATCAGAGAAAGAGCCCTAGGTAGTAACACACTGCAGTCGCCAGGTTTGAGGTGACTGAGCAGGCATGTCATTGCAACATTGTCTAGTGACCAGTGAAGGCTGGGCTATCTCTTGGCCAAACATAGTTGGAAAATAAATGCTAAGTCATAGCTGCTTTCTGATATCACAGACTTACAAAGTGAGCCTGAGCTAAGGCTGGAGGACTCTGCTAGGGAGTTCAGCTCTCATCACAAAGAAATGCCCCGTCTGTCTCTCTCTCTCTCTGTGTCTGTCCCTCTCGATCTCTGACCTGGGAGCTTCCCACATGGCAGAGGCCAGTTCTTAGTCATCTGATGCCCTCTAAACCTGGCTTTAAGTTGATGCAGTAAGTGTTTTATGAAAGAGTAAACGGCTTTAACATGTTTCTCCCCCTTTCCCAACTTGTATGTCATTGGAAGAAATTTCCATGCTGTCTCTTCCTCTATATACCTCAGTGTTGTGTGTATAATGGATCCTCAGTAAATGTGTTTGACATTGAAAATGTGAATTCTAAAAAGTCAGTGCCACACTTGTATGGGGGATGATGGATAGAGTTTTCAGAAACCTCTGTCAGATATCATTTCTCTTTTCTCTAAATGATTTCTTTTAAAAAAGGAAGCAAGAGGAAGAGGGAGAGGGGAGAGAGAAGGGAGGGAGGAGAGAAGGGAAAAACATCTTGGCTGGAACAGTTATCTTTTTTTGAAAGGTTAGAAACTTGGATAGCTGTCAACCTACTATGAAATATATTGTTTCCTCGAAACATGCTCAGAAGGTCGGAATTTCACTTGCTGTATTTATTAAGGACGTTCCTCTCGTAGCACCACGATATGTGATGCAAAACATACCTTACTGTACTCTCTAACTCATTGGGGTTCTTGGAGTTCAGATGACGTGCCTGGGAAAGGAAGAATCTGAGGCCGACCCACTTGAAAGAAAGATCAGCAATGTGGGGAAAGAGCTTTCATCTTAGTACCATAAAGAAAAGCAACTTACACACAATTCCCCCTTCCATGTTTCCAAGCATTTTCTTCTCTCATTCCAGTATCGTCTGCTCCAATCCTTGTCTTATTTGGTGTCAAAGAGTGTATAGAAGAAATGGCTGTTTTAATGCTCCTGTAGTATCACTTGACTCATAATAGGGACAAACACTCACATAATGTTTACTCTCTATCAGGTATTTTTCACATTCTTTATACGTTGCATCAGTTAACTTTTGCTGCGTAAGAAACTACCCTAAAACTTAGTAGCTTAAAACAACAAACATTGTTTTTCACAATTCTGTAGGTCAGTTGGGCAGTGCTTCTGGCCTGAATTGGCTTGGCTGATTTCTCCTGGGTTCTTGGTTGCGTCTGTGGTTAACTAACAGTAGGGCTAGATGGTCTGGGGGGCCTCACCCACACTTCTGCTACTGGCTGGGTGTCAGCTGGTGCTACAGGGATGACTGAGCACATGACTCTGGTTGTCTAGGAAGCTAGCTCCTTCTTTTCCACAAGGTGGCTGGGTTCCAAAAGCAGCAAGACAGCAAGTTCCAATGTGCATGCCTTTACGGTTCTCTGCTGTGTCTGGTTTGCTAATGTCCTCTGTTGTTACAGATGCTAGCAAGCAGATGCTAAGGCAGCATTGGGTGCATAAGAGATTTATTGTCAAAACTCTATATGGGAAAAGTGGGTGGGGGACCATCGGAGGCTAGGGGTATCAGATGGTGATGCAAGTTGGACCTCTATGAACGAAAGAGGGAAGGGAGGAAGAGGGGTTGGCTAGGGAGGTTCCAAGGCTGCCACACAGTTATAAGAAAGCTTTGGCCAGACCAATGGGAAGTCCTTGATCAGAGTCACACAAGGCTTTATTAATATGCTCTGGCTGTGCCATCCCATTCAGCACAGCATGACAGTTTTGACTACTGAAGTCTGTAGCAACAGTCCCTTTGTGGAAAGACTAGAAGTATTGTCCCACTGAGTAAGTAGCACAGTGTTTTCTCTCAAGAATCTGGCTACCTCTACAGTCATTAGGCTGTTGATCTGAAATGAGGCTCAAATAGGGAAACAGAGTGAAGGAGCGTGTCTCTTTATTGGGGTGATCAACCTTAGCCCCTGCTTCCCCATTTCTCTCTCTTTTTGATTGTAGATATTAAGCAATACCTTTGTTATCTGCCCATCTCTCCTGCCCTTAGAAAAGCGATCTCCACAATTCTCTACACATCAAGCCCCCTTGCTGTACAAGACAGCTCTCTGGCCTTGTCAGTCATTACTAGTTATAGCCTTTTGGCTTCTAGCAACTGAACACTGCAACCTGGATTTTATTACTTTGGGCCTCATCTTACCCATGGACGTGAATGGCCTGGTAGTGACATTAGTCTGGGACTGCAGAGGAGAGCTGCCACTGAACTTCTTGGTGACCCTGGCTCCATCTGCCCTGTGCTTTCCTGGTGGCCTTGGTGAATGGTATTTTCTCTGGGCCCTCCCATGGAAAATAATGTTCTGTGTTTTCCGGCTTGACACAGTATATGCGTTCCAGCATGCCATGTCCCCCACTCTTCTTACTCTTCTCTCTGTCCTCTGCTAGGGCCATGGGGTGTTTTTATTTAATTCAACATCGGCTGTCACTTTTCCAGGCCTCTGATAGCACCCTAGCAGCAAGTTTTCTCCATCCCTTGGTGTCCTTGTTCAAAAATGTGTCTCCAAATTAATGACTCCTGCTTATCTAGTCTTATATCGAAGCCTCCTTGATTAAGCAATTTCAAAATCTACAGCTCAAGGTACTTCATGGCTCCTGCCAGTAGCTGCTAGCTAATTCTTGTATCACTGTTGGTGTGGAATCTCTTTCCTCCCTTATCAGGCCCAACCACTGCCCCAGCTGGGTGATGCTTGGTTTCCACCCACCGTAGTTATTGGCCTAGCAGCCAGGAGGTAGGGGCGTGCTCTGAAAGAAGGTATCCGCTGCCTTGTGGGGGTGGGACAGTTGTAGCGTCTTCTAGCACAAGGGAAGTTCTAGCTCTGGCTAGGCGGGGGTGGGCCAGCTCTGGAAGCTGTGAGCCTTCCAAGGGGTCCACAGAGCCAGCATGTATGGGCGTCCATCCAAGCATCTTCCCCTTATGTTTCAGGATCTCAGGCTTTCCCAGCCACGGCCCTGACCTTAGAGTAACAGACCTGCCTTAGCTGAGCATTTCAGTGTCTTTGGAGCTCTATAAATCTAACCGCCAGATCTGTTTCTCTTGTTGCTCAGCTGTGTCTGCTCTTCCATCGCAGCAGATGACGGCCCCTTGGAAGCAGCTGAAATGGCCCTCTGGTCCTCCCGCTTAGTCTTTCACTGTTAGTGGCCCTCGGATTCTCTTTGTCCCTCTGCAGGTGTCCATCCGACTTAGCAGTAACCAGCCAGCCTTGCTTTCTTTGCCGTTGTTCCTCCCATGTCTATTAAATGCCTAAAACAAAAGGCAGTTCCATTTTTAGTTTTCTGAGGAAATTCCATACTGTTTTCCACAGTGGCTGTACCAGTCTGAAATCCCACCAACAGTGCACTAGGGTTCCCTTTTCTCCACAACCTCTCCAACACTAGTTGTTTGTTTCTTTGTTTATGATAGCCATTCTGAACAGGTGTAAAGTGGTATCTCATTGTGGTTTTAATTTGCATCTCTCTGATGGCTAGTGATGCTGAGCATCTTTTCATGTGTCTCTGGACCCTCTGTATGTCCTTCTTGGAGAATTGTCTGTTTAGATCCCTTGCCCATTTCTTAATTGGGTTTTTTTGCCTTCCTGGAGTAGAGTCATGTGAGTTCCTTATATATTTTGGAGATAAAATTTTTGTGTGAGTTATCATTGGCTAATATGTTTTCCCATATAGTTGGTTCTGTTTTCATTGTAGTGCTGTTCTTTTTAGCTGTGCAGAAGCTTTTTGTTTTGAACACCAATCCAAAAGAACACATGCACCCCCATGTTCATAGCAGCACAATTTACAATAGCCAAGTGGTGGAAACAACCTAAGTGCTCATCAGTAAATGAATAGATCAAAAAACTACGGTACATTTATAAAATGGAATTCTATGCAGCAGAAAGAAAGCAGGAGCTCCTACCCTTTGCAACAGCATGGATGAAACTGGAAAGCATTATGCTGAGTGAAATAAGCCAGGTGGTGAAAGACAAATACCATATGATCTCACCTTTAACAGGAAGCTAAACAACAAAACAAACAAGCAAGCAAAATATGACCAAAGACACTGAAATAGAGAACAGATTGACAGTGACCAGAGGGGAGAAGGGAGGAAATTTCAGGGGAAAAGGGGAAGGATTTATAGGAACTAGTATAAAGGACACATGGACAACAACTAAGGGGGATAGAAATGGGAGGGAGGTAGGGACCACTGGTGGGGGGGTGGCTGGGATGGGAGTAAAATGTCCTTAGGAAAGAGAGAGGAAAGAAAGGAGTGTTAAATGTCCACCCACTGATGAATGGATAAGTAACATGTAGTGCAGCCATACAGTGGAATATTATTTGGCAATAAAAAGAAATGAAGTACTGATACTTACTACAATGTGGATGGATCTCAAAAACATTATACTGAGTGGAAGAAGCTGCTCACCAAAGATAACATATTGTATGATTTCATGTATGTGAAATGTTCAGGCAGGCAAATATACAGAGACAGAAACTAGATTAATGTTTGCTTAGGGCTAAGGGGTTGGGGAAAATGGGGGGTAGTTGCTAATGTCTATGAAGTTTCCTTTTGGGGTGATAGAAATGTTCTAAAATTGATGGTGGCGACATTCACTCAACCCTGAAAATACTAAAAAACATTGACGTCATACTTTAAATGGGCAAATTCCATGGTGTGTAAACTGTATTTTCATACAAAACTGTAACATTAAAAGAAAAGAAGGAAAAGTGGGGTTGTGCACAAAGAGTCTTAGACCATAGCACAATGCCAAGGCAGTCTTAGGCCGATTAGGGGCCCCGCACAGTTGCAGAGGCGGTAGGAGTGCCGGTCAGTACACTTTCCCCAGTGGGCGATCTGGGAGGCACACACGTGTGTCTCTGTGTCCTGTGACCCTGTAAGTCACACGTCCTAGACTGAGGGTGTAGGGAAAGAGGTGCTACATCTGGCTGAGAAGAACAACAAAGCTCTACTGCGAAGGACTGTGCCACACCTGCACTAATTAACTCACTAAGTCCTCCCAACAGCTTGTGAAGTGTGCACTACTATTGCTCTCGTTGCATAGATGGCCTAGGGGGGCGAAGGGGGATTCACTAGCCCAAGATCAGAGAGATGGTAAGTGGTGGAGCCTGGATTTGAACTCGTCAGTTTGGCTCCACAGTCTGTGCTGTTTGCGTTATGCCTTATTTTCATGCAATATATTAATTTGAATATCATTATGAAACATTTGAGAATCAGTTGGAGAGCTTTTATTGTCCATACTAAAATGAAAGCTTCATGGAAATAAGGAGTTGGAGTTCCTGTACTTTTGTATACATTGTCCTCATTATCTTTTCTCTAAGTCTCCAAAATCAGAGAAACAGGAGGGAATTGTATCCAGCCTAGACCTATATTTATTTCATTTTTTATCTTGACACTTAAAAAAAATCTTGGCATATTTTTAATCCTAGTATAGTCAGTAACCTTAATATGTGATTGAAAATGCAGGATTGATTGGAATTTCTTGGTTACCACTAAGCTTGAAATGAAAATAAAGATTTATGAAAGAAAAGGAAAATTTATGTCAATTGAGGGGGTCCTAGGAATGGATTTGAGAAGACAATCAAATGTTATTGCACCTAGTTTGCTAGATAACCTGGCATTTGCTTCATCCTGCTCTTGGAGTTTGTGTTTTGGTAGCTGGTTGTATTTCAGCAGCTTTCTGAGAGGAGGTGCCCACCGCAGACTTACTAAAAATCTGTGGTTTGACACAAGGCAGGGAGACAAATATAGCTCCATTCTTTAGGTTTTGGGGAGAAAGGTAAGAGTGGGTCAGTGTGTAGAGCATGCTATTTAAAGATTAATAAACTCGGAAACAGAAAGATTAAGTAATTTGACCAAGTTCAGACTAAAATGCAGTAAGTTGAAATTTTAGGTTAATTTGACTTGGCTCTAGAACCAGGATTCTTTCCTTGGATTTTTCTCTATCTTCAGCCTAGCAATTCATTTAAATTCTTTCACTTAAAATAGTTTGTTCCATGGTTTCTATTAATTACAAAACATATTTTAATCACTTTGAGGGCTGTTTTCCTTGTCCTTGATAAACACATTCTAGAGCAGTAGGAGGATATTGGGGTCTCGGCCGCCACCAGGTGTGAACTCACTGGCCGTTGGCACCACAACGAACGTCTGGATGATCTGGGGTTTCAGGCAATGAAAGGTTTTGTATTTTAGGAAGTGGCAGACATTGTAGAATATTTTTTAAAAATGCAGTTAAGACTTTGGGGAAGACATCATATTTTCCTGTGAGAATTTGGCAGACAGCATTAGAGAAGAAAAATGAGAATTAGCACAGCCACAGAAGGCAGAACCAGGAATCACAAGTAGGTGTTAGAAGGAGGGTATCTTGGACCCAGTTTAAGAAAGGTGTTCCCAGGTGGAGCCACCAGAAACGGGTGGCATTGCTCGTTAGGCAGTGAGTTCTGTCCTGCCCAGAGGCCCCACAGCCGTCTGCTCGGAAGGGAGATGGGGACGCTTTCACCAGCTTGAGCTTGTGCTGCGTGATCTCAGAGAGGGCCTTTAAAACTCCAGGGTTTTGTCCATGCATTTTCCATCACTGTGAATGTTTGAGGCTTGATACTCTCTAAATCATAACATAAGGAAACCAATCCGAAGGAGTTAATAACTCAGCTTCCCTGAAGAACGATGTTCTTTGCCCAGGATGACTGTAAAAACAGGTAAAGGAGAAGGTGCCGTTTCAGGTTCCCACACTAAGGCGAAGTGTTTTTCAGTCAGGCTGACTGTGCTAGAAGCGTGAGGGTCTGTCATCAGGGACTGTTCAAGTGTGGATGTTCCATGCAAGTTCAAGACACCCTCTGGCTGTCTACTTTATTCCATTGGACTGAACTTTTGTCACTGCATAAAGTGAAGTCAGCAATAGCAGCGCACTTTTGACACGCAGTTCGTGAGCCGTCTGTCCATTTGAAGACATTGTCCTCTTTATTTCATTAGGTCCTTTGAAAGAGGAAACAGATTAGATTATTTTGAGCACAGTCTCTCCCTACCCTTGCCATATTAGTTATTATTAGTATGCAGCCATTTGTTGTGACTTGAGAGGGTGTTGTGCTAAGATATAAATCTGTGTAGTAGTAGAAAAATACCACGGGAAGTCAGAAAGACAGTCTGGGTCTTATTTTTGTGGCATATAGTCATTCTTTCTGCATTATAAATAATGAATTGTGAAACTTTCAAAACACCCAACCTCCAGAATAATGGCCCTTTAAAGTGTACCTACATGAGGCGACATCAAATTGTAGCAGATGCATGTCTGGTGAAGTCCTTTCTTACTAGATTAAGGCAAAATCGCCTTTGGTCAAAATCCCATTTTGTATTCAGTTCATTGTATTGACTTTACAGTCACCTGTTAGATCCAACAGAAGCTTTTCTTAACTTTTGAAACAGATCACTTTTCCTTTACTGCATCACCACATGGCATCTTTAAACTCTGGGACCTCAGTCAACACAGTAAAAACACGAGGGAAGCGGGACACATGCAGGAAGCAGCAGCTTCCCAGCCCGTCTCGTTCCCCCTCTCCCTGGAGCAACAGGGCTGGAACTGGGTGCCAGGTGGAGCCACCGGCTTACTCCCCGGCTGGTTCCCGTGATAGGGTTCCTCTGGAGTCTATACCTTTTAAGGTTCTCTCTCCCGCTTTACTGGCTTATGTGTGTGTGTGTGTGTGTGCATTTATATGTATATGTGCATTTGTGTTTTTAATGTTGGCATTCAAGATCTGTTTTGTCCTATTAATGATGAAATGTACGTATTGACCCACTAGTCAAATTACAGAATACATTCTATTTCCCAGGGTTTGTCTTTCCCTGAAGAATGATATTGTGCTAAGTGACCTCAGAAGTCACCTAGCTCAATCACTTAGTTAATAGCAGGCTGAATTATGGTCTGGAAAGGCTAAATAATTTGTCCCTGGTCACCGTGCTAGTTTTTGACTGAATTAAGTATGGATTTCGGGTCTCCTGTCCCTCGCCCAGTGCTCCCTTTTTGAAAAAGATTTTATTTACTTATTTTTTTAGAGAGGGGAAGGGAGGGAGAAAGAGAAGGAGAGAAACATTGATGTGAGAGACAAACATCGATTGGTTGCCTCTCTCATGCGCTCGAGGGGCGGGCGGTGGGGTCCTGGCCTGGTCCTGGCCGGGAATCAAAGCAGGGACTTTTCGGTTTGTAGGGCAACACCCAGCCCACTGAGCCACACCGGCCGGGGCTCAGCACCCAGTTCTCTTTTTATTATACCACACTGCCTTACCATTCACAAAATGTGGGTCTTCCTTCTGTTTAGATGTGGCTTTGTCCTTACTAGTGTTAAAAACAAAACATTGAAAACAAATTTAAAAAAGAACTAAGTTGATTTCACTGAGCAGCCAAATTTAAGTGTAGGACTTTTTGGTACTGTTCCTGCGGCGAAGTCTTCCAAAAGCTTTTTTTTAGATTTTGGTAGTTTATGACTTTGATGAAATATAATGAGGTGGCAAATTTTTGTTACTGAGGTCGGTAGCAGAGTTTCGTTTTTCCAAGGAAAAAAAGGTGTCCAACCTGTTCTCCACATGTGTGCAGTTACTGTACTGGGAAAACTCTTTAGCAGCTCCCATTTGCCCTCAGGATCGAATCTAAGCCCTTAACCTGGCCTACGAGGCCGCTGGTGGTCTGAGCCCTGTACAGCCTCCCCTCCCCTCCCCTCGCCCCTCCCCTCCCCTCCTCTCCCCTCCCTCCAGCTGGGGTTGGCCTCTTAGTTCTTTGAATGCAACCAGCTCTTTTATCTTAGGACCTTTCATTAGGCATGTGTTAGTTTCCCGTTTTTAACAAATCACCACAAATTTAGTGACTTAAAAAATACCAGTTTGTTATTTTAAAGTTTCTGTAGATAAGAAGTGTGGCATGGTGTGGTTCATTTCTCTTTTTAGGGTGTCATCAGGATGAAATCTCAGCGTTGGTCCAGGCTGTGACTCTCATTTGAGGGCGGGGTCCTCTTTCAAGCTCACTGATTGTTGGCCAAATCAAGATCTCTCAGGTCCTTGACACATCTTTAAGTCAACGCTGGCATGTCAAACACTTCCTGACTTTGAGTTTTTCTGATGTACTACTCTCCTTGGCTTCCTCTTCTGTCCTTAGCCAGCAGGAAGCTCTTCTTTTAAGGGCTCATGGGACTACTTCACTCCTGCCTGGTTACTCCAGGATAAACCTCCCTGTTCTAAGGTCAGCTAATTAGTAACCTTGATTATACCTGCAGAGTCCCCTTTTGCCACGTCGAGTAACATATTCATGGGCATTACACCAGGGGCCAGAGGGCGTGGGGGTCGAAGCGCCACCTGCCACAATGCAGGACTCAATGACGGGAATAGTCTGTCTTGTCCCCGTGTCTTGCTTCTTTGCCTGCCAGCTCTTACTTTACCCACTGGGTCTCTGATTTCCGTTTGCCCCATTTGCCCCCTGTTCTCAAGTTGGGGTTTGGAACCCCTCTTCAATGCTCAGGGATTTCTCTGTATTTCCCCCTTGTCACTTTGTCAAAGTGACCACTTGTCACTTTGTATGCTCATCCATATACTTTCGGGGGACTGTCGGTCAGCTCTGTGGGGAGAAGGCATGTTTGTCTGTGCGTATCTGTGTTTCTCTGCCGAACTCTGTGTCTGCCGTGCAGTTGATGGCTGATTTCTTTAAAAAGGGTGAATCAATGAATTCATTGTACCTATGAAAGGCAGAAGCATGATAATTGTCTTTGATACGAATTTCTAAAAGTATGACCCAGAGGAAGAAAGAGGACCATTTTAACTCAAGATGGGCAAATTATTTTAAACAAACAGCCCTGGCTGTGTAGCTCCATTGGCTGGGATGTCATCCTGTACACCAAAAGGCTGTGGGCTCAATCCCTGGTCAGGGCGCATACGAGGAGGGACCCCCCCCCAAGACAAATGGAATTATTTTCTGGAGGGTGGGCCCCTTGCAGTATAGCCTTCTCTCACCGAGTGAGTGTTATAGGAACCCAGCTGTATCAGTGTACAGCTGGCATGGTTGTGAGAGGCTGTGTTCAGCTTCAGTGAAGTTTTTTGGAAGATTCATTCAGCACATTTGCCCACTCCATGGCGGGTGAGTTATGAGTGCACCTGCCCACACTGCACTGAGTGTTTAGCAGTTTTTGATCAAAAACATCCTGACCCTGGTGCCCCACCTCCCTGTTCATAAGTTCTTGCCCTAAACAATTTCTTCCCCCAGACTAAAAAAGTCCTCCAAGGGAAATGTTTTGCCAGTGAGAAGAGGTAAAACAAAAAAAACGGTAGGAGCGCAAAAGGCATCTAAATCAACGAGTTCAAAAACTGTTTTGAGCAGTGGAAAAAGTCTCAATAGGTATATTGCATTAAATGGAGAGTACTTTGAAGGTGACTGAAGTTTAAACATGTAAGAATAAATACACAGTTTTCTTTATAAATGTCAGGTTTTGGGGAGATTCCCCCTCATACCTGGGTTGTGGGTTTGATCCCCGGTTGGCCAGTCAATGTTTCTCTCTCTTTCTCTCTCCCCTTTCCCCTGCCTTCTTCTCTCTCTGAAATCAACAAAAACACATCCTTGGTTGAGGATTAAAAGAGGGACCTGCCTGCTTTCGTGAGGTAGTGCACTCGTCATGCCTGGACGCTTTTAGATGGAAGCTCCATGGTGGGAGTCGACGATGTTGTTGGGAGGCTGACGTGCGTGAGCTGTTTTGTGCGCCATCCTTTGTTTCCGTGGGACCAGTGGAGAGGGCTGGCCTGTATTCTTCTGCCTGGGACTCCAGGGGAGAGACCCACATGTTTTCATCATTAGCAATGTCCTGTGCATTCACTGTGGAGAGGGCCTGCCTGGTGCATCTGGGATCACTGACTCTTTAGTACTCTGGCCTGTGCTGGTCACTGATTCATAACTGAGTGGCAAGAGCAGTATAGCAAAGTTACTTTTTATAGGTCCTTAACTGTGCCCAAGCAACACTGGAATTGAAAAGACCGTTAACACCCTTTAGTAGAGGAGGGTAATGCGGTGTTTAAGAGCAGGCCCCTTGGTTCACGCTCCCAGCCCAACTGCTCACTAGCTGTGTGGCCCTGGACAAGATGCTCAAGTCTCTGTGCTTTGGTGAAATGGAGATGGTAATGGTAGAACTTACCACTTAGAGCGATGGTCAGAATTAAATAGGCAAGACTAAAGGATACGGTGCTGTGAAAGGGTTAGCTGTCACCATCGTGGTCCTGTCATCCTCGTGACCACCATCTGTGACCGTGTGTGCAGCATCTGTGTGCTGGGTGTGCAGGGCGTTTTTGACTCA
Organism: Sturnira hondurensis; assembly: GCF_014824575.4. Lineage (NCBI taxonomy): Eukaryota > Metazoa > Chordata > Mammalia > Chiroptera > Phyllostomidae > Sturnira > Sturnira hondurensis. The sequence goes on from NW_028087015.1 coordinate 38,932,662, forward strand.
GTGAGTAATATCTGGGTGTGGTTTTTATTTACTTTTACCCTCTCAGATAACCATAGGAAATGGCTCCAATCATTGTGTGACATAGTTCATTAGTACAGCAGGAGAAACTAAATGCTATAGTGATCTTGAGCTGCTCAGAGCTCACTGGGGCCGTCTGGAAACTGTCTTCACGTAAGATTCACCTTATCTCTTTTTTGTCTCTTATTAAAGCAATTGAATATTTTTAAAAGCCTTTTAAAACTTTCCCCCTCAGAATAATGAAAACCACAATCAGGTCAAATTAATATTTTACATGTAGATAAATGTATATCACTTTCTGTATGACAAAGTGAAATATGCTTGCCACAAAAAGTGCTTGCATCTGAATTCAGAGGACATGGTAACCCTTTGCTTCTCTCCTCGAACAGGTCCACCCGAAATTCCACTACAAGCAGGCGCATGACCCCGGCACAGACACCTCCTGCGTGACTTTTTCCTATGATGGCAACGTCCTGGCCACTCGCGGAGGTAGGTTAGAGACCTCCTTCTTGATGTGTCTCTACATTGGAGGGGTCATAATTAACGCTGACAGATGTCGCTCTAGAATCCGAGCACTTTGTGGAGCTAGCGGTGCTGTGGTTAAGGAGCCTTTGCCTGTCTGATCTTTTTCCGTTAAAATGCATGCCCAATCTGGCAATATTCCTTTATTAAGAGGTATCAAGTAAAACTTAGAAAATCTGTACTTTTGTGCCTAAGTTTTAATTTTAGCTTCAAATTCCATCTGAATTTGAAACCTCCAGTTATGACTTTGTTCCCTACCTAATGGAACTTTGTAGATGACAGTCAGTATTTTTATATCATTTTATAATTTTGCATCTGGTATTTCAAAGTCTTCTATTTGCTGACCATTGATTTTTTTTCCAATTTAAGCACTAACTCAATTCAGTTTTTTAAAAAAAATTTTATGCCTGGATGTTAGTTTTTTATGGTTACATAGTTCTTTGTGATCTTATTGTAAGGTTACTTACCACACTCATATGGTGGAATACAAGTTGCTCCTAGTTGTTTCCTGAATCTTTCTTGCATGGGTAAACTATGTGTTAACAGAAAGAAATAAGAGAATAGGGAGGGCAGCTCATGAGCAAAGCATTGTGGGGAGGTGTGGGAGGCGACCCAGGACCTTCAGGTAGGCCCATTTGTGGGGACAGAAAGGAAATGGCAGGTGAGGAGGCTGGAGCCATATTACAGACCGCCTTAAATACCACGTAAAGGATTTCGTCTTTGCTCTGCAGGCCAAATTAATCTAGCAGCACCATATGTGGTCGTTCATTCCCTTACTCAGCTACTACATATTGAGCGCTACTCTGAGGCAGCGCTGTGATGGGTGTGCACTGTGAGCATCAGAGACCTGGCTCCTTCCCCGAAAGAGCCAGCAGCCTGGTGTGGAGGGTGGAGGGGGTAAGGAGTACGTGGTGAGACGGGCTACCACTTTCCCCGCCACTGAGCCAGTCCAGGGCCTTGACCCTCCAGATCTCCATTCAGAGTCTCTGTCCTCCAAAGCGGACTGCTCTCGTTTGCATGATTAAACTAAACCGTAGCACATGTACCTGTATTTCCTATTTATGGTGCACATGGCAAAGGTGGATATGTACAAAATATGTATTTTGGTCCTAAGATGATTTTTTTTTAAAGATTTTATTTATTTATCTTTAGAGGGGAAGGGAAGGAGAGAGGGAGAGAAACATCAATGTATGGTTGCCTTTCGTGCATCCCCTGCTGGGAGTTGGCCTGCAGGGAACTGGCCTGCAACCCAGGCATGTGCCCCGACTGAGAATCGAACCACGATCGTCTGAGTCGCAGGCCCGCGCTCAATCCACTGAGCTACACCAGCCAGGGCTCCTGAGATGATTCTTAATTAAGACTGTATATACTGCCCTGGTTGGTGTATCTCAGTGGATTGAGTGCGGGCCTGCGAACCAGACGATCGTGGTTCGATTCTCAGTCGGGGCACATGCCTGGGTAGCAGGCCAGTTCCCAGCAGGGATGCACGAGAGGCAACCATACATTGATATTTCTCTCCCTCTCTCCTTCCTTTCCCCTCTAAAGATAAATGAATAAAAGCTTTATTTAAAAAGACTGTAAATACTTTTACTTACAAACAGTGGTTCTTACCCAGGCGGGGCCAGGGAGGGGTTGTCTCTGAATCCCCTGGGAAGGTTTTTCAAATGATAAATGCTCTACTGGGAAATCCTCACATTCAGTCTTGCGTCTTTAGCATGGTATACCCGGGTCTCCGAGGCAGAGACAGGAGAGGAGATTGGAGTAAGAGGGGAGCATCATTTGAAAATTCTTCCCAGAGGATCCTCAAAGAGGCCAGCCTCCTGCACCTCGACCCCCACCCCCATGGATAATCACTCCCTTAGGAGTACAGGATGGATTCCATTTCAGTCAGTCGTCCGGTTGATAATTCGTACCTTCCCCTTCCACCCTGTAGCAGCTCCTGGGTAACGAGTCAGCCATGGACTCCGCACACGTACTGTGTCCCGTCGTTTTCCTTCCCGGGTGTGTAGAGGACGGCAGAGGGAGTCTGTTCAGCAGAGTCCCCAAGATGTCGTGAGGTGCTCTGCTAGCTCCAGAACCCGCCAAGTTAGCCGAACTGTGTACTGGAGGTTAATGTTTTCTTACTGGTTGAGAATTGTGAGGGAGGATATGTAACCCTTTTTTAAGACTACGAAGGAATGTTCAACAAAGTTCTTCCCATACGAGCAGGTCCCTAGTCCAGCCCGCTGTGGCCCAGTGCACCTGCCCAAGCTGGGTCTCAGAGGCAGGTCACTGGGGAGAGTGGGGTTTCTGCTGAACTCTCCACTCACCCCATGTGCACCTGTTGCTGATCCTTAGTGGACCCGGGGGGTTGAGGCAGGTCTCAGCTGCGGACGCTGGGGAGAAAACAGTGAAGACGTTCCGATAGGAGTTTTGGCTCTCATTGTGGTCAGGAATTAGTGGTCCTTCAGAAGTGCAAAGAAGTGATTCTTAAAAGAATATTCGTGATACTTGAACACGCGTGGAACAGTTGTGCTGCCCAGCAAAGTGAAGAGCGATAGGCACAGAGGCCGTGAGACCGGAGGGGCAGGGACCCCGTGCTCACCCTCGTTCACCTTAGTGGACAGCTTCACAGACACACTTGAGGGGGGAAGAATTCGTTCTGAATTGAGCTACTTTCAGTCATGACAGCTGTTGAATTACTGTCTTCCTAAAAAGTCCGGCTGTGCTCAAGTCAGCCAAGGGGAACTCCCATCTGCTCTAAAACCACCCTTTAGAGTCGATTCTCTCGGGCTCCTTCTGCTGCAGATGCTGCCTCAGTCTGGAAAGTAATTTCTAGAAGACCAGTTCGTTATTCATATATCTTCTACTGTTCTTCCAATTAATGCGTTCAAGCTCCCCAAACAGTTAAAAAATGTAAAACCTTTCTGTGGGCATCTCCTTTTCTCCCCTTTATCTCCCTTCTGCTAGTTACATGGGGGACCCCAAAATGGAATGTATTTATATAAAAGCGTGTATTTATTCTTACATGTTTAAACTCAGTCACCTTCAGAGTGCTCTCCATTTGATGTAATACTCCTGTCAAGCCCTGGCTGGTGTAGCTCAGTGGATTGAGCATGGGCATGTGAACCAGGCGATCACAGTTCAATTCCCAGTCAGGGCACATGCCTGGGTTGCAGGCCAGTTCTCCGCAGGGGCCAGTTCCCAGCAGGGGATGCACGAGAAGCAACCATACATTGATGTTTCTCTTACTCCCTCCTTCCCTTCCCTTCTAAAGACAAATAAATAAAATATTTTAAAAAGGATTAAAAAAAATACTCCTGTCAAGACTTGTTTCCCCACTGCCCAAACAGGTTTTGAGCGCATCGATTTTGATGCCTTTTAGTTCTTCTGTCATTTTTTGTTTCACCTCTTTCTTCCACACCGGCAAAACAGTTCCCTTTGAGGGCTTTTTTCATCTGGGGAAACAGAAAAAAGTCACTGGGGGTGAGATCAGGTGAATGGGGAAGGTTGGGCATGGGAATCATGCTGTTTTGGGTCAAAAACTGCTGAACACTCAGCTTGATGTGGGCAGGTGTGCTTATAAATCACCTGTCATGAAATGGACAAACGCATTGATGAAAGAGTCTTCAAAAAAAATTCATTGACACTAAACGCAGCCTCTCACAATGACGCCAGCTGGTGCACTGATGCAGATGGGTTTCTCGAACACTCGCCTAGCATGGGAAGTTTGTACTACAAGGGGCCAACCCTCCAGAAGATAATTCTGGTCTTGGGGGGATCCCCCCTTGTATGCTAAGTTTAGCAAATTCCAAATGTGAAACTGGGTCTTTTTGCACAATTCACTTTGTTTTTGTTTTTTCTTTCTTTTTTCTCTATCAGGTGATGATACATTAAAACTGTGGGATATCCGACAGTTTAATAAGCCACTGTTTTCAGCTTCGGGTCTTCCAACCATGTTCCCAATGTAAGTAGCACATTTTTAGGATCGGATAAGCATAAGGGAATGAAAAACACATTTATTCACCTCAGTGTTAATTTATATCATACGTCTTTTAGATCTTCTCAAAAAGGGATTTGAAGAGTGTTTGAAATGGGTTTTTTGAAAAATGCATTTCATTTTCCCTTTTTATTTTGCACATTCTTAGACTCTAAAACTTTTTCTGAAGTTGAAATGATGTATGTTCATGTGTTTTTATGTACACACACACATGAGGTCTGTCCAGGAAAAGTCCAGCCATTGTTAGTGAACAGTTAGTGCCACATCGATGTAAGCTGGCAGCCAAGGAGAGTGGACTGGAATGAGCATGTGTGAACAGTGACGACTTCACTGCACTAGTCAGTGGGGGTGGTAGACACCACTGAGTGAGCATGTGCACTGTGTGGCCACCACATTCAAAATGACTGAGCAAGTAGAGCAAAGAATCTGCATCAGATTTTGCTTAAGCTTGAACATTCCTCTGTGGACCCTATTCGGACAATTCAGAGGGCCGCAGCCACGGGCAACTGTGATTGGCAGCTTCATCGTGACCATACACCAGCTCGTGCATCTTGTGCAGAGTTTTCTGGCAAAAAATCAAATCACCCAGATGACTCAGGCCCCTACAGCCCAGATTTGGTGCCCTGTGATTTTTGGTGTTTTCCACAACTAATCCCATTTGAAAGGGAATGAATCTCACTGATTTCCTGAATGAGAGTCAGAAAAATATGACTGGGCAAATGATGGCGATGGGGAGAACTGTGTGAGGTCCCAAGGTGCCTGTTTTGAAGGGGACTGAGGGGTCATTGTCCTGTGTACAATGTTTCTTGTGTCTTGTTATCGTCTTCAATAACTGCCTCTATTTTTCATAGCATGTGTCTGGATACTTTCTGGACAGTCCCCGTATGTATTTTGGATGCATGTGTAAGTCTTGGGGCAGTAAAAATACTTTAAGGGACTGACGTGTTCTTTTAATATTGTGTGAATGACAGGGTAGGCTTACATTTTTGTTGTCTTTTATAATTTGAACCCTTTACCATCAAAGTGATCTTTTATAGTTTGCAGCATTATTACGTATCGGTTCCTTAATTGTTTTAATCATCTTTCCAGTCAGGAGTTCAGTCACCTCCCCTCACTCATGCTGTCTTGCTCTCGGAGCACTGTTTTCTCCACCCTCCCAAGCTGACGGGTGAAGCATTCACAGATTTTTTCCTGAGGCAGCTGAGGTGGAGTTTGGCATCTGTACCCTGCAGTTCACACCTAAGCCCCATTTTCTGTTTTGGTAGAAACGAGATTTCGCTTCTGTGTTCACTAGCGACCAACAGCGAGGCGAAGGTGGAGGTCAGGGGGGCATCGGGCGGCGGGGGGCTGTGCAGCGACAGCGCCGACCTGAACACAGCCTGCTGCCCACGTCGCTGCTCTGCTAAGGCAAACCGATGGGCACACCTGAATTTGTAGCCGATGAGAATTTTTTGAGCTCTTCTGTCGGCCTCAAGTAGCACTCACTCCAGAACTGGTGTGGGCCGTGGCTTAGATCATGCACGAGCAGTGGCCAGACCTCTTACAAGAGCAGTTACCGAATCACAGCCACGAGTTCGGGTCCAGCAATGCGGCCTGCTCCTCATTTCACGGTGTTTGACTCTACACAACTCAGATGATTTGAGTGGTGGCGGCAGTAACATGGTTCCAAAGCCCATTAGAGCGGTCACCTCTTTGACGTTAGTCACGCAGCGTCTGTGTGTGCGTGGATGCTGTCGCTGTCCGTGTAGCATCTTCCCACATGCCTGGCGCCGAAAAGCCTTCCCGTGTGTGGGAGTGAGAAGCACAGATTCCGGAACCAGGCTGCCTACGTTTGAATCCCAGCCGCACGACTCTCTTTTGTGGTCTTGGACAAGGTTTACTTAATCTCTTCCTGCCTCAGTTTCCTCATTGGTAAAATGGGGATACTAATAGCTACCTCCCAGGATTACTGTGAAGAGTAAGTGAATTAACTTAAGTGCTTGACTCATAAGTCCCACTTAAGAGTTATCTCTTATGACAGTGATCTTGTTCATGTTTTATGTAACTTGCTTATTGTTGCTGCTGTCCTGTGGGGCCACGAGCCTGTCCTTACCCGCTCCTTCTGTCCGCAGGACCGACTGCTGCTTCAGTCCAGATGATAAGCTCGTAGTCACCGGCACATCTGTTCAGAGGGGATGCGGCAGCGGCAAGCTTGTGTTCTTCGAGCGCAGGACTTTCCAAAGGGTGTACGAAATAGACATCACGGACGCAGTATGTATGCTCTTCTTTCCCCCCTGCTCTGCGGGTGGGGCGGAGTTTGCCTGTTGGATGCCTTTTGTGTTGGTTTTTAAACACAACGTGAGCCCTGGCCCATATACTTCAATTGTGGCTACTTTTTTTCTCCATCACAATGAACTTAATTTCTGTTAAGTTATTTGGAAGTTCAAGACATTTTAGATTTAACTTACACATATGAAAAAAAAAGCCCCTTTAGTTTTCTTTACAGATTAACATTTGCACTACATTTATCTATTCATTCATATATGTCCTAAGACCGGACATGTTATAATAATATAATAATAGTAAAGATTCCCAGAGTATAATCTGAATTCCTTTCAGGTCTTTCCAAATATGTATTATTATTTAGATGGTATTATTCATTGTTATTTTCTGTGTATGAACCAGGCCAACTAATGTCTGTGCAAATTTTCTTTGGCTCATTGTCAAATTCCTCGGTAATACTGTATGACTTAGTGCTCTTATGTAGGTCCTCCGGTTGTTTCAGCTCTTTGTATATATTTGAGACATATTAAGCACTTAAATGGTTCAGACAGTCGGACAACTGTTTTTAAATCACCAGTCAAAAACTTCTTCTCTAATGGTCTAGCATTACTGTGGCGTTTAATTGTGGGCCTCGCATTTGAAGCCATGGTGTAGTTAGAGACAATATAGAAATAACAGTGAGACTAATACTAGATGAATGCTGAAGTTTTATGGATCCTGATCTTGTGACGTCATTTGAAATGTGCCAGCACTTTTTGGGGTGCACCCAGGAGCCACCTAAAACACTAGCATCGAAGAAAAAACACTCTTGATTCTATCAACTTAAATCTCAAGAAATAAAATTATTATAATTGAGCTGTTCTGTTATGCCTCTCAGTGACTACACATTTTAGTATTTTTTATGGTGTTGTGTTTTTAAACTGTGATTTAATGAATTAAGGGACGTGGAAATCTGTCTTTAAAGACATGCTGAATTTCTGTAGTGTATGGAAACGCCCTTTGCTGTGTTGCTCTGAGTTGCTTTTCTAGGTAGATCTTTTTCTCCGTAGCGCTTACCACCACCTCATCCATTGGAAGTCAGTGAGGGCAGAAACTGTTTTGTTCACTGCGATGTCCGGAGGGCTTAGAAGATTGCCTGTTACATAGGAGACACTCAGTCGGTACGCACTGAACGAGTGGGTGGGACACAATCGGCCTTTCATACCCGTGGATTTTGCAACTGTGGGTTCAAGCAACTTTGCACTGAAAAAGATATTTTCCTAATTGTAGAAAATTGGTCCTTAAACATTACAGCATCGCAACCATTTACATAGTATTTACGGTGCATTGTATTAGGCGTTCTAAGTAATCTAGAGATGATTTAAAGTACATGGGAGGATGTGCAAATACTATGCCACTTTATAAAAGGGACTTGAACATCTGCAGATTTTGGCCTGGGCCAGGAGTCCTGGAACCTGTCCCCCTGCAGGTGCTGAGGGAGGACTGTACTTGGGAATGCGAGTAAGTGCTGCGTATTGTGGAGCTCCGGTGGATCTGTGGAGAGCGAGGCAGGAGAGAAGTGTTTAGAGATGGGAAAGCAAGCTGACCTTGGATACCGTAACAGGAAGGTGACATTGTGTTGTGGCTTTTTTTTTTAAAGCAAAGGAATGGCACATTCAGATCTGTGTTTGAAGCGTTCATTTGGACTGGAGTGTGAAGGTTAGATTTAAAATATTCAGTGTTCATTTATACGTGAAGTCTGAAGTTTATAACTTGGGATACTGAATCAATGTTCTGTGTGACTAAAAAAAGAAAAGAAAAGAAAAGAAAAGAAAGCAGGTGATGGAAGAAAGACAGCGAGTTCTGGTGTGGGTGTGTTGCACTTGAAGTACCTGTAGGACCTCTGGGTAGGCGGGTAGGTGAGTTTGGGGCTTAAGAAGAAGAAGACAGTTTTGGAAGCAGCATTTATAGTTCATCGTTGAAATGTTGGTTACCAAATGGTTAGGTTAAGGAAAGGCAAAAAGGAGAGAGAGAATGAGCCTTTAGGAAATTCGAGCATTTAAGGGATGGGCAAGTGAAGAGAAGCAAGCAAAGGAGAAGGGTCAGTGAATCAGTGGACTAGACCATATATTGAATTGTCTTAGAAATGCCAGGTACCTTCCAGGGGCCTTGTAAATCATCGCTGTAGGGTTTGTGTGTCTTTTAATTGTTATTGACATCAGACAACATTGTTTTCTGCTTACATAGTAGAATGGAATGTTGGAGAGACTTCCAACTGCCTCCTTGATCTGTTTTCTCAGGTTTTAAGACAGTCTTCTTGGAGTGAAAGACAATGAACAAACGTGTTCTTTGGAAGGGGTGGCGGGAGGGGGGGGACACTTCAGTGCTGTGCTTGTGTGACTAGCACGGGCAGTGGTGGCCTGAGGTCTGTCCTGGATGTGTCCGTGCCCTTGACTAAAGCAGAATTGATTGTGCCTGTGGCACAGTCTCTAGGAAAACAGAAACTCCCAGAGCTGTGTTCTAGAGTGCTGAGCTCAGTGTGTGTTTGGAGCTGAATGTCATTCTCAGGGGATGTGAGAAAACTGGAAAAAAAAATCTGAAGCAGAAAATGTAAAATATTTAATAATATAAATAACATAATATTTCACCAATGTAAATGTAAACAGAACTCAACAGCAGCATTAACAACCATTGTTCCTCCCAAATTTGCAGGGGTGGGGAGGGGAGGGGGAAGTGGGACTTACAATCCGAAAAATACAGTAGCCTCTTTTCTAAATTGAATTCCATTACACACTCACTGTTGTTTTTTGTGTAAGACACCACAAACTTTTCATGTTGTGGGAAAGTTATTTATTATCCTATTTTATGTGATAAAAGTATAGGAGTGAAAGAATGGACAAAAATATGTATCAAACTTTAAGAAAATAATTATGTTTAGAAGAAACAGAAAATTTTAAACTTTTTCAAAATTTTAGTTCTTTAGGAAATGCTTGTAAATAACATTATAAACTATTATTAGCTAAGTAATTTTTCATCAAACTAATTTATTGCAGAGTGACTAACAGACTTTCCTTTTTAATTGATATATATAATTTAAGGGACACTGTTTATGAACTTGTACTAGCATATCACCATTTGCTCTCTTTTTCCAAAGCAGAGTGAAAAACAGTTGTTTTGACCTAGTTTATTTAAGATAGTGGCCTCTTTACCTTAGTCGCATTTTGCAGTAATTTGAAAGACATACTAGGCATTTCCTTGGGCAGAGAGAAAAAAGGTAGAGAGGAAAAGGCCAGAAGTTTCACGCTTGATCCTGATGGTCTGTTCCATTTGTTTGTTTAGGTACTTTGGTGGGGCCTCTGGTTCTGTAAACCAAGACTGAACAAAGTGAGGAGTGGAAATAAAAAACCCCAAAACCTTTCTTTTAAAAACAGCTATAACACTTAGCATAATTGATCTAGCTGAAGGGAAGGGAAAGGAAATTTGCTTTGATATTTTCAAGTGGACTGCCATAAACATTTCAGAGTCGAGAATCAGCATGTAATGGTACAGTTCTTTTAAGGAAGGAAACAGTTATTTGTGATTACCTAAAGAATACTTGATTATCTTTAAGAACATTTTTAACCTCTGAAGAGAATAGATAGTGAAGAACGGGGATGTATTATATGGATATTAGATATTATATTATATAGATATTATATATGTATTAGATACTTGCTTCTTGGCACTTGTTTTCCAGAACGTCCCCTTCCTGTGAGAAGTGAAATCTAGATTATACACGTGTCACTTATGTTCTTTGAAAAAACACTCAGAATGTCAAGTATTAGGTATCTGATGTCAGTTTGGAATCTTACTAGTTTTTTTTTGTGTGGAGCCGACTCTGCAGTTAGAGAAGGTATATATTCTGGATCTGTCTTCCTGGAATTTTATCAGTTATTTTCATCTACATCAAATGGAGAGAAGTGAAATAAAAATTACTTTTATATTGTTGTTACTATGAACTCTGGACTTCTCCTGATAGGGAGAACCTGAAATCTTTCTACCAGATCTGTGTGCTTGCTTTCTTAAGAAGTATAGATACAGGCTGTCTCCATGCCCCTTATTATTATGGACATTGATGGAAAAAGATACAATTATTGTTAAAATTATTTTAAGTTACCATTTATATACTTACCAAAAGGATGGAAAATTTCTTATTGAAGGCAATGTGTCTGCTTACAGAGGTAGCCTACTACATATAACAAGGTCTGTCCAGAAAAAGTCCAGCCATTGTTAGTATAACAAAAGGTTTGCATGGCATAGATGTAACCTGGCAGCCAAGCAGAGTGGACTGGAATGTACATGCATGAACAATGCTGACTTCACTGTACTGGCCAGTGGGGGTGGTAGATGCTGTTGAGTGAGCATGTGTACTGTGTGGTCGTCACATTCAAAATGACTGAGCAAAGCCCTCCGTGCTGTGGCTCAGTGGATTGAGGGCCAGCCTGCAAACAAAATGACTGAGAGAGTAGAGCAATGAACCTGCATCAAATTTTACGTTAAGCTTGAACATTTCTCCATGGAAACTATTCAGATGACTCAGAAGGCTGCAGCTATGGAGACTGGTACGGGCAGCTTCATCAAGACAATGTGCCCTCTCATGCATCAGGTCTTGGGCACAGTTTTTTGGTGAAACATCAAATCACACAGGTGACTCAACCCCCCTATAGCTCAAATTTGGTGCCCTGTGGCTTCTGGCTTCTCCCAAAACTAAAATCACCTTTGAAAGGGAAGAGACTTCAGACCATTGATGAGATTCAAGAAAATACAATGGGGCAGCTGTAGTGATTGGGAAAACTGTGTGAGGTCCCAAGGGGCCTACTTTGAACAGAATTGAGACATCGTTGTCCTGTGTACAGTGTTTCTTATATCTTTTGTATACTTCAACTTGTGTATACACCTCTATTTTCCTACTACATGGCTGGATATCTTCTGGACAGACCTTGTATATTGAGAAAATGAGGTCCAAATTGTATAAAAAATCATTTATTAAAAAAAACCCCACCAAATTTCCATGAAGATCAACTGCATTTTCTTCTTTATTTAATTGGATGAAGTTTTGAAGGGAACATGAATTTACATTATTTTTCCGTACCTTACTAGAGCTGATTCTTTGTATATACATATCAATGCAGATTATCGGATTAGCTTTTTGTATCTTAATTGTACTTTTATGATTATAAAAATAGTACATATTAAATCCCAGCAGTTGACAATGAAGAAAAGGTTATTAGTAAATATCAAATGTAACCCATATCACCCAAAGATTATTTCCAGATATGACATTTAAATTAATAAATTTTTATGTCCAAGAAAACTATTATATGTGTGAACATATGAAGTGACATACCATATGAAATGAAACTATTGCCACTTTTATTTCACATTAAAAGTTTTTTATGTTCTTATTTGGAGAGAATATTGATATTTTAAGTCCAAAGAGATTGAAGAGGAAGAATAAATGGGTATAACAGGGCCATTAAGTAATAGGCCCTCCATGAAGCTAGTTGTTTATCTTAATTTATTAGTGTTGGGGACATGCTGACCATTCCGACAGTCATCTCCCATTATTGTGCATATGGAAGGGAACAGAAAGGTCATTCGAATTAAGGGACATTCCAGGAGTCCTCAGAATTGGCTTTAGAATGTGTCCTTGTTCTTATGTTGGAATATAGAGATAACCAACCTGTGAAGGTTTGTCCCTGAAGGAGCTGGACTCACCTGTGCTCCCGTCTCATACTCGACTGGACTCACGATCCGTCTCACTGGTGCAGAGTCCCAGTTCAGGCAGGACCGCGCCTCTTCAGAAACCGTTTTCCAGAGATGAGTCAGGTGGGGTCCTTGCCCAGTCAGGATTATTCAAGGCCTGGTGCCCAGAGGGAGCTCGAGCTGTCTGTCAGCCATGCAGATGCCAACTGAAAATGAACGTGAAACAAAGAGCACATTTGGCGTTGATCCGCCTTCTCAAATCTGGGGAAACCTTCTTCATGTGGAGCACATGGGGATGGAAAAACTAGACTTGGAGTTCACTGGCTTTCCGTGATCTGATTTTCATTAACGAGCAGTCAGTCAGGCAGCTGATTGGGGAATAGCAGGTGCTTTGAATTATGGATTATTTTGAGTAAAGAGATATCAGTTTAATGAAATTTGCTGTAATTCCTTTCTTGGGAAGATCAATGCGAATTCTAGGTGGATCCTAATGAACATGCTTCTGTTTAATGGAATATGTGTTCTCCCGCAGCCAGGTAGTGAGACGGTATACCCGTCCGAGGTGTACGGAGCATTTGTTCATTGAGACCAGGAAGGCAGGGCGTGTGAGCACCGGTTGTACCTCGTCTTCCGGGATGCAGAGATGCATGGGTGTTTGGTAGGGAACCTGGGAGTAAGGAGGAAATGGAGATGGTTTATTTAGTAACGGTGCATTTGGTGCACCATTTAGCCCACCAGTATAGCAGTTGCCTAGTCATTTCTCTGGCCCCACCCTTCCCAGGGTCCAGAGATAAGTTCCAGGCTAGCTCTCACCACATGTTTTACTGTCAGGAAGCATGGTGAGTGGTCAGCACTGCTTTCCGCACAATTGCTTTCTTTAATCACTGAAGAAGAGGGATGCCATTGGGCTATAATGAGAAACACCATTGTGTTTTTGCCGCTTTCATGGTCTGGATTAGTAAAACCTTTCTTGGGATATACTGAAGCTGGCAGCGCACATACCAGAGTTCACTTTAAACAGTCACTGGAATTCAGCTGGACTCCTTACTAAATTAGCTTCACACTGCCCAAGGATGGGGGCTGGTGTCAGCAAGACCTGATGAAGTTCCTTCTCGGTTCTTGTGGCATCTGAAGGTCTCGTGTTGTGGGTGTCTCAGGACAGTGGTTTGCAGGATTTGAAGGTTATAGGTGAGGAGGTATATGAGAGGCCAGAAAAAAGAAACCATCGATTTCATGGTGCTTCCACTGTTGGTGTCTTCCTTAGGAAGTCTTAAAAGGTTTAGATGGGGAAAAATGACAGGCACCAGTTTAGTGCTTTTTTTTTTTTTAGTATTTAAAAAAAATCATACCGTAATTTGATCTCTTTGTAAAGTATATATTTCTGTGCCTTTCAGTACATGTTTAGTTTCATATAGCCACCACAGCTCGGTCAGGACACAGAGCAGCCCCGGCGCCCCCAGAACCCCTTTGCATGCTGTCCCTCTGTGGCCGCACTGCCAGCCTGTGCCCTGTGCCCTGTGCCCACTCCTAACCCTCAGCACTCACTGATTGTTCTTCACCACAGTGGTGCCTTTTTAAGAACGTCTTCCAGGTGGACTCGTGCAGGATGTAACCTTTTCAGGCCAACTTCTTTCTGCAGAATGAACACCTTTGAGGTTCACCCAGGCCGTGTGTGTGAAACAGTAGTTGCCGGGTAGTTTCCACCGTCCAGCACAGTCTGTCTGTTCAGGGACGTTTGGTTATTTCCTGCTTTGGGAAAGTATGGGTGGAGCTGCTATGAGCATTCACATGTAGGATTTTGTGTGTGATCGTGAGTTTTCGTTTCTCTAGGTAACCACCTAAGAGGAGGCTGGCTGGGCCATATGGTGAGTGTAGGTGTATTTTTATAGGAAAATGCCAAGCCAGTCTTCAGCGGAGCAATACCGTTTTGTACTCTCACCAATGGCATACACATTTTTCACTTTGTGTCCTCACCCACATTTTTGATTGTTGGCATTTTGAATTGTATACATTCTAATATATGTGGTACAGTATCTCATCATGGTTATAATTTGCATTTTCCTAATGGCTCATGTTGTTGAATAGCTACATGTGTTTATTTCCCATTTTTTATATCATGTTTGGTAAAATACCTATTCAGGGTTTTTTTTTTTATCATTTTAAAGTCTGATTGTGTTTTCTTACTGTTAAGTTTTAGATGTTCTTTATATATTTTACATGACAAAATTTTTTGGAGGGTTGGATATATGATTTACAAATATTTTCTCTCTGTTGTTTGTTTTTTAACATTTTTCCTGAAGTGTCTTTTATGAAGCAAAAGATTTTAATTTTGATAACATCTGATTTATTAGTTTTTTTCTTTTGTAGAATGTGCTTTTGGTGTTACATCTAAGAACTCCTCAAGGGACCCTAGGTCACACAGATTTTCTTCTAAAAGTTTTGTTTATCCCTGGCTGGTATGGCTCAGTGGATTGAGTGCTGGCCTGTGAACCAAAGGGTCACCAGTTTTATTCCCAGTCAGGGCACATGCCTGGGTTGCAGGCCAGGTCCCTAGTGAGGGGCGTGGGAGAGGCAACCACACATCGATGTTTCTCTCCCTCTCTTTCTCCTTCCTTTCCCCTCTGTCTAAAAATAAATAAAGAAAATATTTTAATAAAATAACAGTTTTATGTTTTACATTTAGGGGTGTGGTCCATTTTAAGCTAATTTTGTGTAATAGAGTGAGTTACAGATTGAGGCAGGGACAGGACTAGAGTGAGGTTCAAGCACAAAATTTAAGGCAGTGCCAAAAAATTCAGTAATGAAGATAAATAATATTTTAGTGCAACATTTAAAAAATAAAAATTATTGCCCAAAATAATGATGAATAAAATACCAATAGTCTAAATAAAAGTGGGATCAGTAACAGTGCTATGCCGAGCTGTATCAAAGCCTGAGGCAAAAGAAAAAAATCAGTTTGTCTAATGCTGTCTTTATTTAAAATTTTGACATTTGGTTCATCACAGATTTTGGGGGTGGGGGCGTGGGGAAGGGTTGAAGTACCAGCATGGGGGAAACTGTAAACTTCTACTTCAGTGATACATTGAACTCTGGACTAGGTCCCCAGTGTACCTACCACCATTTACTTTTCAGAGCCCTCAGACAGATGCTCCATGCCTTTTGTCCAGGTTTTATACCTGCATTCAGAGGGAGAGACTGCATGGCATGTGTTTCTGCTGTCTCACCCAGAACCAGGAAGACTATTTCTTATTTTAAAAGATTATTTACTTATTTATTTTTAGAGAGGGGAAGGAGAGAGAGACATTAATGTGTGGACCTCTCCTATGCCCCCTACTGGGGACCTGGCTTGCAACCCAGGCACATGCCCTGACTGGGAATCGAACTGGCAACCCTTTGGTTTGCAGACTGGCATTCAATCTACTGAGCCACACCAGCCAGGGCAAGGAAGACTATTTTTAAATAAAAAAAATTACAACAGTGATGGAAAACTTACAGTGAAATAGTACAAATTTCAGCAGATGTGCCTAGGAGGAATCTTCTAAGATTGCTGCCCATTTGCAGGGACATTAATATTGTAGGAAATAAGACAGGATGCACCACAGGCAAAGCTCCTATCTCTTGCTCACCATATTTTGCTGTGTATAATGAGCACTTTTTTGCCCAAATTTTTGAGGGAAAAATAAGGATGCACATTATACATGGGTAGTACCTGAAATACCTTGTATCTGTTCTTATGTTTTGTAATTATTTGTTACATAAAATTTCTTCTACCATAATATGTTCAAAAATAAATGCTAGAATTCCTTTATAATACAAAAAAGTATATAAATAAAAATTGAATTAAAAATTAAAATGAAAGGTTTTTTCCCTGAAAGTTTGAGCCAGAAACGTGGGTGTACATTATACATGACAAAATATGGTAATTAGCTGCCATCTGGCATCATTTCTAGTCATCGCCTTCCAGGGTCCACCTTCTTGCCTACCTGAGAACTGCAGCTTAACTCGCCTATGTGAAAATTAGACTGACTGTAACAGAAGATTTCATCTGAAGAGTTCGTTCCCGTTTACGAAGGCCCTTACCATCAGCTCTTCTTCCTTCTTTGCTTTCAGCCTCACATTCTCAGAGCTCATGTCCTCTACACTCGTCTCCCCATGGAGGTAGAGAGCAGCCGGGCAGCAGCCTCTGTTTGCGTGAAGATTACAAAGTTACTGTTCACAGTCTTCTCTTGTCTCCATGAACCACACTTCGCTGTTGTTGTTTCTAACATTTCCTTGTGGGGTGTTTTCTCAGCATTCTGTTATCTTCGACACCGTCTTCTTAGCTATTTCTAGATTCTTAAGTGACCAAACTGGAGTAAGAGTCTTGTTGGTGCCGTTTGGATGCCAAGGGATACTTCTAATGCTCAGCATAATACATGGCACGCAGCAGGTGTTTGGTGAAAATGCATTTGCTAATTTTGCTTTACCTCTTATTTTATTTGATTCTAGTATATCCTATTGGACTTAATGTAGTGGCCTATTTCCTACCACCCTCTCTTGGTTTTGTTTTTTTGTGAGTAGATTTTTAAAAAGTTAATTTGGAACTTCAGAGTGTAAATGTTTTATTTTAGATTTGATGAAGAAAGTACAAATTTTATTTTGTCTGCTTTTTTAAAACTTGAGATGATCCTTTTTCAGTCTTACTAAAAATAGCCGTGTTTCAAGTTCCATGGAGGGACTTGGAGGAAACACACATTTACTGTGGATGCTTAACATACTGCTAATTTAAAACTCTAATGAGTACAATGTGTTTGGGTGGTTATAATGTTAATGAGCATGACCTGTGCCTGGGACCTATCTTGCAGAAAACTCTCTGCTTTGAAGTAAAAATTATTGGTTGGAATTTGTCACGATCCTTTTTCAGAAGTCCAATCATTACTCCTCCTTAGAAGAGAAGACAAATTCTGATACTTACCTCTTGTCTCTGTAGACTTCTGATTCGGGCGCAGTCATTTTGATGATCTGCATCCTCTTCTTTGAAGCGTTTACTGCAGGAATCCTCATCCCAAACCTGCAGTGAGATGTCTTCTCCTCTAAGACTGTCTTTGACAGTGACCTCGTTGTTGGAGGTGCCTTGTTGCCATGAAGGGCCCGTCACATGCTGTTTTAGGCTACACCCGTCACTGAAGGCAGCAGAATGAGGACAGGAGGGGGCTGTCCGGTTTAACTGTTACCCATTTGCTAAAGTCATTTAACCTGGAGCAAAGGGCAACTGCTACTTCTTGGTTTCAGTAGTTTCAAAAAAATGCTGTTTACTGTTTTGCTTTCATTTCTAGTCCTTTTTGGAACAGTAGAAATATCAGCATTGTCTCTTTTGGTTAAACAGAAACTGCCCCACACCCCCCCCTGCTTGCTATACAAGAGTTTAGATTTTATTTAATTGGTGTTTCAATGTATCTATGTTCCCTTATATAGACATAATTGCCACGAATTATGGCAATTATGCAACACTGGATGAAGAACCAGGTGCTCAATGATACGACTCTGATGGGGAAGCATGCCTGACTCCTCTATAACACATCGGAAAAGGAGAACTTGATTCTGTAGATGGTTAGAGCTATTCAAAATGACACACTGTTCTTTACATAACATGTACACATACAATACAGTAGAAACAGGTGTCTAACCCAACACCATGTCACACCACTGACAGAAGACCACGCGAGGGACTTTATGTCTTGTGGAATTTTTTGTGACCGTGTTTCCTCTCCCGACCTGAGTGTGATGAGTGATCTTGGGGAACAAGCTTTCCAGCTGTCCTATCAGAACTCTGGCCAAACTCCCACTACTATACATAATATGGGAAAGAGTGAGGTCTGTAATGAACACATCTCCCAGGGCAGTGTTTCTCCCTTTTTGGAGTGGTAGGTCGTGCCGTGTCTTGTATGAGGAGAGGTTGTGAGACCTCCAAAGAGCTAAATAAGAGGGTTGATTTGCAAAGCGTCTTTCCCTCTCCTATGTGAAGGTGAATAGTGCTTTATGTGTCCTGTGTAGCTCATCTTTGAAGAATTAGCTTTTCCTGTAGATTTTTGGTTTTACATACTTGATGATTCCCAAGCCCTGATCATTGTATTTCCTATCTGGTAGCTAGGGATTGAATAGTTTTTTCCACTTATGCTTCATTCATTAACATAAAGACAGGATTTATGGTTGCAGTCTTTGTGCCCCTCTCCGCTGGTGATGAAGGAAGAAGGCCAAAGGGCCTGGCTCGGTGTGGATCAATGGAGAAAGGCGGCCTTGCCTGAGGCTCCAGCCCACCAGACCCCTCTCAGGCCAAGGGGCCCCACAGCTTGGCACACCCGCAACCCCCTGGGTGCCCGCAGTGGGAAGCTCGGCTGGAGTGTTGGTTGGGACGAGCTTCCTGGAGGTGCTGCTCCTGGGTGGGTCTCTGTGGTGTGGGACCCCGGGGGCATCTGTCCCTCACTCTGTGGACTCCAGCTCCCAGACTCTCGTTGGTAAGAGTGGTTGCCAGATTTTCTTCAGTCATAATCTGTGCTTTCTTTGCCTTTATAAGTTCTTCTCAAATAGCAGGATTGGACCGAACTAAAATTTAGTGTTTTGAATTAGATGAAGAAAATTGTGTTTAATTTTCTTACCCAAGAGACTTTCCATTTTCTCTGAGAATGTTTTTTGTGATGAAGTTCGTTAGGCAAGCTTGCTATCAGATGCAGATGGGACTCATTTAGTGCCAAGGACAAGGACCAGATTCCAGACTTTTGCCGCTTTAGCGCTTACCTTAATTTTAGAGCAAATGCTGTAGGTGAATGGATGTTAATATGTGCATTTTCCATGGGCTTGGTGAGCATCAATTTCACCATTAGATGACAGTTTTTAAAGAGTGTGATCTGTGAATCTGCCCCAAATGTTTGTGGCGGGGGCTGTCCTGTAGCAGCCCCTACACTGACTGGTAAAAGCGCTGTGGCATTTTCTCCTGTTCACCACTGGGATTCTGTCTGGTTTATGGAGAGAGGATTAGCTGGGGCAGGGAAGGGAGGAGAGTGAGATTTACAGCAAAGAGGGACAGTTGCTGTAGGCCTGGCCCTGCAGTGACACTTCTCTGGAGCTGGAGGAGAGTGGAGGAGGAGGACGGGATAGGTGTGAGCGCACTTGGAAGAGCGGAGAACATGGCTGTCTTCAGTCTGTGCCGTGTGAGGGACGTCTTCGTGGGGGGCACGTGGGTGTTGAGAAATCGTATTTATTGGAGACTGAAGCCAGCTCACAGGTTTGCTTCCTGAACTGCAGGGAGTGAGGCCGAGACCCCGGCCTGTGTGCGCTGCAGAATCACCCACATTCATGGAAAGCAAGGCCTTGGGAAGAGAGGACAAGGCCTGGAGAAGTTTGGAGAGTTCTCACTCACCCCTCTGCCTACCCGGCCCAGGATTTGCATGTGGGAAGCGGTTTTCTTTCTCTGTGAAATAAAACTTTGAAAATCTGAAGTTCTTTCTCCAGTACTTTTCCATTTTCTCTGGCTTCTTTTTATTTGTCTTGGACTCTCATCTTGATCTGTGTTCTTAGCCTTGGGGGTCAACACACTCGCACACGACCGTGCCCATGTGCCAGGGAGTCTATGCCCGGGAGGCTGCCCCCGGACAAGTCTGCAGGACTGTGGACAGTCTCCTTCACGGACAGGTGCAAGGCTCCTTATTTGAAAATGCTGGCAAACGCTTGTTCTCCCCAGGAATCAGTGAGTTAGCATATCCATTCTTGGACTTAATGACAAAAACAAAACAGGAAAAAAACAGATGCAGTTTGGTTTACAGTATGGGTCAGCAGCTGGGAAGGATCAGGAAATGGTGTTTCATCATAATCGGGGCTCACATATAAAATTACGAAGGGTGTTGGGCTTCTCTTAGCCTGTGAAGTGGAATAAGGTGGGGTTTGGGTGTGCATTACAGACGCCTGAGATGTTACGCAGGCATCGATTTCTTTTACAGTAACATTTGTGAACTGGGTAGTGGTGGGCTTTTTTCCTTTATGATTTTAGTAATACCATCTGCTTTTTAATATAAACTTGCTAAGATTTCTACTTCTGGGTTAGGTCAGTTTGGAACGGATGCAAACTCTCCGACGTCTCACCCTCCCCGTCTTCTTGAACAGGACTCGGTGTAGTGAGGTCGGATGAGGGAACCAGCGTTGCAGTGGGAGGAGGCTGCTCTGCGTGCAGGGCTGTGACCTCAGGAAGGCTGCCCGGCCTCCTGAAAACCTGTTTTTTTCTTGTGAAGTGGAAATAAGTTTACTAATTTTGTGGTATTGTTGTCAGGATTCAGTTACTTTAAATAGCAACGGTCCAGATACCTAATAGTTCCCTTCCCACTGCATCCTAAAATACGAATTTATTCCTCTCATTGGTTTAATTTTCCTTTCCTTATTTGCTTCCGTGATTTCACTTAAAGTAAACCCCTGAAGGACAGAAATAAAGTACTCAGGGTTTTTCCCGGCCTTTTCACTTTTGCTCAGGGGTAGTTCCAGAATTCCTGTTTTGGAGTTTTGACACTGCCTTCTGTGCACGGCACTCTCTTCTGCCCCAGCCCACCCCCCTCTCTTTCCTCTGGTCTCTGCAGAGAAGAAAGATCCCTGTGTCTTGTAACTCCTCCTTGTCATCTTGCTCATGATCTCCAGCTCCGGTTAGCGTCCCTTC
Organism: Sturnira hondurensis; assembly: GCF_014824575.4. Taxonomy (NCBI): domain Eukaryota; kingdom Metazoa; phylum Chordata; class Mammalia; order Chiroptera; family Phyllostomidae; genus Sturnira; species Sturnira hondurensis. The sequence continues at coordinate 38,953,844 of NW_028087015.1, forward strand.
GAGGCTGCTGCAAGGGCTGAGAGCTTTGGGGTGGATCGGCGTTACTCTGCCTGGTCAGCTGAGGATGCTAAAATGAAGGTGGGCTTCGGTTTAAAAGACTAAACCTAGTTCGCTGCTCAAGTGGAGTTTAGCTTAGGCAGCCAAAGGAGGACAGTAGCCGTCCACGCGTTTTAGTAAGATGAAATAGATAAGTGTGAGAACAAAATGTTTTATCAATTTGACCGAGCAAATTGGTGGGTTAAGATAATACAGACTAGTTTCAGGATCTAGTTCTTTGCTCCGTAGTGGTCCGCTGCCCTTTGAAACTCTTGATGCAACATGGAGGCTTTCGCTTTGATCCTGTAGACCTCCTCACGACGTTCTTCTCCGGTCCTTTAATTCGGCTGCGTTTTCTTCATTTGCTGCATGGTTCAGTAAGTCTGTGCGTTGGAATGCCTCAGACCCCCAGCTGCAGAAGCACCTCTTCAGGAGCAGAGGGTGGAGGAAGTTGGGTGGTTGGCTGACTGAGTGAACGCAGTCTTTCAAGTAGTTGTAGCCTCATCTGTCTTCTCATGGTTCCCTGGGCTTCTCGCAGGCACGTGTCCCATTGTTGTAAAGTAAAGCCTGGGATGTATGTTTGACAAGTTAGCGGCGTGGCCGCTCGGCTTGCTCCCCAGCCTCGCCGCCGTCTCAGGGATTGTTTGGTTTGGCAGGTGGCCAGCTCTCTGCTATAAGATGCATTTCCTTGACAGGGCGGAGTGCGGAGCCGCATTAGCTGCAAAGTTCATGAAGGTTAGCTAAACACACACAATAAATATTAATAAACAAAAAAAGCCCACCCGCCTTTGACTTTGAATTCTGTTTCTTCTTTCCATGCCCTGGAATCCCCGAAGTATTTGATTAATAACCAGCCTTTAGGGTAATTGAGCCTTAAGTACCATTCGCCCGAGCCAGACGGCTCACAGAGCCCACAGTGGCTGCAGCGGTGACTCGCCGCTGCAGTGGATGGACGCAGCTCCGGGGCGACTGTTGAGTGCCAGGGGTCTTGTTTGCTCTCTCCTTGCTTCTGTGCGGAGAGGAGTGTAAGTGTGCTTCTCCGTAAGAGCTTTCGTGGACCAGCCAGGCGTGTGTGCAAGAGCTCTGAGGGCAAAGGTCTGAACAGGAATAGACACACACTGCCCAAGCTTGCGCTCCCTGGAAAGCAATCGGACATTGGTCTGCTCGCCCGGGCAGGTGCCTCTCTGGAACATTTACACCCTCAGCGTGGAGGGAGAGAGAACAGTAGTAACCTGCTGCCCCTGGAAACCGCCTGTTTGGCTGGGTGTCTTGGAATCTACCAGGCCTACATTGTGGATCCTTTCCAATTCTGCACCCTGCTCACTTGAGAACATATTTGAGAACCAGTAATCGTAGACTGCTCAGCCAGACCTCTAGAGGACCAAGCAAGAGAAATAACGTTAGTACCATGTCCTTAAGGTTGCCCCAGGGCCGGTTGTGAGTGGCTGGGGTTTCTGAAGGCTCGTGAAAGCCCCCCTCACTCTCTCCGCTTGCTCTCTGACTTGGGCACACTCCTCTTAGGACCCCAAGAGGAGAGACCCGTCCCTAGTGCATTTGTAGGACACTTGAGTATAATAAATGGTCTGGGGAAATAAAATTATTCCTCACAGGTAGTCATACTTTAACTTGAAAACGATTTCCAACTCCAGTTGGTGGAGCAGTCATTTAGGCACGGGTGAACTGTGGCTTCTATTTCCATCTCGTCCGGGAAAACTTACTGAGCACCAGACGCCAGTCTAGTAGGGACTCGGGACACACAGCCACACGAAGCAGACCAAGGTCCCTGCCCATGTGGGACATACGTTCTGGTGGGGAAGACAGGATGATAAGCTCAATTAACAATAAATTACATATTATGTTAAAAGGTGGTATATGCTATGGAAAACGAAAAAGCAGAATAAAGGGAGTTTAGGGTCCAGCTGGGTAGCAGTAACACTTCAACAGAGACTTGAAGGAGATGAGCATTGGCTTGGATGAACTTCAAACATGGGTTAGGGACGTGACTCCCTAACATTCCCACGTTCCCGGCCATGTCCCCCCCCCCCCCGGGGGCGGGGCTCCAGGGGTCTAGGGGTGGTTCTCCAATCAGTCTCGGTGGCGGCACACCCATGGCTCAGGCTGTGCTTTGCAGGCCCTGAACTGTCGATGCGTTTAATTCCCTCTTACCTGCCAGGCAGTTTTATGGGGAGAAATGTACAGACTATGTGCAAAATAATGACAGCCCTCCCCCAAAAGTCAGACTGTATGTGGTTTTATGATTTATGGTTTTTCAAGTTTTCCTGTTAATAGTCACTTACTATTGTTTGTGTGAATATATTAAAATATATATTCATTTATCTTTAAGTGCAGGTACCATAGATTGAAGAAAAATTGTAGAAAGAAAACTTAAATTGTGAAAATCTACCCATCTAGCTTCATCTCCCTCATACCAACAAGGAGAACACAGACATTCTGGGGTGATATTTTCTCAACAGAACGTCTCAGCCCCTTCAGTGGTTCTGCCAGATGTGAGTTAGCAGTCCTGCAGGCCCCTTTACATTTCCTTCTTAGCTCCTCGGGAGTCTGAGGAGAGGCCTGGCAGCCATTTACACTGTACGTGTATTTTTAGCCAGTCGAGTGGGAGCCAGAATTTCTATCAAAAGGGACCTCAGAGGTTCCCAGGGACTCTGTCTTAACGAAAGAGTGACATGATTAGGGAAAAGAGACCAAAGAAGTTCAGCCCGAGGCAGATCTGGGGGACAGGAACTCCGTGATTCTCATTTTACTGGGAGAGTAGAAAATGGCAGCACCTCACCGTCCTCTCTTCCCTCCGTCCGCGTGTGTTGCTTGGTGCGTCCTAGGTGGTTAGTGAGTGCAGACGTGACGCTCCCACTCAGTCCTTACCCACCTCAGCGAGAGCAGTGGACCTAGCCTGGTGTGTTTTTTCCCCGTCCACTCGAGTGTCATCTTTCCCCCTTAGTTCCATCCCTGCCCTCCGTCCCCACCCTGCCCTCGCTCCAGGGACAAAAATTAAAACCAGGTGGCAGTTCCACGGGTTCTTTTCGACCCCGGAGCACCACTCACTTTCCTCACGAGGAATGAATCGAAAGGATCAGAACTTCTGCGAGCCGTCTCTTAAACAGCTTTTCACTGAGGTCCCTGTACGGTCTCTGCATTCCGCCTCTCTGCTTTGCTTCTGCTGTTGTCCTGCTGGTTTATCTCAGAGGTGGGGCAGGATCCTTTGGTGCCTGCAAATATGTGTTGTTCCTGAGAAAGCTTTATGAGGTTTGGATCTTTGGGAGCTGAAAACAGGAACCACCTGGCCCCAGTCTGCTCTGCAGAACAGCGTGTTGTGTGTGTGGCGTGAGCCACCGGGGTCCCGCTCTGTGTCAGAGGTAGCAGGACTGAGCCTGGTGTGGTGGGCACTGCAGGATGTTAGCCCCTTGAGGTGGTGGGGCGGGGTTCACAGTGGCCAGGAGCAGAGAAGAAGGATGTTGGGAGGGGAACGTCGTCGTTATTTTTATGGTGTCACACAAAGAAGTGACAGTATGGAGTTGAACTTCAGGAATAGGATCTTATGGGTTAGAAGAAAATGTCCTAAAACTTAGAGTGACCGTTCATTCGGCATTCAGTTTACTAAACTAGCCATCCCAGTACCAGCAGGCTTTTCTGAATCTGTATTCAGCCTCTGTTGGTTACCGTGCCTTTCCTTTTCAGAGTGTGGTCCGCTGCCTGTGGCATCCCAAGCTGAACCAGATCATGGTGGGAACTGGAAACGGACTGGCCAAAGTCTATTACGACCCCAACAAGAGTCAGAGGTATTTAGGGGTGTTGCCTCTTCGGGAGGGAGGACAGGGGCTGGGGGCAGGGCTTCTCATGCCACCCCGCGTTTACTTGCTGCCTCCTTTGATGGGGATCCATCCACCCTTTAGAAAACGCAGCTGGCACAGAGTGAAGCCCCAGACTTTTAGCATTGTGCTTGAAAGAGGATTTGGATGTCACCCTGGATCCACACAGAATTCAAAGTGAAAGTTTCCTGGGGATTTGCAGTTCTTTAGCTGAAATGCGGAGGGCAGGGGGGCACCCTGCCCACTTTGCATACCATCCCGGACAGTGGCATTAGCAGCAATGCGTGTCAGGGATTAGCAAAGCAGGGCACAGACCACTTACAGGAAATGGGACCGGCTAGTCCGTTTTGGTCCCTTTTTGTCTGCCCTTTCATCGGACACTGGTGTGGATGTTTGCCAGGGTGGCAGGTCTCTGCCAGCAGAAAGGACAGCACAGACACTTTCCACTGCCAACCCCATGCCCACCCCAAATGCCAGGCATAAGCACATCAGTGTGTTTCAGAGAACTGCACTCAAAGTGCAGTCGGTCCCTCAGTTCTGCCCCTTGTCCTCGGGCGCAAAGATGGGCATGGAGGGACGTGGGACCGGATGGTTCGACTCCTCTCTACTGGGCTACAGTGGTTGAATCGTTCTTTCTTTAGAGTAAGCCTTGGTTAGCTAGTACTAAAATTCACACGCTCATTTCTCTGAAACCCCCCGGTAAACATGCTTTGAGGGCCCACAGCCTTACCGGGAAAGGAAACCCGTCCTTTGTTAGTGAATGTTTGTTAACCACACTTTGGCTCTGAATGGAAGCAGACAGTCCTGTTTCCCTTCAGAACTTTTGGGACTGGGATTGGAGCCCTTGCCCTATGGAATAAAGCTATATATTGTGATGTTGAAGAACAAATGGGATTTTGTTTGTTACTGAAATTGAAATGCTAATGTAACTAGGATGAGAGGGAGCCCGTCCCACTCGAGGATACAAGGAGACCGTGAACTCCATTTTGTAGCCCCATTTGGGAAGCGCTGCCTTTGGAATCTCTAAGAAGCCTGCGGATTTGTATTTGCTTCTCCTGAACGGGACAGCCCGTATGGCTGGGAGAAGTGACGTGTTGCAGGCGCGCTGTGTGGTTAATCCCACGCATTCTGGGCTGCAGCCCCTCGGCCACACTGCCGTGCCAGCACAGTCCCAGACGCGTGTGTTCATGTGTTTGAGATGTGGACAAGTGCCGCTTGGGTCTGGACCACCCAGACAGATCACTTTCCTCTGGGACATCAACGAAAATTTGAACCCTCTGTCTGATCTTCGGGGTGAAAAGGTTGATTAATGTTATTAATATCTCCTTAGGATTTTAATTTTAGGTTATTTCTATAAAGTTTTAAACCAGCTTTCTGCTGCCCAGTTACTTCTAGAGGAACCCCTTCTCTCAGCGGCAGCCGCTGACCGGCAGGCGAGCTTTCCCATGGGGGCCTTGCTGTCCCTGTCGCCATCCCCAGAACACTGAGGACTGGGGAGACAGTGTGCACAGAACATGGTCTGGTGCTTTCAGTACAGACTTCCTTTTCTAAGCCCAAGTAAAGAAAAGAATATACTGTTCCCTCCTCAGGGGAGCGAAATTGTGTGTGGTTAAAACCCAGCGGAAGGCGAAGCAAGCTGAGACTCTAACCCAGGACTACATCATCACCCGTAAGTACTGCCCACACGGCCTCTTCGTCGTACAGCCCTCTCCTGCACTGGTGTGGTATTGGTCGCAGGGCTTCAGAGACAGGAAAGGCCCCCAGGGTCGGGCCTATGTTACAAAATACCCAATTTGTGTGGACGGGGTGGAGAGGCGTGCAACAGCTCACCCCCGTAGCTTCTGTGACTCATCACAGAGGCAGAGTGGTTTCATGTCACTTTCAACCCAAAACGGAAAAGCCTGTGTGAGCCTAATGCATTACTCCATCGCAGCCTTTTAAAGAATAACAATCTGTTCTAAGAATAAACAAGAAAGAGTGTGGGTCTTGGAATCAGGGCAGCTGGATGTGTCCCGTCCGGTTACTGGCTGGCAGTGTGAGGCTGGACAACTGAACTTATTAGCAGGAGAGGGAGGACACTATGGGGAGTGTCCCTCCATTTCCCTCTGGAATCCTGTGACCAGGGCCTAGACTGACTTCGAGACTCTTTGATATAAAATGTACTACGTGGGGAATGATCAGAAGTCTTACCAGGAGACAGCGGCTTCTCCGGGTTCGACACAGAACTTTGTCCATCTGGCAGGTTCCTGTCCCCCTGAGGCTCAGTCTCAGGTAGTGGCTAGGAAGGAAGTCTGGGATGCTCTAGTCCTCAGCAGATGCCCCTGTGGACTCTCTCAGTGTCTCGGCCCAAAGCCCAGGGGGCGCTGTGCTGCTGGGTTTTCTCCCTGGGGCTGGGTCTCCTGTGAGACCGACTCCCTTGGAACGTAGGGTCGGTCAGGGGATCCCATGACACTTTCTGCAAGAGGAGAAGTGTTAAAGTCGGTGTCATAGCCCGTCTGGCTCATGTAATTACATGCGGCCTACTTACATTCCTCCAGTCGTTTGAAGTGAAAAGTTATTTTTCCCCCTCCTAAAAATACCGTTGTGTCGTGTTGCCCGACACAGGGACGGGTGGCTCTGTTCGAGCTCCCCTGACTCAAGGCGGGCCCGTTTCCCCGGTGCGAGGTGCAGTCCTGGCCCAGGCCAGCCGGTGGGGTGCAGGGCGGGGGTGCTGGAAGCGTGTTGGAGGGGTGCAGGTATTTCTGCCATACCTAGTGTAAGCTCCTTTTAGATCCCTGTGACCCCTCCACCTGCCTCTCGGTGCTCTGGAAAAAAGGCCTTCCCTTTTAAAGGAGGTTTTAATCTGCACGCAAGCATCCAAAGAAATTGTTCAGGTGCTTTTTTGGGTCAAAAAGGAGATATTTAATCCCTCCCCAGCCCCCTGTGATCTGCTCCCTCTCCCCCAGAATGTCAGTTTTCCTTGTAAACTCATACACACTCGTTTACATCCTGCAATGTAGTTGTCACACTGAGCAAACAGCCATGACCGGACAAATACTGCTCTGGTTTTACTGTTTTGTTTTGTGCCCCACGTAGAAGCAGGAACAAGTCCCCATCAAGGGACCAGCCTGTGCCTTCATCCCCATGCCTTCAGGGCAACCTTTATCCCAGTTTCACTGGGACAAGTGCTCCTGCCTTCCGGTGGCTGGGCCCTGAGGGGTGGTCACATTTCAGAGACGTGTGAAGTGGTTCCAGTGCTTGCCAGGCATCCGAGGGAGCCTGGGGCCGATGGGCACGTTTCGGTCTGTAAGGAGAGAGAAGAGGGGGTCCCACAAGTGTTTCTTCTCAAAACCATGGAAATCAGGTTTCACTGCCACCTGGGGTTTGGGTTTGGGAAACGGGGGCCTCACCAGCGTTTCCATGACCGTGAGGACGGTGTTTCCTGTGTGGCACAGGTTGCCAGGAGGGCGAACAATGAGTCTGGTCCCAAGCCGAACTGGCTACTTGGTTGCAGTAAGACGGTCTGTTACGACCAGACTGTTGCGATCAGACTGCATGCACCTTTTAGTCAGTCACGCCTTGGCTGTGTTTTGGGTGGGTTTTTATGCAGTGGAATTTTTCAACCGTGCCTTCCCGCAGCTCACGCCCTACCCATGTTCCGCGAGCCCCGCCAGCGCAGCACCAGGAAGCAGCTGGAGAAGGACAGACTGGACCCCGTGAAGTCTCACAAGCCCGAGCCCCCTGTGGCAGGCCCAGGTGACTGCGACCTGGCTGGTGACATGCAAAGGGGGGTGGGGGCAGGGCGGGGTAATTCACATAGAGTTGGGACAGTCTTTGGGGCCTGGATGCTTCTTTGTCTTTGGAGAGATTTTACTAAATAGGTGTTTTCAGACATTTCCTTTTAAGCATCAAAAGTTCTGGCTGAAATACATGAGGCAGAATGCACTGCATGCAGCTGGTGAAATGGAGCCGCCGCGCTGTGGTGGAGAGGAAGCCTGCAGGCCCGTCTGCTCGGCCTGTCCAACCTGGGCCCTATAGGTCACCTGTAGGTGACCTCAGGGGAACCCTGGGGTCCCTGGGAACCACCGTTCAAATCGCTGCTCTCAGTGCCGGCTCAGCGTGCCACACGGGCGCTTCGAGCAGAATCCAGGCGGGGTTGGATTCCACACAAGGCCTAAAATGGCCACCATTTAGTTCTGTGTCCTGAAGTGGAGCTGCCCATTTTCCCAGAAGAGGAATAGAAGTCATTAGAATTTTGAACCAAGTCGGCACCAGAAGATAGCCATCAGCACTGGCAATACTACAGCGAGTACCTGTCCCAGAATATCACTTCCTCTTAACACCTGTGCAGTTTCCTCCTGTCCTGGGCTCCCAGACCTATAGCTTCGGCCTTGCTCATGCACCCGAACCCGAGTTAGGGACCTGCAGCTCATCTGTGTGGCCTGCCTCTTCAGCTTCCTAACCATGCCACACATCGACCCATTTTTCAGACAATTTTCTCTGCCACCATCCTAGTCAAATTCCCTGAAATAATACTCTGGCCTGGATTATTGAAAAACCCTTCCAACTGGGCAGCTTATTGCAAGTCACGCTGTCCCCGCCTCGCCTGCACGCACCTCACACACAGCTGCTGTTCCCAACTCCTCCAGCATTCCCGTGGCCGCTGCCCCCGCATCCTCATGAGGCTCTGTCCGAGTGTATTTTCAGAGATTCGGAGTTCTCTGCAGTCTGACTCTGACACCTTGGAGCTCTCCACCTGCCTTCTCTCCTCCTCTGGCCTCCTGGTGTGAGCACTGGTTCGCTCGGGCCCCCAACGCCCATTGAATTTTCCTTTCTCTATTTTTGTGCTTAAACCGTTCTGCTCATTGAAAATAACCTCCTCATCCTCTGAGCTTCCCAGCTTGGATTCACCTTTTCCCAAGATCCCTCAGCCACCGCAGCCTGGAGATCTCTCTCCTGTTACAATGACTGGCCATACAAATTCTTTGGCAACTAATTATTTCTGGCCTTATTTAGTTAGTCTCTTCATAGCATAACTTAGAAAATTAATCTTTTAGTGTTATTTGGCTTTTTATATGCCTTTTAAAAAAACCTTCCTGAAAAGCCATACATCTTTGAACGCCGGGTATGGTGGGGGATAAAGCCCTGCTCTTGCAAAGCCATTTGTTTTCTCTCCAACAAGGTGCTCAGAAGATGGTGAGCCCTAAGATGTGTTTGCGTAAAATTAAACCAGCATCTGACAAATATTGGTTATTTTGATTAGTTGAATTTCAAATGATCAGGTCAGAACCGAGGAATTTTTTAAAGGCGTATACATAGCAAACACCTCGTAATTCTTCCTACGTTGGTGTCATTATGTAAATTAAACAGCAAAGATATGACAAAAATGTCTCTTTTAATTTAAAAATGTTACTGGGAAGTTGGGGTTTAGTGATTTCCTGCTTTGGTGGTGATTACCATAAATGAAAGCCGAAAGGACAATACTCAAGTACTCTTGAAATTTGTGTGCACCAAGACAAGTCTGAAGAAGCCCTGGCGCGCTCCAGGTCTTGTAGGGAATAACAGAAACCAGGCAGACCTGCGGCTCTGACCCACTCTGTCTTCCCGTTAACGGGCTGCCTCGGAAAGCAGCCCCAAGGGATGCACGGAGTGTACGCGGGCCGTGTTCCATCGTCACACCCGTTAATTTCCGACTTGGGTTCTTCCCTCCGAAACAGGTCGCGGCGGCCGCGTGGGGACCCATGGGGGCACCCTGTCGTCCTACATTGTGAAGAACATCGCTTTGGATAAGACCGATGACAGCAACCCCCGGGAGGCCATTCTGCGCCATGCCAAAGCCGCGGAGGACAACCCGTATTGGGTTTCCCCAGCTTACTCCAAGTAAGGACATCGCCTTTCACATAGAAAAGTTTCAGGTTTAGTGAACTGGGAGGGACGTAACAATGTTCTTGGAGGTTGTAACTTCTCCATTTCTGTTTATTCCTGAGCATGAAAAATAGGCCAGGTACCCATACTCCCGAAACCTACGCATGTGTTCGGAATCTGGCCGTCTAAAATGGTGAATTTTCAAGCAAGGCCGGTTCCACCAGAGGTACAGCCTAGGGTAAACCCATTAATCAAGCGAAGCCCATTCTACCCATGATAAAAAAAAAAGTCTGTGCCTGTCCGCGTTACCTCATTAGAGGAGGGCTAAAAGCGGACGAAGGGGCGGGGCTTGTAGGAGTGTTTCCAAACTGACTGTTACCGGGGAGCCCTACGGTTACCCTGGAGCCGTCCGGTTACCCTGGAGCCGTCCGTGCGCGCACCCGCGCGCAGGGCCAGAGCAGGGCCTGCTCCTGGGAGGCCCGGAAGGGGAGCCACGTGGGTGAACGCGCAGCGGTTCTGCGAGCCCCGGAACCAGTGGCATTTGTACCAGAGAAAGGCATCATTGTAGAATTCTGGGCTCTTTAGTTTTTTATTGAAAAGTAATTCTAGACTTACAGAAAAGGTGCAGAAACAGTACAGAGAATTCATGCACACTCTTCACCCAGTTTCCCCTGGTGTGAACACCTTCCATAACCATAGTCCAGTTAATTAGCTACAGTACAAAATTAACATTGGTGCAGTACTGTTAATATAAGCTACAGACTATACTTGATTTTCCTCAGTTTTTCCACTAACATCCTTTTTCGATTCTAGGATCCTGTCAAGGATCTGAAGTTGCATTTACTTGTTACCTCTTGGTCTCCTCCAGCCACCACGGTTCCTCAGTCTGTCTCGTCCTTCCTGACCTTGGCACTTCCAGTGAACCCTGCCATGTTATTTTGTGCACTTTCTCTCAGTGTGGCAGAAATAACACAGGGTGAAGTATCCTTCTCACCGAGTCACACCAAGGGCTCCGTGTCACTGTGTCTGGTGACGGGTGGTGCTAACTTTGGATTAGGTAGTGTGCCTGCCACAGTTCTCCACGGCGAAGCTACTGTCATTACATTCTGAGTTAGTACATTTCTGGGGGTGTTGCTTTAAGACGATGCAAGTCCTGTCTCGCCTTAAACTTCACTCTCTGCTTTGACCCTCCCTGGGCGTGTTTGCCTGCAGCAGTTAGTTCCGTGGTGCTCGCCTAACGGTGGCTTTCCACTTCCCTCCTCCCTCCAGCACCTATTGATCAGAATTCTACTGACAGGAAGAATTGTCCTTGCCACATTCCTTCACTTTTTCAAGTTTTTTTTTTTTTTTTTTGTATCAGTGTGGACTTTAAGGTCCTTTGGGTTAAAATCCAGTTCTATCATTATTAAGTTGGGCGCTCAGATCGGCCTGGCTTCGGCCAATAGAATCTCCTTCAGAACGGCTCCTGTCTTCCCACATCAAGCCCCTCTATTTTTTTGAGCACTTCCGTACTTTCTGGCACCGCAAGATGTTCCAGACTCATCTTTGTTCTCCTCACCCCAGTCGTAGAACCAACCACTTCTCCGCCGACCTCTGGTTCCTCTGGTTGCAGAATGATGTTTAGGAACCAGTGGTTGGTGCTAGTTGGGCCGATTACCTCCGCAGTGTCCTTGCTTCCAGGTCCTCTCAGCTGGCAAAACTTGGGAGTACACGTATGCACGCTAACCTGTGCATGCACACACATCTCTGTTTCTGTGCATGGCTATCTGTATTTGCTTTGTGTTTTAAAACCATGAGTGTGCACTGATGCCTGACTTCAGTTCTGTAGCCCAGGGTTCGTTTACCCTGTCCCCCTTTCCTCATCGGTAACTTCTTCTTCTGATAGTGAGAAACCCAGATATCATGACCTATAATATATTATTTGCTCAGAACAGTATATTGCAGTTTCAGAATTGCTAGCCCTGAGTGAGAAGCACTTTCCTAACTCGATCACAGCCTTCGTGTGCTATGTGTTCTGTCATTTCTAGCCAGTGAAGATGCTGTTTTCCAAAATCACTTAGTTTTGATCTTTTCTTCTCCCCTCTGTCCATGTGCTTATGTTATTCAGTTGAAGTGCAGTTAGGCTCACTTGTCAGTGTTCTCATCCCCTTGTCGGGCTTCCCCGTGTTCTGTTATTTGGGGTGATTATAGGACACATAGTATTACTGTGATGCTAGCAGTCAGAGCTCTGAGAGACACACTCACTCCTCGTTCATCCTGCTCCCCTGCTCCAACACCCCACCCCCCATTTCAGTTCTTTTCCCATTCACCCCTGTAGGTAAACACTTTCTTTAGTTTTTGGCTAAACTTTCTTTTTTTTAATTTAATTTATTTATCTTTAGAGGAGAAGGAAAAGAGAGAGGGAGACAACTATCAATGTATGGTTGCCTCTCATGGGTCCCCTGCTGGGAACTGGCCTGCAACCCAGGCATGTGCCCTGACTGGGAATCGAACTGCGATCCTCTGGTTCACAGGCCCGTGCTCAATCCACTGAGCTACACCAGCCAGGGCTGGCTTAACTTTCTTATATTTCTTTTGCACAAATGAGCAGATATGAATTTTTTTATATTCCCTTTTTTCTTGCATGAGGGGTAGCAGGGTATAAATACTCTTTTAGGCTTTGTGTTCTATTTACTTAGCAGTATGACCTGTAAATCTCCCTGTATCGGTTCATAGAGTTCACTCTAACGCTTTGTTGTAGCTGCATAGTGCTCCATTGCATGGATGTGCCGTAGTTTATCCAGCCACTCTCCTATGTATACGCATCCAAGTTATCCCCAGTGTTGTGCAGTTACTAACAATGCCTCAGTGAGTAAATTTGTGCATTTATATTTTTATATAATTGGAAGAATATTCAGTTTTTTAAATGTATTTATATATTGCTAAGGCTTTCTTATCAATTATAAGAAAGCTGGATCCTGATTACTTTTTAGAACATTAATATTCTGGGAATACATCCCTTATGAACCAACTCAACTTGCATGTTACACTGATATCATTCTGCTGTCTACTAATTCTGATGAGCCACTTTGCATAAAAGAAAAACACATCATCTCAGCTTGGGTTCCTTAGACACAGACCCCGAGATAAAAGATTCTTACAAAGGTGATTTCTTCGCAAGCGTTCCCAGAAAAACTGACGGGGGAGTGGAGAAGGGTAAGGTAGCAGCGCCCGTTCACAGTCGGCATGCCCCAGACAGTGCGGATGCAGCATCTCTGAACGAGCCCCAGACAGTCTTCCGGCAGCTGAGAGGGCCACATGCAGGCCGGCCAGCTGAGGAGTGTGCATCCAGCCTTCATGTGTGTGGAATTCATGTGCACAGAAGCTATATTACTGCCTCACGGGCAGTCATTTAAGCTTATAGATTAGGCCTCTGTTGGCATTTCTGTTTTTAATGGAGTAGTTATTTTCTGTTATTAGAAATTTTTCATATTAAAAAAAAATCTATTTTAGAAACATACCAAAAAATTAGCTGAGGAAAGAAGTGTAAGCAGAGCCGTGATTTAAAATTCACTAAACATAGTGAGCATCATTTTGATAGCAAACTGCTCCTAATAGATGTGTATGTGATTACATACCAAGTGAATCACTGAGGTGTCTCCACAGATACTGAAATAATACTGCCTGCTGGCTATTGATTGATATTAGTAATATGTAATTCAGACGAAGACAGTGTCAGAGATCTAACTTACTACTACAGAACATGAGACACTGAGACAGAACTTTTAGGACCTGCTGGAGAGTGAGTCATTGGCAGAGCCCAGGCCAGGAAGCTGGGCTTAGAATTTCCAGGTTATTGTTCTAATTTCTAACAACTTAACTATTTTGACAAAGGATCAGGCTTCAATAGATTATGTAATTTTTATTTAATTCATTTCAAGTAATACACAGTGGGAAAAAATCCATCAGTGCGAAAGGGTGGACAATGGAAATTCGAAAGCTCCCCTTTTACTTTAACTCCCAGTTTCTTCGTTCTGCCCCTTAGATGTACCGCCCTGCCCCCACTGGCAGATTCTTGTGTTTCCTCTGGGGGGGAAATCCGTGTAGAAAAATAAGCAGGTACATGCTGAGACAACATCCATTGTTTAAAAACACAGTATATGGCATGTTTTACAAGCTGGTTTGTGTTGTTTGTTTTTTTTACTTAGGACATTGGACCAGATCCAACCATACATATCGGGCTCATCCTTTTTACTTTCTTGGTATTTTCCATTGTTGGACATACTTTTCTAAGACCATCCTCCATTGAAAGACATTTGCATTGTTTTCAGTCTTTTGCTTTCATAGACAGTACTGCACTTAATGTCCTTGGACATATGTACTTGCCCATGCATGCAAAACTTTAGAAATAAAGTTGCCAAGTCAAAGGGTGTTTGTGTTTTAAATTCATGTAGATAGTGTCCAATTTTTCTCCAAAGAGACTTTTTAGCCCACTTACCCAGTGCACCACTGCCTCCTTCCCTCACCCTTACGAAGAGGGTATTCTTTTTTACCTTTGCCAACCTCATAGATGAAAACTTGTATTCTATTGTAGTTAACTTACATTTCTGCAATTTAAAGCATTTTTTCATGTACTAAGATCCTCTTTTTCTTGTGAACTTCAAGTCATGTCTTTTGTCCATTCGTCTGTTGGTTGATTGGTTTTGTTTTTATTGATTTGTAAGAGTTCTTTATAGTAAGGACCTTGCACATCATATACTGAAAATACTTCTTAGTCATTTTTATTTTACTTTGTGTATGGCATTTTCCCATGTGAAAAAAATGTATTTTAATGTAGCCAGTTTTAGAAATTTTTTCTCTCGGGTTGTATTTTAGGTAGGAAGACCTCCACTATCTAAAATTATTGTTTTTATTTTATTTTTTACCTTTTAACCCTCTTTAGCCCCTTCTCCCTCTTCCCACCCACCCTACTCTCTAACCACCAATCTGTTCTGTCTCGGAGCTTGGTTATTTATTTGGGGGAGGGTTCCACATATAGGAGATATCATACAGTATTTGTCTTTCTCTGGTTTATTTCACTTCACAAGATTATGTAAATCCCCCATCTTTCTGTTTAATGCCCTTTTAAGAGCTAAGTCTTCGCTTCACCTGGACTTATTTCAGTGATGTAGGTATCTTCGTGTGCTATCGCCAGTGCAATAAACTACCGCAGACTTGGTGGCTTAAAGGGCAAAACTTGATGATCTCACTGTCTGGAAGCCAGGAGTCCGGCGTTAAGGTGTCGGCCCGTGCCGCACCCCACACGGAAGCTCTGCGGGAAAGTTGGCGCAGTGCCCCTTGCAGTCCTGGAGGTTTCCCGCGCCCTGGCTGGTAGCCACATCACTCCAGGCCCTGCTCAGTCGTGGCATGGCCTTCTCCTTGCGTGAGCCTCCTCCTCTCTTTGCGGCATACCTGTGATGTCACTGGGGTCTGCCCGAGATGATCCAGGATCATTTCCTCAGTTTAAGATCCTTAGTCACACCTGCAAAGACCATGTTCCAAGTCAGGTAACGGTCACAGATTTCAGGGACTGAAGGCAGACATTGCAGGGAAGGGGTCTTCCCAGCGTTCCACGATAGGGCTCACTTTCATTTTCCTAGTTGGTTTGCCAGGTGTTGCAACAATTTTTCATTGAGCTGGCTTAATTTTACTCATTGAATTGAAATGATTTCTTTATTAGACACATTGGACTTTCATAGTAATTTGAGCTAATTTCTGGGCCCTCTGTTCTGTTGGTCTGTTTAAGTATCAGGTCCAAGTAGTTTTCATTATTGTAGAGCTGCCTCTTGTCATTATTCTTTTCATCAGAATTTTTCTATAAATTCTGGCAGGTTTCCATGACTATACTCTTCATTATACAGGGTGGGGGACAAAATACCAGATTTATTTATACAAAATTGTGTATTTATTCTTGCATGTGGAAACTTCAGTCACCTTCAAAGTGCTCTCGGTTTGATGCAGTACACCTGTTGAGATGTTTTCCCACTGCTCAAAACAGTTTTGCACTCGTCGATTCTGATGCCTTTTGGTGCTTCCACCATTTTTTGCTTCACCTCTTCCACATCATCATGTCATCTTTTTGGTCGAAAACTGCTGAACACTCAGTGTGGTGTGGCAGCTTTCCTTCTGCTGAATGTATAACTCCTTTGTGTATGGGAATGCCTGGTGGAGATCTATCTATCTGTATCTACATATCTCTCGATATGTATCTATTTATTTAATATATAAGTGTTTCATATCCAGCCTATTTACTATGTTTTCTTGTTGTATTAAATAATTCCTTACTTCATCTTCTTGGGGTTTCTAGGCTGAAAATTATATCATATCCAAGTAATGAGAAACTTACCTCCTCCTTTCGACCTGCCGTTTCTTTCCCTTGTCTGACCGCATTGACGGGGATGGCCAAGACACTGTTAGATGACATGAGTGGTAGCACCCACCCTCGCCTCACCTGGACTTTAACAGGAGTGACTCTGTTAGGTTAAAACACGTAATTGCCCTTTTTGTAGGTGGAAAAAAGTTAAATAGCAATTTTGTATTACTCAATTTAGTGGTATTTCCCCATAAAGTGTGATAACTTTTGAAAATAGAAAATTAAGGAAGAGCCCATGATTTTATTTATTTATCTGTCTATGTATTTATGTATTTATTTACTCATTCACTCTGTAAAGATCTATTGAGCACCTATTCGATGTCAGATACTATTCCAGGTTACAGGATTACAGCAGTGTTTGAAGAGCTTATATTCCTGTAGACAGAGAGATAGTGAATAACTCTGTAAATGTTAGATGGCAGCCAGTATGAAGAAGAAAACTAAAATAGGGACAGGGGATATAGAGTCGCCAGGGAGAGAAAGGGTGCCCTTTTTAGATAGGGTGGTCAGGTAGAACCTCTGCCGAAGAGTCATCTTTGACGGGAGGCAGTGGGGGTGGGAGCCATGCAGCTATCCCGGGGGAGGGCGTCCCACGCCGAGAAAGCACCATGGGGAGACCAGAGAGAGGCATGTTCACCCAAAGTCAGGGCTGAATTTCACTGAATTCCTTCGTCGTCTCCTTTGGAAATGATCATATGATTTTTCTACTCCAATCAATGAATATGATGAATTATATTATGTCAAATCATCCTCGCATCTGTGTATGACCCTCCCAAGGTTATGGCGCTTGAACTGTTTTGCATACCACTAAATCTGCTTCGTAGGGCTTGGTAGAACTCCCCTATGACACTGTCCACACCTGGTGCTTCTGTGGAGGGGAGGGTGAGTAGTAATCTCGTCATTTCTCTTTCTTTTCTGTCCCCTCATGGTGAGTAGTCTGTTTGGACTTTCTGTCTCTCTGACTCTGCTTGGTAATTAATGTTTTCTTAGAAAATCATTCATCTAGATTGTCAGCTTTCCTTCAACAGAATTAGTTGAAGAGGACATTGTTTTTGTTCATCGTTGACCATTACCTAACAGTATCGTCCTGCACTGCCGGTGACTTAGTTGTATTTACAGTTAAATAATATGCTAGTTAATAGTTGCTCTGCAGAGTCGGTTGGGCTGGTATTGGCCTGTCCTCACCTCACAAGTGAGGACTCTGAAGCTTAGAGACTGCGGTTTAGCATGAATCGCAAGTAGAACTAGACCCCGTTTCTTCTGATCCGTGATCTGCTGAGCTTTCCAGAGGACTGTGCTGGTTCCTCACACACACCTCTCTGCCGCTGCCTTTCTCTCCCTTCCCTTTCCTCCCACCCAACTTTGTCACCTTACATTTATTGCATAAGTTCATGGCACGGTCTGTCTGTGGCATGTGATTTGTTAGCCAGAACTGCAGGGCAGTTTCTCCTGCGCTCACCTGCTAGGGTGTACGGTTTACTGCCAAGTGCAAAGTGTTTGAAGGGAAGCTAATATTTAAAAGGATCCTTTCAAAAAGGTCACTGTAATTGAGAATGTGTGTCTGGTTGTTTTTCTTCACCGCAATTGACTTCTGTCAGTGATGAAATGAAGATTTACTGCATCGTACTTTATCACAGAAAAGCACAGTTAGACCTTACACAAACCTCCCTGCTTGCGCATGACACGCGCTCACCTTTATTCTCCAGTGACAATGACAAAGAGTCTTTGAGCACTTCCCATGTATTGATTGGGTGTGTCGGCTTCATTTCTGGCACTGGCCATGTAATAGGCGTGACAGCTTTAAGACACAGCGGGATCATGGAGGACTGTTGTTCAGTCGCACACGGGTGGATTCGATTACAGTTTCTCGTGAAAAGATGTTGCTGGAGGGAGGGGAGAGGAGCTGGCTGGGGAGGGGGAAGGACAGAGACCCTGAATGCTCTTAGCTTACACACCAGACAGGGACAGATGTGTGTGGGAGCCTGGACCCCAGCCAGGGCCTGACGGCCTGACAGCTCTCTCAGCCGCGGTCACTGCTCTGGCCAGACGAGCTGCCGCCGCTGCTGGTTCAGCCCGTGTAACTTTCAGTGGGCCTGTTCCGCCTGGTACGGGAGTCGGGGATCCGTGTGTGTTAACGGATGCGTTTAAAGCCACGTCGAGGTAGTAGGCAGTACTGAACGGAGTCCCTCTGTGAGTGAGTAAAGGTATTTGTGTCAGCAAGACGTAAACCCACGGGGAAAATGTACCTTTCTTCCTGAGTTGTGTTTAGGTGGCTGATCATCGCCAACCACCACGTTCCTACGTGAAAGCCAGCTCTCTGCCCCAGTGGCTTTGTGGGCTGTCCGTGTCGGAGGTGAGGGTGGAAGTGCAGAGGTTGAAAGTGCCGATTTCTAGGTCCCGCCCCAGACGGACTCAGTGTGTCTGCGGCCTTGGCATTGGGAATTCGCATTTTAAGAAGTCTCCCCAGGTGATCATTTTACACACTGAAGTTTGGTAATAATACAGAAGTAATTATCTGAAATAGACCACAAGTGATTTGACCCTAAGAATGTTCAAAAGTTTATCATAGATTATTTTGATTATAGAGATTCAGACTGAAGACAGATTACATAATAAAAGTATTTCCCTCAGGATTTAAAAAATAGCAAGTGGCTATGTAATATTTAATATACAAATAACTTTATTGAATATGTTCTAAACACAGCATTTTCAAGGAAAATTGATTATGTGGAGTAAGGAGCATCTAATAGCCAAAGCAAGGTATATAATAATAATGCCATTTTCATATACTTACACCTTGCCAAGCTTGTTTAAAAGTGTTATGTTGTTCATTTAATCCTCCCAGCAGTCCTGTGAGGTAAGTGATATTATTGTCCCCATCACTGATGAGGAAATTGAGGCTTTTAACTTGACCAGAGGTACATAGGTTGCGGGTGGCAGAGTTGGAATCTGAACACAGTCGTCAGGCTTCAGAGTCGGACTTCCTCCTCTGACCACTACGGCGTACTGCGTCTTGTCGCCGAGCAGCCACCGTCCTCACCGGGAAAGCCGAGTGACAGTGAGGCTGAAGAGACCCTTGAGTGAGCCGTGAGGGCCTGGGGGCCACGGTCCTGGGCTTCAGCTGCAGCTCTGAGGCCCGTGCCTTCACCGAGACCACTCCACCCCCTCCCCCCCGTGAAGCACGAGAGGGGGGCTGCAGCCGTACTGCTCAGCTTTCATGTGCATTTTGGGGGGTCATTGTGGCACCCACAGTACACAAGTTACATTTTATAAATGTGAACTCAGAGAGGGCAGTGCCTGGTAGTGCCTGGGCCGTCTCAGGTCTGTGTGCTCTTGAAAGACTTAATCATTCATGGGGGTAGGGTGGATGGGCCGAGGGTGGGTACAAGGGAGATGAAGACAACTGTACTTGAATAACAATTAGAAAAAGAAAAGATTTAACCATTGCCACCTGCTTACCCACTTGGTGATAAGGCGGCTGGTGAACGGCGATTGTAGAGGGCTCTCCTGTTTCCCTTCGCTCTTCGCTCTGTTCCCAGCATGAGGGGTTCACGCAGGCCCATCTCTGCCCTCGCCCTGCCCCTGCCCTCTCACGCCCACCCATGTGTTGGTGTGCCTGTTAGTGAGTCTGAGGTGTGTTCGTCTATGTTCCAAAATATTATTGTCGGTTTCCTGCAGAAAATAGACCTTCCTTCATCAGAAACATCTTGTTACCTCTCATCTCCTTATGTGGCTCTAATATATTGTTTAAAAAATTATCTTTGATTAGCTTTTCACCAGAAAGAAGGGACCGTTTCAAGTGGAATCTTTTGGTCAAACTCTTTATTTAGTCTTAATAATTCTGCAATTGTGATGACTGGGTCAGAGTTCATTGGGATTGTCTTCATTCTGCCAGGGCTAACAAGTGTGTCAGATTGTCCAGTCATGGCTATAATTGGCCTTGGCTTTGAGGTTCTCCTTCATAATAAACAGCGGGCCTTGCGCCAGAAAAGCTTGTGGTTTACACTCACATACTGATGACTAACTATTTATTACAAGTGGTTTCCCCTCATGCTCATTCCCCTGGAGCTCACTTTATGCTTTCTGAATGAATCATGTGAGAAGAACATCCTTAATTACAAAGAATGTGACCTTGGACCTTTCATTGCAGCTGAAAACCTTTTGAGACCTCCGCCTGGCCGAGTGCTGCAGGCTGAGCGTGGAGGCCTGGGTAGAGCAGCAGAGAGAAGGGGCAGTCCTGCGCGCCCGTGGATCTCCTGTACCAATGGTGCACCCCCAAGTGCCCTTTGAGACGGTTGCAGGGGAAATCTGCTTTCATTACTGACTGTTGCACACGAAATTCCGTGGGCTGGAAACACTGAGGGTGGGACTCCGTTGCTGTGGGGCATCTGTCTCTTGTCTGTAGCCACAGTTTCTGGCAAAGACTCTCTGTGTACAAACAACTTGGAGAATCCAGTTTTAGTGATGTTCCAAGGGGAAGTTAGTGAGCACAATGTATCAGATAATCATAATTTATAAATCTGAGGAAGATATTTGCTTAAGCTTTTATATTTGCATCATGAAATAATATTAGTAAATAGCTAATACTGATAGAGTTTACTGAGGTTAACCCGAAATAAAAAACGCTTCAGCCCTCCTCTGATTGGCTTATTGAGTGGTTAGCATCTAGAACTGTGTTGAGATCTCATCTGCTCTTCTTTTCTCGGTAACTTGACAATAAGCAAGTAGATGCATATTGTCAAGTGAAAAACATTTTCTACTCACCGAGTGAGTTAATCAGACTGGAAAGCAAGTTTCACATCAGCCTTCTGTTCGTTTTAGTTTCCAGGTAACGTTGAAAATAATGGGTGAGTGAGGGCCGTAAGCCAGTAGTAAAACAAAAGGTCTAGATAAAGCTGGTCTCAATGAGGTGGGTACTCGGCTGGTTCTGTCGGGGCTGCCTTATCCCCATTGACCTGTGGAGGACCCACAATGATTATACTTTTGGCTGAAGGAAGTGTTCTCTTCCTTTTCTTTGTCTTCAAGTTGATCCCTTTATAGGCTTTTGTTTTGGGCAACTGAGATAAATCTGCCATGCAGCTGTAAATTTGAGTTAATGGCCGCCTGTCTCTGGAGAAAGAAAATGGCAGCATTCTGGAGAAACTGATTAAATAGAATGGGTGGGCAGTGGAAATGCTGTCTTGAGGTGGTAGGATACATTTCCCCTGTGTTTTCTTCTCATAGGTTATCGTGTTTGCTCTTTGGTTTAGGTCTTTGATCCATGTTGAGTTCATTATTGTATCTGGTAAAGGGTCCAGTTTTTTCTTCGTTTTATGTGGATATGTAATTTTGCCAACACCAGGTATTGAAAGGAGCCTAGTTCTTACTGTAGGAGACCGTTCTGCATGGCGTGGGCCCAGCTCCCACTCAGAGGTGCACAGGACCCACTCCCACTGGCAGGCTCTCCCGTGGGGAATCAGGCCTGCATTGTACCTAGGCTGCTTTGAGTCTTGCTTTTTGCTAAAAACTCCCTCATCTGGATTTATGGCAAACATTTACCTCAAAGTAACTTCCTAAAATCCATGCTAAACCTCCCAAGGATGAGTGAACCAGTTCAACCACTTTTGCCCTTTTCACTTGCAAATGTCCCTCTTCTGTGACCTGATTAGCAGCATCCTCCCTTTTGTTGTCTGTAAAAGGTAACCACCTAAGGCAACCTGTGCATAATAAATGAGGACCATCATGTCATGTGCCCAGAAACCCAATGAAGGCCTGTCATGGCAGAGGCTTGGCTTTCGCTCCCCTTGAGAGAAAAGAAAGCCATGCTGTCCCTTTTCCTCCACCGGACTCGGTAGTCCGTGTGAATGTCTCATTTCATCCATAATGACTCGGACACTGCGGGCTGTGTCTGCATCACTTGCACTAATTTTTATCTGCTTGGCCAACAGAATAAAAGAACAGGTGGGCAACCAGCATTGCTGGGGAAATTTGGACACTGGTTTGTGCCTTGATTTGGGCACTCTGGGGGAGGGGAGCATGGCTACATGAAAGCTGAGTGTCATGATCTGATGACACATACACATAGTGGGACTCTTGCTGACAGTATCGTTATTAGTTCAAAAGTGGAATTTAAAATAAATTCTGTGGAGTTTCACCAAGGAGGACAATTCCACCCTCCAAACCATTTGATGTCCTCTAAGTTAAAATAGCTGGAAAGGAAGTGGAAATTGTGTGGTCTAAACATAGAGAGAGAAGCTCTGGCCGGGTAGCTCAGTTAGTTAGAACATCATCCTAATCCACCAAGGTTGTGGGTTCGATCCCTGGTCAGGCCACATACAAGAATCAGCTAGTGAATGCATAAATAAGTGGAACAACAAATGAATGTTTCTGTTTCGCTCTCTTTCTAAAGCCAATAAATAAAAGCCACAAAAATCTTTAAAAATATATAAATAAATAAAAATAGAAAGTCACCGTGTAAGTGGCGGTGATGAACAAATTTACTCAGTGAATTTTGCTGAGTTCAGTGCTAGAGGAAGAAATAGTATCCCCTTTGAAAAACTAATCTTTTTCTTATCTTGGCTGCTAGGAAATTCAGTGCTAAGTTTTGTGTTCAGTTATATACCCTTTCATTCCTTGGTTCTTGACCTTCTGCTCATTGGGTGGTTTTGTTTTTCCTTCTAAGTTAGCTTTATTCGGTATAATTTACCTACAGTAAAGCACAAAAAGCACTCAGTTCAAGTCTTGACAAATGTATATCTCTGTGTAATCTGCACCCCTGTCAAGATGACAGAATATTTCCATCGCCCTACAGGGTTCTCCCAAGCCCCTTCTGCCCCTGTTAAATCTACGCCCCTCGGTGTTAGCCACCACTCTGCTAAACACACTCTTGGAGTAGGTGGAACAGAAAAGAGTAAATACTTACATGAAAGAATCTTTTTAAGCTCTAGGTTTCCTTCTTTTGATCTGCTATTTGTTTTCTTTTTTTATATCTAAAAAAGCAGGATCACAAGTCCTATTACAACTAAAATTAATGAGCATTTTCAGATCTCTTTAAATACCTTATGAAGCATTGCCAGATGTCTTTAGAAGACCATATTCTTTTTATTCTGCCCTCAGATTAAACATCTAATTCAAAGGATTTTTTAAACCAGACAAATTTATTCCTGGACGGGTTGTCCATGCCGAATTGGCCACCGTCACTGCCGGGAGAGGGCCTGCGGAAGGAGCACCACTTTGCCTGTTAGAGAGCCGGGGCCCTGCTTTCCAGTAACTCAGCAACTCCTGGCCCGTGAACATCACAGCTGCTTTTGGAAGTGCTAGAGCTATGGCTTCTTTGTAGATGCCATAATGCATCTTTGTAGATGCCATGACAACAAGAAGTTTAACCACCTGGATTGTGTATAGGTACTCTCTTGGTCCATGTGTGTGGTCATCAGAGAGACAGGAATTGTGACCAGTTTGTGCCGGAAGAAATGTGGCACCTAGCTTATGGCAGAACAGTATCCGTAGGAACAGGCACAGTTTGTGCCTCTTCCCTGGACAGTAAAGGGACAGCAAGACACAACGTCAGGCTTTAACCCTGTTTTCGCTTGCCAGACAACAGGAGTTATTGTCACTGGTATTATATTTACCATTCTGGAATTATGTCAGTATGATGAGTTGAACTCTAAATGGAGATTTAAGCCAAAATATATCATGTTCAGATATAATGCTTTAATGTTTCCTTATAAGGTGATAGAGCTGTTTAGCATGACCAAAAGGGGCACATTTGACCTTTTTTTGGAATTACTTTCTGTGTGAACAGTGTAAGAAGCAATGTCACTGAACCAGGGGCATTTGCGAAGTGCAGTGAGGCCTCACGCAGACGTGGCCGGGGCTCCAGCAGTGGTACTCAGCCGTGTTTCCGCACGTGCTTGACCTCCCCACTCAGGGTCTACACGTCGGAGGGAATGTTCCTTTGATTGTCTCGTTTCGTTTTTGCTGGCAGTGCTCAAATTACTGTGTATGCTGTCCGCTGTTTTGAACTCATTAGACAAAATAACTGTTAACTCAGTCTCCCATCCGTGAGTTCTGTAATCACATGTATTTGGACGACTTAAGTCTAGGGACAGCCCAGAGAGCTATAAATAAAGAGCGTGTGGATTCTTGCATGGTGACTATAATTTGCCCTCCCAAAGGATTCCGGGTAGCTTGGGTTTGAAGTGAGGGTGGTTGTGGACATGCGAGAAGCCACCGGTTTTGATTCACTTTCGTTTCCCTCAGGGGAAGGATGGCATCCCTAGTCGGCCACAGAGGGAAACCCTTTAAAAGACTCTGGCTCTCGTCTTGAACATCATTACATTTTCATTATTCTTTTCATTGCCAGAAATTTAACGATTGATATTTAATAATCGAAATGTAATTGGTTTCCCAAATGTGCTTTCATGTGATAAAAAGTAGCAAAGTTTAATCTAATAAACACTTGCCAACTGCATTTTTTCTCTTCTAACTTCTTTTTAGGACTCAGCCCAAAACCATGTTTGCACAAGTTGAATCTGATGATGAAGAAGCAAAGAATGAGCCAGAATGGAAAAAACGTAAAATCTGAAGCATCTCATATGAGAGCGGTTTGCATGATGGGGAGGGATATTGGACAGTTGGTTGTTTGTTTGTTTTTTTAAGGAAATGAAAAATACATTTTTATGAACAGATTTTGTCCTTCGCCTTATTGAACTATTCAAAAGATTGGTAGCTACCCTTCCCTAAGATTATGCTTGCATTTTCTTATCTGCAGCTATTAAACTGTATTAGAAGTAAATAAGAAACAGATTCTCCGCCTATTACTGCATCCTTCAGCTATTTGGAGCCTTTACCCGACAGTCGTCAGTCCTGTGCATACTTCCCGGACCTTGGGGAAGGGGCTGTGCATCGCTGTGCGCATCTGTCTCCAGTGATCTCAGAGCAGAGTGTGGAAACAGACATCAAAAGTCTAGCATTTCTGCGCAATATCACAACAGTTGTTTACATGACTGCAAATAATTAGGCTCAGACTACAAGCATTGCCATACGAGGAAAGAATGTGTGTCTGAAGATCCTTCAAGAGCAGAATACAGTGGTTCAGAGTTAGGAAGCAGACTTCGAAGTCAGACCGATGTGGGTTCAATTTCAGCCTCTGCTCTTACTGTCTGGCTCACCTCGGGAGAGTTGTTAAATTCTCCCTTTCAGCCTCAGATGATAATCATACTGCTCTTGTCCATTTTTCGAGAGGATTAGATGAGACACTCCTTGTAGCACACATTGAATCTGCACTCAATATTTGCTCTTTTAAAAGGCAGCTAATGATATCTACTCTGCCTGTTTCTTATCAGTATTTGGTGTAGAAATGCTTTGCAAATGTAAGAGCTATGTGAGCAGAAGACACTAAGAATCGTTCTAAAAGATCCTTGTGCTTTTGTGACTAGGACGCTAAAACAAAAGTTGGCAGTTTGTCTGGAGTAATAGTGAGTCAATAGAATAAAATCCTGTGGACTGATTCCACATAGACATGGGGAAGTTTTTGCAGGTCTTGTAGTTCCTGCTAGACAATCTCGTTTGTGCTGGCGAGTGAAATAATTATAATGGTGAGTGAGGATCCAAAATAGATGAATGGTCCTGGTTCTACAGGCTTCGCAGACCACCCCCTCCCCCCAAATCTTGTTTGACTCCTGCTCACACAGCCCTCTTACCCAGCAGTCCCAGGCAGTACGGCCTCCTTCTGTAGAAGAGCCCTAAAACTCATTCCTGTCCACTGTTCTGCCCTTTCCCTCCAATCCCAGTTCACCACATCCCTTCCCTTGTCACTTACCTCATAGGTAATGGGTAATAAGAGGAAGAATTAACCTTTGCTGAGTACCTACTGACTTATGACTACTAATCTAAGGTCTTAGCTGCAGTAGCTCATTTAATTCTCAGAAAAACCCCATGAGTAGGTGGAATTGTCAAACCTATTTTACAGATGAGACAAAAGAGGTTCAAGATAGACAATAATTTGCGTGAGACTACATTCGGGAGGGCTGTGTGAAGACATCCAAGATTCTTAAACATCAGTTAACTCTGTGTCGAGTTTCCTATTCCTGTTGAAATACCTTCATCCAAAATCAATTACAGACCAGTGTTTTGTTCCAGCTGTTTAGGATTTATAAATTTATTGCTTCTTGGATAAAATTTACTGAAAGGATTTCATATTTTTCCCTGTCTTAATATAAACATTGCACCATATGGAAGTATTCGCCCTGCACAGCCAGGCATTGCAGACAGTTGGAGGGAGGAAGAAAAACTCGATCACAGCGGAGCGGGCGGAACCCGCGATGATGTAAGGGGGGAGAAAGGCAGTTAGCACAGAGACGATTTTCTCATTGTTACCCATGACACGAGTGGCCCTGTTCCTGCCTGACATGACCTATCTCACTCTAGACACCCAGAAGTATTTCAGTCTCGATTTTGGTGAGCCGGGACCTTCGACCTGGACTGGACAAGTCCTGGCACTAATGGGGCCCACAGCCCTGTCACCCAGATGGAGGTCTCCCCAGCCCTCCAACTCCTCCTGCCCCTCAGGCCTCACGACCTCACCCAAACATGCCCGTGCTTCCTGTCTGGTCAACCACGTTTCTGTTTGCTCAAACAAGGGACCTGGAAGTCATCGTAAGGACTCCTCCCTTATCCCTGCTCTTCATCCAATCTCTCTGTGCCGTCTTCTGAATCTTGTGCATCTGCCCTTCACCTCTCCCCCTGCTGGCATTCAGACCCTCTTCTGCCCCTGCCCAGGAGCCTCTCGCCCAGCTGCTCGGTCTCTCACGTGGGCCTCTCCTGATGCGCCTTTCCTTCTGCCATCGGAGTCAGCTTCCTGACCCCGGCCCTGTCGAATCACTCCTCTGCTTCGAGCCGTCCAGAGGCCCCGTGTCAGTATCTCTAACTTTTTTTTCTCTTCACAGCACTTAGGCCATTTAAGACCTGGCCTCTCCAGTCTCTCTTGCTTTAGCTCATGCTGATCTGAGGCCCAGCCACACTGAACCTAGGAAGCACCATGTTCTTGCCACCTGAAGATGTTTCCACATGTTGTCCCTTCTTCCTTCTCTGTCTGCCTTTTAAAAAAATACAGGGATCAATTCATCTTTTCTGATCAGCCTTCCGTGACCCACCCTGGCAGACAGTGAGTTGCCAATCTCTATCAGTGAGGTGGGGGCCCTCCTGAGCCCCCATACTTGCTCACTTGTCTCTCCCCTCTAGCCTTCTCTCGGGTTGCATTGCAAGTGTGTGCACGTGCATGGCTTGTGGGACGCAGAGTGTGAAGGCTAAAGCGCGTTGGGTTCTGTGAATGGTCAATAAAGCATTCGAGTGAGTGAGAAAAGCCAGATTGTACTCACCTGTGTGTTTTTGACCCTGGCCCTGAGAAGGGGTTAAAGGTGCCCAGTAAGTGTGTGGCGCAGCGGGAAGGATGGAAGAGCATCAGGCATGGGAAGCGTGTCTGCCTCGTAGCTGGGAGGGAGGGTCGTGCATCCTGATGCTTGGTCTGTATCCGGGCTGCTGTGCCTTCCTGCTGGGATGAGTCACAGGTCACTGTAGTGATGCTCAGGGAAGAAGCAGGGCTGTGCACAGTTGTCTGTCTTCCCAGCACAGCCCAGCAAGCCCTAAGCCACTGTGACATCTTCAGACACTCACCTCCTGTCCCGAGTCACGAAAGATCTGAGGTACCTGCAGCCGGGGCTTTCTTAACCTTGGCAGGGTGTCTGTGAACCCCCCAGTGTACCCACATACTTTGCAAGTGCGCACGTACCTACTTCTGTAGAGAGTCTCCAGAGCGTTACTGAAAATTCTGGCATATTGGGTACTGTTAGCAGCTCTCTCGTCACTCAAGAGGACCGTATAAAATTGGGCCATTCAGACTTGAAAACCAGGACAAAACTCACACGCACACGCACATACACTGCCAAATGGAACTAACTGTGACATCTGACACACTGGTTCCCATTTCATTTCAGGCAGTGAATCTTACTGCTTTGTAGTCGAATCTTAATAATTATTCTTTGAAAGGTTATTAGCCTTCTGTTGCATCAAACACTAGAGATCAGCTTCATGATTACATGAAGACAGCATGCTAAGATGAGCCCTTATGTAATCTCAGAGCACGTATTACGAGGCACGAGCCAATTTGAGAAAAGCTTTTAAGAATCAGTATGACTATATCAGGCAACTGTGAGCCCTTTAGTGTTTAATAAGCACCAGTTAATGTGGTGGGAGGACATGAGGCGCCCAGATGCCTGCCTACAGGCGCACACACAGCCTGGCCGGTGGCCCTTTGGAGGTGGTGGGCTCCGTTCATTCATTGGTCATCCTGTACACAATGCGGTGAGGAACTGGAGGGCTGTTAATAGACACCTTTTGGAAAGTATCTGTGAATAGTGGGGCACACCATGAACCAACATGACCAGTACTGTAATTTTTACTTAATAATTTTCTCACCAGAAAACAGAGAAGACCAGGCAAGGAGCAAAGTACTTAAAGATAGGAAATTGTATGTGTGTGTCTCGAAGTGTGCAGATGGAGAAGGAGCTTTGAGGGCAAAGAGAAGAGACATTTGCTATTCTAAGTAGTTTTGTGGATTATCAGAGAGTTCATATTGGTGTTTTCAAAATAACGATTAAAAGCATTTTAGAGGTACTTTACATGGCCCCGCTTGTACTAATACTCATTAAAGAAAACTTGGAAAATGTTGACTTATCATGGTCGATGAAAGATGGCCATGAGTTCTTTGGCATAAGAGGACCGTCCTGCCTTAAGTCTGAGCAGGCTCTGTGTCAGCACAGCCTACAGGACATGCAGAACAGGACGCCGTGCTGGTGATCAGGCCCAGGAGTTGAGGGACCTGCAGGTTCTACTTGCACACCTGCCTTGTAACTCTGCTGCCACACTGGTAGGAAGCCCGGGTGGCCCCACAAGAGGCCCACCCAGAGAACCAAGGGCCCCGGCCAGCCACCCCACCTGAACTCCCAGCTGCCAGCTGGCACCAACCTGTTATCCAGCCACCTTGGAAAGCAGGGCCTTCGGGCTCAGTGAGTCACGTCAGCTGTTGTTGCATAAAGCAGACAGGTGAGCCAGCCCCTACTGAGCCCTACCCTATTTGCAGACTAATGAGAAAAATAAGTGATTATTGCCATTGCAAGAAGTAAGTTGTGGCGTTGTTATGCAGAAATATAGAATTGGAACAACCTGAAAAACAAAAATCATTTAATCATTCAGAGACAGTACTGATACTTTCTAATTTTTTCTTTATGTATCATTTTGAGATTTAGTCTTTCTAAAAACAATTATAGCTGTTAAAATATGGTATATTTTTGTCTTGTTAAATAAACGAGTAAATTGTCTACATCAAACCTTCTATATTCTTTTAGAAGTTGCTTAGGAAATCCATTATATAGATGTATCTCCTATACTTACCATTCTCCTACTCTTGGAAATATAGATTGCTTTCAAATTTGCTATTACAAGCAAGGCGGCTTTGCCTGAAGTGTGATGCCTAAAGTTTATGTATGTAGGATTCTTTTCTAAGAATTGGTTATCAAAATGGAATCATGGGGTGTCAAAAAGGATGATTCGTATTTGCTTCAGTGATAGACTCATTGTAACCTTGGTAGTTACCTTATCACTGAATGCTCAAATGGAGAGGTCAAAGATGAGTCCGGGAAATATTCCTAGCATCCTGGGTTGAACGGTGTGCCCCCCAAATTCCCACCCACTCGGAACCTCAGGATAGGATCGCATTTGAGTGTTTGCAGCTGCGATTAGTTCAGAGACAGCCGTAGTGGAGGAGGGGGCCCAAAGCCAATGGCTGCGTCCTACTGGGAAGGGCATGTGAAGACCACAGAGGGATAAAGTCCAGGTGAAGGCAGACTCCAGAGTGGGGAAGCTTCTAAGTGGGGGGCCTCCCAGGGTGCTGACACGGGCCAGAGGCTGCAGAGAGACAAGGAAGCACCCCTCCTAGAGCCCACAGAGGGAACCGGCCCCGCTGACTCCTTGATTTCATACTTGGAGCCTCCAAAATGGTGAGAAACCACACTTCTGTTGGTTAAGGGCCGCCCTTCCCTGCCCCCCCCCCCATCCCCTCAGTTTGTGGTCATTTGTTAAGGAGGCCCTAGGAATACTTGGATCCAGGCCGGGGCTCTGCACCACTGCATATCACAAGTTGTTGAGGGCTCAGGAAAAGAAAAAACTTCACAAGAAGTCTCTCAAGGTCCAATCTCGACGTTCAGAGTCCCGCTGTCCTCCCCCACCCCACCCAGGCCTCAGCAGTCAGCATGCACTTGACTTACGGTGGTGGCTGTTCTCGGCCACTAAGTGTGGGGTAGTTTGTTACACAGCGATAGACAGCTAATTCACCGTGTGTTTTGAGTATCTAAAAGTGAAGAATTCTTGAGTAATAAGAACTCGTCTTAAGGCAGTGAGGTCACTTGGCTTTTCTTGGGGGCGTGGAGGTGAGGGGACAGATTTTGTTCTCCAGGATGGGAAGACTTGGGAGCCGACCGCTGCAGACCAGCGCAGAGAGCGCCGCCAAAGGGAAAAACCGCAGTGCTCTTCCTTCGAGTTCCTCTGAGCCCACAGGGCCTCGCTCCTTTTTCTCTCCCCACCCCCTGCCCCCAGTTGACTTGGTGGGAAGTGGTTCCCTGAGCTGCTTCGTCTTGTCCCCCACCCTCAGGACAGACAGATGCCCAGCATTGCAGCCTCCTAGTCTAAAGTATTCATGAGGCGGGAAGCCTCTGAGTAAGTTTTGCCCGCAGCCCTCTTTAGGCTGACCCATCTGTGGCCGGATTGCTGATGACGGCGTGGCTGTTTCCAAGACCCTGTGAAGTGCGGGAGGCTGACGGCCGGCCTCGCCCCTCAGATCTGCCTGGCAGAGCCCACCTGGCCAGATGTCTGGTGCTGCTCCTCAGATCTCTGAATCTGATCCACCGTGGCAAAAGATAAACATATGATGGAAGAATATTTGCTATGTTAATCAAGGAGCTTAATCATTGGTAGGGCTGGTACCTTGGATGTAGCATGAAATATGAAGTCAGAAGGTTTGGGCTCATGTTTCTCCTTCGCTGTTTACCAATTGTGTGAGTTGAGGGGAGTCATGGAAACTGTGAGCCTTGGTTTCTCCATCAGTAGAATGGGGACCATATGAATCACCCTGCCTACATCAGAGGGGTGTGCGGTTCCAGTGAGAGAGGGAGAGAGCGAGAAAGAACTTTGGGAGCTCTGAACTGCTGGTGTAATTGTCGACCCTCGTGGTTGTCTGTGACTTGCATCTCAGGGAATACGCGTGCGGCGCACATTCTTGGGAGGCAAGCCCAGATTCGCACCAGCCCCACAGTGAAGACTCATCACAGTGGCACATGGCACACCCCATGACAGGCAGAATTGCATTCAGTGTGTCGGACAAGTCGCCATCTACAGTGGAGCTTACTCAGGCTTTGGTGACAGTTATCGTAGGTGGACTCCGGTCTGGACTGATTCAGCCGCTAGGTCCCTGTCCTGCCTCTTGGTGGCCTCGCTGTGGGCCTTGGGCGCCTCGGCTACCCTGGTGGTGCTGGCAGTGACAGTATTGAAACCTATCCGCATTTAGAAGAATGGGAAAGTTGCCTTTTGCATTTCTCATAGGCTATTTTGATATTGCTTTATTTTCTTTACCCTCGTTTCTCCCCAGCATTAAAAAGTATCGTGTTCACTTCGTTGGGTGCCTTGGACCCGACTGCCTCTTGTTTATGAAGAATAGTAAGTCGACCATGACAAATGGCCAGCAGCGATCTGCCTCCAAAGTACAGGGACTTTTTTCATCCCCTTATTCTGTTTTAAAAATAATAAGGTATTTTTCCTTTAGAGGAAATAATCTTATTCTTCAGAGATACAACGCACAGAGAAAAACTCTGAAGTCAAGGAGACCTGGGTTCAAATTCCAGGCTGGGTGAGTTGCATAAGCTGTTGGGAGCCTCAGTGACTGTTGCGGACACTCTGAGGATCAAAATGTGAATGTCCTTTGCAAACAACGAAGTGCTATGCAGATGTTCTTATCGCTGCTTCTCTGTTCAAGGCACCTGGCAGGAGTCGGCAGGCTTCCTGGATACTCTGGCCCAGGGTATTTCTTGGAAATGCTGTATCATGGCATGTGTGTATTTGACCTGAAACAAGAAAGTCCTGAAGAACATGTTGCTGGTACATTGCTCACCCCCCAAATTTGCAACCCTTTTGAAATCCAGCTTCTACCTGCTCAGTACCCCACCTATCCCCAACAGTTATGGCTGCACCTACAAGTTGAAGACTAGATTATTTCTCTGGCAGTGTGGGACCTGGACAAGAGCCCTGTGAATACGCTCTGGGCCAGGCGTGGGGCCTGGAGGTGGGACCCTCGAATCTGCTTCGGGCCGGGTGTGGGGTCCTCACCTCACTGTGCTTTGATCTACTTGTCTCTTCCAAGATCTCTGTCAATATGAATAGTCCACAGCAGTAGGCATTATTCTGTTAATTTACATGCAGTCAGCTTTCAGTGTTTCCCCTTTACTAAAGTCACGGGGTGTAAACAAGGGGAAGACAGAACAGCACAACACGCAAATGCTGCGGCTTTTATCTTAGGAGGTGTCTGACCAGCTGCCCCTCCACTTGCCCTTGTGTGCCTGGACGCTGTGTCCTGGTGTGGCCTGTGGTACAGCAAACCCTTCTCAGGCAGACTGCCCCTGTCCTGTAAGAACGCTGTTGTGACTGGGAGATGGTCACCCCAGAAGTCACAGTTACGACCTGTCATGTGTCATCAAACCCAGAGGAAGCAGCAGGAGGTGGCTGGAAGGAGGTTGGAAGAGGGGAGACTGGTAGACTTGGAAAGGATGTGGGTGACCATCTCCCCGAGTCCCCAGTTGAGACAGGGAAGCCCCAGGGGTCAGTGCCTGCTAGTGCCTGCAGGACTCACTGCTGGCTAGTGGTAGAGCATGGACGGGAGGGTCTTCTCGAGCAGCCCAGGGTCCCTTCTGCCCCACTCCCCTTGGGAGTCACCAATGGGAACGAGGCCAGCCCAGCCTGGAATCCCAGCTCTGCCGTGCACTGTGACCTTGGACAACACGCCATTTCATCCGTGAGACAGAGATTAATATTAACTCATGGGTTGTTGTCAAGATTAAATGAGATAATTCATGCACGGAAAAGCCCGAACCAGTGGTCAGCACAACAGGAAGCGCTCAGAAAGGGACAGTTCCTATGGTCAAACGCAGGGCCGTGTATCATGAAGGGTGCATAAGTCTCTGTTGTGACATGAACCAGGGCCAGCTCAGGCGAATTCCCCAGCAGTTCCGCACGGGTCTTCTCTCGCCTTGGTCTGCCTCCTGTCACAGGCCTGGGTCGGTTTTTCAAACGCAGCCCCAGAAACCAAAGTCACATCCTCCACTCGTTCTTGCCAGCTTTCACAGGCACCATTAGTCAGTTCAGTTAAGGTTAATTCACTGCAGTTTTGTCCCTCATTTGTGCTGCTTGACAAGACCTGGAGTAAGAGCTGCGGCAGTGCAATCCATGTTGATTTTCAGGCGGGGCCGAAAACCCCAGAGCACATATTCGCCCCGGATACCCGAGGGTGGGCTGAGCTTTCTCCTCCGCACACTCGGCCTTCTGCAAGCCCTGTGTTTTTCTCCCAGCCAGGCCCCTTAGAGGCAGGCGGCGAAAGAGTTTCTGTTTTGTTTCTAAAGAAACCGAGGGACAGGGACTTAACTAGACTTAAACTAGCAGGTGTGGCTAAACCCTGGCATCAAGAGTCTCTGTGCCCCCGTGTAGCATTTTAGGGGCAGTGTTCATAAACATCCTGTTAACCCTCAGACAGAGGAAAAGTGATCTGGTCTCAGAAAATGCCAGACCAGAGATCCCACAAAAGTCAGACCCATGACTGGGCAGTAAGTCATGCCCCTGGGCAGCATCTGTCTGGGCAGGACATAATTGCGGTCATCGCTGCATTACTAACCTCTTGCTCAGCCACTTGTTGAAACTGTCATGCTTTGGGAAACAAGAATGGGACCCTTCGCCTTCCGAAACCCCAAATGCCACCAGCGGCATCCTTCTCTGTGCCGCCCATTCCGACAGCCTGTGGCATCTCACACGTGGCTGCAGGGATGGCGCCTGGAGGGAGTTGGAGCTCTCTGAGTAAAGGCCACTGCCACGGGTGAAGGCTTCCACTGGACAGTCTCCTTGCAGAAGGGCGATCCAGTCTCGGGAGAACCTGACTCTACAACATTAGGCTGCTGCAGAGTCATCTGGGGACGAGTGTTAGAAACACCGGATCCTGGGCCCCACCCCCCAGCCGTTCCCCTGCAGAGTGTTCCTGGGGCAGAGCCAGGAACCTGCATTTGTCACAGGGGTCCCAGGTGACTCTGACACAGGAGGTCATGCACTCTGCTCCATGGCAATATGGAGTATTTGTGCTCCTTCCGATTCTGAACTTGAGAACATCTGGGAGACTCGGTGCCTCGGGTGCTGAGTGGAGAGAATGGCTGGCTGGTCGGGGGAGCCCCACAGAGTGTTTCAGGCTTGGAACCACACTTCGAACTCTTGCTCTTCTGTTTTTCTGTGTGTGAAACAAAGCCCCGTGTTCGTGGTGCTCCTAAGACAAAAGGTACTGTGCGATGATAGAGGCAATATCGGTAAAAAGTGTGCTGTTTTAGACTTAGACACAATTTAAGAATAACTTTGACCTGACCTTTGATTTTCACAATAATCTCACTAGAATCTCACAATAAACTGTGTCCCCCAGGCAGATGCTGAGGCGCAGAGGTGCGTTCTGGGGCCCACAGGGACACCCATCATTCTGTCCACCAGAGGGCGGAGCTTGAACCTGGGGTCCTGACCTTCGAGCCTTCCATAGGAGAGCCCACAAGGCGGAGGGCCTCTCCAAGGTGCTGGGCTATGGGGCTTGGCTGGGGAGGTCTTGTGAACTTGGCCTTGACGTCCATTTCTTTGCTCTCTTGCTGCCCCAGCTCTCAGTTACCCAGACCTGGAACTGGAGCACGACCCAGTCAGAGGGGGCGGTCTCCTTGGTGGGCCTTCTGCCTTCTGTGTAAAGTCCGTGGAGGATCATATGACTGTTGGTGCTGACAGTTGGATATCAGTGTTGCCGCTAGTACCTTTGTCCTGAGAGCTACCCAAAGGATCTTTAAATGACCAGGAGCAACCTTGAAGCCTTCACTTGACCGGAGTGTGAAATCGGGCCTGCTATCGCTGACCACTCTACGGCCGCTCTCTCAGTGCAGGTCGCTCCTGCTTGCCGTGCGATGGCGGGTGCTGGGAGACCTGGGTTCTGCTCCAGCCTTGGCTGGAAAGTTTCACTCTTGTCTCGGAGGCTCCATTTCTCCACCTATACAATGAGGTTTCTTGACTCCACAGTCCCTTTTGGGTCTTCCATCCTTCGAGCCAACTCCCAGCAATCTACTGGGGGGTGCCGGGGACGTGTGAATGAGTGCCTTCCCCAGGAGCCGTCCTGAGGGTGGGAAAGTTGCTTAGTGAATGTCCAGGGGCATAGAAAGTGGAGGGTTCAGGGCTTGGGGAAAGCACGGCAGTGGGGCCTGTTGACATTTTCTTGTCCGCTGGAAATACACGCAGAAGCCCTGATGGCCTCCACCGCTCATCTGGCCTTCAGCTTCTGTTTGGCTTCCTGAGGAAAGCCCAGGCCCCCTGCAGTCAGAGCAGCAAGGAGGACACTGATGAGCATGTTGGACGCTCTCATACCTGGAAGTGACTAAGACAGTGGTGGGCATTTCTAGCTACGATCAGGCTTGGGCTCCCGGGGCCACCTGGCCTCATGACCAGGCATGGGACCGTTGCTAGGGACTGATGAGTCACAGAGAGGCTGCGCCTTAGAAGGCACCCACTTCACCTCCAACCCCCAGTACATACATCGGCAGTGCATTCACTAGAACCTGGATTTAAAGTCAAGGGCAGGGACTGTTCTTTAATGATACCCTCAGAGCCTCAGTCTTGGCACTGAATAAATGCCCACCAAGTGAATGAACATCCCTGACAGGATGGGGTCGGAACGACTAGAGAGAAACAGACCATTGACCTCTGGGCACAGCTGTCCCTAAGCCTGGACCCTGGAAAGTGCTGGCTCCATCTCGGTTTCTCTCTCTGCTCCTTTATCTTGTGGTGGCTCCAGATTCCTTCATTATAAGGACCCTCAAAGAAAGAGGGTGACTGAGACCACTTTAAAAAGTTATTTGATTGTGGTAAAAATCACACAACCTGAAATTTACCATCTTAACCATTTTCACGTGTACACTCCAGTTGCAATAAGTATATTCACAGGCTGGGAAACAAGGACGATGTCTTTTTAAGAGCAACTCCTGAGACATGAAATATACATAAATTATGAGGAATGAAATGGTGTAGGAGAAATGGCTATACACCAGCTTTCTAAAATTTAAATTAAATTTTCTAAAATGTTATTAAAGAATCAGCAATGTTTTTATGATTTCAAAAATTCTTCAGTAGTTCAGCTTAAAAAAGAGTTAACATGCTGGCCAAGGCCATTACAAATGTGTTTGCTACATGTTTTATTTTGGGGGTTTCTCTTGTGCTATAAAGTTGTTAGCTATCGCGGTTTTTATTAATTTCTCCATTGGTGAGTGAGCATCTTCCACATCAAATAAAGCTGGGTTGTAGTACCTCTTATCACCATTAGGGGCCACTGTTTGACACAACAGTGAAGGGACGGAAAGTGGCTGAACTAAGCTCTCCTTCCTCCTTTCTTTCCCTACCTGGTGCCAGGCTCTGTGTGAGGCCCTGCAGAGACAGCCATAAAGAAGACACAGGCTCTGGGTGAGATGGACCCGTCATTACAACAGGGGGTGGTAGGGGGAGAAAGTCCACGGTGCTTTAAGAAGAGCAGTGTGGTCTGTCATGGCAACGGGTTTGAGGGTGGAGAGAAATTTGGGCTCTTGGAACAACTTGGGGGTTGTCCACATGAGTGTGAAAGTCATGGGTCCAGGTGGCCCTGACCCCTTTCCTCACTGGCAGCTGCAGGTAGTGAAACGGTCACTTGCTGACCTGTTTGGTTGGCATTATTTTTCTAATGTACAGCGCTTGCCAAAATAACGACCGTCGGTGGAGTCCTTGCTATGAGCTGAGCTCCGTGGGAGGCGCTTCCCAGGTATGAAGCGCCTCAGCAGCTCTGAGAGGCAGGCCACCCTCGTGGGCACATGGGAGCATGGAGAGGCTCACATGGGACTCAGTTTCCAGGCTCTGCTTCCTCTCATTGTGGGACTTTAGGGAGTTATTTAAACAGTCATTAAAACCACAGTATTTGGAAAGAAGGCAACATTTGTCTTCACCAAAGCACGTGGGGCCAGGGCAGTTAGCAGAGCAATGGTACGTGGATGTCTTGTTGCACATCAGATGCACATCTATTTTCGTGAACTCGGTGACATCTAGGTTCCCTTTCTTGGGGACATAGGGAGAGGAGGCTCTAAGATCAGGCATACTTTGGCTTGTGCTAGTTCCGGAGTTTGGAAGAGCCTGGTCTGCTCACAAGCCAGGACAGGCCTTTGTTTTGTGCCGAAGCCCTGGCACAAAAACCTCATTAGGCTGGTTACACACTATCTTCCAATGTCAACTCAGACTGGAAGGCCCATCTGGCCTGCGGACAGCCGTCCCCGGGCCTGTGTGCAGTGTGTTATTGTACGGCGCTTCCTTGGAACTATAATTAGGTGGGTGGGTAGGGAGTCCACAGTGCACAACTGAATAGTGACTCTGTTCAGCCCATGAGGTCACTTCTTCGGTCCAGTCCCTTCTCATCACATGGCTGTCCCTGTGGTGGGGCTGGAATTCAGTACGGGTGAAATCAGACCTCCATGAGGTTCCATGCTGTAATGACAGCGTTTAGGATGAACCCCTTGGGGAAGAGCCTTTCCATACCTGGAATAACTG
This sequence comes from Sturnira hondurensis, assembly GCF_014824575.4. Classification (NCBI taxonomy): domain Eukaryota; kingdom Metazoa; phylum Chordata; class Mammalia; order Chiroptera; family Phyllostomidae; genus Sturnira; species Sturnira hondurensis. Next base: position 38,991,863 of record NW_028087015.1, read on the forward strand.
TGACCCAAGAGCCGGGACTTCTGGGAAGTTCACTTTCTAGCTCTTCAGTCTGGACTAGGCCCTGTGGCTCTCAGAGACTCCCTTTGTTCATCTGGAAATTTGGGCTCGTGGCAGCAGCAGCCCCAGAGGTTAACATGTGCAGTGTACAGATCACCTCTGTCTCTCTCCCCTTCCGCACCCGGTCAGTGACCGACCATGCCCTGGGTGGTCCACCTCTATGTACCTCTCACCTCCTTCCAGGGCTCTCTGTTTCCATGGCGACCATCCTGGTCCCTCCCCACTTCCCGCTGTCCTGTCTTGCCTTAGACCACGACACTGGCCTGTTGATGGGTTTCCCCGCCCCCACTCCTCTACCCTCCAACAGACCTTTGGCATCCATGGTGGTATTTCTGGACAGTCACTTGGGACATATCCTGTGGCTTAAAACTCTGCAATGGTGTCTCTGTGCTGTTAGGGTAAAGCCCAGATTCCTCATCCTGACTCCGAGACCCCGCGCAGCCTGTGCCCATCTGTGTCTCCAACCTCATGTCGGGCTGCTCTCTCCCCTGCTGCCGGCATTTCAGCCCCATGGGCAGCTCCAATCCACTGAGAACCCGCCCCGCTGTAAAACCTCTGCCCTGGATGTTTCTTCTGTTTAGATTTATTTGCAGGGGCGTCCACCCGTGGCCCATGGGCCACACGCGGCCCAGGATGGCTGTGAATGCGGCCCAGCACAACATCATAAATTTTCTTAGGACATTGCGAGAATTTCTTGTGATTATATGCCCCAATGTATGTAACGTGTGTCCCAAGACAACTGTTCTTCCTGTGTGGCCCAGAGATGCCGAAATGTTGGACACCCCTGGTAGAACACGCTCTCCCCCGTTTTCTACTCTCTCCCTTGCCCTGCTAACTCTAGATCTTCCTTCAAGAGCGAGTTTGAAAAGCCACTGCCCTGGGAAATCCTCCTGAAATACCCTCTGCTTCACTCCCTGGCCCCCCATTATTTGATCCGGTAAACAGGCCACCCCTTCGCAGCCCACGCCGCAAATGCCAGTCACTCGGGAACATGTTTGTTTGAAGCCTGCCTCCATCCCTGGGCTGTCCCCCTAGCCCAGCCCCCTCCCCCGCACACCCCTCGGGACCTGACACCCGTCGATGGATGTCGCAGAGGGGATGAGGTGTATCACTCCTCTCCCATCTTAATTCTTCCATTTTTGCGGTTAAACATCTTTTGCCCTTCCATCTCCCACCTGTTGTCTGTGGGGCAGATGGCTGTGTGCTAGGGAACCCCCGTCTCCGGGTGTTCTTGGCCGTGAAGGGCTGGTGGGGAAGTGTGGTAGGAGGCAGGAAGAAATCACCAACCTTCCGGACATCAGAACGAGAGGGAAGCTGCGGGTTCAGTGAGCCCCGTGGCCGCCTCTTACCAGTGGGAAAATGGAGGCCAAGAGAAACTGAATGTTATACCCAAGAGCAGAGCTAAGGAATGGATTCAATGTCCCATGAAGGTTCTTTTTTGAGGCTGAAATACATGCATGCAAAAACTTGTATTTATACATGATTCATAGAACATTTTGTGATTTCCATTTGTATTGCTTCCTTGATCCTCCTAGAAGCCCAGGGAACAAGGTAGGGCAAGCGTCGTTTATCTTCATTTTACAGAGAAGAAAACAATAACAGAGAATGTAGGTGACTTACATCACCACCCAAGGTTAGCCCCCCTCACAAGGGCAAATGCCTGACTGGGGCCCTCGGCTTATGGGTCTTGGGCAAACGGTTTTCCTGCTGAGCCGCCCTGCACTTCTCACAAATGACGGCTCGGGCCACTCCACTGCTCGTAAGAAATATGCCTGCCAGGGAGCCACAGCTGTGAGCAAGGCCAAGTTCTGCTTCCTTCTCTTCCCTTCCGCCTGTCACGTGAAACTGCCTGAGGTCAAAGCGTGTGATGGGAAAGGAGGGCTGGTGCCGCGAAGTCAGCCTCACTGGGGTTCAAATCCTGGCTCTGCTACTTACAGCTTGGTGACATCGACCTGCTTAATAGGAACCTTCTGAGCCTGGGTTTTTGGCTATAAAATGCAGTTGCTGGTTGCTTCTCCTTAGCTTTGTTCGGGATTAAATGAGGTAGTTCTTCTAAGGCACAGAGAAAGAGAAGGCACTTTGTGGCTACTACTTACCCTAACATCAGAGGTAGCCTGAAGCAACAACACTGAGGAGCTAAATGTCGGAAAACGCCCTCTTTTGGGTCAGGAAGGGCAAGGGGCTGGTTAGAAGGGCAAGAAGAACCCTGGGGCTGTGGGTAAGGGAGCAGGTGTGCAGGCTGATGTGGATTGTGTTCCAGTGGTACTCTTGTTGGCGGCCTCCTGGTGCCATGAGTGTCCCCATGTGTCATGGGTCATGCCTGCTGCGTGCACACTGCTTGCTCACGGGGTGGGAGGAGCGGGCGGGCCGCGTCCCAGAAGTGTCCCCTGGCCCAGCATCATTAACGCGCTTCTGCACAAACAAACCGAGTTTCCCGGCTCTGCACTTGGATGGGGAAAGTTAAAAAAAACAAACGGGAGAAAATGTTTGTAAATGAATGTGATTGCCAATCTGAGAATGGTTTTATTCTTAAAGCCATTTGAGAGCTTTGTTTTTCTAAGCCAGGACTTCACAAAAATGCATTCAGAAATGGGGCTTTAAGGAACTTACGCAACTGCACCGAGGGCGGTCATTACATGAGGGCTCTTTCCCAGTCTTGAGGCTGAAGTCCAAAAACACCATCCCTAAAGTTTCAACTAGAAGGTGTAAGATGAGAATGATTTTTGTGATCAACATTTAAACTAAAACTTTCCAGTAGACTCAGGGGCCACCTCTGTAGAAGGGGTTGTGGAAAGTGGTGGCAGGGACCCAGTTTAAAGAGAGCCCAGGCAGAAGCCACGGCCTTGGGGTGTGCACCAGGTCCAAGAGCAGTGCCTGAGTCCCACTCCATCTCTGCATTTTGTCCTGTTCCTGGGAGGACACTGGTCGCATCTGCTCTGCTCTCATGGCCCCCAAAACCCAGTCTGGTTACATCTGCTCTGCTCTCATGGACCCCAAAAAATGCTCTGCATCCTTTTTTTCCAAGAAGACCAAGTTTTCTCTCCTACACAAAGTGGTGAGGGTGTTACTCCCCAAAGATGGACAGTGATGAATTCCAGCTAGTGAGAGAGCTGTTTAGGATGGCAAAGAAATGGGGCATGAACATGTTTCTTAAATGTCTTTTCTGTGTAACGGAGAAGGAAGCATGAGATGATGTCACCACATGTGTGGGGCGGGGTGGAAAGGGAGGTGGTCCTTGGTCTGGAAAACTGGATTCCTACTAGCTGAGGAGTGCAAGTTGCAGAGAACAAGGAACTAAGCAGAACACGTCTAAGAGGAAGGGGGAAGGCACAGGGGTTGTAGTAGGTGAGTATAATTCACAGTGGGGCTCTGTCTCCAGGTCCCGCTCTCTGCTTCTACCAACACCCCTGGGGGCGCATCTGCTTCATGGCATCAGTGGTCACATAGGCGCTGGAGACTCTAAATTCTCTAACCCTTCCTCTTCTCTCCTGGGCTTGGGACTCAGCTGCTCACTGTCCATCTTCACCTTCACATCCCCAGGCAGCCTAAAAACACCACATCCAACATGGCGAACACATCACCGAGCACTGGCACCTTCATGCCCACCCATGGCCGCCCCTTTGTTTAACCCATCGCCCCAACATCAGCCTGGGAATGAATCACAACCCCACCTTCTCCCTCTGCCCTCACATCTGACCTACCACCACATCCAGCAGATTATCTTTCCTTTCCATTCCTTGTACTGGTCGTCTCCTCTCCTTCCCGCCCCAATTACTATCACCTTGGTTCAAACCTTCACTCACATCCTTCTCCCAGGCCATTACCATTGCCTGCTAATGTGTCTGCTGCCTCTACTCACCTCTGCTCGAAGCGACACTCCACACTCCTTCCTCAGTGACCTTTCTGCAACCCAGACATCATCGTGCCGCTGCCCTCGCTGGGCTGCGTGTCACCTACAGGACCACGCCCAGACTCTTCCTGGAGGTGGGCAAGGCTCGCGGGATCTGGGCCCTGTCTCTCTCTCCATCTTTCCCTTTAATTCACCCCTCCAACTTCCACACTCAGTGCATCCATGTTGGGTACCTACTCTGTGCCAGGCCCAGGTGGGTGCCGGGGATACAGAGTAACCAGCACTCTCCTCCGAACCTTACCATTCATCTCCTCCAAGTACCTGCGGCAACCCCGTCCACGAGGCTGCTCCGAGCTTAGTGCCTTTGCTCCCTCAGTTCTCTCTGCTGCTCCCCGGAGACTGCCCATCCCTCCCCCACTTCCACCTGCAGACGCTCACGTCCTGAGATGCTCATCTTCTGAGTCCTAGCTGAGGGCCCCTACTTTCATGGAGCTGCCCTAGAACTGTCCTTCCTGTGTGTCCCATGCCACCTGTACACAGCTCTTCATTCTTGTGTTCAAAGGATCTTCAGGGAGCGAGTCACTGTGCTGCAATTTCCTCATCTGTGAGATGAAGCCAATGGTGATGTTGTACGGAAGACAAAACTTCTACCCATCTTAGCTTTTCAGTTGGGCCTCTTCAACAAAAAAAGATTAACAAAAGAAAAACAGTTTATAAAAAAAGATTAACAAAAGAAAAACATGCAATACTCATCACGTGGGAGAAGCCCAAGCAAGAAGGAACTCAAATCTGCGGCTCACAGTTTTGGTTTATTTCACATCTTCAACAAAGAGCAATTGATCTGTAGAGAAATGATAGGACAAAGGAAAGTACTTTCACGTTTCCTGGGGAGGCAAACTGTGGGAAGCTAAATACCTGGAAGGGAACTAATGGAGTTTGCTTGCAAAATTCCTTCGATGTGTCTCTGGGCTGATAAGAATCTGGCTCCAGTAAGAGGAGAATCTATATCCTGACTTTCGGCAGCAAAGGGAGAGCTGCTTCTGCTTCTTCTTTCAAGGTTGCTCCTTCTTACTTGCCTTAGCTGAAAATAACTTATGTCAAAGAGGCATGGTTTGGGATGACATATTCTGGTTTCCTTCAATAGCAACTTCATACTGTCGTTTTGAAGCCCAGCGTCTGGCCCGTGGCGCACCCGATACGTGCAGGCTCAGTAGTAACCACAGGGCTGTGGCAACGAGGGAGAGGGCAGTGGTGCAGACACCGCAGAGCACCGTTGGCCAGTTCCTCAGCAAGTCAGACTCGGAGCTGGCACGCGACCCAGCAATTCCACTCCTAATATACACCTGACCGAAATGTCTGTCAACAGGTGAATGGGTAAACACATTGTGGTACGTACATAAAAAGGAATAGTATTCAGTTGTGAAAAGGAATGAAGTTCTGGTACGGGCTAAACTTGGATGAACTTTATGAACACTAGCCTCAGAGATACAAGAATCTTAATGAACCTCAAGGTGCACCTGAAGAACGTTATCCATCAGATGCCTAAGGGATGAGTTTGGGCTTGTAGCAAATAACCTCTTTGCAGTTTATTCCAAGGCGATGTCAGTGACACTCACTGAAGTACAAGGATCTGGATGGAAAAGGGGGACTCATCTCCCCACAATCACTAGTGTAAGGGGATTAAGCAAACACCAGGGGGAAGGGGCGTGGGTGGGCCCTCTGCTCAGAATGTGGCGGTTAGGGGGCAGGGAATGTGGGGAGGGGGGCAACGTGCTGTGGTTGCCAGAGTGCGGGATCCATGCTCTGAGAGCAAGGGGTTTGGGAGGAATTCGTGGCTGTAATGCAGAGTCGGGGAGGAATAAGGCAGTCGGATAGGAATACTCAGCTATGGGGGGTGCACAGGGCAGCGTGTCCAGTGAGGCAGGAAGGGATCGGCCTGTGCCCAGCAGCAGACAGAGAGCCGTAGCCATGGCCCTGCCCGCCCATGTGGGGACAGCAGAGGCGAGAGTGTCCTGTGAGGTGTCTTGCATGGTGCCGAGTTTCTCCACTGTAAAGTTACTGTTGTTCCCTTCATAATTAATAAATATCTTAGGGCAGAGACTTCGAGATTCTGAAAATACCCTTTTCTCCTCAAACATATGCCTACTAATTTTAACATCCAGTGGTAGATCTTTCCACAAAATTTATTCCTGTGGCACACACATCAGGTGTGTATGAGTATCCACAAATGTTCAATCATGTGCAATGAGTAAGCCTCCATTTAAACCACTGCGTGTGGTTTTCTAGTAATTGAACTTCTTCCCCATGGAGTCCATTACAACGGGATTTTAATCTACTAAATGGCACAGTGAAGTAAACAAAACACTCTTCCATTCATTCATTTATTCATCTATCCTAACAAAATTTTTTTAAATCCTCACCCAAGGGGAGGGAGAGAGGGGAAAAAGAGAGAGAGGGAGCAATTGCTTCCCTACCAGGAATCAAACCCACAACTTTTTTGGTGTACAGGATGAGGCTCCAACCAACTGAGACCAGGGCTAATATATATATTTTTGCAAAATAAAAAATTGAAGGCCAATCCTCATATTTCTCCCAGTTTCGCCCTCACGGATGGCCCCTACTTCCTGCTGTCCTGTTTGAAATGCCGTGTAAGCTTGCCGCTATGGCCAGATGAGTAAACCAAGATGGGGGCATTCATTTCTTTGAGCAGATGGCTGTCAAAATCAGCCTGAAAAAGAGGTACCAAATTGTTTCGCTGGAAGGTGATCATGGAAAATGACTCTGTCAGGGACATCTGCCTTTTTTTTTCCTGTTCAAGAGCCCTCGTCCCTTCTTTAGGTCACAGCACCCAATTTCCTTTGCAGAATCTCACTTCCTGAGTTCTGACTTCATGTGGGTCGGTGGGGTTTGTCTACCTGCTAGTACCAGAGGTGGGCACATGCCCTACTAGGCCACAGTGATTGGTTGAGAAATTGGCATCTGGCTGTAGTTGGCCAATCAGAATCTCCTGTAAGATCCTTGAATTATCAAATAAGAACCTCCCTGTTTCCACTGAGTATCTAAGGGAGTGGGTTCTGAGGCTGTAGCGCCCACTGGACATCTTTGCCACATCGTGGATGAGGGCAGCCTCGGACTGGGGCCAGCACAGTGGCAGACAGCAAAGCAGGAGGGGCGGGGTGGTTGCCTATTCCTCATGATGTCAGTCAATCCTCTGGATTAGGCTTTTCTGAAGTCAGTAGGTCCAGGATTTTTCAGTTGCATGAGCCAATCAATTCTCTTTCATTGTTTAAGGCAACTTAAGTTGGGTTTCTGTTACTTGTAACCTGAAGTCCTGACAAATACAGATTACTTTTGAGCGCCTGCCACATGTGAAGGCACATACTTGGGGCTCTTCAGGATTCAAAGATGAGCCAGACGTGGCCCCTGTGAGCCAGGGGCCTGGGCCAGCAGTCTGAGCCGCACATGGGGAGTCTGGCGGTAGGACTGCAGCGAGTGACTGATGGGTACCACCTGGGGAGGAGTTGGAGCATTTAAGAGACAAGGGACTTTATCCCTGGCAGAGAGAAAGGCTTGGGCAAGAGTCCAACAGTGGACAGAATGAAAAGCTCAGTGTGTATTTTGAGGTTCTGTAGGTCATTTGTAGTGACTGAGGGCAGTGGTTAGGGTAAAAAGAAAGACACAGGGGACAAAAACAGAGCTGGAGAAAAGACTTGTTTGCAACAATTGTGGAGGCTCTGGTTGTCGGTGTGAGGGATTGGATGGGGATCAGGGAGGTGGGGGAGGATTTGGGATAGGGGCAGAGGACGAGGAAGAAAGGATGGGAGGCAGGGCCTGTCAGCAGGCCGATGCCATTGTCTGCGGATCCCTCGGGTCCAGGCTGGGCGGGACGGATGGAGAAAGAAGGCCAGAGGGGGATGGAATCCCAGCCTCCACACGCAGTCTGCAGAGAGTCTTTGGCCATATTTGCTCAAGAATCTCCTCCTGGGATCATTTGAAAGCCATACTTTTTATTTCATGCTAAACATTGTCAGCAGGAGCAGTGCAGATTCATCCTGGCCGTGAGCCAAGAGGCCTGGCATACACACTTTTAATGGCATGCCAGACCTGGGGCCTGGTGGGCTCCCTCGGCTCCCCGCCCCTGCACCAGCTTCTGCCTCGGCCAGAGTTAGTGTGTCAGGAGGGACATCGCTCTTCCTACCCGGTGCTGACATGAGACATGGATGGTCTGGCTTTTCTGTTAGTCTATTTCTTGGTCCCTTCTGTCACTCAGAGGTGCCACGGCTTTGGCTTCAGTCTCCGTGCCTTTCTGACCTCACCACCACTCCTCTGGCTCCCTGTCCCCCCTCACACCCAGTCCTTGAGCATGTCCTGTCATGGCTGTCTCTGGTCCAGATCACCATGGTCACTCAATGTGGATCACGACGGTGGCCTAGCTGATCTCCCTGCTTTTCCTTCTGCCCCTCTATAGTCTGTACTTGACCATGAATCTAGAACAATCCTTTCAAGTCACAAGTCAGATCTTGTCACGCCTCTTCTTAAAACCTTCGGATGGCTTTCTGCCTGATTCAGAATAAAATCTTTTAAAAATCCTATTGATTTTGCTATTATAGTTGTCCCATTTCCCCCCTTCATTCCCCTCTGTCCTGCATGCCCCCGCCCACCCACATATCCAGAGCTAGAAGCCCCCTTAGTTCATGTCCATGGGTTGTACATGTAAGTTCTTTGGCTTCTACATTTCCCATACTATTCTTAACATCTCCCTGTCTATTTTGGACCTGTCATCTATGCTTCTTATTTCCTGTACCTTTACCCCCATCCTTCCCCCTCCCCTCCCCCACTGATAACCTTCAGAATAAAATCGTAAATCCCTATCATGGCCCTGAGGACTTGACCTGATTTGTCATGATCCGATCAGTGGCTGCCTCTTCAACTTCCTTTGCTACAACTTCCCGTCCCTTTGAGCCTTTCTGGCCCCACAGGCTCCCTCCCGCTGTGGGCTGCTCTTCCTCCTCACGCCTGTGAGGTGCCCCATCCTCATAAAAGCCTGTGCCCCCAGAATAAGCTAAGATACACTTCAGGAACAAGGAGCCTATTGCTTCTAGTGGCTCCCCTACCACAGGGTCATCTCTCACTCACTGTGCCACGACCGTCAGGGGTTGGCAGAGTGGCTCTGTTCATCACAGAGCCACAAGTGGGGAGAACAGCCACCATCTTGAATATCGCAGGTGGCTGTCCTATGAGAAGAGAAAGATTCTCTGGAGTCTCACTCAGAAACACGTCATGAATGCTCATGGCCTTTGTCCCGTCACTGGCCTCGGTTAACCCCGGGACCCACAAGGCCGGGAGTGGAAGGGGTCAGTAATCATTGGAGAAACAGCTCGGATGACGACCACAATGACGGATTTTTCTGTGTACGTGGCGAAGGTGAACATTTCTTGGCACATCTTCCCGCCCAGCAATAGCACACCATGGCAGGGCCCGCAGGAGGGGTTAGGGTGGAGGGCAGCTGGGAAACGAGGATGGGGCGAGTGTTGGTTACCCCCGCTGAGGCTCAGGCTCTGGGAGAAGCAGGAACAAGGCTGGGTTTGGCTGCTCACTGGACCGGTCCCACAGTTGCACCTAAGAAAAACGTGGTGGCCATTTGTCTGGTCCTTCAGGCCAAGGGTGCCTGGTACTGATGGTGGGCTAGAAAGATCCCCCTGCCTGGAAATGACTTACCTTCTGGTGGCTGCAATTCTTCTATTAGAGATTCATTCCTTTGCTTCTAAAAATAGCATTTTCCAAGTTGTGTACAGCAGAACTCTCCTGTGAGGTGTCAACAGGTGCTCCTCGGTCAAGAAGAACGTGAGATGCTGGGTCAAACAAACTGAAACAGGTTTTTCCTCTGTGAGGCCCTTTCCGGGCTTGGCTTAATATGCTAACATGTGTTGTCTGCCTGAGAAGGGACTGGTGTGTGCAGCGTCTTCGTGATGTTTGAACTGCCTAGTGTCCTGTAGGCGGTTTGGGAAAGGCCGGTCTAGACAGACACCTTGTCAGTTCTCCTGAGCCCCTGTGGGAGGCAGATGACCCTGGGAAGGGCCTTTTGTGGGGGACTGGACACAGTGCAGATAAAGTCTTTACAGATGGGGTTCCAGGGAGCGGTTTCTGGGGGCGGAGGCCTGAGGGGGAGCAAACGCAGACCCTGATGCTTTTCCCTGCCCCACAGACTCAGCTGGGGTCTTGTCCTCACGCAAAACTCCCATCACGGACAATTTTTATTACTGCCCTCATCACATGTATTTTAAATGTTTCACTTACTGATTAATTTTAGGTAGAGAAGAAAGTGTGGAGAGAAAGGGAAACACCGATTTGTTGCTCCATCCACGGATGCACTCACTGGTTGCTTCTTGTATGTGCCCTGACCAGGGGTTGAACCCGGTGGCTTGGCACACTGCAGTGACGCTCCAGCTGAGCCACGGGCCAGAGCCTCACCACTTGCGTATTTTAATTCCCTATTTCTGTCCCTCTGCGACCCCCTAGATTAGAGCTCCATCTTTATATCCTCCCCTGGTAGGAGGTAGGTGCTCCATAATTAACTGATCAAATGAGGCCCAGGCATGGAGCAGGGGAGGGCTAAAATCCCTGACAGCATAGCCCCTGCCCCCCTCTGCAAGCATTTCCCAAATTAAAGGAGCCCAGTCTGCCTGTTAAAGCACCTCATCTTGTTCATTGTCTGCTGTCTCCCTCATTCCCCAAGGCCTACAGCGTTCTCTCTCTCACTGCCCGCCCGCAGTCCAGCCTGCCCCCGCCCCGCCCCCTGGTATCCTCGCCTGGACTGGACTGCCGGCTGCTGCGGTCACCTGGCTCATGGTGTCCTTTCTCAGCAAACGCGTCTTAGAATGTGAATGGCCTGCCCTTAAGTTTGCTTCCCTGAGTAGGAAGTAAATGCAAATATCTCGAGATGACTATCTCAGAGTGGGGAGAAGGTTTTGTTTTGTTTTGTTTTGTTTTCTAGAGGAGGTTGGCTTTGGTGTTGGAATGAGAAAGGGAAAATTGGATGGAAACAGCAGGGAGAAACACAGAAAGTTTATTAAAAGTGTGCCCAGGGCTGCATTATGACCTTTCTGAGTCCTTTCTTTATCAAAATCGATTGGAAATTATATGGCGGCTTTGGTATAGAAGGAAGAATGTAATCCGGGCTAAATTTGCTATTGTATATTCATTATTGGTATATTTATTTTTTTCAGATTTTAAAAATATCAAAATTCAAACACTGTGGGGACTGGTAAAAACCCCGTGGCCCCTGGTGAAATGCCTGCTGTGCCCGAGCCAGCCCCCCGCCCCCCACCCACGGCTCCTGGACCACACAGGGGCTCGTCTGTCTTTTTGGGTCGCACTGTTCCCTCCACCTGGAATGTCTGTCCCTCATCCCAACCCCACCCTTTGCCCCCGTCCACCTGACAGATTCCTGCTCATACTCAAGGCCAGGCTCAAATGTCACTTTCTCTTGCCAGATTTAGCAAATTAAAACACAGGCTGCCCAGCTGAATTTCAGATAAACAATGAGTAATCATTTTGGTATAAGTCTGTCCCAAATAGCGCGTATCCCCAGTTTTGCATGAAACAGAGCGACGGGAGGAAATGGTGTGTGTTTATCGGGGAGTCAGGCGATCCGGCTCCCCTCCTCTGTCGCTGGCCCTGGCCCCTTTTCTGTTCAGCGTCTCTTCGCACCTGCTGCTCGCCAAGGCCGTCCAGCACTCCCTCTGCCCCTGTCACCACATGGCCTCCACCCGTTGGTGTCATCGGTGCCCTCACCTGCCACAGGCGGGATGTGGCAATGCCTTAGTTGTCACATGTGAGTAAGTGGTGCTTTCCCTTTATTCCCCTCACTATCCCGTTACCTTCAGGGATGACTTGGCAACATTCGGTTTTGATTTCACTCAGGATCTTGTGTCATGGGACAAAAGTCAAGTTAACTCCTGCGTGGGATGACAGTCACCCTTCTGTTAACCAAGTGGTGTCCCAAGAAGACATTCTGGGCTCCCAAGGCTCATTGCTTGATGGAGGGAAGCCGGAGCCCCAGTCTGTGGCTGCCGCCCATGCTCCCTCCCTGCCGTTGTCCTGAGAAGCCAAGGGGGACAGTGCGGGTCTCGGGCTCCCTCCTCCCTGTCATTCTGAGTCGAATAGCAAATCAGCAGTGGCTCACACAGGCGCCTGCATGGGAAGGGTGTCAGGAGCCTTTCTTGTTTGTGAGACTTGGCTCCGAAAATTCTGACTTTCCACCTTTACCTTGGGTTGGTTGTTTGTAAAGTTCTTTTAAAACTTTACTTCGCTCAGCACTGGCTACCCTGGGAGACTCTGGCCCCAGAAGATCTCCTGGCACCGTCCATGGGAGACTGTCAGCCCCTGTGTGCGGGCTCCAGACTCAGTGCTCTGACACCATGCCGCATACAAGGACAGGATTCAGAGCTAGAAGCCCAAGGAAGGCAGCACCCGCCTGGGGACCAGTGTGAGGGGCACTTGGTCCCTTGGGACAGCGGACTAGCCAAANGGGTTGGTTGTTTGTAAAGTTCTTTTAAAACTTTACTTCGCTCAGCACTGGCTACCCTGGGAGACTCTGGCCCCAGAAGATCTCCTGGCACCGTCCATGGGAGACTGTCAGCCCCTGTGTGCGGGCTCCAGACTCAGTGCTCTGACACCATGCCGCATACAAGGACAGGATTCAGAGCTAGAAGCCCAAGGAAGGCAGCACCCGCCCAGGGACCAGTGTGAGGGGCACTTGGTCCCTTGGGACAGCGGACTAGCCAAAGCCCTGACTGTTCAAAGCCATCAGAGTCCGGTGGGGGCTCCCAGGAAGCATGGGGAAAGTACCCTTACCAATTGCTAAGAATTTCCTGGCTTTCAACACGTTCTCCCTCTCTCTGGAGAAATTCGTTCTGCATTCTCCTGTGGCAAGTGAAATTCCCCAAGCTGACTACTGGTTAATCATGCTGAGCAAGAAACCACAGCGCCCCAGTGGTGCGTGGGGGGGAGCTGTCTTTCCCAGGGAGCCGCCCGGCAGGTTCTGCCTCTTACTGATCTCTAGCTCCATCTCCTTCATCCCGATGCTTAAAGGAGCAGGGAACATGGCTCAAGGTTAGTGTCCAGGGATGGTCAACAGGTGTCATGAGAAAGAAATCAGCACAGCAGGCGGTTTCACGGGGACCACCCACCTGGGGCATTCTGCATGTTACAACCCACCCCCCCCACCCCAGACTGTCAAGTCGGTGGTTAGTCTGATAGGGGCTCCAAGAAGCTCCACACTTCTCTTTTTAATTTAAAAAACATTGTTTGATCTTATTTAACTCAAAGTTTTCCAAACTTAGGGGAAGGGAGAGAGAAAGAGAGGGAGAGAAACATCAGTGTGTGAGAGATACATCGATTGGTTGCCTCCCACACGCATGCCCCCCACTGGGGACCTGGCCTGCAACCCAGGTATGTGCCCTGATGTGGAATCAAACAGGCAACTTTTCAGTTGGTAGGCTGGTGCTCAATCCATTGAGCCACACCAGCCAGGGCCCTTTTTGGATTCCTTATAGCACTTACTATCACCTGGATCACTACATATTTTCACTTTTTTGTGTAGTTCCTCCTCCACTCAAATGACACGTCAACTCCACTTTTGGATGGCTAGTGCCTTGAACAGTGTAGGCACCCTTAAGCATTTGTTTTGAACAAAGGAAGGTTTTTACTCTTTGAGTAGTGATTGGTTGTGGAGAGTTGATAGACAAGGCCATTGACCAACCAGCAGGCTGTGGTGGTGAGGAGGTGGGGATGGCCTTCTAGCCATCCTGGCTGCTCTTGCCTGGCTGCCTGGCCCAGTGGTAGTCCGGGACATGTGAGGAAGTACAGAAGTACAGAGAGCAATAGAAATGAGTTTTTATTTGTAAAAAGTTACAAAATGATATTGTACAAAAATAAAGTCTGTAGAGAACTTTGGTTGAATAACACAAACGACCAAGACAGATCAGAGAAGTCAGAACTTCCAAAGAAGGGCACTCCTTACTGAATCGGGTGGTAATCACAACGATAAAAAAAAATCACAGACTTTACCCTTTTGTGGATTTGGTGGAGCGATTTGTCTCGGTTGAGACCTGCCTGTGGTGTGCAGGTGATGCTGGGAACGAGTTGTCAACACCATGGAACCCGACGACCCCTCTGGGCAGGGCCTCTCTATTGGGAGCTGGGGGCTGGCCAAGTTGTCATCTGGGGACACCAGCCACCAAGCCTGCCAGGAGTCTCTGAATCAGATGACCCTGGGGCAACATCAAACTGTGCTGCCCAAATGACCAGATGTGCTGAGCGACAGTTCCTCGGCAAGGTTCCCCTCACTTCCGGCCCCTGGAGAGGGGGAGGGGAGGCCCTTTTCCTCTGTTTCCAAGCCGAGCAAGAGGAGCAGAAAGGGCAGAGAGGGGAAGGGTGAGAGGGAACTGGGGTGTTTGGGGGCGGGGGGGAGGAGATGCCTGGTAACTCTGTTACTCAGTCAAATTAATACACTGGTTTGAAGGAGGTGCAATGGGCCCCTCCTGCACCCGCAGCCTGGGCTCTTGGGAGGGGCTCTTCCCCTCCCCCCAAGATGTTCATCAGAAAGCTGGCCCCAGGGTTGGCGAGTGGCCGGGCCAGACATGTCTCCCTCGCCCACCCTTCCAGGCTGCCATCTTCCAGGGGAGAGATCAGGTGTACAGGGACAGCCGCAGTGGTGCAGAGAAGACAGGGGCCTTCATGGCCACCAGCAGAGCCCAGTTCAAGCGGCAGCATGCTCCTTGGCTGCGCCTGGCACTGGCTCGTGCCTCGGGAACCGTGGAGAGGACGGAGGAAGAGTCCCTGATCAGGGTGGAACCCGGCCACCTGATAGGACTTCCACTTTGGGGTCGGCATGGGATGTAGAAGTACCTACTGTGGGAGTGGAACCTTTCGTGTGTGCGGTTATGCACATCACAGGTACATGTGGTCAGGGTAAGAGCTTAAATACAACAGAACACGGGGCATGTGGCATTTCTGTTCAGAGCTGGAGCAGCGAAGAAATACAGTCGAGTGCCAACCGCCTCTGCACACGGCTCCCGGCAAGGACACCTCAGACACGGCCCTTCAGACACGTCTCTTTTGTAAAAAATGAAAAATCGGGAAGATGCTAAAATCTGGGGAAATTAATGAGGGCTTTTCTTTAAAAGGTAAAGTAAGTGATTTTTGCCTAGTGAAAGTGTTTCAATACTTTGAAAAGCATGGACCCTTGTTCCCAATTGAAATTTCCTTTGTCACCCTTCTTCACACTTGGCGAGCACATATACTTTGGCACCTTTGAAAAGAAACTTTAATAAATAAGGGAAGAAAGAGAAACTCATTAGTGAATGGCAATAAATAACAATAACTTAAATCTCAATAAATATCTTCTCTCTATTTCTGTATCTGAAATGGATGCATTGCATCGAGTAGCTTCTCTGGTCACTGGTGACCACGCATAAACGGAGCTGGGGTGTATGTAACATCCGTCTCTCTGTAAACCGACGGGCCAGCGGCCTCCCCGCCCCAGGGCGGTGGGGCTTCCCCTTTTGCTCTCCTGCAAGAATGCTGCCAGGAACCCCAACTGGTCTCCTGTTTCCAGGGCCAGAAAGGAAATACCTTCAGGTTGGTGTTTAGGCATGAGGACAGCCTTTTTGGTTCCTAGCCAACTTCTCCCACCCCACACACCAAGTTCAAAATGAGTCGCCAGCCGTTCACAACGTGCTGGTTGTAGTAACCCTCAGGCCTTCACTTTCAGATTCCAAGGTTACTGTGACTTGTGTCTTTGCTGTTTTTCTCCCCTTCTTTCCGGGGCATGTCTCCATTGAGTGACAGAAAAATAAACCTTTCTTGCTTTCAGCAGTAAAACGTAATGACGAGGAACAACACCAGGATTACGTTTCCCCGGTGTCTCCTGACGTCTGAAAACAAACCACAGGAGACACACTGGTTTGGTTTCAAGTGCATCCGCGACTGTGCCCGAGACCGGTGAGGGTGGACGGTGGACGGTGGACTGTATCAGATGGAACCATGGTAAAACCCAACCAGGAACACCAGCCCTGAGCTTCTGGTGACAACGGCCGCCATTCGGGAGAATCCAGATGGCTGTTTTCTCCCTCTCCTGTCCAGTTTTTTGCAGCTGGATCTCTCCATACCAAACTCCCCCAATGGCTGCCTTCCTCCTCCTCTTCTTCCTCCTCCACCTTGGTCCTCATCTTCCATCTGGGCGAACGTTTCCTGGGAACCTTGGTCCCCTTCTTTGCTCGGTAGCAGGAATGCAATGTGCCACGGTCTCTGGAGCAGGGGTCAGATACATCCACACCTTTTAGCGGAATGCTTCCTTAGAATATGGTAAACCAGGTTATCATCTAAAAATGACAGGTCGTCATCAAAGGCGACGGGTCTGCAACAGGCCTGCCCCACTTTGTCACTCGCCAGCCTTCTATTTTTGGATAAGTTTTTCAATATTTTGTCGTACGTCGTCTCGGCAGCCTCACAGGAGCCGCTGCAATACCGAAAAATCAGTTCCTCCTTGGTTTCGTAGCCCAGACCCAAGTCGGTGACGTTCAGGTGGACAGCGGTTAGGACGCAGCCCCGGTTCCTGCCCCTCTGGCCCCGCCGGCCTTTCCCCCTGGGGTTGTCCGGGCCGGCAGCCAAGGCCTGCCGGTTTCGCTCTCTTCTAGGAAGCACAGCCATCTGTTTGTCCGGGGTCCTTTTCAGTCTTTTAATGGTGGCTTGGATAAAATCCATGACGTCATCAAATTGATCAGGGTAATCCTCCGGCATATTTGCTGTTCGACAAGAAAACAACAGAAAATGTGAGACAACAGCAATGGTCATTTCAAGCCATCTTCTAGATCAAAGGGCCTCCCAGAGTCAACCACAGCTCTGACCCAGAGCAAGATGGGCAACCTCCATGGCCAGCTCAGTGGCCATTGTCACCCCTGGAGAGCAGAGGCTAATGTGCACCCTCTGAGACTTGGAGGAAGGAAAACAACCCCGTCGACAGGGGAGACTAAGACAGTAGGGGGACATACTTCCTGGTAGAGAACAAATTCTTAGGGGCATGGTTTCCGTTCGTGTAACATCTGTCACTTTTCACAAGGCAGCACTGAGGTGGCTGTGAGCTGGCCAATCCTGCACGGCCAGTTTTCGAGTCTGAAAACAGAGCCTAGAGTAGAGGGTCGCACAAAGTGAGGCTGAGCCAGGATGCTCACTGGAGCAGAGCACCGCCCTTGGTGGGAGGTGTGGGGAGGCCAGCGAGCCCTGGAGGAATTCCCACGCAGCAACAACGTGCAGACTGTGCCGTGGGGGTCCTTACAAAAAGGTCGCCGAGGGTGGGGAGCCATCCTACCCTGCTGCCGCCAAGTGCTCGTCCCTAAATCTGACCAATTTAACAGCTCTGTACAGGCCCGAGGGGCCAGAATCATTTTGATAGAACAAATGAAAAGCTCATGAGTGCAACTATATTTTAAAACTTCCTTAAAAAGCATTAAGAGGCTGAAAAACAGCCTACTTTTCAGTAATGAAGACACTGATTTACCACCTCCTTGGAACAGCATGAGATTAAAAAATACGGTAACACTGTGAGTTGATCATTAAAAGGTTTCACAGCACTAGGAGGAACGAGATGCGGTTGACCCCGGGGTGGGGTCCCAGGGCGTCTGCTGCAGGCCGTCACATACCTCCCCTGTCTTGGGTTGCAAACAGGACACAATGTGTACTTTAGGGACACCAGAGGGAGGAATGACGAGGTATCCGCCGTGATGCTTGAGACCTCCAGGGAATTAGTTGCCTCTTGGGGTTTTCCACTGCAGTTCAGCCCTCGCTTTGGCTGATCAAGAGAAGAGGCACCATCTGAACAGTTTAATACATTTCTCAAAGAGAGAAGCAGCTCCAATGCCTGTTTATTAGGTTCTGGACGTTTCATGCTCCCCTCATCCCATTTGCAGGTAACTTAGTCTGTTCGGCACTGCTCGTGGCTCAGAGAAATCTACCACTCTGGGAGAAAAGGGTTGTCAGCAAGAGTCAATGTTTTGGGCGGAGACCAAGTTAAAGCAGAGAAGGATCACGCTGTGCCTAACCCACATCAAACTGTTTGGTCATGAGCCGATTGCTAAAAAAGACCTTGGGTATCCTACCGCATAAAACAAAAGCTAATGTGACTGAACCACCCCCATCTGTCTGTCTAGATACAGATAACACATGGGAGATTTATGATCTGCAGCAATAGCAGAGTGGGGACCCTGTGAGTCCCCAGAGCACCTCAGTACCGGTGTCTACAGTTTGCAGCTGCTTCCCCCCCACCCCCAGGTCTGAGCCCCACCCCCTCCTGCCTGGATAGCTCCCTTATCCTGGCCTTCCCTCCTTCAGCCTGACTTCCACCTGCAGCTGGCGTGGTACTCACCACTGGTCATGCCCCTCCTCTGCCCCAGTCCTGCCAGGGGTTCCCCATTTCTCTTGGGGGCAAAGCCAAAGTCCACAAGGGGTCTAAGGCCCCACCTGACCTGGCCACGGCCAGTCCCCCAGCCTCTGCTACCTCTGACCTTGTCTTCTCCTCACTGTTCTTCCAATGCGGGACTCTCGACTTCGGGTTTTGGGCTGGACCCTTCGTTCTTTGCCGTGGGGGGCTGCCCTGTGCTTTTCAGGATGATTGGCTGCATCTCTGGCCTCTAGCCAAGAGATGCCAGTAGTATTCCCCAGCCCCTCAGTAGTGACAAACTGAAGTGCCTGCAGACATTGCCAAAGGTTCCCTGGGGCAAAATGTCGTGGGCTGAGAACCATAGTTCAAACACAGGCAGGGACTTGGGCTGTCTTCTTCCTGCCTGGACACTGTTCTTCAGAGAACTCAGTGGCTGACTTCCCATGTCCCCTTCGAGTCTCACTCAAATGTCCCCACTGCCAAGTCCCACCCGACTTCCCTCATTTCGAATGTAGTTCCTCCCCAGGCCCACATTCAGACCCTGCCGCCCTCCTGACACTTCCTTCAGACACCGGGTATGTGCGACTTATTTCTTGTGTTTGTGATTGATTGCCTGCCTGCTCTGATCCAATGTGACCTCGAGCATACTGGGACCAAGCGGCTTGGCTTGCTCACCAGTGGATCCCAAGGGCTTAAACAGGGTCTGATTCCTGGAGGCCCACAGTAACTTATGAATGAACTAATCCTCATCAAGAGGGGAAAGAACGAGTCCTTGGACTTCTGCCATGACCTCCCCCCGCCAACCCGTGGGGAAACGGAAGGCTCCAAAATAAACAGCGCCCCTCACCCTGGAGGCTGTGAGGCCCTAAAGGACGTCCCAGTCACTCTCCACCTGTGAGCTGAGCAGAATAATCTTCTCCAAGCCGACCTTCCCTGCCAGGCCCGCTTCCTGGGGCTTCCAAGTGTCAGCTGGCAGGCCCACCCTGCCCTGAGCGTGCAGAACGGCCGCACCCCGGGAGTCACCTGTCCCTACTGTGGGGTTGGGCAGAGAGCAGGAGAGCACTCCAAATCTGTCATCTCCCCTGAGCACGCTCTGACTGGACTTCCTTAGGAAGTCTTCTGTTTTCTTAAAACAGAACTTTAAATCCCTCTGATTTAAAGAAATGGACTACTTACTTTGAAAAATGAGCTGCTTATGCTGTTTGTGGTTTTTTTTCCAGTAATAAGCTATAAAAGAGGAAATTAGGTGTGCTCAATTTGAAAAATCCATGCTCAAGCTTCTAAAACTAAGATAGTAGAGGTGATCAGTCAAAATACAAGCAAAGTCTTCAAATTCCAAAAAAAAGAGACTCTTTGTTTTATAAAAGGACTTGCACAATGGGGTCCCTGGTTTAAGAATTCCCCGAATTGATCATTAACTTAAAAACCTGGGAACATAGGAAGCTAAAATCTATGAAGAATCAGCTGAGGATTAATCGTAAACGAGGATGAAACATTACTGAAATTTTAACCTAAATGCATGGGAACACATGTGAGTTAGCAAAGTTCAACTTACACTGGTTTCAGACTCATTACCTTATAGCACATGATAAATTATGTAATTCAATGTGACTAGAGTGATGATAATGATTTGAATCAGCCTTTATAATGTTCTTATTTATTACCATACACGTTCAAAGTCTCTGAAAAACATGCTCCCTCCTTTATAAGATGCTGTACTGCATAGCTCTTTCCTCTGGCGTTGCTGGCCAGACACAACACAGGACACTCCATTAAACTTGAATTTCAGATAAATAGTGAATACATTTTTAGTATAAGCAGTCCCCCATAACGTTTGGGACATACTTGTACTCCATTAGGAGAGTGTTTAGTCCCTTTTTCTTATTTTAAACTCTACTTGGCCTTTTCAGGGTGATGCGGTGTGCATGGACCAGCCACTTGGCCTTTTGGGTGACGCGGTGAACAAATCATTGACCTTGAACTGAAAGGCTTCCTGGCACCTGGGAATCGGTCAGTCACTTTTCGATGTGTCAAACCGAAGGGTGCAGTTAGTGAAAACTTCCCCTTCTGATGGGAAAACCTCCCTCACACCTCACTGTTAACGTGGACATATTTATTAAAGCCCCAAGTTCAGGCCATAAGCACTTCTTATTGAGCTGAAAGGTTCCCTTCCTCCCCTTTCTTCTTATTGAAAAATACAGCAAAAAACCAAATATAAATACTTAGGCTGAATGTTTTACCTGGATATAATTTTTGGAAACCAGAAAAGGGCAAACTTATACTTTCCAAGCCACAGAGCAAGGAGTCCTGTTCCTTCCAACTAAATTCCGAATTCCGGGCCCTTTGGTGCAAAATTCTCACATAGAGAAGTCTCACTTTATCAACAACACTAGGCCACTGAGGGACAGCGGGAGCCAAGCACCTCATGAGCCTGGCCTCAAAAACTCTGCAGAGGCTTTGAACCTGGCCCAGGCGGGTCAGCTCCCCAGGGGGAACCAAGGAGCCCAAAGCTGCCTCCATCCCCAGGAATTCACCGAGCTCAGGGGAAGAGAGGCGTTTGGGTTTGGATTTGTTCCCTAAATTAAGACTTAATGTTATATCACTTTGTTCTTCACCCTATAAAGAGCTTGGCAGAATGTCAGCTGCACAAATGGCCCTCATTAGTATTAACTTTGATAGGAAAATCCTTGCCGACCACAGAAGAGGACCATCATTGGTTTTTAGAGGCTTGCTCATTTCCCAGACCAACTCGGAGGAGAGACCTCGGCTGGAAAAGCACTTCCATCTAAAAGCTCAAGTTTTTGAAAAACCGAAATGCCCAAATGCATTGAAGTCATCTTTCAGTTTGCAACCAAATATTTTGGCATTATTCTATTTAAAGGATTCCAACTTTGATGTGCCCTTTGTATAAACAGTCTTATTTAAACAAATGAAACCTTGTACTAGGGCACGACTCTCGGAACAAGCCGTTCGCTGCAGAGGCTTCGCCTCACTTGATTATGGGGAAAAAATACGTCACCTTGGGAACAAAGGAAGGTGACTGGGACGTTGACTGTTTTGTAAAACTCAATGAGTTTTTATGGGAACGACGGTGAAGCCTCTGAATGCTCCCTGCAACTGCAAACTGGAAGGTGCGTGATCCCCGACATCGTCTCCGTGAACCTGACCTTCACTAGAGAGTCCCCTAAATGCTAGATTTCTCTCAAATGCAGCACAGGTTTACTACATGGTCATCAAAGGGTCGTTTTTGACTTGAATAGAGTTGTGCCCCTCCTCGCTCCAACCAGGCTGGAGGCTAAGCTGGTCTGCAGCACTGTCTCTAAGCCGTGGGCCCACGAGGGAGGCAGCACAAGGTCATCTAGGAGAAGAGGCAAGGAGATGACCCCTTACCAGAGGGAAGTGGGCTCTAAGGACAGAGGAAGGTCTCTGAGGCTGCCAGGAAAGAGGAGGCCGGACCCTTGTCCCCAGTGGCTCTCTCTAGAGGAGCCATCTGCCAGGCCAGAGCCAGCCTCGGGGACCTGGGGGCCATAGGAGTGTCTTGCTCTGGGGAGAACCTGCCTCCATCCTTCGCTGTAAAGTGCCCAGCTCCTGTGTGTTACAAGGGCCAGGGTCAATGTGCTGAGGTCCATGGGGGCGAGCAGCTGCCCAAGGCAAGGCCGCACTGTGAGAAGGGTGTCTGGAACCAGCACTCGGGTGCCTTTACTCTTGGCAGTGCCCAGCACTGGGTGGGGGGGCTAGCCTCCAGGTGTGCTGTGCCTGGGGCTGCCGAGGTGCTGGGCAGCTGTCTTCCTCAAGGCTGCCCACAGAGAAGTGGCAAGTGGGGTTTGGGGCACACGTGGTCTAGTATTCTTTGCTTACCTGTTCCCCAGGTCAAGTACAAATTGCTCTGTAGACCAAGTAGATAAAAATAGAAGTTCTCTCTCCTTCTCTTTATATACCTATATCTATGCAGCCATGCATATATGTATCTATGCACACGCACATGCATGTTTGTACGGAAAGCTCAGCCTCAGACTGATGCAACCTCTCAAGAAAGTTCCCAACAAGTGTCATTCATTAGACCAGCTTATTTCTATTGTTCAGTAAGGCACAGACAGGATTTCCTTCCACTACTGTCAAAATATTATAAGAGCTACACAGCAGAGTCTTGCTTTTATAATTCCTCACATCAGAAAATTTCACTATTCTATATTTTGTGTAACAGCTCCCTTGAGGCGCTAAAAAACCTCACCAGTACAACGCTGGGGTGGACGCCGACTTTCATGCAATGTTAACTTTAAACTCAGCAACATCCCTGCAAGGCTCAAGTGGGGGTCCCATAGCATCTCCACTTCAGAGATGGGGAGACCATGGCGGGGGGAAAGATCCGTATTTGCCCGGGGCCACCTGGCTCATAAATGTGGACTCAAGGTGACTTGGTTTCAAAGATCAGACTGGTTGGAGTGCTCCATGATACTATTTGTTTTTAAGTAAAAATCTGACTACCCTGCAGCTCTCGAGTCTCGGGGCACCTGGAATGCCCTCTGGAGCACGCGCCAGGTGCGCGGCTTTCCTCCGCAGGTGTTCGCCGAACTCAGAACAGGAAGTGCGAGACGCATTGGCTGTGCGGAATTCAATGTGAATGCTAAAATGAGGCTGCCACGGGCCCCAGGATTCAGTACACTGTCTCCATGAAAGGGAATGCATGGCCTTCGGGGGCATCTCTCCCGTGTCCTGGCTCGTGCCTATCGGTCTCAGGCAGATCTGGCGTTTTCCCAGGTAAAACCGGAAAACCGGCAGCCAAGGGTGGCAGCGGATTCAGACAGAGAGGCCCCGTCTCCGGAAGCTCCTCAAACGCACTCTGGCACCAAACGACTGTCGCTGCAGAGCTGGAGAGGACGGCGCCTGGGATTCCAGTCTGGGTCAGTCCCTGCCCAGCCCTGTGACCTTGGACTAGGCACTTTAGCCTGATGAGGTCAACTGGACCCTCTCTGGGGCCCTTCCCAGGGCTAACACCCTAAGGCGCAGATGGCCTAAGGCTTGGTGGAAAGTGCTGCCGGGTCACTTCTCTCTCCGAGGGGACCACCTCGGCTGATACCCCCCAGCATGCCACTCGGCCACTGCCATCCCGGCGCCTGTGGAACCCCATGGGGCGTACTGTAGGTTCTAGGAGTTCTCCACCTTCTCAGTGTACCTCTCGGCTCAATGTCTCAGTTACGTTCGAAACAATCAGCACCACGCGTCTCTCAACACACCGAGTCATCTCCCTTTGCCCTCTTTAGGGGAGGAGAAAAGCCGAGCTCAAAAGGTCCTTCCTGTATTTGAGCCTCAAACACCCAGGTTCTAGTGGGTGGGGGACATCCTTATGCCTCAGCCTGCAGCTTCCTGCCGAGAGGACACCCAGTGCCATCACGCCGTAATCCCTCGGTCTCCCACATCCAGAAGCCAGACCCATAAACTCGCCACTTTCTTAGAATCGGTTTCATCCATTTCTGTTTTCACCGCTTCAAGCGTGTGGCGGTCCCAGCAGCTCACAACACCGAGGCTGGGCTTGCCCACTGCTGCCGAGGGGCGAGGAGGGCCCCGAAGCTCATCCTGCCCTTGCTCCCACGGGCCCTCAAGGACCCCTGAGATGTGTGATGCTAGTCCATGAGAATGTCCCAGTTCCCTGAACAGTTCTACAAGTCCTGTCGTCTGCTGCTATTTAAAAGTGTTAATTTTGCCATTTGTTTCAACGAATCAAAGAAAAAGAAAAAGCCCCTTAAGTCACTCAGCTCTGGAAGATGCTGCGTTGCACATCACGAACCGACCATCCCTACTTTCCGACTGCGCCAGAGGGCACCCCTTCGGAGGAGGGCCGCCCGACCCCGTGCTCCCATTGGGTCAGCTTCAAGAGGGGCCCACGGTGTCTGGGTTCTAAGAATAATCGCCAGCAGGGGCAGTTTACGAAGTCTCTGTGGCCACGGCCAGAGCTACCTGTGTGTCCTCTCCCTGACCAAGCGGTTGGTTGGCAATAAAGCATGATGTTGTGGGTTTCTTTGAAAAGATTTGCATTGTGAAAACACCAGTGTTTTGTTGTTTTAAAATAGCATTTCGGATCCTCTCACAGCAGAAGGAAAAGGCAACCAGAACGCAAACCATTTCAGAATCAGAAACGGGGGGCTTTGAGTGTTCCTCCAAAAGCCACCCTGCCCCCGAAACCCTCCTTTTCTTTCCTGTTTCCACCCACTTGGACCGACACTCATTTGTTATGCTGCATCCTGAGGGTTTCGTGTCCTACAACCGACCTAAGAAAACTTGTCCTAAGCGTGATAGAAACTGCTGCACGAATACAAACAGCCAACCATACCCCCACCCGGGGCAGAGACAGACCACGTCCACTTACTCAGACTCCAGTCACCTGGCTCTGATTTCCACCGCGGTGGTCCGCACTTTTATCACAGTCGTGTTAATAATTTTACAGTAATGGAGCATGGCTCCCCTGGGGGGAGATTGTCCTTTCTCCTGCTTTTAAGTCAGAAAAACACCCAACGGGGTGCCCATTTGCCAGCTAATCCACGCACACCTGGTGTGAGCAAAAGCACGGGTGGTCTGCAGCAAGTGCCCCACGCTAGCGAGGGCTCACCGTGAGCTCTGCCACTGCCCTCAGAATGACCTTCGAGGGCAAGGGTGAGAAAGTTTCCCAATGAAAGGAAGTGCACAGAAAGCCGCCTGGGAAAATAACCCTGTGGTGATGTCAGAGGCAGGTGGTTTTTTAGGGAAACCCCAATGGAAGCTGGAGGCAAAGGAACCTTGGCTTCTTACTCCCACAAAGCCCTGCCCATGGGCCTAGAGGCCTAGGATTCCCATGGCCCTTCCCAGGGGTCTGGCTGAGCTGGAGGAAAAGGGCCCGAGGCACCGGCAAGAAGGGGCCTGACTGATGGATCTGGTGGCCAGGCACGAGGAGGAGGCACTCTCTACCCTCCAGGACTACAATGATGGGAACCTCTGACTCTTCAGGTCAGCTCTCGGTGCCATTCCGAAATTACCGCCTTTACAAAACCCCAACGCCTGGTTTTTCTTCTCGCTGACTTTCTGTCATGGCCAGAAGAGTTACGTGGCAGTGTCCTAGGCTGGCAGGAAGCGATCGTGTGACACGGTCGCAAGAGCAGGTGCTGGGCTCAGGTTGCCCTGGGTCCAGCGTCTGGCTCAGCTGTTTCACCACACAGAGCCCCAGCCTCCCCTTTGAAGTGGGCATGGCCACACCTTCACCACCATGGCAGAAGAGTGTTCAGCTCAGTGCCCGAGAGCATTTAACAAACAGTGCCTGAAAGGTTGTCCCTACGGTGGTTGTGCCTGTGACAATTCTTTGGTGATGCCTACAGAGAGGGCAGCGGTGTGAAGATCCTGTACCGGGGATGCAGACACTGGTCCCACGTTCGTCTCGCTGGCCCAGAGGACAGGGCCTGGCACCCGCAGGCAGTCTGTGTGCCATGGGCAGAAGGAGCAGGTCTGCTGTGGGGATGTGCACTGTGTCTTCCGAGTTCCCAGCAATGCCCGAAAATGACCCCCACAGGCGTAAACTGACTCCGAAGCCCACGAGCAGTGCTTCTGGGCCCTTGGTGGCACAGATCAACGTCTTCTGACTGAGGCACCTGCCCCTCTGGGGGCACAGGACCACATTCCATAGAGACAGTGGGTAGTTTTAAGAGAATCAAGGTCCAGATCCTCAAACATCCCCCCGTGCTGTGTCTGGCCCACAGCTGGTCTGCCAGTGAACACTCCGGCCGCTGGTTCTCCTTTCTCAGTCGCCCTCCTGTCTTCCGGAGAGAGGAGTGCTTCCTACCCATCTCGCTTATCTTACTCAGAGGCACTGTCCGAGGGTGAACACCTGGAGGTGCCGGGCAAGGACAGTGAGGCCCGCATGGCCCTGGCCACAGCCTGCTGTCAGTGCCTCCTGGTGTGAGGACACAGCATCACGAACTCAGTGTTCTGAGGCTTGCCTGAATCTCGTTGTGTGGAAACAACCACACAAATCCACACTGAAGAGAAGCCCGCAAAAGAGCACATGAGACGGCCCGGACTTTCCAAAAAATGTCGATGTCATGGGGGGAAAAAAGGCACAGGAGCCATGTTAGAATAAAGGAGACTAAAGAAACCCGGAAATCAAATGCAATTTGTGACCCCTCCAGTTAAGAAAAAAACTCTAAAGAACATTATTGCCACAACTGGTGAAATTTCAATATGAACTCTATTAGATAACAGTATTGTATCAACGTTAAATTTCCTGAGACTGGTAACTGGATTGTGGTTACATAAGATAATGTCCCTATTACTAGAAGGTACTCCTGAGCTGTGGGGGGCCCCCAAAAAACCAGGGAATTATCTCCTGGAGGGCAGGTCCCTTGTAGTACAGGCCTCCCCCATGGGGTGAGTGTTCTAGGAACCCAACTATATCAGTGTACCAGCTGGTGTTGTTGTGAGAGGCTGTGTTCAGCTTCAGTGAATTTTTCTGAAGACTCTTTCAACCTGTTTGCCCATTTCATGATGGGTGATTTACGAGGGCACCTGCCCGCACTGTGCTGAGTGTTCAGCAGCGTTTGACCAAAAACAGCATGACCCCCCATGCCCCACCTCGCTATTTACCAGATCTTGTCCAGAGCAACATTTTTTTGTTTCCCCTGAAGGAAAACGTCCTCCAAAGGAAATGTTTTTGCCAACTTGAAGAAGTAAAACAAAAAAACCAGCAGAAGCACTAAAAGGCAACCAAATCAATGAGTTCAAACACTGTTTTGAGCAGTGGAAAAAGTCTCAATAGGTATGTTGCATCAAATGGAGAGTACTTTGAAGGTGACTGACATTTAAACATGTAAGAAGAAGTACACAATTTTGCATAAATAAATTGTTTTGGGGGATCACCCCTTATGTATAATGGTATGCTTGCAACTAATTCTCAAACGATTCAGGAAAAAAAATGAAGCCAAAAGCTGACAAGAGGCCAGTCCCAGTGAAGGGCACACGAGGACACGCGTAGCATGCGAAGGGCACCGAAACACTTACTGAGGGAAGGTCCCGTGTGAATAGCCAGGAAGCACTGAAGCAGGCGGTTCTGTATTTCATTCCGGCAGGTGCACTGGCAAGGCCTGGCGCTTTATCTACCTGTCTGTCCGTCCGCCCATCCATCTATTCATCTCATAATTAGGATCTGGAAGTGTGATGGTTTCCATGGGCGAATTTGAATTGAAAATGAGGTTGGACCTTTTCCAACCAAAAAAAAAAATCAATATATTTGGGCTGGTTAGTTTAATAGTTTCCAAGGACTCGAATAAGCTCAATTTGCAGGTTCACAGTTTTGCCAAAAAGGTACGTGAAGCACATATCCAGTCCCTGAGTGGGCTGGGGACTACATCTGGTACAACTAATGACACCTATGGTAAGAAAACTTTAGCTGTCACTTTCCACATGCAGAATAGTTGACGACAGGATTGATGCAGGTTCACAGCACAAAACGGTTTGAAAACTGAAAACCGCGACTTCCCACACCCGTTATTAAACTTGTGCAAAAGCAGGGCCTCGTCTCTGCGGCGCTGACTACCTGTTCCTCAGCGGCCACCCAAACCACCCACACACCCCAGGCCTGTGCCCACCGGGGCACCTGTCTGGCACGTGTGTGGTCATCCTTGGCTCCCTATGTGAGCTCCCCACTTCCCCGGGCAGCGGAGGAATGATCTGAGGAAAAGAACCTTCCAGAAGGCCCCCCAAAGGCTATCACCCTATGAAGTCCTTGACGAGTCCTTGCTTATGTCCTGAACAGTTAGAGGGCCTTCTGTCATTGCCAAAAGCATCCGTCTCACACGAGCATGTGCAGAAACCCAGGTTTCCCTCCTTCTGATGCCCTGGTCTGGTCTGGTCTGGGAAGTAGCCATTCGTCCTAGGAGCCCACGCCCCACTGCAGCCCACGGGGAATCAAGGAAAGGGCAGGAAGGACTTCGGACCAGCTTGCTTGATCAACTTCCTGGAAACCTGCACGTCAGGGTCACTCCACGTATTTTTAGTAAGCCACTGTTTGCACTTTCTTAATCTACTGACACGGGGGCACAGCCTGCGTTGAACCAAAGCTACTGACTGCGGGACTAGAAGTTGGAGGTTTGCATTGTGGCTGGGCCTGGCACTGACCTTGCGACCCTGAACAGCTCTCTAGGTCTCATTTCTTCACCTGTAAGCTGGGGATACTAATATCTCCTCCTGCCTGCTGGGGCTTAATGCCCGCATCTAGGACAAGATACAAAACCTATTTGTTAAAAATGAGTTTACCATGTGGATAGCTAAGAGGTGCCCTTCCCTTACTTGGGGATTAAGAGGCTGATTCAACTGTGCCTATTAAAAATAAAGTTTTTTAAAATAAGGGCACCTTGCTTCAAAGTGAAAACTACGCCCATGCTATAGAGACCCCACTCAGGAGCAGCCTGACGCTCACGAACGTTTGCAACATCCCGGCTCTGCGGCCAGGTCCCACTTGCTGCGGCCTGCCGACGTGGCATGTTCTGGGCCACTCACTGCCATCCAGAACAGAGCAAGCACCTCCTTTTCCTGCATTTTACAGCATCTCCTAATCTGGGTGTCACCTACAGAGATAGCCTCAATTTCACACCACTTCCCGCCACCTGTTCCCAGTACTTGGCGACGGGTCTGGTCTTCTGTATCTGCCACCTGCCCCCTCCCCATACAGTGGCCACAAACTCGTCCAGGCTGCTCCTAGGTCTGGAATGTGCTCTTTCCCCTCTCCCTCCCCTTCCTAAGATCCATCTTTCATGTACAGCTCAAATCCCCCTTCTCCCCCAGTCATCCCCTGCTGTGATCTCCAGACCCAGGGCCCTCACTGCTGGGAATACTTATCATGACCACAGCCAAGGTCACCCCCTCGGCAGACAAAGCTGTCTGACTGGCTGACCCTCGCCCACCCACCCACCTACCCATCCATAGTTTGCACTTAGATCATAAGCTATTCATGTTCAGCGGTGCCATTCAGATGCCACATTGCACCTCACACAGGAAAGATCATTGGTACTAGCTTCCTGATGAAGCTCAGTGGTTAAAGAACCAGTGTTTCAATGGAATGAAGTCGCCACGGACCCTTCAGTACTAAATACAGATGAAAGGGGTGCTAGAGGGGAACGTGCCAGCTCTTCCTTTTATTTTTATAGCAGCCAAAGTAGAATCTTTTGAGCAGAATTCTTCGGCTGTTGGATCAGCCTAAGTGCCTAAGACGGGCCAATTCAAATCAAGCCTAAAATAGATTTCTCTAAACAGCCGCAGTTTGAAATAGGTCTCGACACAGGGGCCAGCGTGAGACGCTGGTCTCAGCTCCCAAGTGAGGAATCAGTCCCTCCTGAGAGTCAGAAGTGCCGTTTCTTGATTCCACGAGCCAGGCCCCACACGGCAGAGCCCGTTTCCAGCTCAGGTAGTTACTTTGCCACAGTAGCGCTCATCCGCACAGTCCCGAAAGCAGGATGAAGCAACAGACACACACTGTATTGATTCTGAACTCAACCTCCCATAACGTGACATGTGAAAACTCAACCACTTAACCAGCTGATGGCACTGAAGTTGCCCAGAAGTGTTTTGCTGGGTTTATGAAATGTCTTAAATTAAATAGCCAGCGGGGATCATTTAAAACAGAAACACTGTATCTCAATGCAGGTAGCCAACTCACAGCCCCCTTACCACCCACATGTGAAGGGTTTGCCCTGGCTCCTGTCTCCCCACTGAGGAGAGGGGCTTCCTGACATGGCTCTGGGAATCTGGTGGGGAAAATTCCATAGGAACTATGTGGGCTCAGAAAATGGGGGGAGGGAAGCCTGGGAAGAGGCAGGGGACGCCAACCCAGGGGCAGAGTCCCAAGGCAAGGCTGACCTGCCTACGTGCTGGTGCGCTGGTCAGCCGAGTGACTGTGGCGCCCAAAATAGCCTCCCGCAAGGCCTGCATTTCTTTCACGCTGCAAATTACGTTGCGCTGCTTGGGATTCCACCAGTCAGAGCCTCGTCTTGGCAGAGGCTGCCTGTGGCAGGAGCATGGGGAGGGGCCGCTGGAAGTAGGAGGGTGACAAATGACAACTACACTACTTATCTCTGGGGCTTTACAAAGCATTACCTCATTTAACCCTCATAGCCACCCCTTGAGGCAGGCTGCATATTATCCCCATTTCACAGATGAAGAAACTGAGGTTTAAGAGATGCTAGGTAACAGCCGGTTAAGTGGCAAGGCTGGGGTCCAAACCACAGACTGATCTGAAATGTGTGAAGCTGAGCTCTTGCTTATCAAAACTCCTTGATTTCTTACTCTCTGCCCTCCTACAGATGTAGGGACCTGGCACCTCAGGAAGACGCTCTAGCCTAATAATATTGTGAATTAGACTTCAGTCACATCTGGTTTATATAGATTTTTGCGGGCTAGCCTGGGAACTTGATAGCTTGATTCAGAAGTTTGTTTCTATAGGCAATTTTGTGACTCGCTACCCAAATGGTGGAATATAATCCTGTTGAATTACAACAAATTGTGGATGACCTGTAATTGCAGTTTCACAATGCTCTGTGTTTCTTCTCATTGGCTTCCAGGCCCACACAATAAGCCACTTTACCAGCCCAAGGGTTTTCATGTGTAGTTTCAGTTTACAACGCTCCCAAATTGTACCCCATGTCATACATTTACTAGCCACTGTGTTCCATGAAGGCAGGGCTTTCGTCTCTCACGTGGAGCAAGTACCCAGTACCCAGGATTCCCTAGTACCCAGGACAGTGCCTGGCACACACAGGCACACATGAACTGTTTGTTAAGTGAATAAGTGGTTTTAGATCGCAGATTTTTAAATCCACATGCACATTATGTGTTTCCTTGTGAAATACACTGAGAGCTGTTGCACACAGCTGAGATCTGGGATGTGACTGTGATCAACTAGCACATTCAGACAACCTCCTGCAACACGGCTTTGGTCATCAATTGCAGACCTTCCTCCCACATAAAGTGGTTTCCCCTCAGTAGCAGAATCAAATGCTCTCTGTGCACTTCACTGGTTTGGGAAACTCTGGTCCTGGCTTCAGAAGGCCTGCCTCCTGCCACCCTGGGCCTCTGGCACTTGGCTAGTCTGCTTGTGGGGCTCCCTTTCAGCTCTGAAATACTATGACATCTGTGAGTTTCACCTTCTAGATCCCTCACTGTCTACTTTAATCGCCCTTTGGAGAAGACATTGGCAAAAAAGCAAAATAAAAGAACAAAGATAGCTAGAGGAAAAGGTCTTGGATGCCCCACTAGGAAAATCACACGGCCTTGAGTTTCAACAGGTTTGAGGTTGCTATAGGAGGCAGCCACAGCCCATTCACTTGATAGTCAACCTCTAGGGAAGCAAGTGGGCCAGTTGTGATTTCCAGTGGGATAGCTTACCCTAGGAATGGAATTCTGGCTGTTCCATGGACATTGGACCGGCAGAACACAGGCGACCTCAGGGTGAGTGTGTGTGTGGGGTCCAGCCCAGGCCCCTTTGAACAGCACAGAGCGACCATTAAGGTGGCATCAAAGGGCCTTTGGTCAGTCACCAAGTTACAAGCCTTTCAAAGGAAGAGGGGCCGAGATAGACGGTACTTTATATTCTCAACTAGAACAAGTGACTTAATGTTTTTCTACATAAGCCTGAACCAGTTGCACGGTGTGCAGAGCAGGATGTAAATGTCAGCACTGAGACAGGGGCGCGTTGACACGCTCGAGTGTGCGCGAAGTCTGCACACTGTCATTATTCTGCCTTCCCTGCGCTGACAGCCTGCTACCGAATTGAACATACCTGGAAAGAAGTCAAGTTGGCTTAGAACGCCACTCAGCTTTTCTTTCCAGTCTCCGCTAGGATCTATTGGGTCTTCCTATAGAGAAAACAGAATTGGCTGCGTCCTGCTGGGTCCAGTGTAAACAGAGTGGTCCAGATCTTGTCCACTGGTGACGTAGCATCAGTTTTGGAAAAGGGAAGTAATCTCCCTTCCCCCATGACATGCGCTCCCCACCTGCCCGATTCGTACGAACAACGCCACCTTGCTCTGGGATGGATGGCACCTTACACGAGGCACAGATTTTCATGGGCTATGATCAGGTCAGAGTGACTCTAACCCTGGCTGCAACATGAGACTCACCTGGGGAGCATCTGATATCCAGATGCCCAGGCCACACCCAGACCTGTTAAATCAGAATCTCTTTGGGTGAGGCCCGGCATCTGAGTTCATTCATGTTCCCAGGTGATTCCAGTGAGCAGGAGTCTCTTTCGAGTCTTTTCCCAGAGGCTTTTAGGCCAGGGGGCAACACTCATCCCCACTGGCATTTCGTAGTAGAAAGGCCTTCCTCTACTGTACAGTTTTAAATTGTTCATTGAGTTGTCCAAGCAAGTAAGTAACTTGTCCAAAGTCACAGAGTTAGTTGGAAGCAGAGCCAGAACCAGGAGCCAGGACCGACTAAGCCTAGGTAGATAGCACACTGCTATGCGAACCAGCTCCCCAGGAATTAACCAGCATCATAATCGGGCCCTCACTCTCTCCTGCATGGCCACGTAGAGAACGCCTACCTCCCACGTGCCCCGTCCCTCTGGTCTGGGCCGTACGAACGAAGGAAAAGCCACGTAGCTCTCTCATGGATACTGTCCTAAAGGCAATGGTACCGAGGGGCATTTTTAAATTTAAGTTTCTATTAGAGAATCATTTATATAGACTAAGATGGAAATTTGCAGTTGAAACCAAAGGTTTTAAAAATAGGATTATATCGTGCAACTAATTGACCGAACTGTTGGAACAATTATTTTAATTTCAATGAAGCAAACAGGTCCTCTCGCTAACCTAAGTCACTCTTGAAGTTTTAATTTGCCTTGAAAAATGAACTTTTTCTCTTTTTGGGGGGCTTCTGGCACAATATGCTTTTGTGTTTGTAAAGAAGCATAACATAAATTCCTCAGATCTGCTAGGCTGTGCTTAGCCCGAGGCTGCAGGGTTTGGGGGCCTCTTACCACCTCTGACTTGGGGGACCACTTCTACTGAGCATATGACTACCACGTATTTCAAGTGCAAAACGGCTGCAGGGTAGTGTGAGGGGGGGTAGCCAGGGTGACACTCTCTGGCTATGGCTCACTATTGCTTTATCTGGGGACTGATTTTCTCCCTCTGTGGCCTACATACCTCTCCAACCATCTCTAACTTGCCATGTGGCATATCTTGCTTTATGTAACAGATAAACTTTTGTTCATGTAAGCATGCAGGGTAAATTATATCAAATCATAGCTAACATGCCCTAATAAAGTGCCCCCTAAAACATTTGCGAGAAGCACAATTACAGCTTTATTTTCTAATGTGAATCCCCTGGTTTCTTAGGAGTTAACACTGTCACGGGTGGAGTGAACTACACTGCGACCCTCTTCCCCCACCAGGTCCTGAGATCTGGGTTCACCCTCAGTCTTTCTAGAACCAGAACTTTTCTGACACGGCCCAGATGCCTGCCCTGGAAGGCGAGGCCCTTCTGCGTTCTCTCTGACTCTGGCTTGGTTCTGGGAAGGCCGAGGCCTCTTCCTTTTCAAGAGTAGTTTAGGATGGAAACATAATTGTTTTTAGAATCTAGCGAAGCCCGGTGCCCCCAAATAGATAAGGGCTGGGGAAGCAAGAAAAAACGTGTGTGTGTGTGTGTGTGTGTGTGTGTGTGTGTGTGTGAGAGAGAGAGAGAGAGAGAGAGAGAGAGAGAGAGAGGGAGAGAGAGGCTGGGGAAGGGGAGAAAGGCCACAGGTGCGTTTCCCTGTGGTGGCGGAGAAAAGATCTGTTCATCGGAATGCTAAATGGACAGGACAATGATTCGATGCCCTCTGTGCAGGGCAAACCAGCACGTACCATATACAGACTAGGCACCCGGGGCCTTTGGGCAGCAGCCGCCAGTAGCACCAGCGCAGCTCTGCCCTCGGGGCGGGGGACGGTGCGGCCCACGGGGCTGGCTTGGGCTGTGTGCCGGCGGCGGGTAGGGGTGCGTGGGGGTCCGCCGGCGGGCCCCCCGCGGGGAGGGAACGGTTCTTACAGTCACTGCTCAGCGCGAAGGGAGCGCGGCGGCGGGCGAGGGAGCGGTCTTCGGCGGGCGCCTCGGGAGGCCTCTTACCGGCGGGCAGCGGGAAGGCGGACGCGGTGTGGAGCAGCACCAGGCAGACAGCCACGACATCCCATAACTTCATTTTAGAGTCCCGTCCGGCGGCGGCACCTGCGCCCACGGGCGAGAGAACCGGAGAACGCGAGTTAAGCCTGGGCGCCGCCCTGGGTGCAGCATCCCCGCGCCCCCTCCAAATTTGGCACCGCAGTCCTCTGAGGCCGCTGCAGTCCAGCGGTTCCCTGGGCACCTCCGTCCTCCTTCCAAATCCCCTACTTGCTCCCCCTCCTGGTGCGCCCCAAGCGCGCGCCTCTCTCGCCGTGTCGAGACACAACTGCCTTCCTTTTCTGTCGCCCTTTCCCAGGGGTCTTATTTTTGACCAGGGCCGCTGTCAGCACAGGTCCCCAATACAACGACCCTGGGACACCGGGTCAACTCAATGACACCAGGGCTCCTCACCAGTCCCTATTTCTGGTGCGCACCACTCCGTCCTCTGGCGGCGACCGGGAAGCCCCCATGCTGTGCCTGTGCTCCGCCCCAGCCAAAGACCTCCTCTCCCCGCCGGGCAGCTCTCGTGGGCTGCGGAAAACCACCTCCCAACCCAAGCGGGTGACCGGGCCTTTCATGTTAGAATAAAATCAAGCTCACCCTTGGCCCGGGGATCCCGATCCTGCTCCCAGCTAGGCGGGGCAGGCTCCGCGGCACCCTCAACCCACCTGCCGCCCACGCCTCATTCTTCCCACCTATTTTGTCGTCGGAACAAGAAGTTAGTAGAAACGTGCAGACGTTTGGTCGGCGTGAGATTAAATTACGTAACTCCCGAAGCATCAGCTCCGTTTAAAATACTAGTTCCACCTCCTAAAGTTATGAATATGAAATCACGTCTGAAAAAAACCTGGCGGAGCATAAAGTAAGCGCTCAATCGGGCTTCGGTATTGGTTTTAGGTAGGGATTGCGTTTGTCTTGAAAAATGTTCATCCTTCGTGGTATATCCGGACACCTTTATTTTTGCAGTTTTGCGAGATTCCGACCCTAAACCCCTTCCCTCCCAGAGGAGCCTGGAGCCTCCCGGCCTCCCCGACCCCCAACCCCTTCCCGGTCACTCCTGGACCATGGTCCCTGGGTCCGGGCCTCTTCGGCTTACACCGGCACCAGAAGGCCTGGGCCGCCAACGCGCACTTGTCGGGGCTCAGCTCTTCTCAGGGAAGGGGCCCCGTTTGGCTTCTCAGCCCTTGCATTCCTAGAGGAGAGGGCCACGCACGCGGGAGGAGGTGGAGAGAGAAAGGCGCCGTTAACTCCAGGCCAAACTCTCTCCACTTAGGAGGTGGGGGGCGGGGGGCGGGGGGGTGGGAACCCGGGGCGGCTACGGCTGTTACCCAAAGCCAGGGTTCCAGTTTCCAGAAACTGGAAGTGGAAACAAGTGGAAACCACGGGATTCGTGCAGCTGATTACCCTCTCTTCCAAATAAAACGGACTCCTAGGAAAATCTCTGAACTTTTCCCACGGGAGACAGTTTCCAGGTAATGCAAAAACCTGGGCGCCTTTAGTGTCTATGAAAAACCAGGCCTGTCGCCTCCCTTCCAGCAGCCGCCGCTTCTTGTCCGCGTCTCCACCCAGAACTGCCGCCCGGGTTCCTGTGCGGCCCACCCGTAGAAACGTTTAATTCGGCCACCACCTCCCACCGCCGCGGACACTAATGCATTTTCCATCCCTAGGGAGTCTGTTTGTTCGCCACGCAGCTGTTGGGATCCCGGAGCTGGTGGGGACTAGGAACTTGGGCGATCTGCTCCAGGTGCCTCATCCGCTGTGGCTAGTTCACACCCCCAGCCCCCCGCCCCCCCCCCAAAAAAAAGAGCAAAGGCCCTGGGTCCCAGCGCACCCGCCCAGGCAGCACAGCGCGCAGGCCGTGCAAAACGAGCGCAGCGAGGCGCGTCAGCAGAGAGGACTCGAGGACCCGAGGCCTCTCGCCTTCTCGCCCGGGGCCAGCTCCCCGGAGAGTGCGAAATGGCTGGCGGCCCCAGGAGCAGGCGGCCGCGGGGTTAATTCCAAATCGCAGTGCCCGCCAGCAGGAAGCCACAGAGGCACCAGATTTCCCTTCCGCATTAAGAGGAGTTTTCCTCTCCCTCCCCCCTGCTTGGCCGAAGGAGGGCTTTTTAAATTGGACGCGGGGATCCTCAATTAGAAGTGTGGCGAAGCTGGCAAAAGAGGAAACGGTGGGAAACTCCTCCTCGCCAGAGGAGGCTCCCGGCTCCGGTCCCCGCCCGCGGCCAGCTGCGGCGCTGGCCCCGAGAGAGCTCTCCCAACACCCCGGACTAGGAAGGGCGCATTCTCCCCTCTGAGCCCGCTAGGGCTGGCTCCAGCCGGAGAGGCTTCCCAGTTCTTGGAGGAGGAGCAGGGTATCTGGGGGCTGAGCACACAGTGGTCGGTCTACGAGGATGCTTTCTCTGAGCCCTTCTCCCTCGGCCTCCCTGTTCGTCTCTGTCCGACGTATTTCTGCTGCCTTTACTCGGCGTCCAAGTCTCTTAAACCATTGCCTTGTGCGGTAACCAAGCTCTCGCCAAGAAATCTGCCTCCGCACCCCTTCTGGTACGCAACAGGCAGGGCAAAGGGGGTGTGTCGCAGGCGCCGGCACCTAGTGGTCCCCAGGCCCGGGGCGGAAAGGACGCCCAGGAGAGTTGGCTCGCTCACAGCAGCCGGCGCTCGCCCGGGGGCGCTTCTGAGTTCCCCGCACCAGGGGGCACCAGAAACCGCCGGAGCACGTAGCGCCCCAGCGCCCGGGAGGCTGCGTTGTCAATTTGAGTATAAAGCTGGAGAAGAAACACTCCCCCTCCTAGCCTCTCCAAATCCAAATGACGCCGGAACTTGTGGATGTCCGCACCAGGATCCCACTACTCAGCCTCCTACCGCTCTGTCCCCACCTCACCTGGGCTGGGTTCCCCGCAAACTACATCTAGAACTCCTCCCCAGATCCCCCCGAGTCTGGGTGACAGCGAACTCTCCCGCACCTTCTCGCGTCTGGCAGACTGGGAGGTTTCTCCGGGCTTTGCCTTCGAGATCCGGATCTCAGGAGAGAACAGGGAGGCGCGCGGGGGTGTGCGAGCTGCTACTCGTGGTTTTCCTTTGGTGTGAGAACACAAGTTGCTGAAAGATTTGTTGCTATGCTTTAACTATGCCCCGTGTCCTAGACTGTCCGATGACTTGACTGTCCCCAGGTTGGGCCCAAGACCCCGGGAAGGGAAAAGAATAAGGGACGCTTTCTGTGGACAGCCCGGGGAGAGATCTGTCTGTGAAAGGGCCCGAGACTGGATTTCAGGTCCAGGGGTCTCCCAGAGCCCCTTGAGAGAGAGGGGGTGGGGACGCTGCTGGCTTCCCAGACAGCTAACGCTCGTTGAAAAGGCGACACTGTCCCCTCTCCCCGCCATAGCGGAGGCGTTGAGAAACGGCGCGGGGCGAGGCCTCCTGGGGGCCGGGTGGAAGCGCAGCGGCTCCCACTTGAAGGGATTTGGGGGAAGAAGTGTTTGCGTGGGGTTGGAAACGGCATCTGTCCCTTGGAGCACTTTCAGTGCAGATTCTAAACACTGAGGAGGAGCCGAGCGCGCTCTGACACATCCGCGGCAGGGGCTGGCAGAGCCCCGTTTGTCCGCCAATAAGCAGAAATGCAGGCAGCGCCGGGTTTGGGCCGCCCCCCGCCCACCTGGGCGCGCACGTCGGCCCTGCGGACCCCTTTGCCAGAGCCGAAACTAGGGGGGCGCCAACCGGCTGGAGTGGGGGTCCGGCGAAAGTTCACTCCCTGCCACGACCAGGGTTGGTTTTCCTCGGGTGGGGCTGGAAACCAAACCGGGACGAAATCTGCCCTGAGGTGGTGCAAGGTACCGGAGGGGGTGCTCCCCGGGAGGCGGCAGAGAGTCCAGGACAAAAGAGGTCATTGAAACGATCACTTCGAGGGCCTACGGAAAAGCTTTGGGGAGTTCCAAATGTTTGTCCGAGGGGAACGGGGGTCCTGACCTGTCCAGGGAGCCCCCCTCCTGAGTTTACTGCTGGGATGGTTAGCTGGGAGTGCGGGCCTTTGGAACGTGCGAGCAACCGGGATCTGAAAAGGGCGAGGAATGCGGCTTTGCGAGACCGCGCCCGGAGGAGGTGAGCCCTCTATTTTTAGGTTCTCAAGCACCTTTACAGCAGCCCCTCCGGGGCCTGCGCTGTACCTTGCTTGGAACCAACCCAAACAAGCTCATCAGTAAGTTTCACTCCCGGCAAAGCTATCTATGCAGCGGCACACCCCCGTCCCCCCCGCCGCCCCATTCTGGTGGCGTTGGGTTCAAAGATGACCTCCACCCCGCACGGTCCCCGGACTTGTCAGAACAGAGCCCCGCGCAGTGGGGTAGGGAAACTACCCCTCTCGGACATTCCGAGGTCCACAGGCATCAGAGGCAGCGAAGATCTTTGCCCACCTGGGAAGACAACCTGCCCCTCCGCAAGGCAAGCCTCTCTCCGCTCTATCCGCCCGGCGCCACCGTTCTCTCTAGTCCTTGCTCTTTCCAATCTCACGGCCTGCTCTGGGGTCCAGCCGTGACCCCTGTCTTTGACGGTGCCCCAAAGCCCGCTGTGCCCGCCGGCTACTCAGGCACCACCCGCCCCCTCCACCTGGGCCAGCTTCTCCGCTTACCTCGGATCCGGTCTCCGCAGACCCCCAGTTGGACATTAACTCCAGGAGCCCCAAGTCCCAGCCAATACACCCATCCGGGCCGAGGGCAGGAGTGCGGAGCCCCGCCCCACCGCTCAGGGCACGACGAGTTCGCAATCCTAGGGCCGCTCCGGGCTGCGAGGGCGCGCGGGAGGCGGTGGCCAAGGCTCCAGCCCCCTCCGCTGCGAGAAGGGTGAAGGATGGCGACAGTTCCTCCGCCGACCCCCCGCACCCCCAGAAGTCGAGGTCGGAGCAGCTGCAGCTGTCTCGGGTGGAGGGTGACCGGGCTGCGCCGGCCCTGGGTGCGGCGGGCGGCTCAGCGGCGGCGGCCGCGCTCTGCGCCTTCTCCGGGCGCAGCGCCTGGGTGCACGAGATGGGCCGGGCTGATGCTGCCGCCGGAGCTGAGATCTTGCCTGGAAATCCGAAGGAGACACCACGTCAACCAGCGCAGGGTGTCGGTTGAAGACATGAGGGCGCCAGGAGCGCAGGCTGGTCCTTGAGAGCCCGGGCCGGGGGGCCGGGGGGCCGGGGGGCCGGGGGCCGGGGTGGGGGAGGGGAGGCGCGGGGCCCGGGAGGGGAGGGGTCGGGAGGCGGTGGTGGAAGAAGGAAGGCAGAGCAGCGAGGAGGCGCCCGAGCTCCGTAGGCGGGGGCTCGGGGTACGAGTGGGCGACGCGAGGCGCCCCTCCCTGGGGTGCAGGGAGACCGGTCAGCGCGTGGAGACGCTGCCGGGCTCGCGCCTCCTCCTCCCGGGGTAGATCCGGACGAATGTGCCGAGCTCTGTGCAGTCCAACCCAAGGGGGCAATCCGAACTTGACCGTGGCGTGCGCGCCCGGTTTCGTCCCCGCGCTTTGAAGGAGGGCGCGCTGTCGGGGGCAGGGGGACCCTGAGCGTTCCTCGCGCCTGTCGAAGGCTTTCCTTCCTCCTCGGTGTCTAGTCCTCTGGCTTTTCTGCAGGGCAGAAGGCCGTGGGGAGGAGAGGGCTGCCGACCGGAGTTCTCCCAGCACTGCGAAGCAGAGGTGTGGAGCAGCCAGCGAGGGAGGCCGAGCGTTTGCCAGGGGACGCTGAGAGTGGCAATGCATTTATAGGGCGCTCACTCCGTGACGTGCCCTCCAGTGGCTTTTCTGATTCGCTTTCTGACCTAAACACACATTAGTTGAGTCCCCATGCTGGGCCAACACGGTCTCCAAATATCTGCTGGCTGAAGTCAGAGGCTTTGCATATCACGTATTACATGGCAGGCAATGAAGAAGGCTTCTGAGGCTGGCCGGCTCCTCAATCCTAGGCTCCATTTTCATGCTGTTGTAATATAATACTGGACAAGGGGTAGGCACATACATTCAAAATCCCAATTCCAGAGGCTTAAGGTCACCTCATCAGGGACAGGTCAGGGGAGGTTGGGCTACGCTTGCTTTCATCCAGATTGTCGAAAATGCGGATAGGAAACCCAAGCAGGCAGTGTGTGCCTTGGGTGCCGAGTTCTCAGGGAGCAGGGACCCAGCTGCCGGTTCCTGATCTCTGGGAGCCCCTCCGGGCGTTCCCCTCGTGGGTTGCTTACCACCAGAAGCAGCCAGAGCCTCCTTCTGTAGATAGAGGACATGAGGAGGACAAGTCCTGATACATGATTCTATCCACAAATACATTTCATCCATGCAGGGCATGGCATTAGCTCTACCTTTAAAATCATGCACTGAAACAGTTATGTCTTTGTTAAAACCTGCTGACTGGAAGCCATCGGCCGTGAATTCAGTGGGACCTCTTTCATTTTATTAGCTGGAGCCAGGGCAAGCGTAAACAGGCTCAGTTTACATCCATGCACCTCTTATTTTAGGACTCATCCGGTTGTTGGGGAGCGCGTGTTCCTCAAGTAGCTGATACAGACAATAGACAGGGGAAATGTGTGTGGCAAGGTGGGGGGAATAGTACACTTCTTAAAAGTCAAAGATCACCTACTTTGGAGGTTTGTCAGTGAAGCTAGTGTGGGAGGCACATTGTTTTTACTGACGTTCCTGTGGTTTCAGATTAAGCGGAATGAAAACTCCGTCATCCAAACAAACTGAGCTGAGGCCAGGATGCTCACTGCTCTGCAGAAGGCGCCCTGGTGCCTTTGATATAGCCCTGGCAGAAGTGTAGATGAGCTTGGAAGTGGGAGGGTGGACTAAGCTTCTCTATCTGTCCCAGTTTAGCATTGTGTTTGGCATTCGAAGGCAACACCAGTCCGTGTTCCAACCATGAGTGATTTCCTCATTTTCAGAAAGATTTTCACGGGGGACGGTCACGCCATCTATGCACCTGAGATGACAGCACTTGTTCTGTGCCAGGCAAAGTGCTCACTCGGCCCTGGGAACTGTGCTGCCTGGGCTTTTGGGGGCTACAGAGAAGAGATACCACTGAGTGTACCCTAAGTAACGGGAGTTTACTGTGAAGGAAGGCTGACCGGAATCTCCACCACTCAGCCACGTGTCTCCGAAAAGCCTTCCGGAAAGGCCACCCAGCCAGGCCTCACGAAAACCGGATTGAAGTTCAGGAACTGGAAGGTCATTCAGGATACAGATCTGTGGCTGGGTTCTCTCATTGCCCCCTGAGCTGCAGGCATCTGCCTCCGATCCCTACTAACAGGCTTAGCCGCCAAGGTGATTCAGTTCCTTTCTCTCTTGCTGTGTTTCCCCGGGTATCTCTTGGCTTCTGCTCCTGCTACCAACTGCTCAGCTCTCTGTTGATCTCACATTTAAACTCTGTTAGTGGAAGGAACTAATTGCCCCTTCGGGGCACTAACCAGGTGCTAGAGTTGGACTGAGGCTTTGTGGGGGGCCTCCTTATGGATTACATGACCCCCGTAGCTCAGGTGGGCTAATCTAATCACCCACATCACATGGGTGGGCCACAGGGTACAGATGGCCCAGCCACCCTTGCTTAAAAAACCTCCTAGGGTTCTTTCCTGCCTTGCCTTCTCGGGGTTGGCACTCTGTGGCAGGCTCTGGGAGTTTAACCAACTTCTGTCTACTATAAGACTCAAAGACGAATGAGACCCACCTCCGGCCTCCCAGAGGCTCATCACCTACAAAGAGAGGGAGACATGTGAACAAGTCACCGCAGGATAAAATGACCTCTATAAAGGTGTGTGTGAGGCGCTCAGGTCTGGTCTCCACGTGATCTGTGAAACCCTGGGGAGATTACAAAAAAAAAAAAAAATTCACGTCTGGACCAATTTCTGGGCGATTAACTGAGAATTTCTTGGGAAGTGGAGCCCAGCTGACATTTTTAAAACCTTCCCCAGGTGGTTCTGTGGGCAGCCGGGTGGAGGTGTCAATCGGCTTGATTTATTTTCACTGATCAAAATCACTGTATGGTTCTTGTCGAGAACAAAACTAAGAGACCCACTTATTTTGATAAGTTCTAAGATGGACTCTCCCAAAAATATTACATTCCTCTTGAAATACTACTAATTATCTTGAAATGGTAATATAAAGGAAAATGTACAATTTAATTTAGAGATAAAGCAAATACTCCTAGCTCTGGAAGAATGTTTATTTGTATGTTTACAGCATTCAGATGGCCACAGAAAAGGTGGAAAGGTCTAACATTTTCAAGCTCTCTTACCGCAGAGCCCAGCATTAGAATGGACAGTAATTGATACGGACAAACATCTCCTCAGATCTTCCTTTACAGACAATGAAAAACAAAGTTTATTCTCAAGCGACCGCCAGGAAGCGAGCATTTGATGTCATGGGGACCATGGAACGATCCCTGGTGGTGGGCATGATGTCGCCACATCACAGCCCCCCAGATGCTGAAAGTAGAGACCACCACAGCTCCAGGGTGCTGTCACTTCTTCCCTTGAGGAAACAAAGGTGTTTGGGTTGCAGGTGCCCCTCAGGAAGGTGCAGAGAGAAGGATACATTTTTGCTCTGAACAGCAGA
The DNA here is from genome assembly GCF_014824575.4 of Sturnira hondurensis. NCBI lineage: Eukaryota > Metazoa > Chordata > Mammalia > Chiroptera > Phyllostomidae > Sturnira > Sturnira hondurensis. The sequence continues at coordinate 39,034,909 of NW_028087015.1, forward strand.
TGGTCCCGTGATAAACAGCACATGGCCCAGAATTCGCACCTCGTCCCTGGATCTCCGCCTTTCATCTGGAAAACCAGATGCCTGGAGAACCAGAAAGGGAGAAACAAGCATTGTTCACGCATCTCATTTCCTTTTTCTGCAAAAAAGTTAAACGCCCTACTCACTTCCCATTATAATCATTTTCAGGGGAATTTATTGGGGATCTCTAACGCAAGGCTGTGTAAACGACGGCTGCTGCCTGCGGTTGAGGATCTTCTGGTGCTGCGGAACAGAAAACACACACATGATAAGACAAAAAGACCAAAAAAAAAAAAGGCACAATACAGCGAGGGTCGGGAGCCTGGGGTCAGCACTGCCTTGCTGGGAACTCAGCGAGGCCCTGGCTGGGGTAGGTGAGCGGAGAGGAGGGGGTCACGTGGACAGACAGCGGTTCTGGGCGCTGAGTGCTGCAGCCTGGAGGGGCGGTGGGGCTGTAGGTCAGCCTGTGGCCCTTCACAGGGCGCCTCACAGCCCCCGTGGGGCTTTGCAGCTGCTTCACCGGTAAGGGCCAGGCCCCGGGTCCCTGGACGCCCACACAACCTGGGTCATGACGCTGAAATAGAATCCACCGCTGAGCAGGGCAATTTCCTTTTCAGAGTCACCGTTTTATTGAGCAGGGATTTGTGTCATGTGTCCTCGCTCTTTAGCAGTCATTTTCACCAATGATACTATTACTTACAAAGAAGAGAGAAATTTGCTATTCTTCAGAGCGCTTTAAAAAAGGAGGAATGGGAGGGGGTGGCGATGGGCGGTAGTGGCTTCTTTACCAAGTGGTAGTAAGAGGCAGATTCTTTGGAGTACATTGGTTTCTCGTGAGAACTCAATTCTGACATTGAGAGAGTGAATTTACCAATGATTTCCATCAGTTTTTTAAAAAATAAGTATTAATTTTGTTTTGGGGTCTTGAGACTCCTTTTTTCCAAAACAAACATACAAACAAACAAACAACCTCAGTGAGGTAAGATGGTAACAACACCGACTTTCTTACCCTGAAGACAGTCTCATGGTTTAGGTCTGGGGCTGGCGAACTCCTGCAAAGGGCAAGCATTTCCCATACAGACAGGGAGTGTTTCAGGCTTTGCAGGCCTCATGGTCTCTATCACAACCATTCAACTCTACCTTACATGGCAAAAGCACCTGCAGGTATTAAATAAATGCTTAGATATGGCTGTGTTTATTTTGTGTCCCAAAATAAACTTTATTTATGGACCCTGAAATGAATTTTCTATAATTTTCACATCATGAAACACTATTCTTTTGATTCTCACCCCCAAACATTAAAACATTTGAAAACCATTCTTAGCTCATGGACCTACAAAAGTAGGCGGGTTTGGCTATGGTTGTAACGTAGAGAGGATGTATCAGTTCTCGAATTCAGGAATCCCAGACCTGGAAAAGACCTGAGACTTCTAGTCTAGTCTCCTCCTTCTACTAGGGGAGTAAACTGAGGCAGAGTGTGGTTAAGTGGCTTATCCGAGGTCACTCTTTGAGTGAGCGACACAGCTGTGCTGTCCAAAAAGTGTGGTATCAACTCACTTCACTGGTATGTGCGTGCGTGGGGAGGGAGGTTGTGTCATCTTTAAAATCGTGATCTATTTAGTATATTTTGAGGAGGGCAAGAAATGAGTCAAGATACAGAGGGATCAGTTGGACTCTTGACTGGTGGGGGAGGCTGCCGTCAGGCTGAACAGGGAACAGAACTTGTAAGAAGTCGACGGCTGTTAGAGCTGCTGGGCAGAGCAGAGCTCTAAATGGATTCTTTTCCTCTTTAAAAGGCCATTGCATTCCTGTGATTGACTTCTAGACAGCCAATATATAGGATCTCATCAGAGAGAGGGAGAGAGAAAAAGATTGATTTGAAAGCGGAATCCCGATACCTGGTCTCCTAATTCTTTTTTAGACCACCTAGTGCAGAGCTTTTGGATTCTTCCTAAAGAATTGAAATGCGTGGGTGATTTTCAAGATACTGCCTCAAAGGATAGTCGCTCTGGGACAAGGACTAAGCGTTTGGACCTTCAAGCCAAATATTCCAAGGGACCTCCTTGCCATGTGTTGACATCGCAATACAGATAGATGTCAGTCTCGGCTCCCCTCCTCCCTATAGTGGATGAGCTATTTCACCGTTTCCAACTCTGGCAATAAAACAACATGACAGCCTCTCTTCTTTACGCTTCCTCAGTGGGGGAAAACCAATTAATCAACTAATGAATTCTCATCGATATTTGTGGGAGTAATAGAAGCAAGTAGTCAATGTTAAGTGTGCATTTTGTGGTCCCTTAGTTGCTTCAAGAAATTGCCCAAACATCCCTCGATAAATTTGCAGCAGGGTTGAGACCAGGAGGAGGCAGGTGGGACTTTTAATTTTGTGTTGTGGGCACCTCACCTTAGTAACTGCCTTGTTCACAGAGCAGCAACTTTGAGCTAGCAGCCCAAATCCTGAAGCCAATTACAAGGATATTGTGGCCATTGACAGGCAACTGGAGCCCCCCACCCCACCCCCTCTCCTGAGATCCTGTGTATTGGCTATCTAAATGCCAATCACAGGGATGTAATGGCCTTTTAAGGAGAAAAAAAAAATCTCTTTAGTGCTGTGGCCCTGACAAGCAAGCCATGGGAGCTTTGGCAACTTCTAGCGCCCCCAGCCTCACCTGTTTTTCTCTTCTTGCTTTTCTCTCCCTCACTGGGACACTGTGTGAATAGATGAGATAATAAACCAGATTTTCTGAGTTCATAAATTACTCCCTGGGAATGGTTTATATTGCACGTATACTTTCCGGCCACCGGGGTACTATTTGCTAAATTACTGGCCTCCTGCAGTTCTTTAAGTGAGACCCTAGTGACCTGAAAGAGTTAACGCCTCCTTCCAAGCAATTCCCCTACTCCTGGGTCATAATTTACAGTGGGAAAGGGCCTGGCTGGCCATATGTGGCGTGCTTGGAGTTCTCGGAGAGAAAGCCAGCCCTAGAAGCGTAAGGAATGGATATTACAGAAGGTGCACTTATAGGCCGTTGCGCAAGGCATCCGCCGTGTGAGTTTTCCCAGAGCAGTACTGCAGGGCAGGCCAGGGTTTTCCTGGCCAGAGCAACCCTCCAGCCAATGGAAGACGGCGCATAACACACCCAGCATGGGGGGGAGGGAATAGCATGTTTGTAGGCTGACTTTGCCCTTTGAAACACAGTGGGTGAAAGATGGGGAAGTCCATTTTAGAAATCCAAGTGAAAAAGCCAAAAGTAAGGTGAATGTAATAAACTATCTGCTTTACAGTGTGGAACAGTAGGAATATGACTTCAAATGCAGGGTCAGTTTTTTTATACCAACACAGGAGCTCTTGCCTATGCATATGTAACAAAGTGCTCACCAGAGACTACCCACATGTCCTAACATGCAGCTGTTGTTCAGAACCCTTTACAATGGTGTGTGGATGGATTGGTTCATTCATTCGACGGATAGGATTTAGGCATGCCCCTTCGTAAGGTCCTTCGTTGGCCATTGTCAAGGGACATCAAAGGCATGAGACAGCATCTCCATATTCAGTAGTGGCACTTCTCTAGATGGGTTTAGTTTGGGACAAAGACCAAATCATCTGAAAAAAGTGTAGTGAAAGAGGTGGGTACCGGACAAGGCAGGGTCCTTTGGACTGCCCTTCTGGTACGGCTTGGTGAATTACAACAACGGGCTCAAGTCCCCCTGCTTCCTGTATCCACGCTATTTGCCGTGTGACTTTGCAGATCTTCTTACTAAAACTGTGGTCTTCCTGTCCCCATGTGAGATGTCTGCCTGCTCCTGGAGCCTGGTAATCACCCGGGACCAACCAGGCAGTGGAGGGAGCAGAGACCTGCCAAAGCCAGAGTTCTCTAGGGGACAGTGAGCCAGTGCTTCTGAAGCCCTAAGGGGAACCTGCTATCATGGAGAAACCATGCCTCTGTCTGGTGGTGGCAAGGTGAGTGTCATTTTAATTGGAAACTCTTAAAGGAATCTTTTCAAATCGGCGTGTCGCTTCTGCTTTACAACAATACAAAGATTTGTAAACTGTGGCAAAAGCATGTTGGTGCCACTGTGTTGGCCGGAATAAAGCTGGCATTGTATCTTCCAAGGCATGTTTTGGGGGTTCTATTGAAGTGGTTTAAACCAAAGCTACAAAAATGAGGAAAAACTTATTTTCAGATGAATTTTAGTAGACTGCCAACTGCTCGCATTTATGTGCTAAAGATGCATACTTTTCAAAAACTCTCTCTTCACAATTAAATGGTTTAAAAATATTCTTCCTTGTGATTCATGGAATTTCAAGTTCAAATATTTTTTAGCACAAAATAGGTATTTAGCACTGTTTTAAATGATCATAAGTATATTTTCTCACGAAATATATTGTTCATTAAATAGTATGATGTTACAGAGACCCAAACAAAAAGACAATTAGGAAATAAAATGATAGATTTGCTGGGCATCTGCTTTTCCTGGTTTGCAGAACTTTGGTGTGCAGGGCACGGGAGGCCAGAAGCTCTTGCAGGGGTGTCCAGCCTACAGCCCTTAGGCCACATTTAGCCCAACACTAAATCGTAAATGTACTTAAAACATGATGAGATTTTTGTGTGATTATGTGTCACAATATATTTAATATGTGGCACAAGACAACTCTTCTTCTTCCAGTGTGACCCAGAGACGCCCAAAGGTTGGACACCCCTGCTAGAGGAGGCTTCTGCGCACTTCACACCAGATTTCGCAGGACGCACTCAGTACCTTTGTGTGGCAGCCGCTCTCAGGGACGAAGAACTTCCCCAGCGTGACACGCCTGGGATGCTAGCATTTCCTTTATGATCCAGGGACTATTTCATCAAAACATCATTTCAAACAGATGTGTCCAGGTGTTTACTGAGGGGAGACTTTAAGCCAGGCTGATTAATTAGTAGCTAGTCAAGACAATTCTCTCCTTTTATCTGGCTAGTCTGGGGTTAACGATGCTGTTCGTAGGTTGAATTCAGATGATGAAAAAAAAATGGCAGCCAACACAACCTCAGATCAGTATGCTAGCATGTAAGATGTGGTGCTCTAATCACTACCTGGTTTTATTGGCACATGATTTTTTTTTTTGGATGTGCGAGATAGGACTAACTCAGGGGTCAGCACACTTATTTACCTTCTGTGAAGGGCCAGGTGGTAACTATTTCAGGCTTGTGGACCACACAGTCTACCACAACCTTCAACTCTGCAGCTGTAGCACTAATGCAATTTTAGGAAATATGCAAATGAATCAGCTTGGCTGGGTTCCAATAAAACTTTACTTATGAACTCTAACATTTCAATTTCACATAATTTTCATGTACCACAAAATATTATTGTCCCTTTGATTTTTGTCCAGTCACTTAAAACTGAGAAAAAATATTCTTAGGTTGCCAGCTGTATATTTGGCTCATGGACCATAATCTGACAAAGAATCTTGAATGAGTTTTAGTCTTGTTTTTTTTTTTTCCTAAATACAAGGCTAATTCTTTTTAAATCCTAGCTTCTCTATTTGTAAAATAAGGAACATTAGTCACACTGTCTCTTCCCGGGATTGTGGGCAGGATGCTCAGATAAGATATCGGCTGTGTTATGATTTGTATCAAGAATGTGTTTGGTGGAAGGAAGCTTAGAACCAGACTAACATGGGCCTCAACCCATACAGACATTTCTTGCCCACTCACCTCGTCGTGTGCGGTCCCAGGGTGGGCGCAGTGGCTCCACGATGCCCTCGGAGACCTGACCTTTGCTCGCTACACTCCGCTTGAGTGCCCAGGCTGGTGATACCTCCTCTCCCAGTGCCAGGTGGGTGTCGTAACTTCCTGTTCTCACGTGACAGTAGCCCTACAAGAAGGAAGAGGGGAATGGAGAGAAAAGGATGTCCTTCCAGCCCTCTCTTCTTTGTCTTTCCCAGCACCTCTCCACAGCCTTCCCTGCGCTTCTCATTGATCTGAACTGATTCTCTTGCCCAGCCCAGCCCAGCCCAGTCGCTGGCAAAGGGGAAGAGGATCAAGGAGCTTGGCTTGTAGAATGGTACAAATCAGCTTCTGGGGTTGGGCACCATGCTGCCTGGAGAGTCGGGGTTCTGCTAGCCACTTAGGGGGGCTGCCACGTTAGTTTTCCTGCTATTGTATGTGGAGTGGCCGGCAGGTTAGGGGAGTAGCTGTTGAACGAACTCCCTGAGAGTGCTCAGAGATGAATCTTTCAGGTGCTGTGCATACTGTTCCCACGGGCACACTCAGACAAAGACCAGTGTAGTGAGAGGGCAGGGTCAGGCTGCGAGCTGGGACAGAATTTCCACACCAACCTGCACCAACCTGAGAAGGAAGCAGGAAAAGGGGAGGAGCCTGACGGTCATCTCCACAGGGCTTCTGTAACAGAGAGAGGACTGATTTAATCCCCATCTATTGCAACTTGTTGTAATAACATGTCCCTCAGTCATTTTCCTGACAAGTCTCTTTATTGTAAAATCCAGTACTCAGGTACCTTTGTAGGTGTGTCTCATCTTCAAAAAGTCCAGATTAAAATATAGGCTCACAAAACACAAATTAGGAATCAAATAACCTAAAGTTTGACATATTCTTCATTTTATAGAAAAATTTACTTTAAAATCCCTTTAAATAGTTAAATGTTTTGGTGCACTTTAAATTATTTAATGGATGGAAATACTATTCTCACATAATTTACATGTGGGCTTATACTCCCCCCACCCCCGCACTGCCTTGAGCTAAATAGACCTGTAAGTTGATTGAAAAAGCCTGAGCAAAATAGCCCTTCAGGATAAAGTCATCACTGATGTGGACTAAAGCAAACATCTCAGGGTTTCAGGGTGCTAGAATAAATGACATCTGCCAAGGAATTAAATGCCTAAAAATCTTACACAAATTGTACACTCTGTGCTTACAGGTCAAATCTCACTGCTGTGCTGAGATTCCCACATGGTGATGGGGGGCTGACCAGAGGCCCCTTGAAACTCTAAGAGTATTTCATCCTGAGTGCCATTGACCTTGAGGGTCCCTTTTTCCCTTAAATACTGCACTTCTCGGATTAGAGTAGAAATGTCTTTATAATCAGCTTCTGAGCTCACAGTCTGCTGTTTGTACATTCACCTATCTATTCGTTTATTTGTTCATTCTGTCTTTTTATAGCCCACAGATGGTTTTTGCTCTCATGGAGTTTACAGCCGAGAAGGAGGAGATTGATATGAACATTATCCGATCATACCGATGAGTGCGTAACTACCCACAGAGCCGCGCTCCGAAGGAAGGGACCCAGCACTGTGAAAGAAAATGAAGGAGCCTGACCTTGGCTGGGGTTCAGGGAAGGCTTCTAGGAGGAAGCAAAGTTTGATCTGACAATCAACGTGTGAATGGAGTTAAGAGGAGAAAGGCAGGGTGGGATAGAAAGAGCATTTCTGGTGGAGGTACAGTGTGTATGTGTTCATCTGTCCATCCGTCTGTCCATCCATCTATCCATCCCTCCATCCACCCTGTTGTACAAAACAGCCTAATACCAAGTGATCATAGAGTTGCAAACAAGTAGAAGTCGTCTTGGCTTCCTCAGTCTGCAAGTCCACTTGGGGAGGCTAGAGAAGCTCATGTTAAAAAAAAAACCCTCAGAAAATGTTAGGAGGTTGTTTTAAATAATAATAGCTGTGAGTTGATTTCAGCCCTTCCTCTTGCTTGTATTGAATGGGATTTGCCTGAGTGAGTAACTCTGGGCTTTGCCCAGAGTTAGCTCCCCTGGGCACTGACCTCACTCTGCTTCTTTTCCGTGGAGGAGGGCCGGAGTGCAGGGGACCCCTGTGCCGGCAGCCTCACACTGCTTCCATGGGAACTGCAATTAGCAGTTAAAAATTGAAGCAAAATCTTGCATTAACAGGAGAATTTATCTAATTTTAGAACGAATTACTTCTTCTGAGTGCTTTTAGGATCAACCAAAAAGCAAAAGTTAATCTTGAAAACTGGGAATGAGTCTGGTATCTATTCTACACAATGAGATTTCGCCGTCTCGTTGTGGCCGTGGAATCCATGGTTGCTCGTACTGAAACTGGGCAGTTTGTGGGCTCACCATCAGTGACCAGCACATCTCCATTTACGGATGCTGTCAGGTTAATGGTCAATGTTGTGCTGAGTTCACAGAATCTTGGCATTCAATTCATACCTGGAATGAGCTTCAAGATCCAATATAATTCTCATTTCACACAAGAAGAAATTGAAAGCCAGATGGGTTAAGTGACTTTTTCAAGCAACTTAAAAATTTATGCCCCGACTCACTCCACAGCTTTGTGGTGGCGTCGGCGCAAGAGCTGGGAGCTGGAGGCAGGGTCCTCTCACTCCTGGTTCAGAGTGGGGGCCCTGGAGTCTGACTCCCTGCACTCAAATCCTTGCTCCTCACTAGCCTTCTGAACTTGGAAAAAGTGTTTGACTCCCCTAAGCCTCTGTCTCCTCATTTCTGAGAAGGGATGATGACTGTCACTAGGTCACTGCATTGTCATGAAGGTTAAAACCCATGAGAAGAGTCGGCCTGTTGTAAATGCTCCACAATGCTTTGCCACATGTCTCACCCACGGGAAGCGGGTAGACAGGACCACGTGTCGGGGCTGGCTGGGGCTTCAGGGGCGGGGCTTCAGGGGCGGGGCCAGTTTCCTCTGCTCTCTTGAGCTCCTGGACTCCACTGGGAGAAAACCATGCCTCGGGCCTTCGGTCATCGCAGAGACGGGGGGTGGGGGTGGGGGTGGGGGGCAGTCTGAACACCTCTGAACTGTAACGACCGCTCACCATGAACGTTCTCGCACGAGCTTTGGTCCTGGGTGCATGCGTTCACTTCTTTTAAATACTTGCCTAGCAGTAGAATTGCATTAAAAGTGGCTGATCAGATTTGCACAGGGGTTGCCCCATGTCACACTTCCACTGGCAATGTGTGAGAGCTCCAGTCGCTCTCCATGGTCAAAAATGCTGGACGCTGTGGGTCTCGGACTGTATCCGTCCTGGTGGGCGTGTGATGGGATCTCATTGTCGGTAGCCCACCGAGTTGAAAAAAGTTTCTTGCTTGTTTGAAAATGTCTAATACTAGCTTCTAGGTCCTCTTTCATTCTCAAGGATAGAGCACAAAGCTTTGACTAAGTCAGACCTATACCGGTCACTCAGCCCTGCTCAGCTGCAGTGTGGCCTGGGATTGGCCAGACCAAGCACTGTCCTCCCTAGAAACACCCAGCTGGTCACAGATGTAGCAGAATTTGTTTGACCAATCCCCTTTCGTTGGCCAGTTCTGTTCCCTACAGTTTAGAGCATTAATTATAATGCTATAGAAAATATCCTTTCACATAAATCTCTACCTGCATTTCTGTTTATTTCATTAGCTTTAATTTCTAGGTATTGAATTAGAGTCAAAGGGTAATGAATGTTTTAAATGTTCTTTCTACATGTAACAAATAAAGTTTCAGAAAGACCCAGCCAACACTGTTACTAAAATTCCTATATGAGAATGCCTGTCTCGGGACAAATGGATATCATTAAAACAAAACTCTTTTTTTAAAAAAAAATTTACAAGGCTACACCTACCTGCTGCTGCAACCTCAGCCTTAGAGACGTGCATGATTATTTCTCTAACTGTCTGGGGACTTCCCCTCTGCTTTGCAGGATTTTACGGGCAGTGGTCAGCGCTGCAGAGCCAGGGCGAGGGCCCAGGTGGGGTGGCGGGTGGGCTCGTTTAGTGTGTCCTCCCCGACAGTGGTCCCTAGTGCTGGTCCCCAAATCTCTCTGGCTCTTTGACTTCCAGGCACAGGGTAGGACTTCAGTTCCTGGCCCCCCTGTAATTGGGCGGCCACATCTGGGGGACACGATGTGGTGGATGTGACGTGTGTCACCACCAAACCAAACCTGTGCTTGCAGGTGCAAGGTGCTGCGAGCTCTCTTTCTGGCCCACGTGGCAGGCTCCGTGTGATGGAGATGCCGTGGAGTAGCAAGGATGCCTTATCTTTCCCTTTGAGATGCTGGTGGCGTTTGCTCCCATGGCCCAAGCCACCTTGTTCTGAATGCGAAGCCATCTCCTCTCCCAGTCCTCCTAACATTCGTGGGGGCTCCCCCACATCCACCATGCAGCCAGAGGCCTCTGTCCTGACACCGCCAGTCAAGAGTCGATGGAAAGAGATAGGAATCGCTTAGGTTCCATACTGACACAAAATGCTTACATACAATTACCATTTAATTTAAAAACACGTGATGGCTGACAAACAAAGAATAAGCACCTTCATTTACTGAGGGAGTTTGAGAAGAAATAGACTGCTTGCTGCAGGGGTGGGGGAAGATGGTGGGAAGGGAAGAGACGGTGGGAAGGGAAGAGATGGTGACGTCCAGAGGAGACGGAAGGAAGTCTGACTAGTCGGTTCTGCAGAAGCCTTGGTCTAGCCTGTTGTTTTAGCTTCCCAGGAAAGGCCAAGTCCATTAGTGCTCAAGAACCTGCCATAAGAGCTGTCTTACAAGGACAAAGATAGGCAGGGTTTATGCACCCGTGTGTGCACACGTGAAATTGTGAAGAAGCCACTTGCCCAGTGGAAAATAATGCCCTTTTAAACAAGGTCTTCATACAACGTGGTGTGGCCTTGCTCCTTTGTTTACAGAGGAAGCCTTTCACGCAGGCGTGGTGCATAGAGGATTTAAATCATCGAGATCCTTTATGCTAACAGACCGTTGTCTTGGATTTTCCAGGTTTCCAGGTTTCCTTCAAGGAGTACACACCACTGAGTCTGAAAGCAGCTGCTGTGTGGACTGATGCGTTGCCATCTCTGAATTCTCCAGCTGCAAGACCAGGCTATTCCAGGACTTCAAGGGAGTCCAGCTCTGTTTTGGCCCCTCCCCCTTCTGTGCCCAGCCCTCACCTGGGCAATTCAGATCCCATCTGCTCCCAGGCGTCAGAGCTCGGCTCCTCTTCTGTGCTTTTCTTTAGCATCAACATTTCCAACTGCGGTTTCCTAGTTGTCCTTCTTTCAGTTGCCCACTGCATCCAAAACTCAGATTTGCCCTGAAGGAACAGGGGTCTTCCCCAAGCGTTGCTCTGGGGCTCTTTCTCTGGTGTTCTGGAGTGGACCCACTTTGGTTTCTGGAGTGTGTGTGTGTGTGTGTGTGTGTGTCCTACCACCACAGAAAAGAAAGACAATGTGCTATACCTTTCTCTTTCAAATTAAAGTATGTGGGGGTCCTGTTTAGAGAACGTTTGAGAATTTCCCCAAAGACGTGTCCTGACCCGCCCAGGGTGGAAGTCACTTTCCTGGAGGCATTCTGGAGTGAAATGGTTTCTCCTCCCTTAGAATGCCTTCCTTCCAGCCCAGTGTCCCTACCAGTCCATCATCTGGATCCCCTGGCCAGTGTGGTAGTTACTCTGCAGATTCCTGGGTCACACCCCACACCCACTGGGTCAGAGCCTCTGGGGTTGAGGGGCCAGGAATCTGCATTTTCATGGATCCCCCCTCCCCCCACCCCGGTCTTAGAACCCCTGGCCCCAGCCCACACCCCAAGAACTGGAGAGCATCTCCTACCAGCCTCATCTGCAGCAAAGCCACAGACTCTTCTGCCCCAGGGATGAGCAGGGACCAGCAGGAGGGAGGACTCTGCCCTGCCTCTTCTCCCAAAACCCTGCTGTGTGGCTGGGCCCGGGGTCTGTGGATGAGACAGCTATGTAGGAAGTTCGGTGAACAAGACAGGAAAGACACAGGGAGTGAAACACAGACATCGGAGCCTCTTCTGGCCAGGGATCAGGCAACCAAGCACCGTTCTGTTCACTCATTCATTTGTCCTCAAACATTTATCAAGTCCTTACTGCCTGCCAGGCATCGGGCTGGCTGCATTCCACCCAAGTTTGCATTTCCTCCTCTTTTTGACAGATATGAAAAATGAAGCTGAGGTTTAAGTCCCAAATAGGCAGTCCCAGCAAAACAATTAGGAAAAGTAAGACAACTCTCTTCTTTTCTGTGTGTGCACGTATGTGCATGTGTAGGTGTCCCTTTGTGTCACACGCACGTATGTAGGCTAGGAATTTCCGCTTCTGTTTCCATATGTCTATCACTCACTTTATTTCGTCCTGCATTTATTTGCTTATCCATTCAGAAAACATTCATCCACTCATTCATCCAACTAGTGCCTCTTGTGGCCTGTTGTGGGCCAGCCTAGGTACTAGGGATACGCCGATGGATGAGACGAAGTTCTTGCCCTCAGGGCGCTTGCCTTTCAGAGCAGACAATGCTTTTATATAAATAAGGTGGTTTTACCAGGCGCCTTTCTGACAGAGATTGGCAATTCAACAGACCAAGAATGAGGGCCCTGGAGCCCCGCCCCTTACCTCCTCCCGGCTTCACAAAAGTTCTTTCCAGCGAAGATGCCTTCCCAGACATTTCATTACGCGCTCGAAACATTTATACACGTAACTGGGGGAAACGAAGTAAAGCTGTGAACTCCACTTGACACTTAAGTCAAAATAGGAAGTTGAGTCGTTCAGCGGTGGATTTTGACTGCTTCCCGTCAGGAACCCCTCTCAAGAAACTCCTCTTCACGGAGCAGCACACTTCAAAGAGGTTTCCAGTAGTGCGGTGTTTCAAACGTGTTAATTGGACCTAATTGCACACAGCTGCCCAGTTTAGCCACCGTTTGGGTTGGCGTTCACGCACTTAGATCTAGGCCATCCTTTTTGGATACATTATATTCATATTGGGATGTTGATACATTTGTTATAGTTTCACAACATGAAGGACTGTGAGGTAGTAAGTAAAACATGAACCGCATATTTGTCAACCCCCGAGGTCACTGCCAAGTACAAAAGTACTTGAGGGCAGACACCCTGTTTGATACACTGTGTGGGGTCATGGCGCCTCACTGAAAAATTTGGGAACTTTTCCAACAAAAGTGGAAAACTCGCAGGTGTTTGCTGGCTTTTGCATGTGGCGGAAGCATCTAAGGATCATTTATTGTCTATTCTCCACTTACCTGTTGAATGTTAACGCTATACATTGCAGGGAGAAGGAGGGAGCAATAATACATACATATTAGGTTATTAGGTGCAGTTGCAGTTGCATCTCATTTTATAGCATAATGATGTTTCTCAAGAAGCACTTGTGGGAGCAACTTACTGGTTAAGTGGGAAGGGTGGTTTTCAAAATATTTATCGAACACTAAGGCATGAGCCCTGAGCAGTTAGAAGGAGCAGTCACTGGCCACGCTGATGCACGCTGCCACCCTCAAGCAGACGTGAGTACAACCAGGGGTTCATTATTGGGCGAGGTGTCACTGAGGGTAACTGGAATGTGACCGTGCTGGGGCTCAGTATGGGGTGCGAGCTCTCCAGGAGTGAGAGCACAGGGGTGTTCACACCGTCTGCCGTCTGACATCAGTTGGAGGCTGGGCATCGATTTGCCAGCGCTTCTGTCCTGCTGCTCTGGTGGTCACGTGGGCCCTGGAGGACTGAGGGCGCCTGTACGTGGAGGAATGCTGGCAACGGGAGGTCAGGCTGCTGAGTGTGGAAACGACGCGTGCCTGGGGGTGTGGGTGGGGCACCAGACCCACTGGCGGTGGCATTTGAAGATGCTGGGGGCGTGGTGGTGCTGAAATGGGGTCGTGAAGTATTTCTCTGCATCGGGCACATCAGTGGCAATAATCTTCCTGAGACTGTTGGAAACAAATTGGTCCTCAGGGCATGACTTGTTAGTTAAAGGGGATTAAGGCGGAGGGGGGGGGGAGTGTAGAATGAAAAGAGTGATGACTGTGTCAATAATAAAAGTAGTTGCTACTGATTTGTATTTGTGCTCACTGTAGGGTCATCAAGGCCTCCCCATTTCCTAGATGGGAAAACTGAGGGTTAGGGGACTTGAATAACTTGCCCAAGGACACACAGGTGGGGGATGGCAGAGACAGGATGTGACTGGCCTTTCTGAGGCCACATCGCAGACTCCTGGAAGCCTGAAAGGGTTAACACAGGTCCCTCCCTTCTCTTTCCTCTCACTCCCTCCTCCTCCTCCCTTCTCCCTCCCTCCCTCATTGGACGAATATTCGAATACTTATATGGGCCAGACACTGTTTTAAGCCCCACACAGCAAGGAAACAATTTGATCCTTTTTGATCCTGAGAAAACCCCCATCTTTGCCTTAAAAACCATTTTCCCTTCCCCAGTCTGTCCCCTGACCTTGGTGGGGCCCTGGAAAGTGTAAAAAATGGAGGCTCATATACCATGTCTAAAAGTTTTAAAGTTATAAATCAAGCTGACAAACTGTTAAATAAAATATATTTCACTCTCCGGTCTCGAGAAACAAACCTGCGAGGAAGGCAGGTTTGAATCGGAAATGTTGGACTCCTGGGGCTCCACGCGGACTCCACCTACTCCAGGCAGGTGGTTCTGGGGGCGTCTGGACGGGAGCCCAGGCCCCCTGCCTGTCCCCACCTCTCCCTTCCTTCCCTGGCAGTCCCACACGGCGGGGCCGCGGGAGGCAGTGCACCCACATGCGTGGACATCCAACCTGCCCGTCCAAGCTCCATCCCTGCAAACAGCCACCCTGTGGCCACTTTTTGGACTCGTGGGTGTGAACTCAGGAGGCGTGGCCTGCTCTTGAGAGAACCAGCCTGGGAAAGGCCCTGGACTTGGGCTTGGGCGCACTCAGGCATGGTCTCTGGCACCCAGGGCATGGTCTGGAAAGGAGATGCAGGCTTCAGGTGGGCGCAGCATCGCTACGGCCACACACACTTCATCCTGCGGGGTCCCAAAGGGCAGGGCCTGGCACCCCTCTTTCCTGGGCCTGAGAGGGCTCCCCATTCTGGCCTCTCTTCCAAAGTTCACTTTCACGTGCATTTGCCCCCCCCCCCCCTCCCGCCCCCGAGATTTGCCGCCCCCCCCCCCCCCGCCCCCGAGATTTGGCCTTCTGAGAGTTTTTTTTTTTTCTCTAAAGGAAATGTGGAACTCAAGCAGTCTGCTTGCTGAACAGGAGAGTCCATTGATGCAGACAGATGATAGATGTTACGGGAAGAGGACGAGGAGTGGGAATCTGCGGAAGGATCCGCTGGCCCCTCCAGCTGGGGTTGACAGTCTTCCGCAGGCTCCGCGGCTCTAGTCTACAGAGCGTGCTCCCCAGGGCTCTGTCTTAGGAACTTGATGGGCTCCTCCCAGACTTCTAAGAGTGGGTGAGATTTCAGCTTTCACCCTATTTGCGTCTCTAGCCACGACGACACAAGAGTTGGGATGAACTGGAACACACACATACACAAGGCTGCCTTTGCGTGGTCAGATATCTGGAGGGGGTCAGAGAGAAGATTAGCCGGCGAACAGCACAGGCTCATGCCAGTGGAGGACGACGGTTTGAACACAGGCGGATCTCAGAGATATTGCGGGTTCAGCTCCCTACCATCACAGTGAAGTGAATGGTAATCTGTTTGCTGGTGGAGGGTCTTGTCTGCAATTTGTAAAAAACAAAACAGCTCCCCCCCCCGGCAAAAAAAAAAAAAACACAAACACCCTGCAACAACTCTGAAGCACAATAATGTGAAGTGCAATGAAACGAGGTGCACCTGCATTTACTGGAACCGGGACTAGAACGCATGCTAACGTGTTCCGTAGGTGGTGTTGCTCTTTACTAACCCAATTAGTTCTAATGCTGCTGTCTCTAATGTAAGCGTTCTCCTTTAGGTGATTACTGTCTCCTGGGCACAGGGGACGTCAACAGGTGTGCCTCTTAGGGAACCGCTGGCAGGCCCAGGACGGCATCAGGTAGCTTACTGCGTGGGCCGACTTCGGTGCAGTGGCTGGCAGGACGCTGTGGTGGAAGGATTCGGTAGTCACAGCCAGGTTCACTGGGCAAGACTGCTGTGAGTGAACCCGGCTGATGAACTTACCGGGGGAACCCCCCAGGACAGGGACCCAATGGGATACACAGCCAGACCTCGGGGGGTCTGTGAATCCTGGGAGGGCCTGAGTGGGGCTCAGACAGCAGGGCCTGGCCAAGCGAAGGGAGCCCAGAATGGACCTTGATTGGCCGGACTCAGCACTGAGGCCTTCTGGGGAGGACCCAGGACCTGGAGGCGGGCACAAGGACCTGCCACAGGAATCGTGGGGACAAAGGACCTGCCTCCCCTTCATGCCAGCACCAGGTAAAGTGAACTTCCCCCAGGGGCCATCTCGGAGAGGAATGGGAACGTGGGCGAGGAAAAGAAGCTTGAAGTACCTGCGAGACAGTTTAAATGATCGGATTGGGTGACATTTAATTTACTGTCTCTATAGTAAATTAAATCATAGTAAGGTGAAGGGCTCAGGAGAAAGACTAGGTCAATGACAGAAAATAACAAGGCTGTTTGTTTTTCCCCTGTGTCTGTTCCCCCACGCCTGCACCACACAGGCAGACACGGGCACGCACATGCACGCACACTGATGGCACTTGTGGAAGTTCTCCCGGCCGCCACCTCCCTGAGAACCTACACCCCTAAAGGCATTAGTGAGAGATGGAGACTCCACTGGGGCTTTCAAGGGGGAGAGGAGGGAGAAGCCTTCACTGTACGCTGCACAGCGACCGGGCTCACAGCTCCCCTTCGGTTCTGCATTTCGTCCTTCCCAGGATGCACCTTTTTTGGTGGCGGGACGCTGGCTATCTGTGCACCAGAAGCTGTCTCACTGGGATGTTGTGTCATAGCGGGCAGAGGTGGGCAAACGTGGGTTCACAGTTGTTTGTACAGAAAAAGATGCAATAATTAATAAATGATATTACAAGAATAAGCTGTTTTGCTTACGCGCAGCTGTAAACCTACTTGTGCCCACCCCGTATAACTGGCAGCACTGTTGTAGCAACACATAAAATAATGGTGTGTCTTGCACTGGCGCCTTCCGTTTGACGAAAGCCTGGCAGCCTTCCGCTTTGCTGTCCCTCCTCAGCTATGACCAGAGGCTCCCCCACTCATCACTGGGGAGAGCCATAGCTCTGCCCTTCACTCGCCGAGTGACCTTGAACAAGTTACTGAACCACTCTGGGCCTTTGTTGGCACATCTGTGAAATGGGTATGGTATTATTAACGGCTTCATAGGGTGGTTTTAGGAGTTAAATGAGCTGTTACGTATGGAGAGATTGAAAGAGTGCCAGGTAGAGGTCAGCCCTGGAGAAGTAGTGAGTCTTATAGTTACCACCTCTTTAGTCTCCTCCCACGCGGGCCCAGCCTCCTCTCGCCCATTGCTTTTTCCTCCGTTCCTTTCCTTATTGTAGGAATAGTACTTCAGTGCCCACTGTTTGCTATTTGAACACCCCTGGAGACCTTGCCTCTCCTCCCCAAGTGGCTTGCCTAAATATTTCCTCCAAACAAGTGGGTTCTCTCTTGAGAGGAGTCCTGAGAGGTAACAATCGCTGTACGTGGTAATGTGTCTTTATCCTGACTTTTGAAGTGTCTATGGCCGATGCAAGAGGTAGTGAGTTCCGAGTTCGACTGGAGAGGAGGAAGTGTGGGGGGCACATTAGGGGATAGGATGGGAAGGGTGGGGTGGAGCGGATGTCCACTGGAAGGACCAGTGGGCTTCTTTCTCAACATCTCTCTTTGTAGCTTTTGTGTGTGACGGTAGCCTTCCAGGCTGCGGACACCACTCACCCTGGCCATCCACACAGGGTAGAGGAGGGGGCTCTCACATGCCCTCAAGTCACTCTGTAGCAGTGGCAGCTGCTTTTGTCCACATTCAAGGCGGCCCCTAGAAGACAAGTCAGTGGATGTGAACTGAGAGATTCATTTGGACTTAGGTGAAAGGCGGAGCGCGGGGAACACATTTTCAGATACGGGGCCTTAGAGAAAGACAGACAACAACAAGGAGCCATGCCAGCACATCTGGGTCCGAGATGCGTCGGAGGCCTGCGTGCCCGGGTAAGACTTTCCAGACCCTCGAGCCGGAGTAGGAATGGTTGCAGCCCTGGTGTTCTCTCCAGTGGGCTGGAGCCAATCATCGGCTCTAGCAAGTGGAACATTCTGCCATGGGCTAGCACTTCCAGCCCCAGAAATCAAACACTGAGAGAAGAGTGTGTCTTGGCGCAAGGCGTCCAGGACTCCAACTGGTCAGTGCTCCACCCTGTTAACTCCCTTTGCTGGTGATCTTGTCGACAGGAACAAATAGCTTTCTAGCTGGTCGCTTCTGGAACAAACCAAGAGTTGCTGAATGGAGATTAAAAAGGGGGGGTTGTTTTGGTTTTAATGAGTCAATGCTTTATTTTACTAGGAGTGGTTATAACCAGGCCTAAATGTGCATAGGGTCTTGAACCTCCCTCCAGAACTATTTCCTATTTGTTTCCAGAAGAATCCAACACCACATTTTGTTATAGCAACCGGAGGCAAATATCGAGACAGCGGCCAAGAGCAAACTTGGGGAAGGGTTTCCCTGTGGCTCGAGTGTCTGTAGGGCATCCGTCGTCTGGGCAAAGCCCAGGAAGGCAGGCGCTGGCCCTGCGGTTTCTCACGGGGGAGCCAGCAGAGCCCAGCGCTGCCGACTTCATCGCTGTCAGGAAATGCGTCTCCCAGTCGGCCGGGCCCAGTGCAGAAGGACTGACGGACTTGCTCTTCAGGCCTGGTACCTGTTGCATGTTGATTTTTACTTTTGTATGTCTGGTTTTCAAAATTAAATGTATTGAGTGATTTATGATTCCCTTACGCTTTTCCCCTGAGGAGTTTAATAAACAAGCCTGTTCCTTGTTTCCTAAATTGTCCCCTCAGATGCTCTTTGAAAGAAAGCAGGGTATGTGTGAGTAAGCAAA
Organism: Sturnira hondurensis; assembly: GCF_014824575.4. Taxonomy (NCBI): domain Eukaryota; kingdom Metazoa; phylum Chordata; class Mammalia; order Chiroptera; family Phyllostomidae; genus Sturnira; species Sturnira hondurensis. The sequence continues at coordinate 39,053,690 of NW_028087015.1, forward strand.
CAGAGCAGTAAGACATGAGGGTCTTCAAATGGGGGAGACCTGCCCACAGTGTCCCTCCCGCTGTTCCTTTCCTCTTAGCCATTGTTGCCATGGTGATGCTGTGAGGTTGGACTCCTTGCCCACGGGGAAAATCATCTCTAGTTTCCCTAAAGCCCAGTCTCTTGATGAAAGCGCTTCAGAGCTTTGAATCAGTTTTTTTCAGGTGTTGGTTCTGAGTAGTGGCGTGTTGGTAAACGTCTAGTGACTGGCTCTCAGAAACAGCATTGCCTTCATCTGTAGGGTGCACTGATGTCTGTGGAGTAGGTACCAGCTCTGTTCAGAAAAGGGCCAGCCACTGTTAATGTGACGAGAATGGTTTGTGCCACATTGACGTAACCTGGCAGCCAAGGAGCGTGGACTGGAATGTGCATGTGCGAACAATGACGACTTCACTGCACCAGTCAGTGGGGGCAGTGGATGCTGCTGAGTGAGCATGTGTACTGTGTGGCCGTCCCATGCAAAATGACTGAGTGAGTAGAACAACAAATCTGCATCAAATTTTGCGTCCAGCTTGAACATTCCTCTGCTGAAACTATTTGAATGACTCAGAAGGCGGCAGCTACAGGCAACTGGTGATTGGCAGCTTCATCACGACAACACGCCCAATCACGCATCACAGCTCATGGAGAGTTTTTTTGTGAAACATCAAATCACCCAGATGACTCAGCCCTCCTCTCAGCCCAGATTTGGTGCCCTGTGACTTCTGGCTTTTCCCCAAACTAAAATCACCTTTGAAAGGGAAGAGATTTCAGACTTTGGAGGGGACTGAGGCATCATTGTCCTATGTACAATGTTTCTTGTATCTTCTTCAATAAATGTCTCTGTTTTTCCACATTACGTGGATGGATACTTTTCGGACAGACCCATACTCTCAAGAAGGCTAATTTCAGGTGCCAGGTGACCGTGTGGATGTGGAATGGGAAAGAAATGCACACGGTGGACTTTGAGGGGCTGGTGGGAGCTGGCTGCGCCAGTCCACTGCTTCTGTGGTCTCAGTCACGTGTTCTCAACCTTGGTGCAATTAATTGACATTTGGGGCTGGATAATTCTTTGTTGGTGGTGGCAGTCCTGTGCCTTGTAGGATGTTTAGTAGCATCTCTGGCTTCTACCCACTCGATGATAAGAGCGTATTCCACTCCCTTCCCACCCAAGCTGTGATAAAAATGTCTCCAGACATTGCCAGTTGTACCCTGAGGGGCAAAGTCACACCCCATTCTGTATTCAGGGCATTTGGAAGGTCCCTTCAGCAGACAATGGGCCTTTCCCAGCTGTTCTCCATGAGCCCCCCCTTACCATGCACCTGAAGAGGTGCGTCTTGGCATTTTGGACTTGGTGTTTTAAAAAATCACAGTACACTTCCTTGAGGAGCATTGGGAAGAGTGACATCACAAAGAATGAAGGCACCAAGATGCAGTATGGCCACGAAGGGAGAGTCAAGGTCATTCCATGGCCCGGATATGAGACCAGGATAGATAGCGCTGGACTGTAGAGGTTCCCTAGTTCAGCCTTTTCTTTTTATGGAAGAGAGGCGATACTCAGAGGCCAGAAGTAACTCATCCACGTGCTCAGGAGCAGCACGGAGGTGATGTGGCGGATGCTGCCAAAGGCCTCTGCAGTGTGCTGGGAATTGGGACTGCCTCCACCTCGGAGCTGTAGAGTTTTGTAGGCTTTGCAGTATTAGGGTTGATGGCCGTATTTTGACATTTCCCTGTTCCCAGCCTCCACACACTCCCCCACTGGAAATAACTGCTCACAAAAACCACATTATAATGAGGGACTTCTGTTTCTGACAAAATGATTCCCATCAGCTTCGGGAGTGACTAGTTGATTCAAATGTTCTGTTCAGGAGGGTCAAGCTGCTTGTTATTAGGGAACAAATGTTGACGATTGTCATTCCTCGTTCCTTCCTCCCACGTCTGCTTGGGGCCCTCTCATTGATGAGGTATCTCGGGCTGTTCCCAGAATGCTTTCAGAAAAGGACTTCTAGAAGAAACTGGCTTTCCAGTAGAAAAGTTAAGACCACAAGATTAATGCGATAAGAACTAAGAAATCCCTTATAGGTTTGCACTGAAAATGTGTTTTCAATGCACAGAGGTGCCCAGCCAGGAAGGAAATATTAGGAAGGGATTATTTGCATCAGCAGAGTTCCTTGCCTTTGGAAACTCCAGCGTAATCACACACTGGTAATCACATTGCACACGAGTAAGTCAATACACTTCAAATGCTGATCAACTGGGCTGAATGAGGAGAGAGGGTCTGCTTTTATCAGGGGACAGAATGCAAGTGGAAGGACTGCTCTGAATCCTGGATCCTTAAAAAACTCGCCACCATTTGAAAAGAATTAAGACGGACAGATTTTGTATGGAATAATCCAGCACTTCACTCCAGATTAGTTTTTTACAATAAGAAGTATTGGCTCTTGAGGACATTTCCCATAACCAGCGTTTATTGTCACTACCTCACTTGTCCTTTATCATTGTCCTTTATCATACCCCTGCCAGGTTCACAGGGGGTCACGCAGGCCAACCCCCTGGCCTGGTCCCCGAGTGGTGTGGGTCAGCTGGAGTTTTGCTTGTTTTTCCCAAAGGACAACTTAGCCTCAACACCTTAATCTAAAGGGGCCAATGACACAGAGGTGCCAGGCATGGATAAGGACAACAGGGGTGGTGTCTTGGGTTGTGGGAGCCTTTGGGGTGACCCTGTCTGGCACCCCTCCTCCCTGATGCTCAGGTTGTGCTGCTCCTGAAAGGCCTCGTGGGCCGTGGTAAAAAGCTTTCTTTCTTTGGCATGGATTTTTGAATGGACCTAATGTTGATTTTTTTTAAAGTAGTTAACATTTTACTATACAATCTTTCGGAAATGTTTTATGTACATAATGTCATGAGCTCTTCAAAAGGCTCATTCCATATCTTGCCAAACTATTGTCCAGAAGAATGTGCCCATAGACACTCCTACCCACTCAAAATGAGCACCTTGACTGTTAAAATTTTAAAAGTCAGTGTGTTGGGGAATAACACTTCACTGTCACTTTACCAGAACGTATATAACTAATGACACTGATTATCATTTTGAATGTTGATTTTGGGGGCATTTTAGTATTTATTTATTTATTTGTTTTAAAATTATTTTATTGTGTATCAATTACAGTTGTCTGTATTGCCCCCCCCCACCACTCCCCCCAACCCCAGCCAAACCCACTTCCTTCCCTTGCTTCCATCCTCCCCCTTGGTTTTGTCCATGTGTCCTTTATAGTTGTTCCTGAAAACCCTTCCCCCCATTATCTTCTCCCCCCTCCCCTCTGGTTACTGTCAGATTGTTCTTAATTTCAGTGTCTCTGGTTATATTTTGCTTGCTTTTCTCTTTTGTTGATTATGTTCCAGTTGAAGGTGAGATCATATGGTATTTGTCCCTCACTGCCTGGCTCACTTAGCATAATGCTCTCCAGTTCCATTCATGCTGTCCCAAAGGGTAGGAGCTCCTTCTTTCTTTCTGCTATGTAGTATTCCACTGTGTAAATGTACCATAGTTTTTTTGATCCATTCATTTACTGATGGGCACCTAGGTTGCTTCCAACACTTGGCTATTATAAATTGCGCTGCTATGAAATTAGGGTACATAGGTTCTTTTGGATTGGTGCTTCAGGGTTCTTAGCATATAATCCTAGCAGTAGAATTGCCGAGTCAAATGGAAGTTCCATTTTATATTTTCTTAGAAAATTCCATACTGTTTTCCATAATGGTTGTACCAGTCTGCAATCCCACCAACAGTGCACTAGGGTCCCCTTTTTTCCACAACCTCTCGAGCACTTGTTGTTTGTTGATTTGTTTATGATGGCCATTCTCAACAGTGTGAGGTGGTATCCCATTGTGGCTTTAATTTGCATCTCTGATGATTTTTTTATTAAGAATTTTTTAGAGCAGTTCTAGGTTCACAACAAAATTGGGGGAAAGCTATGGCAATTTTGCACGTACCCCTATTCTGACACATGCACAGCTGCCCGCATCACCAACATCCCCTACCGAAGTGGTGTGTTTGTTATCACGGATGACCCTATGTAGACACATTACCATCGCTCCAAGTCGGACATCACAGCCCACTTTTGGTGTTGTGCTGTCCATAGATCTGGTCCTCATTACCCTAAAAATCCTCCGTGCTCCTCCTATTCATCTGCTCCTCCCACTCCCGATCCCGGCACCCACTGGTCTCTTATATTTTTTTTTCAAAGTGGAAAAGTCAGGAACAACAGCTTTTAATTTTAAGTAAAAGTCCCATGAACCTTCATAAGACCTAGGAACTAAGGCAGGAAAAAAAACGAGGAGAAGACAGTGTAAAGAATCTGATGGTAGTACTTGCCCTGGAGCAAACCCCTGAGAGTGCCGGGACCTGGTGCCGCCCTCTCACCATGCTGTCCGCGCTGTGAGAGGCACACCAGGTTGTCACTATGGGAGCGGGGCTGGTCCGCAGGGACCGCGAGTCCGTCCTGCTCAACTGTTCCTTCTGAAGGCTCGTTTGTGCCAACTACTTCTCTTCGTCACAGGATCCTTCCTGGCTCTGCAACACAGATGTTGCAGGGGAGTGAAGAGAGCGTGCCGTTGGAACTCACTTCGAAATGTGGAAACTATATAGTTAACATGGGGATTCTTAAAGTATTAATACTATTCTCCATATGCGTCCGCAGCCCTACGCAGAAGTAGATCTCAAGGGTGGAGCATGTGTGTGCACCGCCTCTCACTGCGAAGGGGCCAGGCCCGAGGAGCTGTTCCGGGCTGCCTTGTCGGGGGGCTGGGTGCATGGGCCAGGACTGGGTCCTCAGTTTGTAGACGGGGTGCCTCGATTAAGTCTGTTCATTGAGGAAGGGTGCTCAGGAGTTGGGGGAGCCACTTATCCCACTGTTGCTCAGAAGCCTATTTGAATTATGGGAACAACTTACTGGACCGTGACACCCTTGAGGACAGGTTTCACCACTTACTTTGTATCCTTAATACCCAGCATAGAGCCAGGCATGTAATAGGTTCTTTTTTTAAAAGTTTTTTTACAGCTCTTTTGAAGTATAAGTGATGTAGAATCAACACACAGTTTTAAAAGTTTCCATTTGGTGAATTTGCTACATGTCCAAATTCATGAAATCGCAACAAGCAAGGTAATAGACATACTCACCCCCCACAGGGTTTCTGGTGTCCCTCTGCAAACAGGTCCCCTTAAGGGCTGCTCTTCCCAACCACAGTCCTGCTTTCTGTCACTACAGATTAGTTTGCATTTTCTAGAATTTTGTATAAATGGGATCATACGACACGCATTCTACTTATTTTCTTTGGCCTGGCTGTTTTCACTCAGCAGAATTATTTTGAGATTCGTCAGCGTTGCTCAATACATTAATCATTTCCTCCCTTTTATTGCTGAATAGTATTCCATTGTATTAACCATAACAGGTACTTAACAAATGTTTATTGTACTATATTGACTTGAAAGTTAGATTTTCAAAATACACTTGGGGGAAGAGTGGATAATGGGAATCACACTATTTCCATTGAGTAGGTCCACTTAGAAAATCCAAATAGAAATCAGGAGGTCAGTTGGCGTGGTAGAGACTTTTTTTTTGTTATTCAGTATCCATCCTCCCTTTTTTCATAGTAATAGAATGCCTGATTTTTGGCTGGTCACGGAACTGTCTGGAATGAACACTCCATTTGTCAGATTTCTGTTTGGCTAAGTGTGGCCATATGACTAAATGGTGGCCAATACGATATAAACAGAAGGGATGTGTGAAACCTAAAAAATCTCCTTAAAGAAAGGGGCATGTCCTTCTCCTCTTTTCCCTCCTTCCTGCTGTCTGGAATGTAGTTGTAATGTCTGGAGCTCTAGCAGCCATTTGGGACCAGAAAGGTCCTTGAAACTAGGAGCCACCATAGCAGGACAATAGGTAGAAGAAGCCAGGGTCCCTGAAACCATACAGTGCTGTGCCCGCTCTGGACTAACTACCATCAGGCTTTATACCTGTGAGGGGAAAATAAACTTTGACTATGTTTAAGCTTTAAAAGCCTTTTTTTGTTTGTTTTTCTGTCCCCTCCCCCCCCGCCCCAGCTAAAACAATCCTAAGTGATCCAGGTGGTAAGAGTAGAGTTAGAGAACAATAGGGAGTCTGATGTTGCCAAAGGGTCATTTATATATGACCCATTGAAAAACTTGCTAGCTATAAAGTATTTGTAGTTTGTTGTTTAAATAGTTGAAATTGCCCTCAGATATGGTATATGTTAACATCATAGGCCCTGGAGCCAGAATGCCTGGGTTTGAACCTCAGTTCTACCACATCCTTGCTGCGTGACGTTGGGCAAGAAACTTAACCTCTCTGAGGCTCTGATGATGGTCCCTACTTCGTAAAGTAAAGAGTAGAGGCATCCGTTTCTGCTCTAAGGACAGTTCCAAATAGAAACCCGGCATCAGATGTAGAACCTCTTGGTGAGTTCTAGGCAAACATCGACAAATCATTGTTACCCATCCTCCTTCTCCCAGCTGTGCGACTCACTCCTGTCTTGTTGTATCCATCAGGAACATTTAGAGTTCCAAAAATTGTGACTTATTTTGTACTAATTTACTTTTAACTTGGCGACGCTCTGGTGGGAGATGGAGTTAGCCCAACCTCGTTAAAATGTTTTACAACTCACAGTTATTTAGGGTGGCTCATTTGGAAACACTCTCTGTAGATGTCTAGTCTCATTTATTGTGTATGAATTCTTGTTATGTTTAATTCCTAGTGATGTTTTGGCTCTCTCCCTCTCTTTTGAAATATTTCAAATATACAAAAAAGTGTGGATGACCAGATGTCATTTATCTTTCAAACACAACTCTGTAGCATGGTAGCTGTCAACTTTATTTATTGATTTAGCAGTGGGACACTTGTTTCAAATGGCACTGTATGCAGACCCCGTCATAGAGAACACAGATTAGACTCTGAGCTTCTCTGGTCGAAGTGGGAGTGGAGGGCTTGGAGCCGCAGTGGATAAAACCCCTCCTACCTCCCCCTCTCCACTCAGCAGGCCCCCTGGGATGTGCTCAGAGACAAAGGGCCCGTGAATGTAGCTGGAAATCACAGGTTTGGAATAAGGTCAAGATCCAGAGAGCAAGCTGAACGCTGTTCTCCGATCAATCAAAATAAGTGACACAGTGCCCAAACACTTAAGCCCATACCTTAAGTTTTGAAGGTGCCCGTAAGACTCTCGTTCGGTGTTCTATGCTCTCATTCTAGCTGTAGCTCTGATAGGTTTTGTAATCCAGCTGCCCAGGCGCAGAAGAACAGAACAGCTCAGAGAGGGAGGGCAGTCAGACACAGCAGGACGCAACTGCCGGCAGTGAGACCAGTGAAGGAGGAAGTGGGGATGTTTAACAAGGCAAACACGGGGCATTAATGCCACCTTCTGAGGTCATTCAGGGTAATCGTAGTCTTCCAGTGGGTCACAAAGGTATGGTAACGTACATTGACAAATGCGTGTGTGTGCACTTACGTACAGTTAGGGGGTGGGCGTATAGTAGTACACAGCGCGTACACATATATGGTATTTTGCTTAATGACAGTGACCCTGAAAAGAAAAGCCTCATTTATCTTTTATGTTTTACATTGTGTTTTATAGTAGTAACAATAATACTTGTTGAAATACTTATTATGTATCAGGTACTGTTCTAAGTGGTATTTTTATTCTCACCTAAGGATGTGCTCATTGATTTTAGAGAGAGGGGACGGAAGGGAGAGAGAGGGAGAGAAACATCAATCATCTGCCTCTCATGTGCTCCCTGACAGGGGACTAAACCCCCAACCTAGGCACATGCCTTGACTGGGAATTGAGTCCTCAACCTTCTGGTTTACAGAAGTGACAGTCCAACTACCTGAGCCACACTGGCCAGGGCTCTAAGTGTTTTCATACAGTTAACTTATTTAACCTTCACCACTACTTTACGAAGTAGAGACTGTTGCCAGAGACTCAGAGAGGTTAAGTTTCTTGCCCAGCGTCACACAGCAAGCACGTGGTAGAGCTGGGATTCAAACCCAGGCATCCTGGTTCCAGGGCCTATGGTGTTAATATATACCATCTCCGAGGAGAACGACCACTGTTTAAACAGTAAATGCTATGACTTGTAACTAGTAATGTTTTCGGCTGTGTGGAAAACTCACTTGTCCCTTAATAGTCCCGGGCAAACCAAAGAACAAGTGGAACCCAGGTCTCCTGACACCTCTGATGCCACGTGGCTTGTGGGGAAGGCCACAGACAGGCGGACTGACCCGAGCAGGTCTGAGTGACCAGAAGCTGCCCCACCCTCAGACTTAGCAGTGGAAATGAGTCAACCACCTGGACTCCAATCGCCTGCGAGATGGTTGTGTTTTCATTCATTGTATCATCATCTTCCCAGTGGCTGGAGAGGAATTTAGGAGTTGACATAAAGGCTACTGCAATTTTTAGAGGCATTTTCTTTCTGGTCTGTGTTTATATTCTGTGGCGGAAGAGTCAGAAGCTTCAAGTTTCAAAAGCGAATCTTGTTTCAAGCTACGAAAGTGCCGCGGTGTGGGGCGCAGCTCGTCCTGTTCCCTCAGGCACGGGGCCTGGCCTGGCTCGAGTTCACATCCAGGTTCGGCTGCTGTTCTCTGTGCTGCGGGGTGCAGAACCGCCTTGGCGTTCCCTGTCATTGTGCCTGTGGGTATGGACTCATTTCCGCCTCTGTCATTGTGCCTGTAGGTATGGACTCGTTCCTGCCTAGGATTTGAAGGGAAGCTCTGGAGGAAAGCTGGGGGCACATTTTCTTATCAGCCTGGTGTCTCAATCCCCTCGGGCTGCCACAGCAGGACACCAGAGGCTGGGGGACCTAGTGACAAATGCTAACTTCTCACGGTTCTACAGGCTGGAAGTCTGAGATCAGGTGCCAACGCAGTCCAGGGCGGCTGAGGGCCCTCTTCCCGGGCTGCAGGCACTGCCTTCTTGTGTCCCCACGTGGCTGAGTGAGATCGCCTCTCTCTCATTCATTCTTATACGGGCGCTGATCCCACCCTGAGAGCTCCTCCCTCACGGCCTCATTACCTCTCAGAGGACCCACTTCGAACAGCATCACCCCGGGATTCAGGGCTTCATGGCTTCACTGTTTGAATCTTGAGGGGACACAGCCATTCAGCCCAGAGCAGCTGGAGTGTGAATTTAGTGCGCATGTCCCCTCATTGTCACTCAGGATTGCCGTAGGGGGATGAGTCACATGCAACATACCTCACACACAGGCTTTAAGGCAATATCGTTTTCCTTTTTTTAAAGAAGATAAATCAAAATACCCATCATATTTGCTGAACTCTCAGCAAAATCAAGCTCTTCACAAAATCAAGTTTTTGTGATTAATTTGTTCATCACATCATATTCTTTCAAGCCAATCCTCCTTCTGCATACTCGCCTGCCTAGTGAACTCCTATTCATCCTACAAATCCTCATTTCTTTCTGACCACCTTGGTGCTATTTCTGAACATTGAACGTATCTCTAGATAGAATGTATCTCATGGGCTAGCAGTTATCATTGCATATCCACTGCATCTGTTAGAATATGAATTTTGTGAGGATAGGATTTATAACTTACGTATCACCGTACCCTTGGATGTAGAAGGTGTGATGTGCAGAATTCTAAGATGGCCCCCAAGATTCCTACCCGCTAGTGTACACACCTTATATAATTCCTTCTTTTTGAGTGAGATGGCACCTGTGAATATGACAGAGTCACTTCCCTGGAGGGTGATATTATATGGCTAAGGCAAGGGGTCTTGCTGATGTAGTTAAGGTCTCCAATCAGTGGATTCTGAGTTCATCAAAAGGGAGATCATACTGGGGGGGGGGGGGCATGTCCTAACCAGGCAAAAGCCCTTGACTAAGCCCTTGACTGGGCCCTTCCTGGAGGAAGGGCTTTTCCTGCTGGCTTTGAAGAAGCATGCAGCCCTGTTTTGAGAATGTGGGCTTGAGTGGCAAGGACCTGAGGGGCCTCCAGGAGCTGAGGGCAGTTCACAGCCAACAGCTTTGAAGCAACTGGGAGTTCAGCCCTACAGCCACCAGGAAGGGAGTTCTGCCTGTGACCCAAAGACACTTGGAAGTGGGTTCNCCCTGAGAGCTCCTCCCTCACGGCCTCATTACCTCTCAGAGGACCCACTTCGAACAGCATCACCCCGGGATTCAGGGCTTCATGGCTTCACTGTTTGAATCTTGAGGGGACACAGCCATTCAGCCCAGAGCAGCTGGAGTGTGAATTTAGTGCGCATGTCCCCTCATTGTCACTCAGGATTGCCGTAGGGGGATGAGTCACATGCAACATACCTCACACACAGGCTTTAAGGCAATATCGTTTTCCTTTTTTTAAAGAAGATAAATCAAAATACCCATCATATTTGCTGAACTCTCAGCAAAATCAAGTTCCTGATAATTTGTTCATCACATCATATTCTTTCAAGCCAATCCTCCTTCTGCATACTCGCCTGCCTAGTGAACTCCTATTCATCCTACAAATCCTCGTTTCTTTCTGACCACCTTGGTGCTATTTCTGAACATTGAACATATCTCTAGATAGAATGTATCTCATGGGCTAGCAGTTGTCGTTGCATATCCACTGCATCTGTTAGAATAGGAATTTTGTGAGGATAGGATTTATAACTTACGTATCACCGTACTTTGGATGTAGAAGGCGTGATGTGCAGAATTCTAAGATGGCCCCCAAGATTCCTACCCACTAGTGTACACACCTTATATAATTCCTTCTTTTTGAGTGAGATGGCACCTGTGAATATGACAGAGTCACTTCCCTGGAGGGTGATATTATATGGCTAAGGTAAGGGGTCTTGCTGATGTAGTTAAGGTCTCCAATCAGTGGATTCTGAGTTCATCAAAAGGGAGATCATATGGGGGGGGGGACGTGTCCTAACCAGGCAAAAGCCCTTGACTAAGCCCTTGACTGGTTCCTTCCTGGAGGAAGGGCTTTTCCTGCTGGCTTTGAAGAAGCATGCAGCCCTGTTTTGAGAACATGGGCTTGAGTGGCAAGGACCTGAGGGGTCTCCAGGAGCTGAGGGCAGTTCACAGCCAATAGCTTTGAAGCAACTGGGAGTTCAGCCCTACGGCCACCAGGAAGGGAGTTCTGCCTGTGACCCAGAGACACTTGGAAGTGGGTTCTTCCCCAGCCAAGCCTCCGGATGACACCTTAGATGCAACCTGACAGAGCCCGGGCAGAGACCCAGGTGAGCCATGCCTGGATTCCTGACCCCTGGGAGCTATGAGATAGTAAATGTCTGTTGTCTGAAGCCACTCCTGCTAGGCAACACCAGAAAAGTAACACAGCAGACGTTTCTTAAATGTTTGTTAAGTTTAATCTGATCAGGGAAATAGAATACTTAACATGCCTCTTTACTAAAGTCTTGGCCAATTTTGAAAATGTAGACATCTTAAAGACGCGCTCTCTTCCCTGGAGTCTTCTTCCCATCCAATCAACTTTACACACTTCCAGGGTTCCCTTAAATACCGGCTTCTGATTGTCTGGAAAAGGAGGCATGATTCTCTCCAGCCATCATTCGGCATCTTGGGAGACAGAATGGATCAAAATTGCTGTTGAAATGAGACCACCATCGTTTTTCGGTCTGCTCCCTCCGTACAGAGCTCAGGATGATTGGAAAATGCGAAACACATGTGAGCGGTTCAACCCCTTTAGCCAAATCACATTTACATAGATCAGTTTTCCCAAAGGACGTACGTTAGCTGAACTTTGGCAATTAAAAAAAAAATCAAACCACAAACACAAAACTAGAACCTTTTGCTAAAGCCAGAAAACATGGATGAGTGAAGCCATATCAGATGTAATGGTTTGTTTTGAGAAGCGTATAGTCTGCTGTCTATATGTGTGCTTGTGTTCTCAAGGCAGAGAGGGAGGCAGAACCTGAGAGATCTCCTGCCGCTGAGATGGAAACCCAGTACAGGCGGTTTCATTCCACCGAAGAAGCTGACACCGCCAGGATCACCGATGACCCAGGTCAGGGACACGCTGCTGGCTCTCCATTACATCCCAGAGCCACCTGAGGGGCTGTGGCAACAGAAGGGGCTGTGAACGTGGCTGAAAACCACACCAGACCCAGCCTTGGCGTTCTACCCAGGGCAAGTTTCCAGGACCTTGAACTACCACCTCACAGGGGACCCTCCTTGCTGTCCTGTCTTGTGGGGAATAAGCACAGTCTTTTGGTCCAGGGAGCCTCTTCCCTCCTACTGCCCACATTTTCAATCCCATGTGCCCTCGGCTAAATGTAGCTTCCTGTTTCTAAGAAAAGATTTGGAAGAGCCTTGTGAAGGCCTCAGACAGTCTCAGAAGGGTTCTTGCACAGAAAACAACCCTTAGCAAACAACAGTTTGATGAGTTAAGTGTAAACGATCAGAGACATATGGATTACATTTTTGGGGAAATACACATGGACTTACAATGCAGAGTGGGGCAGTGGGGGTGGGTGGGTGGGGTGCAGAAGGGAATGGTTGGAAAAATGTGGTTTGGGTCTTGCCAATTGCAAAACGTTAGGAACAAATAATTCGAGATGTTTTACCTAACCTAGAGCATGCCTGGATTCACCCTTTCCTTCTATTTACCTGTCTTTTTACATGCTTTGGGTCTTGAGTAGATTCTTTAAAATGCAGGTATTTGTAAAGATCCTTGCGTGTCGTTTCTGTGTCANACCCAGTACAGGCGGTTTCATTCCACCGAAGAAGCTGACACCGCCAGGATCACCGATGACCCAGGTCAGGGACACGCTGCTGGCTCTCCATTACATCCCAGAGCCACCTGAGGGGCTGTGGCAACAGAAGGGGCTGTGAACGTGGCTGAAAACCACATCAGACCCAGCCTTGGCGTTCCACCCAGGGCAAGTTTCCAGGACCTTGAACTACCACCTCACGGGGGACCCTCCTTGCTGTCCTGTCTTGTGGGGAATAAGCACAGTCTTTTGGTCCAGGGAGCCTCTTCCCTCCCTACTGCCCACATTTTCAATCCCATGTGCCCTCGGCTAAATGTAGCTTCCTGTTTCTAAGAAAAGATTTGGAAGAGCCTTGTGAAGGCCTCAGACAGTCTCAGAAGGGTTCTTGCACAGAAAACAACCCTTAGCAAACAACAGTTTGATGAGTTAAGTGTAAACGATCAGAGACATATGGATTACATTTTTGGGGAAATACACATGGACTTACAATGCAGAGTGGGGCAGTAGGGGTGGGTGGGTGGGGTGCAGAAGGGAATGGTTGGAAAAATGTGGTTTGGGTCTTGCCAATTGCAAAACGTTAGGAACAAATAATTCGAGATGTTTTGCCCAACCTAGAGCATGCCTGGATTCACCCTTTTCTTCTATTTACCTGTCTTTTTACATGCTTTGGGTCTTGAGTAGATTCTTTAAAATGCAGGTATTTGGAAAGATCCTGGCGTGTCATTTCTGTGTCACCTCTGAGTGTGAAGGGTGAGGTGGTGTTGGGGGAAGAACTGGGCATTTGGAAACATCTGTCTGCCTCTGGGCCAAACTGCTTCTCAGTCCCTCTAGGATATTCACCCCACCTGTGGAGGTTCCAAATCTAGGCTGTGTGAGTGAGGTGTGTCTGCCTGAGGACGTTGCTTAACCTCAGCCTCCCCACCCCTAAAATAGAGACAGTACCAACCCCAAGACTCATGGGAATAGAGCTGTTCTGTGGTATAACATTAGTAGTGTGGACTCTAGAGACACGTTCCTAGGACACACATCCCAGCTCCAACACTCACAAGAACTTGGGCAAGTTCTTTAGCCAATCTGAGCTTTGGTTTCTTCATCTGTAAAATGGGGAGAATGTTGGCATTCACCATACAGCGTTACCTTGAGACTTATACGAACTGCTACATGAAAAGAACTTAGCACAGTGCCTGGCACATAATAAGTGTTTGGCAAATGCTAACCATTGCTATCACTGTTTATAATTGCTTTTGTTCCGCTGAGCCTTTGGGCATGATAGAAAACAAGGTGACTTCATCTTGAGGCTGGGGACACAGACAGCCCCCTATCCCGACTGTGGGTGTCTCCTCCAGCTTACCTGCCCTTTCTTATTGCTTCAGTTTGTAGATTAATTCCCTACTTCTTTCATTCCCAAACAAAAAGCAGGCAGATTCCCCCATTTAAAATTAGGCTCATCTTTTTCTCTATCCTGGGAAGGATCCCTGCTTTCCTCTGCTTCACAACTGTGTAGCACTCAAAGTCACTTCATTCAAGAGCTCAACTAAATGAGACTAGAGTGTGAGGGAACTCTGGGGGCTCAAATGGAAGAAAAATCTTGAGCCCAGAGTTGTGCTGGTTTAATGCATTGCTCCTCAATCCTTCTTGCACGTTAGGATGAACTGGGAAGTATTAAAAACACAGAGGGTGGAGCTTTGCCTTAGTAAATTATAATACTCTCTGGATGCTTCTAACGTGCAGCCAAGGTGGACAACCACCGACTTAGGCATTTGGTAGGCTTTTCAGGTGCTTCCTATCGTCATTTCTGATCCTCGCCACATTCAGCTCATTGGCCTTCTCTTCAGAGGCCAGATAGGACCTGACTTCTGTCCTCATGCGGTGGGCAAGCTTTCCTCTTGGGCTCTGTGCGACAAGGAGTTTGAGATTCAGTAGTCATCCTCCACTGCATCCTCCACTCCTCTCTTTCCTTTCTTTACTCTGCTCCCTGGTTTGCGAGCCTTTTCTCCAGCTGCAAGCAGTTGGCGCAAATTGTCAACTATTGTAAAACTGTTGTAATCCCTGTAACTATGACTGGAGGCTGGAAAATGACCAGTTGTCAGCAGATTCGAAAACTCTTCTCACTTGTGGCCTCGGGCCTGATATTTCTAAAAGATTGTGGCCAAGTTATTATAATTCTTTGCACCTCAGTTTTCTAACCTGTGCAATGAGAAAGCTGTCTTCATTTCATGCTGCGTTCTTTGAAGCCCTGGAGTCAACAGCATACTCACTGGGAATCAGGGTAGGGGGGAAGGAGAACATGGGGTCTAGGCTCCCTCATTCCTCATTCAACTAGCAAAGGGCCACTCATGTCTATTATATATATTTGGTATCTGTGCTAGGTTGGGTTATTGGTCAGCACATCAATACTCCTTCCTTCCCTCTCTTGGAGGGGGACGTCACTCCCCTGTCCTACTGGCTTTGGCCTTGGCCATGTGACTTACTTTGATCAATGGAGGGGGAGAGGATGTGATGTGAGTAGAGGCTTTAAATGTAGGCACATGGTTGGCTTGTCTCTTGTGCTCTTCCATTTACTATGAGAATGTGTCCACAGGCAGCCATGGGTCCAAGAGAAAGAGACATCTGTTGAGCAGACTTACTCCCAACCTTTCCCTGAGCAAGAGCTCCCCAGCTGAGTCCCTCCTACACCAGCTCATTGCCACCTACAGGCCTGTGAGCATGAGAATAAATGCTATTTTACTTTGCTAAGAGCTATTCTGTTTTGGGATGGCTTGTTACACCGCCAGAGATAACATAGATTACAAACGGGTTTGGTTCAATAATCAGATCCTTTGGTGTAAACATAGTTTGAAAAGCACTGGATTTGCTGATTTTCCAGGTTCTCTGTTTGGTGCTAACAACCTGAGGGCTGTTCTCTGTGTCTACAGGAGGGAGAGGGAAAAAGGAAGGGTTTTGGAAACAAGAAAAATCTTGTGGAAAGGAAGAGGAGATAAGGGAAACTCTTTTTGAGGGAGGAGTGGGCTCTTAGGGAGCAGAGACGGTCACATTCACAGTTTGAGTACATTTTATTTCTTCTGTGAACCCTCGAGTAAGCATTTCCCTGCTGGCTTCATTTCGCACTATCTCATTATTTCACCTCTTCCCGTGTTCTACTTGCACAACCTCTGAAATTCCAGGAAGAAGGTGAAAGAATAACATTGCACAAAGCCCTGGGCTGTGCTGTGTTTATTTCCTGATGGACCATTCACTTGGACTTAGCCTTGGGCTGACCTTTCCGATTCCAGACAAGACAGCAAAGTTTTGCTAACAGATTCAAAGTCACACTTATAAGGAATAGAAACAGCTTACTTCCCTGAGCAAAGATGTTTTCTACTTACACTATTTGTGTCCATGGTCACGAATGAGGTTCCAGGGAAGTCATTTCTAGGAATTCCTAGAGCACTTTACTGCTAAAGTGCATGCATGGAGACCCCGGGGTCTCAGACAATTGGCACCACCCCTCAAATTCTGGGTATATTAGCTGCAGGATGGAGGGAGGGATGGAGGGGAAGCTCTTAGGCAATTTCCAAGCCTATTTTACTCCAGACCTTTGCAACAGGGTTTAATTTTATTCTTGAAGTTTTGAGAACATCTCAAATGTAAATATAAAACCATTACCCAAAGCCAAGACTAAGGAATATTTGGTTGCCTTCTGTTTTGATGAGTAATTGAAGGGTTACCATATCACACTGGAAGGTGGGTGGCCTCTTCTAGGGTGAACAGCATTTTGGATGGGATCGTGGAAGGATGTATCTAGTTCCCGGAAAGAGAGTCTTTGTGGAGTTGGTGAGGCCAGCATGCGGCAGGCTGGCCTTTGGGGCAGGGGCTTGGTTTGAGGCCATCCCTGCTATCAGCCTGTGCTCAGGTTGTGTCCTACACTGATGGCCATCGGAATTTGTGTATCAAGTGTTTTGTCTGCTTGTTTGTGCTGGATTGAATGCCTCTGAGGACAAGAGGAGCTGCTTAATATTTTAGAGGCAGAACTTGGCCCTGCCTGTGCACACAGAATTCCACTGTCAGGCTCTTGGGGCCTGAGTCAAGGGCCCACAGTGCCAGGTCAGGAGAAGAGGCTTCTGGGAGACCGTTTATTTTACGCTGACATCAAAGTAGCGAACATGTGCCAATGGTTGTAGCTATTTAGTGCCAGGAGATTTTATAATAAAAGCCCTTTCCTGGTGATCTCTAAAAAAAGAAAAGAATATATACTGACCCAACAAATAGAAAGGGAATATGAAATTTAAAAAGACACGGCCTGGCAGGTGGGGCCCAGTAGACTGAGTGCCAGCCTGAGAACTGATAGGTTGCCAGTTTGATTCCCAGTCAGAGCACATGCCTGGGTTGTGGGCTGGGTCCTTAGTTGGGGGTGTGTGAGAGGCAATTGATCACTCTATCTCTCACACAATGACGTTTCTCTCTCTCTCTTTCTCCCTCCCTCCTTCTCTCTCTAAAGGTAAATCAATAAAATCTTAAAAAAGAAATAAAAAAAGATAAAATCAATCTAGATAAAGGCAAGAAAAAAGAGAAAAGAACACAGATACTTTGGACAAATAGTAAGCTGGGGTCTTTATATCCAAATGAATCAATGATCACATTAAATGTTGATGCACTACATGTTAGTTGAAAGGTAAAGGTTGTCAGACTGAATAACAGGAAAAACCCAATTATATGCACCTTGCAAATGTCACAGCTTAAAAGAAGTTTGTCGGAACCCTCCGTCTGTGTCTATAAATGGCCATGGCCCTTTGTGAAATCAACAGGCAGGTAGGACCCAATGGTCCTCTGCTTGTTATAGCATTTGATCATGTAAGTCACTGTAACAGTTCAGACCTTGGAGTCTGGGGTAGGAGAGGCCTTAGTTCAAGTCCCCTCTCTGCCCTGTGCAAGCTGTGTGACTTGGGCAAATGAGAGTCCTTCCCGTTTTCCTCCATAAAATGAGGATAACTTCTACTTTTCCCACAGGGCTGTTGTGAGGAGTCAGTGATGCTTTGAGTATAAGGCGAGTAGCACAGAGCCTAGCACATAGTAGCTGTTCAGTACGCATCTTAGCTTGATGTGGGCTAACATGGTCCCTGCTGCTGCTGCAGTTTTTATTGCAGAAATAATGAAGCTAAAGAAAAATGTTATATGCATAAAGATGTTTATTATACTCTGTCTGCAGCAATAAGAAATTAGAAACAATCTAAATGTCTCATTCAATCATTCGCTCAACAAATGATTTACTGAAATCCTGTGTGCCAGGCACGGTTTCCCACTGTTTGGGGTATATCAGTAACTAAGACAGACAAAGATCCCTGCTTTCGTGATGGGGACTGTGCCACTAACCCAGGGGGCAGTTACTCAGTGGAAAATGCCACAGCATTACAACAATAGCAATGACGACACAGAAAGGTGTTGTATCGTGTGAGACCAAAAAGCAGAAGAGGAAAACATACGTGCAGGTGGCGAGACACGAAAATGGAGCTTTTGAAAATGAAAACGGTTATTGAGAGGGATGGGATCATGTTTTTTGGCTTGTTCATAATTTCCGAAATGGTTTTACGATACAATGGAAAAGATGTAATTGAGAAAAGCGAATTGGCCGGAGGAACAGCGTCTTCTGGTTTCGGAATCAAAGGGAGGCCTGTAGGCAGGAGAGGAAATTGCCAGTGTAGCAGGGAAGGGAAAATTGCTCTTTCACAATAGGAATGGCTGTTGCCACTCCCAGAGCGCGGGGAGCAGTGGATCTCACGCCAGGGGAGGCGGTCCTTCGGCAAGGAGACCCTGTGCAGCACATGGGTAAGAGAGGTCCCGAAGCCCCCAGAAAGGGGGCATTGCGGACTTCCACGTGTCCGTATGACAAAGCTGCAGAAAATTTCCCTTTTTCCTCGGCAGTTTGGGGATGGAGGGAGGGATTCGGAGCCTGGACTGGGAGAAGATGAGCAAGGGAAGATCCAGCTGGAGAGGGCGAGGGCGGGGAGAATAGCAGCTCTAAGGACACTGACGACTGCTGCTCAGTTGTGGGCTATTTTCTCTTCTGTTTTTCCCGAGCGTCAGTAGAAATATGATTGTTCACGACAGTGATTCTCTGTTCATTTGGGGAATGATCAGGGTGGGTAGGGGAGTGCAGACAGATGCACAGGCATAAATAGACGCAGGAGGCAGGATGTCAAGAGCAGATCCCGGAGTCCCTGGCAAGGAGACTGGGAATGCCCCACACACTCTCCCTTAGGAGTCTGAAGCAGGGCGCTGTAGTCGCACGGGCCGAGGGCTCAGGCCCTCTATTAAAGAAAGGCCGGTGCCATGGGACACGCAGAGTCCACATACACAGGGCCATCCGAGGGTCCTGGCCAAAGACTACCTTTTCCTTATTTACCCTTCCTAGGAATGTCCATCATTCCAGGACTGCCATTAGCAACACCGCCTTCAGTAAGTGGAACCACTCTAGCTGGTAGTCCCGCTTACTTTACGTGCGATGAGCTCTGGAGAGGTCCCATCTGCCCAGGCGGGCCCTAGTGACAGTTTGGGGGACCATTTAGCTACTCAGGCAGGTGAGTGGGGAGGTGGGAAGAGACGGGGAGACTAAGCAGACATGAAGAAAAGTGATTCCGGGCTGCTGAGGGTGGTGGTGGCCGTGGTGGCAGAAGAAGCAGCACAAGTCTCCTAGGACAACTGGACAGTGGTCTAGAAACTCTGATTCCTGCTCCCAGGAGACCTTGTGCACACAAAGTCTCCTAGAACAGCAATGCCATATAGCTTCGGTGAGCCACGGTGGGGTGGGTGGGAGCTGGCTGCCCGGGGTGCAGGCTGCAGGGGGGAGGGGAGGAGAATGCATTGTCTGTAGACAATTTAGAAACAGTAATAAAACAAATTGCTTTTTATCATCATCATGAGCCAACAATTCTAAGCACTGTGGTGATAAAACACCCTTCCCTGCAGGGTCAGATGGTTTGGGTCATCCCTGTCCCCTGCACCTCCCTTGCCATCGGATGGAGGATAGCCGAGTGGGGGAACCAGAGGGGCACGAGCAGGAAAGAAACCCAAATTCCTCAATCTGGCAAACAGAGACTTCTCAGGACTGAACTTGAAAAACGTGAGCCTGGCCAAGGGTGGGACAAGAACATCCTTGGGGGACAGCAGCGGAGCAGAGGTTAAGCAAACATCGGTGCCAAGTGGTGGCCGGTCGGTAAACGCACGGATCACATCCCCAGCAAGCACTCGAGATTCCGTGTCTTTTCAGAGAAAAGACAAGATGGAATCTCAGCCGAGGTAGGGAAGGTGAGCTAGCGCCTCATTTGCAAAAAGTCACAGCCCCAGCAAGATTTTGAGGGCATGTTCTAAGAAAAGCTGGAAGAAGTACACCTGGCCGTCCTATAGGCCCCAGGTACAGCATAAGTGTGTGTGTGTGGGGGCACCCACACCTCTCAAACCTGATGGAAAGAGGCCAGGAAAGTTTAGAGCAGTTCCCAGAGTGTGGTCCCCCAACACCACCCAGGAACCTGTCAGAAGGGCACATTCTCAGACTCCGCCTGGAATGACTGAATCAGAAACCTCAGGGCTGAGTCCAGCCATCCGTGTCTCTGGGACTCTCACGCCGCTGAGGGTTGAGAGCGCAGGTCCCGAGCTGACTCAGGCTTGGCTCTGCCCGAGAGGCCGCAGGTCGCACCCACTTCCTGTTCTGTGTCTGGGCACCTGGGCTTGTGGGGCTAGAAGATGAGAGAGATGACAGGACCAGTGGAGAAGATACAGGTGTTTTAAAACAATTTGTGGACAGCATCCGTTTGCTACTGGGTTGGTGAAATGTATTGAGTAAGATTCCAAGGAAAGAACTTGCTAGTTTGCTTCATTTTATTTGGAGACATGTACTCTAACAGTCCAACCCAGTTCTCAACATTTGGGTGAGTTTTCCCGATTGTCTAACCTAACACCCCTCTACTGTACATGCAGTGGGAATGCAGTTCTAGAAGCGACAGCTTTCCTCACACGCCTGTTGATCCCAAAGTCACAGAGAGAACCGAAAACGAGAGGGGGAGGGCTGCCTAGAAACCACACTCCGAGGGCCGGGCCCAGGCAGCCCTGGGTGGAGGGGACACCTGGGGCCCTGGTGCGGGGCCCTGGGGCATGAACAGTGGCCTGTCACTGCACTGTGTTGCAAGGTTGTGTCATGAGGCAGAAAGACACGTCAGTTTTGAGAGTCAGAATGGATGAAAATGACAAGCTGACAAGCTGTTTGACCTTGGTCAAGTTTTAAATCTCTCCTGAGTGTCAAGGTGCTTCTCTCAAAACTGGGGTTCATTCACCAGAGTGTTGTGCGAATTCTTGGGGCTGAGGGTGTGATGTGGTTGCTCTTCATGACCAGAAGGTCCCACAGAGGACCCTGGAGCCAGGTGGTGGGGTTGTTGTGAGCACCCCTTACAAAACCTTTTGCCAGGGTCCTTTTGTACGTGGAACGGCGTGACTTCCCCCAGAGGGGCTCACACCCACGGCCACCTCCTCCATGCTCCCCTGGATGGAGAGACACCCCACGTGTGGATTTAGCCTCCTCAGGGGGTGCGGTGAATGAGAGGGCTAGCTGAGGGCTGCCCTGGAGCCTCCCAGGGCAACAGCTCAGTAATTGCAAACCTGCCCCCACAGGTGTCGTGGCCCCTGCTGAAGGCGGAGAGTCCCTGGGAGGGGCCTGCAGCCAGGCTCTGTGGTAACTGAAGGAGGGTGTGCAGGGTGGGGGTCCTGCTCAGGAGGGTGGCGTTTTAGAGCAGGGGTGTCAACAAACTCATTTTCACCGGGGGGTGGGGCACATCAGCCTGGCAGTTGCCTTCAAAGGGAACTTACTCCTTAACAGTTAAATGAGAGCTCAGCGCTGCCTCCGTGTAGAAACAAGGTGCCGGCCTGATAAAACAAGGTAGAGGGCAGGATCCGGCAGACAGGCCTTGTGTTTGCACCTGTTCTTTAGAGTGAGCGAATAGGCAGAGTGCCGGTGTGAGTCGCCGAAGGTCACTGGGTTTAAAGGCCACTGGGAGAGGCCAGTGTGTTGGCCAAGCTGGACACATTCAGGCATCAGACGCTCTGACTGCCTTCCCTGGGTGAGACGGTGGTTAATAAGACTGCTGGGTCCCCTCCCGATCCTGCTCATGGTCCTGGTGGCCCCAGGTCAGGTTTGTGAAAACCTCTGCATGTCTGTGTGAGCATAACCCAAGGGCTTGTTCAGTTTTCCTATCCTAGGCCCATGAAAATGAACGAAGCAGCCCTGGCTGGTGTAGCTCAGTGGATTGAGCATAGGCCTGCAAACCAGATGATTGAGGTTCGATTCCCAGTCAGGGCACATGCCTGGGTTGCAGGCCAGTTCCCAGCAGGGGCCAGTTCCCAGCAGGGGATGCATGAGAAGCAACCATACATTGATGTTTCTCTTCCTCTCTCCTTCCCTTCCCCTCTAAAGATAAATAAATAAAGTATTTTTTTTAAAAAAAGAAAATGAACGAAGCACTCACAAGTCACCCTTCCCGTCCTCAAGGCACTTACCATCCGAGCTTCACTGATCCCTCACTCCAAGGCAATCTTCCCTCTTTCTCCTCCCATCACCGGATCCATTTCTGGGGCCTTTTTTTTTTTTTTTAAATAAAAATGACACAATCCTAAAGCCCTGGGGTTTCACATAGCTCTTGGCAAATTAAAACTCAATAAATATTTCATGGTTAAATCCCAAATAGCAACCTGGCTCCTCCCTTAGATTGAAAAAGTCCCCATGGTGGAGAGCGGTGGGAAAAGCATATCATGGCAATTGAAGACATATGTGGATGGGGCGGGTCTACTCTCCTGGCTCCGTGGAGGAGACAGACTCTGCCGGAGGGCACGCAAGGATGGCCTGCCAGCATCAGCACGTGGTCCAAATAAACGGCGAGGCCTGGAGGCAGAGGGGCAGTGCATGCGGATGTTTGCCTTCTGGGAAGGAGAGGCTGCAGCTTCCCAGCCCTGGTTATGGCTACATCCGAACGAGCATGAGGGGAAGTCAGGGCTCAGTAATATGCCTGGTCTGAAGAAGTTTGCTAACCCTCTCTGACTTGACGTCAAGTATCAGCACCGGAAACGGTTGGGTGAAATCGGTCCCTTCTGTGAAAGATAAAGTTGGTGAGATAGAAACAAACTTCCGTGAAGCTCCAAGCCTGCTCATTGATATCTGGCCCCTGGGGACATTAATCAAAACCGAATTCCCCCAAACCCCAAATTACTAACCTTGTCTGCAGAAATGTGTTTCTTCTCATATGGATTTGCTAATAGCTAGTTAGCCCTGGCACTTAACACCGAGCGAAGGTGGACGGAAAGGCACCGAGCCATGATCTGGAAGGGGAGGGAGGAGGGTTTGGAAGATGCGGCTCTGGCCTGCTCCCACCGCCCGCTGACCGTCCAGGACCCGTTCTCTGTCCGTCGGATTGCTCGGGGCAGCCATTCCCCACCCTGGCCCACTCTGCTGGGTGCCAAGGCAAAGCTGGCACTTGGAAAGCCCAGTTTTATGAATGTCTCGGTTACGGATTTCTGGTCTTAATTACAGGGTTGGAGAAGTGATGTGTGTTTTCTAAGATTAGCTTTTACACCAGCTACTGTACTTGGCGAGCTGGAGACAAATGGTTTTATGGGTTGGGGCGCGGAGTCATCGGTGCGTTGGGGGAGACTGTCACAGGAACCCTTTTTACTGCGTGGTTTATGTGCACGGCCGGCTGAGGCTTTGCCGTGGAAAAGAAAAAGGCGAGTAGATGATAGTAATGAGTCAGTTGCGTTTCGTAAAGTTTCGAAGTTGACGATTTCACGACCACTTTGAGAACGGCCACGACATAGAATGTTACCTATGTCTGTTACCAGATGTCTGTTACCAGATGTCTCCTTCGGCCAGCACATCTTACTGAGTCGCTGGGACGGTCAGTGCTGGGGAAGGGGAGGCAGCGGGGAGCCTCGCGGCCCAGGCTGTGCCCACTTGTTTTCACCTCACTCAGGGGATCGCTACGCAGGTTTTCGCTTGGGCACTCCGTTTCATTTCTCTGGTACTGCGATAATGTTTGTGAAAAACCACCCGAAGTGCAGGGACGAAAAACAACGGGTGTTTATTAAGCCTAAGCCTCTGCCAGACGCCAGTTTAGGTGGGGATTGTCTGGGCAGCTCTGCGGGTCTTGGTTGGGGGCACTGATGTGACTGGGAGTTGCCAGGGTGGTCAGGTCCAGGGAGGACTGGGCTGGGAGGGTCTTCTGGTCTCAGGTGAGTTCACCCCCATCTGTTTCTGGAAGCTGATTGGCTGTTGGCTGGAGCCGTTGCAGTCATTGGACCGTGTGTTTCTCATTCTCCAATGTGCTGGCTGGGCCCTTACTCCAAGCAATCCCAGATGAGGAAAACAGAAGTAGAAACATTCCAGGACTGCTTTTATTGTTGTTGTTGTTGTTGTTATTACTGACCCTCACCTGAGGATATGTTTTTGATTTCTAGAGAGAGAAACATGGATAGGTTGTCTCCTGTACGCTCCCTGACCAGGAATCAAACTTGCGACCTGTTGGTGGGGCCGGTGCTCCAACCAGCCGAGCCACCTGGCCAGGGCTCGAGGGCTTATTTTTAAGCCCTGGCTCATGTCAGGTTTTCCCTGGTCAAAGCAAGTCATAAACTGAGAAGGAAGGAGTGGGGAAATATGTGACACCTTTTAATAGGCAGAGCCGCCGAGTCTCAGGGCAGGCGGGGAGAGGGCTGGAGCCACAGGGTGATCCGTCCATCATAGGGCTTGTTGGTGATGTGGTCAGCCTGTCGGTCAGCCTGTCTTTTTATCAGTGGAAAAGATAGCTATGTGTGCCCTTGGTGATTCAAATAGGTTCTTGTTTCAGCTAAAGAGGAAATACTATCACCCTCAAGGGAAAAATTAATTAGTCAGTAAATACTTCTCCAATAAATACTTTTTAATAAGGAAAAAGGTTCATGCAAGAAAAGAGAAGGTAGCTTTAGAAGGTCTGAAATAGTGAGTGGACTTCCTTGCTATGAAAGAGAATTTGCTCTGAAGTGAGATGGGGACAGGGAGGCAAAGATGGAAAGTTAGGCTGAGAATAGATGATGGAGGACCTCAGTTTTCGAGCTGGGAAATTGGGGCCTTTTCTTAAATGTGAGTAATGGGGAAATAGTTAAAAAAAAACAGGGTGTGTCAATTGCAAGTGACATTGGAATTAGATAATGTACAAGTCCCTGAGAAGGAAGACTCCTGGTCTAGTTGCTTGGTTTTTGCTCTTACTGACTCACTGGTGTTGGTGGGTGGGCAGAAACCCTGCCATGTGGGGGTTCCACTGGCTCAGAGCAGTTTTCATGAGGCAAAGCTCCCCAGCTCAAGCCCTCAGTGGGTCCATCCAGGGGCTTTGTCCTTTACTGTAACTTCTTGCACACCCAATAGGGAGCTAGCCCACAAATGCACTTTTCCCCCCCAAAGAAGACCAGGTGAGTAAGCATGAATAAAATGAATCAGTGATCATTTTTTTCTGCATGAAAAACACTTTTAAATGCATATTTGACCACTAGCACCAGGAAGGCGGCTATATCTCTCTCTCATCTGTGCGTATACATGTGTACACTCGTATGCTTAGCAATTAGGGCTAAGACTGGCTGCTTGTTAGTATGTTTATATTTTATGCAAGTTACTTTTCGGGTGAGATTCATGCTTGGCCAAACCTCTTTGGATTTGATATTTGCAGTCAAGACAAAACGTTTTGATTTTCAGATGGAGCAACAAAACCCACTGACATGGAGCTGTGCTGCTCAACGTGGGCTGCACATTAGTCATTCAGGAGCTTCAAGGAAAACAAAGCTTCAGCCCCTAGAATCTCCGAGGTTAGGGCCCAGGCACCAGGGTTTTCAAAGGCTCCTCCCAGGTGATGAGTTGCTACAAAGGGCGAAGGGCCAGTGAACAGGCTTGGTGGGTGAGCACCCTGGTGTGGGTGTTTTCTTTGTTGGGCTTTTGGCTTTTCCAGTGTTTTCTGCCTGCGCCTCTGATCAGGAAGGACCAGCCCCTCTCTGGTTGCCAATCCTTCTGTAGCTGTGGTTTACCCAGGAGGTCATCACAAAGCCAAAAAAAAAAAAATCATTCCACTGCAGTTTGCATCTCCCTCCCTCCATTGGTTTCCGAGGCCCACCTACCGACTTTCTTGTTGGCCTCCACTCAGTCAGTACCCACAATACCCACGTATGAAGCCATGAGGCGAAACAATGCCCTGTTCTCCTGGAGGCCACACACTGGGTGCCATGACCTGGTACCATGCACCTGCCGTGGGGTCACTTCCAGTCTGGCTCACCGTGAAGGCCGCCTTTCTAGGGTGTTGTGAGGACTCAGTGGGTGTGTGACTGCTGGATCATAGGAGCTGGTTGCAGTGGGGAGAAGCGGAGAGTCATATTATTCTCGCTCAACCTTGCTTTTTCGAACAGGTCATTTGGACTTGTTCTGTCTCCCTGGGAGAGTCCGTAGATGGTCAGTCACTTTCAAGTATTTCAGTCTTGCTTTCTGGAATTAAAAATTTAGAATCCAACTCAGAATGTCTAGTTTTCTTCCAATTCAGAAGTTTCAGGCCCAGTCTTGCCTGAGGAACCTGCAGTGGGGAAGGGCCGAGTGCTTTGCTCTTCTACGATTTCTGCTCGCTCTCCCATCCCTCTCCTGCCTCCGACTGAGCTGATGCTGGTTCTCTGAGGCTGTAGTCTGATATCAGTGCAGCCCTAGTCTGGCTGTCGGACGCCCAAATGCTGGTGTTCTCCTTTGGGGTGCTTTTCGTAGGTTGGAGGAGTGAGGGGTGCCCACTGTCTCCTTCCTTGATATGGGGGTTCCCCTTGGCCACCTACAGCTCCCCTTTCCCTGTTTCTCTTCTCCCCCATCTCCCAAACTTCTTGCTGCTGGGGTCACCTTGCATTTGGGGTTGGACCTCCCAGGGTGGCTCAGGTAGGGTTGTCCTCCCTGGTGCCCACTGCTCCTGGGACCTGTTTTGGTGTTGCACACCCAACTCTGGAAGGGCAGGCTGGGCTTGAGCCTTTTCATGCCCTTCTCTGGCTGCAGTGCTGGGGGCTCTATGAATTTCTGCAGCTTCCCAAGCATCACGCCAATGGGCAAAATGTCAAAGTCTCTTGCAGGCAGGAGCAGCTGCCCTCTAAGGCTTGAGTGGTGGTGGGAGATGTCTCTCCCTGCCCCACCCCCACTAAAATGAACAGGATCCCTCAGTAAAGGTCACAACTCTCTTTGAAGGGATCCATGATCCGTAATCTTCCTACTAATATTTTAATTTCCTTTTATGTACTAGCTAAAGATAAGTGATGGACTAAGGGTCACAGAGCCAGCCTTTCCCTCTCTTTTTAAATTTGGAAACAATTCCAAATATTAAAAAAATTGGGAGATTATTACAAGAAACTTTCCCCCCTTGAACCTTCTGAGTAAATTTCAACCCGTATCCCATCACCCTGAAATAGTTTAGAGGATGTTTCCTGCAAAAAATGACATTTTCCTACATAACCACAATACAACCATAAAAATCAGACAGTTGATGCTGGTATCTCGCTGTCGTGTAGTCCTCACATCCCATTCCAGTTTGGCTGATGGCCCTGATGTCATTGTAGCGAAAAGACGTAGCTCAGGATCGTGCGCTGCACTTAATGGTCTTGTCTCTTAGCCTCTGGAACATACCTTGATTTTTATCACTTTGACACTTTGAAGTTTATAGGCCAATTATTTTGCAGCAAATTTCTCCATTTAGGCTTGTCTGATGTTTCCTCGTGATTATGTTCAGATTATGTGTTTTTGGCAGGAACACCAAGGCAGTGAGATGATGCGCTTTTCGTCGCATTTTGTCATGTGCCACAGATGTCTTTTTGTGCTGTGACGGGTGTTGTCTCTGTGATCACTGGTGAAGTTGGTGTCTTCCAGGCTTTCCCACTGCACAGCTACCCTTTTTCCCTGTGTAATTGATAGGTGTTTGGGAGGAAGTGCTTTGAAACTGTATAAACACCTCATTCCCTATCAAACGTCCCACTGATTGGTCTGTTTAGTTACATCTCTGGAGACTCAGGGTTTCCCATCATACTGTATTATTTTTAACTCCTCCTGTTTATTCTGATGCTGCAGTTTGGCCTGTGAGATCTCGCTCAAGTTGGCCTCCCTGTTCCTTTCACACAAGCTCCATCTTTCCTCGAGTGCTGCCTGGCTTTCTGGCACAGTGAGGTGCTCGGGGCCCCGCTGTAATGTGTCTGCCCCAGCCCAGAGTCAGCCTCTTCTCCATGGAGCCCTGACCTCTTCAGAAGGAAGTAGTTTTTGGAAGCTGGGATCTGAGAGCTGGGTGTGGTCATCACTGTCTGGGGCTTGCTGCTCTCAGGCCTGCTCAATGGCCAGGGCTAGTGTGAGTGTGCATGTGTGTGCACCTGTGAACACCTTTCTCTACGGCAAACCTTGAGTTCACACATGTCTCCAGTTCTAATCTAATGCCAGTGCTTGTTCAAGCTCTCCCCTTTTCTGTATTTATAATGCTCTTTTCCAACAGCCAGAGACCTTGCTTTTGTTATTAAGGTATTTATTGATTTGATCAATGTCCGTGTAGGAGACCTGTCCAGAAGGTATCCAGCTACATGCTATGAAGAGTGGAGACCTTTACTGAAGAAGATACAAGACACGTTGCACACAGGACATGTCCCCTCAGTCCCCTTCAAAGTGGGCGCCTTGGGGCCTCGCATGGATCTCCCCAATGCAGCACGATGTTCCTTCTGCTCTGGTAGCAGAAGCCCTGGAGCAAGGTTCGCTACAAAACGTTTCACGCCAAAATTTCTGCGCCAAAATCTCGGACACTAGTTTTGGGAATCCCCAGATCAGTTTCGGGTTCTCCCACTGTCATTGCTCTTTGCTGACTGCAGCCCGCACACGTTCAACATTCTCAGGTGCCCTGCTTGTGGCAGGCCTTCCAGAACAAGGATCTCTTTCAACAGATTCTCGGCCATCTGTGGGGTGTTTGTGCCACGTTTTTACCTGTGCAGCACTCGTTGCATCCTTTCTGAAAGCCTCTGAATCGTCCAAATAGTTTCCACGGAGGGATGTCCAAGCTTAATGCAAAATTTGCTGCAGGACTGTTGCTCTGCTTGCTCAGTCATTTTGAATGTGACGGCCACACAGTACACGAGCTCACTCAGTGGTGTCTACCACCCCCACTGTACAGTGAAGTCGTCATTGTTCAACATGCACAGTCCAGTTTACTCTCCTTGGCTGCCAGCTTACATAGATGTTGCACAAACCATTCTTGTTATATGAACTAGGGCTGGACTTTTTCTGGATGGACCTTGTGTATCTCACCATTCTCCCATGTCTGCTGATGTCCCCTCCCTGATAGGGCCACCTGCCTCACTCTGCGTAAACTCCAACACCCTTCTCGGTGCCGCTGTGGCTTTCTCCATCACCCCCACAGAACTACCATGCTCTGTCCCAATAATGACTTTAGGACTGAATGGCTGAAGGGACCAGAATCTCAAAGACATGCCAAATCATTTTAGAGTCACCAAGTGTCACACAGACACCCCTACCCTGGTTTCTTAACCTGCCTGGTGTTCATAGACGCACAAAGGGTCCTTGTGAAAAATCCAGGGGTCTGTGAACTTTGGTGGGAAATCTCTGACTCTGATGAGGAATAATTATCAGTATACTTCTCCAACTTCTCTGCCATTTCCTTCTGGGATAAATGTAGGTGACACACTATAGTAGTGTCATCATTGCCTCTGACTTTGTCACACACAGAATCATACATATTTTCATATTATATCGCAGTTGTTGTAGAAACTGTTATCGGTGCTTTTCATTACTTTAAAATGACAAGGTTCCCCTTTAGATCTTACTGTCTGTGATGCCAAAATGAATCTGTTTATTATGACATCCTGAAATTATTTTAAGATTACTTTGAGAATTATCTTTCAACACATTTGGTGTCCTTTGTAATTCTGTGTATTTTATTTTGTGCGTGAAACGTAATTATCCTACGGAGAAGCCCGCAGTCTCCACTGGACTGCCATTGGAGTCCATGGGAAGGTAAATGGTGAAAACCTCCAGCTTTGCATTTCTCTCCTAACAATAAAAGGCTATTCCCTGTTATTTTAAAATTTGGGGCACAAACAAGATGAGAGAATTGCCCTCTAAGAAACTGTGGCATGCATCTGAAATGACTCCCCCTGGTAGGTGGGGGTCCCCTCCCAGCTTTGCCTTCCACCAGCTGTCCTGTCTTGCCTGAGGTGCGTGGGCTCCAGAAGCTGGAAGGGACCCTGAGGTGAGGGCCACAGGAGGCACTGTGAGGAGGAGACCTGTCTGTTGGTGACCTCTGGGATAAACTGAAGGGGTATGAGCAGGCCACCAATCATGTCTGCCACCTGATCCTTCTCTCTGGGCCTCGGCTCCTTCCGCTGTCAGACGAGGAAGGACAGTCTCTAAGGTCCCTCCTTGAGCCTCTAGTACAATCTGAAGAGTGTGCTCGGCCCCCAGAAAGGGGCACAGGGCACAGCTGCAAGAAAAGTCTTTTGCATCTTGCATTTTGCATCTTGTCAGTGTGTCTCTCTGGGCCTCCTGTGTGCCTGACCTTCTTTCCCCTGAGATGCTGGAGAGGGAACAGGGGAGAGGGGAGGAAGGCCACAGACTCTCATAGGGTGCCTGGTGTTCAGTCCCCTTGGGGATGTTTGCCCTCCCTCCCCCAGAAAATCTATTCTGCAAACGAGCCATCTGTCTCTATGGCCCTTCCCCAGGTTGGGTTTCTAGACCTTCCTGATGCTCGGGTTACTGCTTGGTCGGGCTCACAGTATCGCTTTCTGTGACATCCACTCCATAAAGCCTTGTAGGTGCTCTCTCCCCAGAGGTTCTTGACCCACATACTCAGAGAGCAGTTGGCTCTCCTCGGCAGAAAGCAACATAAAGTGAGTGGGTGAAGCAGGAGGTATAGCAGAGGACCCCCAAGGGGCGCTGTTTCCACAATTTCTGTCTCTACTATTGGGACTCTGTGGGACGAGCAGTGTGTCAGAACTTACTCAGCCAAGCAGGGGCTGCCCTTCCAAGGGGCTTCGTTTGGAGTGCTGTTGCTTAAAACATGAAAGTTGCTTCTTCCCTCACCCGGCTCCCAAATTGGGTTATAGAGTAGGTTTATGGGCCACAAAAGAGAACCACTTGTATCGCATTATCTTTCCATCTCACTTTTGAGCACAGACACTATGACTTTATTGACCAGGCTTCAGTCCAGGTGGCTTTTTGATTATTTCCAAAAGTCTAACTCACCCACCGGGGTTGACGATGACAGAAACCATCCGCGGTGGTTTGTGGGTGGGATTCCAGGCACTGCGCTAAGCATACAACATGAATTTTCTCACAATCCTGTGATGTCATCATGACCTTCCCCTACCTCATTTTCACAGATGGATAAACCAATACATTAAACAGATTAAGAAACTTGCTCAAAGTTACACAGCTACTAGAAGTTGGATCTGAGATTTGACCCCAGTGGTTAAGAGCAGAGACTGGACTCTTAACTAACAATGAACTTCTTATTAATGAATTAATTAATGATCTTACCCATTCACTAATATTACATGTCCGGCACTGTTTTAGGCTTCATCGCTGAATAAGAGTGACAAAAAAAGTTTATTTCCTTCTGGGGCTTAAAGTCTAGGGGGGAAGACAGAAATGACATATATGTTAGAACATGATGTAGGAAAAAAAGCAGGGCAGGGGGTTTGGGAGCTAGGCGGAGGTTGACATTTTAAATGGGGTGGTCTGCATAGGCTGTTGGAGCTGAGATTTGCTGTAGTAGGCAGAGTGAGCCATGGTATCTGGAGAAAACTGTTTCAGGTACAGGAGCAGCCAGTGCAAAGGCCCTGAGGCAGCAGTGTGCCTGGTATATTTGAGAAACAACCAGGTGTGCCTCCAGTTTTGAAGGGACTTCTAAACCATAGTAAAGGCTTCGGCTTTTCCTCTGGGGGGAGCAAGATGGAGACTGTCGAGAGGCTGGGGCAGTTCTCTGTTACTATAGACAATGTAACCAGGCCCTGCTGTGGATGCAGGTGAGAGAGGGTGGTGGTTTGGACAGGCCTGAAAGGCATGTCTGTACACCCAGTGGTTGCCTGCAAAGTCGTGATCAGGGGTGTTCCTTTTTCTTCGAAGTGGGCAAAGCCTGAGTGAAGAGAATTTGGTGGGCTGGCCCTGTTTCTTTATAACAAAAAGTTTAGACGCAGCTGGGTAAGCAAGAAAATGTGTTTGGCAGAAGAAAACAATCGCCAGTGTGGCTGTTCACCAAGCTTGCAACAGAACCTTGGAACAGGAAGTCCATGAGCGGGGACTCTGGGCTCAGACTAGCCTAAGAAAGCTCAAGAGGCCATAAAAAAGACCACAGGCTGCAAATGGGGAAGGTGGAGAAGGATGTAAAAAGCGGGGAGCTGGCAAGCTCGTGAAGGTTTGGTTTCTTTTATTCTTTAGGACACGGGTGTCAGTGTTCTTACAGTAGATGAGGACCCTTGTCAGGCAAGGGGTAAAGGTGGAGTGTGGCCGTGGACTGGTGGCCAACGGTCCGGTGCAGTTAGGGAAGTGGAGCAGAAGAGGGTCTTGGCCATGGGACAGGGCTTGAGATCCAAGGTTTGGAGAAGCAGGCAGAGTGGAGCTGCCAGCAGCACATCTGGGCTCAGGACTCTGGCCTGACCTGGTGTTCAGGAGCTTTCCTTTGGGCGTGGCCCAACATTGGCCCCACAAGTGACTGGACGGAGCCGCAGTAGACAGTGCTACCCCTCTATGCCCACCCACCCAAAATGCAGAGGTCTCACAATAGCCCTAGGAGTTCTGGTTCTTGTTAGCCACGCAGGGAGTTTGAACTAATGACTAACACGGGGTCTGGGTGATCTGTTGGTTTCCTTGACCCATCCTCTCTCTTTCCTTTCAGAATGAAGGAAAGGAACGTAGGGGGGCTGTTGGGCTCGGGGATGTGGAATAAGGGGCCCCAGGGACCGCAGAGCTGTTGGCAGAGCAAAGACTGTCACAGGGCTTGTCCCAAAGTTCCCTCCTGGGCCCGGGGCTGGGAGAAGGAAGGGGGAGGGGAGGAGAAAATGCATGTACCCTGTTGTCAGGGGACAGCAGACTCAGTCATTGTCAGTGCAAAGATGAGCTGGCTTGTTGCAGGTAAATCAGACGCCAAACCTTGCACTAGGGGAACAGACACGGAGGAACAGGAAAGGGGGCTTTGGCAGTGGCAGTGGCAGGAGCCCACCCTATAGCCCTGGAAACCTGGGGCCATCTGGTCCTTGCCTGGGGCTGTAACGGGGGTGATGTGCTACCTGCTTCCTCCGAGAGCCAGCATGGCCTGCCTGACATGCTGCCACCGTGGTGCTGACCCATGTCCACTTACTCGGGTGACAGCTTGGGCCCTGGGGAAGCCCTCCCTCTCAGGTGTTCGGTCAGAAATGTTTATTTGATTCAGAGGACTTTGGACACCACTTCCTGGTTTTGCTGATTCTAACTTACCTGGGAACATCAAAGGATACAGTCGTGGTACCCGAATGTGTGAGCAGGAAGGGACTTGGGCAGGCAACTTGTGCCCCTCTCTCATTGTGATGATGGGAGCCGGGAACTGGAGACACCCAATGGCTTGTCTGTGGTTGTACCACTAGTCAGTCCCAGAATATGTACTAGAGCTCAAGTTTTGTATTTTTAAAGACTTCCTTTTCCTTTCCACAGATATTTATTGAGCATGTATTAGATGCTAGGCACATTGTTGATCAAACAAAGTCTCTGCCCTCAGGGGGCTAACAATCGGGTCGGGGAGACAGTCTCAACAAAACAAACCCATACATAAAACAAGTACAGATGCTCTCAGGGACCACAGAGGAGGTGAACAGAGGGAAGAGACAGGGAGGGGCTAAGGGTTTGGGATGACTTTTTAGAGGGAAGTTGGTAAAGGCTTCCCAAGATGTTCCCATCCCCTGGCTTTCCCAGTAGATAAAAGACATCATCTACTCTGTAGGTGGTTCAGCTTCTAAACCTTGGAGGCATCCTCAGCGTCTCTCTTAACTCACCTCCTACGTCCATTGCACCAGCAACTCCAGAGAGATCAGTTGACCTCCAAACCACCCCCTTTCCACCTCCTCTGTAACTGCCACCCCCAGCCCAAGCCACCACCCTTTCTCACTTGAAGGACTCCAATGGCCTAATGCTACCCTGCCCCCTATAATTCATTCTCCACACTGCAAGACAGATCTTTTAAAACATAAATCAGATCTTGTCACTCACCCGGGTAACAACTCCCCCACCAACGGCACCTCATCACACCTGGAATGAAGTTCGGGTTCCTGACCACTCCTGCTTCATTTTCTCACTCTTTCTCTCTCTGCCTTCAGCACACTGACCTTCCTGCTATTTTATGTGCACCCTGAGCGTGTCTAACAGAGAGTTTGAAAATAACAAAGGCATTCCTTTCCGATGACTTATTCTCCCATGCATAACTGGCCACTGAGGGCACCCATACCAACCCCATTTTACTGTGAGAGTTGTCCCAGTTTGGGCAGTAAATTACACAGTCCACTAGTCATCAAGGATTTGGGGATAATCTGTGCATGGCTTCCTCCTCCTCTCCCCCCCCCCCCACTCTCCCTTCCCCAAACATATGGAGGTACCAGACAGGTACTAAGTGCTGGAAGGTGAAGAGACTTGAAAATAAATAAGCCTTGGTTATGCCCGCAAGGAACTTTCAAACATCTGCACGAACACTGAAGAGGAAAACAAACAGAATTACAATGAGGTGCCCTAGACATTTGCAGACTCGAAGTTTGCTCTTCTATAGACAAAATGGCTTGCTATTGGCTTAGACGTTTCGCAGTTCACCCAGATGTTTGGCACCCCCTAGACACAGCCTGATTTCCGTCTCCCCACCAGTTGCTCTCGGCCCGCCCTCTCTTTCCTCCCTTGTTTGTTCCCATTACTCGAGGTTTGGCAGGTTGCATGCACGGACCATGCCAGCACTGCTTCACATGGAACATGATTAAGACCAAGGCCCTGGGTCTTTCCTGCCTCCTGACAATTCACTACATGATTTTCTTGTTCTTTCTCAGTTCCTTCCAGAACCAAGTCAGCCAGGAGGGATCTAAATTAGCTTCTTGATGGCCCCTGAATTCCCGCCAAAACTGTTTTTGATTGCTTGGCCTCCGAGTTCCACGTATTCCAGCCCCCCAGTGTGCCCCTGGGGAAAGCACACTGGGGCTTTTGGCCTCCAGAGTGCTGTTTATCTCCCGGACTCCCGACTGTACCCTGAAGAAGCCCACCCTCCACGTGGGAGCTGACAGAGGCTCCATGTGTGGTTCTGAGGGAGGTCAGAGGTAGGGGGTTCAGGTCAGGAACACTTAACCTAGTCTTTTTGAAGAAGCACTTCCTGGTGCCCCCCAGGCCCTCCTCCTGGCTTTGCTGGGTATGGAGTTGGTGAACAATTATATGGGAGGGCACGGCGGGGACTGAAATATTGCTCCTCGCTCAAATACCCCTCTTGGGCCCACGTTGGATTCTTGAGCCCTGCTTCTAGTTTTGCCTTCTAGCAACCTTTTAAAATTAAATTTATTGGGGCGACCCTGGTTAGTAAAATGATACAGGTTTACGTGCACATTTCCATGATACATTGTCTGTATATTGCATTGTGTATTCACTACCCAAAGTCGAATCTGGCGTTGCCATGTACTTGACCTCCTTTACCCTTTACCTCCCCCACCCCCCTCCCTTTGGTCACTACTGTACTGGTGTCTGTGTCTACGAGGTTTTGTTTGTTTGTTTTTCCATTTGTTGCTTTCAGTTTAAAAAAACCTTTTTTTAATTGTATTTTTTCTGTTACCGTTTAGTCCCCTCATACATCCCTGCCCCCACCCACAATCACCATGCTATTGTCCATGTCCATGAGTCGTTTTTCCTTTTGTTCAATCCCTCCAGCCCCCTAACCTCCCCCACTTAGCTGTCATCTTGCTCTCCATCTGTGAGTCTGTCTTCGTATTCCAAATACGAGTGAAATTCTATGGTTCTAGACTTTTTCTGTCTGACTTATTTTGCTTAGTGTGATATCCTCAAGGTCCAGTCATGTTTCAACCTTCTTCTTGGTTGAAAGATGACCCATCAGCTAGCTAATGCATCATGGTGATAGATCAATCTCCCAATACCTCTAGGGACAAAGGACTGAAAAGACTGACACGTCTTTGATGAGAATTGAGAAGGTTTAAGGGAAATTCAGGATTAGAGTTCTCCAAGGGGCGTAGGGAATGCCTCAGGGCCGAGACCGGGCCATTAAGGGTAGGAGGGAGGGTCCTGGAGAAGATGTGGGAGTGTGGATGGATGGCGAAGGCATTTGAAGGATACACCGCCTGGGGCATGAGGCAGATGAACCCTGGGGTGCTGCTGACTGAGCTCCTAGTGTGGCTGGAAACAGGATGGCAGTGCTCTGGGCAGGGAAGCTCATTCTTGTCTCTCAAGAAGCTGAGGGAGTGGGGTGGTGGGGGAGACACTGCTTTCTGAGAGAGATCCCCTGGGCTAAAGAGAGATGGAGAATGGGGCATGGGTGTGCGCCTGGCCTTAGGATAGTGGGCACATGGAGGACACAAACCCTCTACCAGAGAGAATGGCCCGCATTTTCTCAAGGGCAGCAGGGTCATATTTATGTAAAAGTCAAAGCTCAAATTCATAGCCCCTTAAGAGACTCTGTAACATAAGGAGACAGACGACTTTCACCATGAATGTAGGGGATGTGACTTGATTCTGGCTACAGGAGGTACTTTATTACAAGGTATTATTGGATCCAGATGTCACGTATCCCATAGAAGCTGCCTGGATGAGGCTTCCCACCCAAATCTGCACTCTGTTGGGATACAGTAGGCCCTCGGGGGGAAGAAGCTGGGATTGATAGGGGCTGTCACCCAGGACAGGGATGGGGCTGCCCGGGGCTGCCCACAGAGCGGGATGGGAGGCTCATGGGCCTGCAAGGAGGGGAAGGACTCAGCTTTGCCCAGTAGGGGCAGGTGACCCGGCAGGGAGGAGAGAAGGAGCTGAAGGTTCAACATTACTTTACTGGAGGAAGGAAACAACTAGGGGATAATAAACCATATAAATGGAAAACAGGTTTCCTAAAATAAGGCCGTATGTTAGCTACAGACAAGGCTCGCAAGACGAATTCTTTTGTGAGGATGAAGCTTCACGAGAACACACACACATATTGTCCACACACATGAATTATTCAATGCCTGCATCTGCACATATGTGCACACATATAGTACACATTAACCCAGTGTGTATAATACATGTGAATGTGTCTACCCAGGTATCTACATCTATGCATACGTGTAGCATTGGCATTGATTTACTGCATGTGTGATAGAGATAAGCCAAACTCCCAGTTATCCACCATTATCCACTCTTTTATCCAGCACGTTTTCCATCCGAGAATGGCTTTCTTTTACCAAGTGTGATTCCACAGTCACCCCTTGGTCTGAGCCTATGAAATGTGATTATATGGTAACCACCATTCTCCCTGCCCAAAATGCTGAAAATTGGTTAACTGCAGAAGAAAAGAATATCCCCAACCCAAATGCCAACTTACATTATGCAGTCTGAAGTCAGATAAAAATGGAGTTTGTAGAAATGGGCAATGTGAGTTTATTTGCATCTTCCTGATAACTGGTACTTGCTACAGCCCAAATGTTTGTATCCCCAAAGTCCGAATGTTGAAACCCTAACCCCCAATGCCATGGTGTTTGGAGGTGAGGCCTTCAGTGACTAGGTCGTGAGGTGAAGCCCTCATGGGTGGGATTTGTGTCCTCACAGAAGAGACCCCAGAGAGCTCCCTGGGAACCAGGAAGTGGGCTCTCACCAGACAGACTGTGCCGGGTCCAAATCCTGGACTTCTCAGCCCCCAGAAGTGTGAGAAGTCATCTGTTGTTTGTGGGCCACCCAGGCTGTGGTGTTCTGTTGTTGCAGCCTGAACAGGCTGGATGGCACCGGTACCTGTAAAGTTGGCTGGGTCTACTAGTGCTTTGAAGTCTTTCTTTCCTTTTTTCTTCCTTTTCTTTCTGGCACAGATGAAATGACCAATTCAAATCAGGAGCATCCTTGGCATGACAGGAGAGCCAGGTGGGGGGCATGGCTTGGGATCCTCATACCTGTTTTCACTGTGTGCACGTGTGCAGACACCTAACCACCCCGCCTCTACCCTACACTACAACTTGTGTTTAAATGTCTGGTCTTTAGCCTTTGAAAACCTATAATAAAATGGAGGACAACTTTGTCTGGATGTGTTTTTCAAGTATCTGTGACAAAGTTCTCTGTTCATCTATAGATTCTATTATTATCAAGTCCATGAACTTGCACTTGGTGCTTGACATTGGTACTTCATTTTTAATGCCCCAAAAAAGGCCTCCTCTTGTGCACGTATTCAAGTCCTCCAGATCATGTTATATTGGAGACATAGCCATTGGAAACTCTCTGGTGGTCATCTGGAAAGGAATCTGTATTTAGGCCGTCTCTCAGGCCCCTGATTCCAGTGAACTACCCCAACCCGGGAGAACTTGGCTCCTAGAGTGTGCAGTTTTCCTGGTCACCGAATATTTGGAAAAAAACCCCTTTTGTTTCAATCATTTAGTTGAAAAACTTAACCTAATACATGAATGCCCTTCCGGGTAAATTCCTTGACCATAATCAGATCTTTCTTACATTACTGAGGATTCTACAGAGAGACCAATGCATTTGATAAACAGGAGAAGAAGCCATAGAAGAAAGCTCAGAAATATCCTTCCTGCAACTAGGACTTTTCCCTTCCTTTCTAAATTCCTGATGTCCATGTTTTCTTGTTATTATGATGATGATTATAATGATTCTGGAAGCTTCTACCACTACCGCAGCCTCTTACACTTCCCGAGCCCTTTCTTCGTGCCCGCCACAGTGCTGAGGCCTCTCACAGCCAGCAAGCACCTCCTATGGCTTCCCCACAGCTGTCTTTCAGCTGAAGAGATAGAGGTTTAGGGAGCCAGGGTAGCTCGCTTAAGATCTTGCAGCTGGAAGGAGTGCAGGGGCATTCAGTTCATGCCTAACATCTCAGTGTGTGCTCACGATCTCTGTAGCTTTGCTTCTTTTCCAAAAAGGGGCAAATCGAGGTTTGGGCAAGTTTGGTCAATAGTTGCTTTTACTGTGTGTGTGTGTGTGTGTGTGTGTGTGTGTGTGTGTGTTTAGATCCATTAAGTATAAGTCCAAATATTTTACTGAACTTTTTTTCAATTCTCACCCAAAGATATGTTTATTGATTTGAGAGAGAGAGGGGGGAAAGAATACATCTATGTGAGAGAGAAACATTGATCAGTTGCCTCCCATATGCACCCTGACCAGGGCTTGGACCTGCCACCAAAGTATGTGCCCCGACCAAGGATGGAAACTGCGGCCATCCAGTGTACAGGTCGATGCTCCAACCCACTGAGCCACCAGCTGGGACTTCACTGAACTCTTCTGGGCTTGTTCCCCTGCACAGTTAAAATCCTCACTTAGGCTGGTGACTTCATCTCTCTCCTCCTCTCCCAATTTCTTGCTGTCTTAGAGGCCCTTTCAGTCTACATTTCTTTTCTGCTTTTGCCGGTCCATTTCCCTTAACCTGAAATGTGTTGAGTCGGTGACTTTTGTAGCGCCTGTACTCTTTCTGGTTATGGTGGATTTTGGTGTCTTACAGATTATCTCCAAGCAGATACTAGTTTCCGTCAATGTCTTTGAAAATAGCAAGATAATTTTAAAAAATGGAGTTTCCTTCTTTCAGTGGCTACTCTCTGGAAGGAACCTGACCCCTGGGGATCCGGGATCCTTGACAAGAGTCAGTGCAGAGAAGGTGTTGCTGCGGGACGTTGTCTTTGAGTTTGGACGGCCTCCTCTCCTCTCCTGGCCGCAGGGTATAAATAGAGAGGCACCAAGACTGGCACAGATCCTGCCAACAGCCCTTCCCGACTCCCAGAAAGCAGGACTTCCTGCCTGTAGAAGACAAGTCTGCTCATGGCCAGGCAGCTCCCCCCGTCTCCTGTAGATGAAAATTAGTGCCCAGCACCTCCGTGTCTGTCCATGTATCTGTTCCCTGCATGAGTGTTCATTAGGGGCTGGGGATGTGGAAATGAACAGGGCTGAGCTCCTACCCCTGGGAGTTCCCAGTTTATTCGAGGAGGCAGACACGTAACTAGATGACAACGTGACAATGTGTCCTTGGAGAATACTGATGAAGGCCTTGGGAACAAAGGAGAAGGAGCTATAGATTCTACATGGGGGAGTCCAGGGAGGCCTCCCAGAGGAGGTGACATTTGAGCTGGGTCCCGTGGGATAAGAAGGAACTTACCAGAAGACTTCCGCCAAGATGGAGGCATAGGTGGAAACACTGTGCCTTATTCCACAACCAAGTTTGAATACAACAAAGGTTTGGAGAACTAGGACACACCCAAAGACCAGAAAACGGAATTATATGGAAGTCCGACAGCTATGAACCGTTCAACGGGGACGGTAAGAGAGGCGGAGTCAGCAGCAGAGCTGGGTCCCGCAGGACAGATCCCCTGACCTAGGCGCGCAGGCAGCCCGGAACCAGTGGGGTGTGGGGCAGACTGACCACGGTCGCACATTCGCGCACAGTGAGATGGACCACACAGGCCCCAGGGGGCGAACCCAGTGGTGGAGGGCTGACGGCGGTGGCACACTGGCATGCAGTGGAACGAAACACGTGGGCCTGGTGACGGTGGTAGCTGCGGTGCTGGTGGGGGCTGCAGCGGCAGGTGGCAGAGGGAAGCCATCGTCCCTCTTTGACCCTGCCCCCACATACAACGTCACAACCCAGCGACTTAGTTGCCCTGCTCTAGTGAACACTTTAGGGCTCTGATCCTGCTATGGAACAGGCACGAACAGCCCAAAAGATGGCACAAGAAGAACTCAAAGTCCCAGAGCCAATAACTCTAAGCGACTGAGAAATTGCCAGCCTCTCAGAAGCACAATTCAAGACACTATTTATCAGAATGCTCACAGAACTGGTAGATTATGGTCACAAATTAGAGGAACATATGAAGGCTAAACTAATTGAAATGAAGGGAGATATCCAGGAAACCAATAGCAATGGAAAGGAAACTGGGACTCAAATCAATGGAACGGACCAGAAGGAAGAACGAAACATCCGACCAGAGAGAAATGAAGAAATGAGAATTCAAAAAAATGAGGAGAGGCTTAGGAACCTCCAGGACATCTTTAAACATTCCAACATCTGGATTATAGGGGTACCAGAAGGGGGAAAGAAACAGCCAGGAGTGGAAAACGTATTTGAACAAATAATAAAGGGGAACTTCCCCAGTCTGGCAAAGGAAATAGACTTCCAGGAAATCCAGGAAGCTCAGAGAGTCCCAAAGAAGTTGGACCCAAGAAGGAACACACCAAGGCACATCATAATTACATTAGCCAAGACCAAAATGAAGGAGAGAATCCTAGAAGCATCAAGGGATAAGGGGACAGTCACCTACAAAGGAGTACCCATCAGACTGTCAGCGGATTTCTCAAAAGAGACCTTCCAGGCAAGAAGGGGCTGGAAAGAAGTATTCCAAGTCATGAAATCCAAAGACCTACAGCCAAGATTGCTTTATCCAGCAAAACTTTCATTTAGAATGGAAGGACAGATAAAGTGCTTCTCAGATAAGGTCAAGTTCAAGGAGTTCATCATCACCAAGCCCTTATTATATGAAATGCTAAAGGGACTTATATAAGAAAAAGAAGATGAAAAATATGAACAGTGAAAGGACAGCAAACTCACAGTTATTAACAACCACACCTAAAACAAAAGCAAACCAAGAGGACAGCTAGATCAGGAGTGGAACCATAGAAATGAAGATCACATGGAGGGTTAGAAACGGGGGTGGGAGGGGGAGAAGGGGGGAGAAGGCACAGAAAATAGCATAGATGGTAGGTAGAAAAGAGATAGGGGGGAGGGCGAGAATAGTGGGGGAAATATAGAATCTAAAGAACTTGAGACACGTGGTTATAAACGGGGGGAGAATGGTGGGGGAGGGAGTGTGCGGGTGGAGGGGAATGAAGGGGGAAATAGAACAACTGTAATGGTATAATCAATAAAATATATTTTTAAAAAAAGAAGGAACTTACCAGGCAGAGGGACCAATACAGGCCAGAGACCAGATTTGCTAAATTATCTATTGTATTTGGAAAACGATGACCTGGTAAGTGAAACTGATTCCTCCCACCCTCCATTTCTGTGAAATTCATAACTTGTGTTCTTGGGTGAGAAGCGAGGTAAGACAAACAGAGAGTCCCCTCCCCTGCCTGGTTTGGCAGCTTCGCCCTGCTCTCTTGTTGAAAGCACTGAATTTATTTGCTTCCCCCATCTGGCCCTCCGGCTAAAGCCCTGAACATGTCGGCTCCTCTTCATTTTCTATCTGCCTTTTTTTGTTTGGAAACTGCTTTGAGGAATGTAAAAAGCAAAGCTTCTATTCCACTTACTTCCTTCATCCAAAGCCTGTGCAGCCACTGGCAGCTCAGCATTCTTTCCTTTCCAGGGGCCCCCAGAGACACCCTGGAGATGGAGATGGGCCGGAAGTGAGTGCAGTGGTGAGTGGAGGCCCAGCTCGCCTGTCCTGAGCCAGTCCCGACTCCTTTCATGGCTGTGTCCCAGGCCCACATCCTACAGGCTCGCCCTTGGCCCAGGCTCTGCTGGGTTGTGGGGACTGTCTTCATCCTCCTTAGAAACCGTCATTGCCAGCCAGGGCCTTTGTCCTGCTGATGGACCACCAGCCTCGGCCTGCCATTCTCTGCCCACACCGCCTTGTTTGCTGTTGGTTCTCTCTGCCTCGCTGGCTCCTGATTTTGTGTATGTGTGTGCGTGGGGGAGTATGTGCAGGGAGGGTAGAGAGAGGAGGGGGTTGTTCTGGATTCAGAGGGCAGAAGAGGGAAGAGAACAGACTTACCCTATAGTGAGAGTTCAGTGTGAGTGACCATTAACTAATTGCCAGTTTTCCCGGAAGGGAGCCCTGCTGTTAATAACTCAAAAGATCAGGCAGTTAAATATTGCTTGATTTTAGAGTGAACTTCTCAATCGACTTTTGATTGCTGCATTTTCAGGTCAGGCATCCTGTGAAAGTTCAGGGTTTTGAAGAGTGCTGGGTTCCCATGCATTCGAAGCATTCTGGGGAGGTGCTGAAACCAGGAAACTAAACTCCGGTGTGACAGCTGGGCAAGGCTGGGATGGTACCTTCCCCTCACCCTCCAGCCCAGACAGGAGGCTCTATTTGGGGCAAATCTTTGGTGCAGCCTGTTTTGCTCAGAAAGTCCTTATAAAGATGTTTATGAAAACTGGTCCTGCTTATGCCCTGCAGGTGGCTTCCTTTGTAGGTGCCAGAGTGAAGCTGTCAAGCCACAGGATCCCTGTTTCAGCAGACACACAATGTCAGGGGGACGAATGAGCCTGGAGCCTAGACCCCATGGTGCTAACCCTCTGGAGTGCATCTCATTCAGTAGCTTTTCCAAGGACACATGCTAATGGCAGAAATAAGACCAGGACCTGGACTTGACGATTCCTTGCCCTTTGCTGTTCCTCCTTAGGGAGCGGCTGTCCTGTGCATCTGGACGCCCTTGCGACAACCATGAAGTGATCAGGTTGATTTTAACCAATGTTGAACTTCCTCCTGGAACTTCTAGCACAGTGGTTCTCCGCCCTGGCTGCACGTTAGAGTGACTGGGCCTGGATGTCAGTGTGGGACCGAGCACGAGCGCTCTGAAAAGTGTCCCCAGCTTGTTAAAAAGCACAGAAAAGATGAAAAGGCCCTGTTCTGATGTGTACAAGGAAGGCTCTGCCGAAGAATCTTCAATGTGCCCACTGGGCGACCGTCTAATGCAAACCTCATGCCATTTCTTTTCCTGAGAAGACAGTTCTCTCCAAGGGCAGGTGAGAGCCTGGAGAAGACGTTTTCCTTACCTCAGATCTGCAAGTGATCCAGGTACGCCTAGACGGATTCAAAAGGGATCCTGGGAAACTGGAAACAAGCATGGGGGAGGGAGCTCTCCTTCCTTTCAGAAATGACTTGGGGCACTCTCCGTGGGACCAGGGACCCATCCTCCCCCACCCTGCTCTGCCGCCCATTGACTTTGGAGAGCAAATTTGTTTCGAATTACAGATAATTAATGTCAGATCTGGGATGGGTCTGTTCCAACAATAAGGCAGCTGTTTACAACACAAATGCCTCAGGGTTTCTCACAACCTGTTTGTTTTTTTTTTTCCAAAAGCTCTGCAAAGGTGTTTAAAAGATACCAACCTAAGGCCATCACCTCCCTCTTGTGAAGTGTTCCTGTTTCCCTTCGTTCTCTGCCTTCCACGAGTATGGGGGTGGGCTTGGGGAAGGGGGAGCCTGCTGCTCATGCTGGTTCCGGAGAGCCGATGTATCAGTGGGCATCTCCTCTCCACGTTCAGTGATGTCATACTGGTAGCTTGATGTTGGCCTTGGTGGAAGTGTATATGCCATGGAAATGGGCAAATGGTACTCATTAGGGAAATATCCCCCCAGGAGAACAGGTTGTTAAACATTTATCAGTGTACCGCTGGCCACAGATATATTCTCTGGATAGTTGTATTGTCCCTGAGGATTATATTTTAAATTATTCTCCAAAGAAGGTTATAGACATCTGTGGTATTAACATCACACTCTCATAAGATATCTAAAAGGCATCCTAAATTTCTCATGACTACAATGAAACACCCAGATTTCTACCTTACAGGGTGAGTTTACGGTGGTATGTGAAACTGAGTTTATTCTTGTACTATTATTTATTAACTATTCTATTATTGTATTATCTTCCATACACTATATGGAAAGCTGTAAGCCCACGTTTGCCTCACCCTGTACGTTCCTCCCATTGTCTCTCCCAGCTCAGTACAGGGAAACTCCCTCATTTTCACTTACTGGCGTGAAAAATCTCGGAGTCATCTTTGACTCCTCTCTTTCTCTCAGTCCCCCCATACTGTATAGTAAAAAATCCTGTTGCCTTTAGCTTCAAAATATACCCAGTTCTAGCCAGCTTCACTGTAGCCATGCAGCCCAAGCCACCTTTATCCCTCACCTGGAGTATTGCAATGGCCCCCAAGAAGAGTCTCCCTTATTGCATATAGACTCTTG
The DNA here is from genome assembly GCF_014824575.4 of Sturnira hondurensis. Taxonomy (NCBI): domain Eukaryota; kingdom Metazoa; phylum Chordata; class Mammalia; order Chiroptera; family Phyllostomidae; genus Sturnira; species Sturnira hondurensis. The sequence goes on from NW_028087015.1 coordinate 39,098,634, forward strand.
TCCCTTGGTGTCATTGCCACTGAAAGCAGGAGAATTGGCTCTGACACACGCATATCCTTCCAAAGCTCAAACTCACCAGTGGTTTCTTATCACCCCTGGTAACAGCAAGACTTCGCCAGACTCTGGTGATCTTTCTAATCTTGTCTCCTCCTGGTCTCCCCACCCCTGGTCACGCTCTCTCAGCACATTAATTTCCTTGAGTTCTTTGACTATTAAATAGCTCAACATGGTCCCCTCCCCTGGCCTTTGTGGGTGATGTTGCTTCTACCTAGAACCCCCTTGCCATGAATATCCAATATAGCTCACGCACTTACCATATATCTTCAGGGCTCTGCCCAATGTCACTGGATGTACATGGGTCTTTCCCGATCGTAAGTCAAATAGAACATCCTGCCCAGCTCTGAGAGCATCTTTACTTTCTTCCAGAGCAGTTATTACCTCCTGACATGTATTTGTTTGTTGTTTTGCTCCTGGCCCCTCCTAGAAAGTGAGCTCCAAGTAAACAGAGCTTTCACTGGTTACTGCTGTATCCTCGGTGCCTGGAAGAATGCTGGGAGTCTAGCAGGCAGAAAGTACTTGTTGAGTAAATGAGTGACTGTTTGCGACTGTATGCACAGTGAGTGTGTGTGTGCACAGTGAGTGTGTATGCATGTATACCTCATATAGCTCAAACTATATGAAAGTGTTAATACATGCCACTTTTTCCAGTTGTGTGTACATGTACTGGACAGTAGGGGACCTCAATACTCAATAACCACTTAATTCAACTTTTTTCTTTAACAGATGTGGTCCTTGAGACTGTGCAAGGGCAGATGACTTGTTCCAGGAATAGCTAGTGATGAAAACGTGTGTGTGTTAATAAGAAGAATGTTTTCCAAAGCAAAACACTCAGATAATACCCGTCAGTGGTGCATGGGATATTTGTTGGTCCTTCCCGTGTTATGGTTTTTGTCTTCATCTCTGAGCGGGTGAGGAGAAATGCTTTCAAAGAGACTTCATTTCGTCTGGATAGGATAACACTTTTCAGAGTGCCCTTAGAGGAGGCTCGTAGCTACCCCTGTACCAGTGTTGATGCAGGGTCCTTCCGCACGGGCTGCATCAGGGCCAGGAAGCACCCTGAGCTGACTGCTCTGGGCCTCTGGTGACAGGTCTTTCAGCTGGGTGCCTTCAGAAGTCAGCTATGAAGTCTGGGCTTAACCACAGGTCTTCAGTTAAGAACTGAGCGTGACTGAAGCCACATGGCTTTTTAATGCAGAAGTCTCAGCTCTGCAAGTTGGTCACTCCTTATTGTGCCAAGACCCCTTCCCGGGGGTCCTGCTCTGGGGGGAAAAAGATCTCAGTGGCCTTCCCTATGAAAAAATGTGAAGAAGAAATGATGATTTCTTTGGGGTGTCCACCGTATAGTGAATTTGACTATGTTCATCTGATGTTTTCCAATGTATATTGTTTGATGTGAATTTATTGCTTAATAAAATCAACTAGAAGGAAGGGCTAGTGGGGAGACATTTGGATTGATTCTCCAACACATCTGGATTTGAGAACAATTTGAGAAGAGAAATCTCATGCCAAAGGTGAACATAAAGTCGGGGTCCTTTTCAACCAAGCTTGCACTTCTTCTATGTGAATTGTCTCTGTGAGTTTCCTGAGAGTGCACTTGGCTTCACATGAACAGCTCTTTGCCCTTGGAGTGAAGTTCAGCTACAGACTTGTGTGCTCCAATCTGGGTGTTAAGAATTTTTCTTAAAAATGGGCACAGTCCTTTAAATGACAGGCTCAATTGTTGGCATATATTTTGCATAATTTCTCCCTGAACGTTGTACCCTGGGCTTTTCCAGGTTACATCGGGACAAGTAACCTTTCAGGATGTCGGTACTGAAAACCCGGGGCTCTATCTGCTGGTGTGTGAAAAGCTCGCTGAACTCATCCTGTGCTCACAGTTGTGGTAAGAGTTCGTTTTTGTATGACTTACTCAGTAGCCATGTCTATGCGTGTATCCCTGGCTGCGGGATTGCACCCTCATCAGGGCTTGAAAAACTGTGTATGGGATCACTTCTTTAGTGGGCCCTCATTTCCTGTTACAGGCTCTCTAATATATTCCCTACAGAGGCTGGACTGCTTCCCAGCCTGGAAATATGCCCAGAACAGCTGATCTGTGTTCTCACATGACAGTTCAAGCTTGCAATAGCATTTCTAGACCATGACTACCTAGGTTCAAACATTGGCTCTGTCACCTGTCGGACTTGAGGCAAGTTACGTATCCTCTCCTTGCCTTAGTTTTCTCATCTGTAAGATGGGAATAACAACAATAATAATATTGACCTCTCAGGGTTTTTGTGGGGATCAAGTGAACTAATATAGGTGAACTGTTTATAGCCCAACATATAGCAAACACTCACCATGCACGTAAGTCATTATTGCGATAATATCCACACTTGCCTGCCTTTAAGCAACTCCCCCTGACCATCAGTGGTTCTCTCCATTCCATCTGCTTCTCTGAGGAAGTGACAGGTCTGTTCAAATTGTCTATGGGGCCAAATTGTGCCATCAAATGGCATTCTTCTGTCCCTGGCTGCTTCTGCTCAGTACACATGCCCAAGATTCATCCATGTAGTTGCCTGTATTAGCAATGCATTTATTTTTATACTGTGTGGTATTCCACAATTTATCCATTCTCCTGGAGTTGGGTGTTCAGATTATTTTCAGATTTTGGCTGCTGTGCGTAAAGCTGCCGACAGCATCCTGCCTGTGTCTTTTTGAGGACATGCTCGTGTATTTCCCTTGAGTAAACACCTGGCAGAGAAACTGCCGTAGGTGCTATTGGACACTTCAACACCTTTCCAAAGTAGATGAACCACTTTTGGCAATTATGAGAGTTCCAGTTGCTCCACGTTCTTCCTCACACGTGGTGTTGTCAGCCTTTTAAATTTTAGCCATTCTCATGGGTGAGTAGTGATGTCTCACTGGGGTTGTCATTTGCATTTTCCTAATGAGTAATCATATTACATGTTTTCTCACACATTTACTACCAGCAAATTAGATGTGGTCTTTTGTTAAATGCCTTTTCAAATCATTTGCCCATTAAGAACTTAGCTTGTTTATTTTTCTGTGTTGCTTTGACAGAATTCTTTATTCTAAATGCAAGTCATTTGTCAGATGTACACACCGAGACTCTGTTCTTAGAGGTTGCGACTTGCTTATTCACTTTCTGAGTGGTGTATTTAACTTAAGAAAGTCCAGTCTATTCCTTTTCCTTTAGTTAGTGCATTTTGTGCCCTAAGAGAGCTTTGCCCTCCTCAATGTCAGAAAGATATTCTCTTTGTGGTTCTTACGGAATTTTTATTGTTTTACTTTCATACTTAGGTCTGTGATCTGCCTCCGGATATCATTATGAGTCTCACTCTTTTGTATGAGAAAATCTGAACTCCATGGTTGAGTGCTTGTCCAACTCCAGTTCCTACTTCTTCCCAAATCATCTTTTTCCCCCCTGTTGACACTGAATAGCACTGAGTAACTTGTTCGCAGAGAGCGTCATGTTCTCTTAGGACCCCAAGCCCTTGCTTGTCCCTTTGCCTGGGATGCCTCCTGTTTGCATAATTTCTGACAAGTTGCTGTCTGAGAAATTGCTACTGGTTTTTAAGGTTGTATCAAAAGAGTTACCTCCCTGATAGAGGTGCTTCTGGATGCTTGAGGCCAGCTTAGGCCTTCCTCTTTTTATGACCTCATCACATACTGTATACAGTCTATGGAAGACACCAGTATATTCATTGATTTCTGGTTCTACTATACTCCTGGGGAGGATTACACTTCCCTCTAAAATTGTGTATAGCCAGGTGACCCTCTCTGGCCAACAGCATATGGGTGGAGTTGTTGTGTAGCAGTATGCTTAAAAGCTGGAGTATAATTCTCTATCTCCTCTTCCCTTTTCCAAGACAACCGGCTACGTTCTATACAGAGGTGTCTCGGCCTGTGACTCTGAATGAGGGTGAAGTAGAGCAGAGCCCCCACCTGCTCATGATGGACATATAATATGAGCAAAAAATAAACCTTTATTGTTTTAAGCCACTGAGATGCTGGGATGGTTTGTTATTTCAGCATAACCTAGCCCATTGTGACTAATCCACTTTCATCACAGCCATTATCCTATCTATCCCTTAACAATGTCAGTTTACCATTTCTTTGAGGTCAAGAACAATATCATGACATTATTTTTATAGAGCAGGCACTTAAAACATAGGTCAGCTAGTGCTAGAGTAGAAAACAGTATTTTTGAGCACCTGTAAAATGTACCTGGCGCTGTGCTGAGGATTTTACCCATGCTGTTTTTTTTAACCTTCGCAGCAGCCCCATGGGGTGGGTATGACTCTTCCCATTTTACTGAAGGGGACAGAGGCTTAGGTGACTATCTCAGAGTCACCCAGCTGGTGATAGGCAGACCAACAATCAAACCAGAGTAGATCTGATTCTGAAACCCACGTTCATCCCATCACGTGCCAGCTTTGGAGTGACAGGTGAAGGATGCTGTGCCTTCTGGGAGATTCCTGTCAAAGCGGACTTTCCTGTCATGAGCCCTGCAGCAGACAACTAAACAATCATTGAACAAGTGCAAGAGTCAAGTAAGTAAATAAGCAAAATTGGAAACATGGTTTTAGCATCCAATGGGAAATGAGAGATTCTTCAGAAAACTTTCCAATAATGGGGGCAAGGCCAATCGACATGATATGCATTCACCAAAAATTTTATCCACAGTGCAGGATGGAATCAAACCCAGAGCATTGCTTGCTTGGCCCAGTTCTGGTTGGCGTGGTTGGCTTCCACACAGAGCCTCACAGAAGCACAGGTGGCACCACGGCCCATTAAGGAGAAGCAACAGTCAAGGGCTGGCGCCTAAGGCCACAGAGAGCAAGAGCTGCCTGAGAGGCAGAGGGGCTGAAGGTCAATGGCTGGTGAGTGGCAGGTTTTCCCATGAGCGTAGGAAAACTGTGAGAGTGAACCTTGGACCTGGGCTTGGATCTAGAACGTTCCCATTTCCTGTAAGTTGTTATTCTCGGCCCTCCATTGACTTTCATTTGTGTAAGTGTGCTTTTTTGCTACCCTGAACTTTAAGAGTGCAATATTACTTTGGCATTTTTTGTGTATTACTATATATAATATAATAAATATTATATATTTATGATATATAATAAAGGGGTCAGGCAAAGTAGTCTTACATTTGTGAGTATGGGAAACAGAGTTTGTTCTTATATTATTATTGACTTTTTATGTCTTTCTTGCACACGAACAACCATAAACCTTCCTTTGCCCACTACTGTGAATATACATGTATTTGGGGAAGCCGAAGGTCGTTTGCACAACCAGTTTACGTGTCTTTGAAAGCCAAGAGCAGGGCTCATGTACCTTCATGCAAATATTCATCACGGGGCACCATACATATGTAGCTCTGTCAGCCGATCTGGTCTGTGTCACCTGTTCAGGCAAAAAGCTGCTGGTCCCCAACAGCAACTTTGATCTTGCAAGTATGAAGGGCTCGGGATACACGATACAAGTATGCTTTGTTTCGTGAATGTACTTGGAGCCTCATTTGAACGATAAGTTTTCTAAAGTTGTTTGGTTCCTGAGTTTTGGTAGCGAATAGTGAGGGTGTGGATAGCAAGGGTGTTTTGAAGGTACAGGGATTTTATTTACGTGGGTGACCACGTGACAACATGGAGAGGTCTGTGCTATTGAGAGAGTCTATTGCTCCCACCTTTCAAGAGGAAGGGCCAGCCGTGCTGTGCGGGCTGCGTGGGGGGGGAGGCAGGGTCGGTCAGGGGTGGAAGCAGCACGGGGAGGGCAAGGGCAGGGGCCTTTGTTGTGGTTCCCGGGAAAGGCAAGACGGATGGGTACACGGGTGGCTATTTCAGGACTGGCTGGGTTGGCTCACCTTGGCAGGCTCTGGGCTGTCGGGATGTTCCGTAGTGCCCAGTACCTGGCCCCCGGGGGGGTTAGGGCAGAGGAAACACTGGCTTGGTGAGCGTGTGAGTTGGAGTTAGAGAAGGCTGGGGACAAGGGTCTGGATCTGTGGGTACGTGTATGCAAGGCACATTCCCAGTCTAGTAAGTTGCTATCTTTAGGATATAGTAAACCCTAGAAGGTACAGTCTCTTCCTTGCCAGCTGGGTCCTCAAGATATCAAAGCATCACATGATATAGCAAATAAAAACTGTGATGCAGACAAAAAGCCACCTGACCTTACCTTGGTAGGTACGGGCCTAGAAAATTCGGGGAACATTGTCCTGTACACCACGCCTTCAGTTACCCTTCCCAGCAGCACCGCAGAGGGTGTCATTATCCCCATTTTACAGAAAAAAAACCACTTGGCCCAGGCTGTCAGCCGGCACCTGATGGATTGGAGACTTAATCTCACATTCTGCCACTGTGCCCAGCGGGGGTTATTGAACCTCACAGAGAAGACACTGTTGTTCTCTCTGTGCCTGAGGCAGCACTGAGGTGGTGAAGGGGCTTGGGAATGTGAATGGGGGTAGTTAGGCCTCAGGGTTTAACGTAAGGCTAAGCAAAGGAAAGGAAGTTCTTGTCTGGACCAGTGCTCACAGCCCCTGTACTTCCGGTATTCGGTATTCGGTATTCAGTATTTGGCTTGGGTGTCTGCTGGATGGGTTGACTTTTTCCCCTTTCAATTTGGGATTCCGCCAAAACCCAGGGTTTCTGTAGCATCCCATACTGTGGCTGCTGGAGGCTGCCAGGAGGGCAGCAGACAGGGCTGGACAGGGGGCCAGGCTGTGCCCACTGAGGTGCGCCCATAGCCCGACACTCAACCAAACCCAGTGGAGGGGGCCCAGGGCAGGGAATTGGCTCCCCTGTGAGATGCCTGGCTGCAGAGGCAGCGAATGTAGATCAACTCTCTGGGTTTCCTCCCTTCTCTGCAATTTCCAACTCTTGCTGGGTGTTGGTGACACACTGGTGACTTAAAACTTTGGCATTTGTTTGTTTTAGAATGCCACGTGAAAGCGCAATTATCAGAAACACCATTTTCGCTTACATGACTTCCAAGAGGACACTTTTAAATTCAGAATGGGATGCCTTTGGGTGCAATGCAAGGGTCAGCCCAGGGAAGTTGATCCTTGGGAGCTAGACCGGGCATGTCGCCTGGAGTAACGTGGAGAGAGCTGGGACTTGGGGATATTCATCCAGGAGGGAGCAAGGGGGCCGAAGATGTCCTCAGAGGGGAGAGAGGGGCTTCTGCGCAGCCAGAGGAAGAGGTGGGAATTGATACACTTATCCCGGCTCGTTTTCCAGGATTGTTCCAGAATTCTAAGCAGGCACTTGGTCTCTTTCAAACCAGTTCCCACCTTTTTTCCTCCCCACGGTTAGCAGACAGGATGACAGAGATTTATGTCACTGAACAAAAGATTTTACTGAGATACAAGGGAAAATTCTTGTCTATGAGACTGATTAAAAGATCAGGAGAGGGTAAAAAATCCCCTCCATCCATGAGGACTTAAAAATGTCCCAAAATAGTTTTGCTAATTAAAAGAACATGCACAAATTCCTATTTTCAAAACATAAGAAAATATCAATCAACTCTTTTTTTCACTTCCTGGAAACAGTCCTCCATCATTCTGAAGTATTACTTAGACCCATTAAAGTTACACATGTGAGTATTTTGTTTCACAAAGTTGAGATTATTCTCTATTACAGAATTCTTTTATCATGATAATTCTCTCTTGTCATTCATCACTTGCTTTAAGAAGCACGTGGACACTTAAAGTATTCCCGGGCAGGCAGCCACTGGTCCAGGGCGGTGTGCGGGGGTGAGTCAGGGAGTTACCTGGGAGGAAGTAATCCTCCTTCTCGTAAGTAGACACTCTGTTAAATCTGTCTGTGTAAAGTGTGTTTCTGTGAGAAAGTTCTACTCTCAACTTTGGAAGGTCATCTGTGAGTGTGGGCAGTGTAGGAAGGGTGAGAAACAGGGACGTGAAAGGAGAAGGAAGGTGTGAGTGCACCCGATGGAGACTCAAGAGGACCTGGGCGGTGATCTGACCCAGACATGCTGGACCGCCCACTGGGCTTGAGGCGCATCTGCCGGCTCTGCGGTGAGTTGAGAGAAGAGCGGCAGTGGTCAGTGCTGGTGACCAAACACCGCCAGATCTCCTCTGGGCACATGGGGGGCTGGTAAGTCCCTGCTCCCCTGTGGTTCCTGTGGCCACGTGACATGCTTTGGCCAACAAAATATGAATGCAGGCATGCGTGTCACTTTAAGGTGGAGGCTTATGGGCCAGTCCACAGTTCTCGTGTTCCTTCTGCTTCAGTGACTGGCAAGGCTCTGAAGGATGGCAGACCCATCTTGGTCCCAGAGCAAGAATGACACAGACCGGAGCCCACACCTGACCTGTAATGAACAGTTTCCCTTTGATGGAGGAAGCAGAGCATGTCCGTGGGTCCTTGCAGGGGGGCTGACACGAGGCAGACAGGGTAATGGTATCTGGCCCAGTGCTCCCAGGTGGTCTTTTAGAACAAAAGATCGAGACCGAGTCTCAAAATAGGCTGGAACCCTTGTTCCCTGCTGAACATGTCAGAGAACAGAAGACTAGAGTGTAGCGAAAGTCTTCCAGGAGTCCCAGAAGTGACGTCCACGTTAATGAACTGCAGGTGCTGGGGTGGGACCCACAAGCGGAGCAGCTGCATCAGAGAAGAAATCCCAGGCTGGGGCCAGCAGCTTGAGTCGGGGTCCCACCCCTGATGGTTAACTTTACATGCCAGCTTGGCTCTGATGCCCAATTGTCTGGTCAGACACTAGTCCAGATGTTGCTGGGAAGATTTTCTGTAGATCAGGGGTCCCCAACCCCAGGCCCTGGACTGGTGCCAGCCCGTGGCCTGTTAGGTACCAGGCTACATGGCACAAGGCCAGCGGAGGGCAAGCGAGCGAAGCTTCATCTGTGTTTACAGATGCTCCTCATTGCTCACATCACCGCCTGAGCCCTGCCTCCTCTCAGATCAGCGGTGGCCTTCCATCCTCACAGGAGCAGGAACCCTGCTATGAACTGCGCATGCCAGGGATCTAGGTGGTGGGCTCCTAATGAACTTCTAATGCCTGAGGATCTGAGGCAGGGTGGAGGCGGTGATGCAGGCCCCGGGGGAGCAGCTGCAGTACAGATTATCATTAGCAGGAAGGTTTGACTGCACAGAGACCGTAATAAATCAATTGCTTGCAGACTCATATCAAAACCCTGTCAGTGAGTGGCAAGTGAGAATGAAGCTGCATCTGGTGGCAGGATTTACAGTGGCCAGTGAGTTCATGTGCTTCAGTGTACAGCTGCATCTGGTGGGGCAGGCTTTGAGTCAGAATCCGACACTTGTTTTAGTCCGTGTGTGGCCCACCCTTTATTTTATTTACCACTTCTGTCTGTGCCTCTTTCCTGCGCGGTGCCCTTGTCTCAGCCACAGTTTGGGTGAGCCCGTGTGCTAACCTGACCATCTGGTGAGTTGTATAATTATCTCATTATATAGTACAATGTATTAATAATAGCAATAAAGTGCACGATAAATGTAAAGCGCTTTAATCATCCCGAAACCATCCCCCTGCCCGGGTCCGTGGAAAAATTGTCTCCACAAAACCAGTCCCTGGTGCCAAAAAGGTTGGGGACCACTGCCATAGATGTGATTAACATCTGCCACCGGTTTGCTTTCAGTAAAGGCGATTACTTGTGAAAGTGTGGGTGGGCCTTATCTAAGCAGTGGAAGGCCTGCCTCAAGACCGCAAAGTTAACTCCTGTTGAGCAGCTTGGTGTTGTGACAATTCAGCCTTGTGAGTCCTCACAGTTGTGTGAGCTGATTCCTTAATAGAAATGTCCCTATATGTACTTATGTGTTTAATAACTATGTATCTATACCATCTATCATCTCTCTTCATTTGTTCCATTGAGAAAATTCTTTACTAAAAATTTTGTATTGGGGGGTGGAAATGGGAGGGAGGTGGGAAGGGCTGGTGGGGGGTGGACTGGGATGGGGGTAAAAGGCAGAAAACTGTACTTGGACAACAATTAAAATAAAAATAAAAGTGAAAAAAGAAAATTTAAGTTGGCAAAAGTTCTAAAAAATTGTTTCTTGTATTAAAAACGATCAAATGAGTAGCCTTGCCAGGCCCAGGAGCCCCACTTTCTGGCTACTTACCAAATGGTAAGTTCCCAAAGCAGAGCCAGTCAGTACTTTCCATGGTTCTCATTCCCCTCACATTGTTCATCAGACTCATTAACCAAAAGCCAAGTTGCTCTTCAGGGATTTTTCCCCTAGTCATTTGAAAAATCTTTTCCCACCCAAAGCTGTGTAGAAAGGAGGTATCAGCTTGAGTCTTGGGTCGGAGATATCAGCTTAAAAGGAGGTATCAGCTTCGTTCTCCTTGGGAACCAAGGAAAACTTTCCAGGGAACGCGGCTCTGCAAACCTGTATCAGTAGAAGATAAAGCTGTGAAGTGGGCCTGTTCTGCACTTGGCTCCTCTTTGGGGGAGCCTCTCTTTCCCCCACCCCCTTAGCTTGCCTGCAATCGGTCCCTCTCCACCCACCGATGTCCAGACAATGCCTGCTTGAGACTGCCCATTTCCTCAAGGAACCATCCCCCTTTCCTCGACTCTGGTTCCAGGGCCGTCGGTTCCTGTCCACAAGGAGTGGACGTGCCCTTCCTAATGTGCTAGCTTGTTTCCACCTAACCCAAGGGGCTACCTTGCCCTGCTCAAAAGCCTTTTTCTTTTCAACCACCTGATGGGGATCTAGAATTGGAGCTGTCACTTCTCAAGTTCCAGTCTTCCAGGTGTGTGCAGGAGACAGTCACCTGGGCTCGTGAGAACTGGTCATTAAGGATTCAGGAATTTTCCAAGGCGATTGCTAGAATGTATGTGAAAATTGGCCATAGTGGGAGTATTTGTCCCGTTGGAAACTAGCAAACCCCACAGCTCAGAGCTTTTTTTGTCTTCTTTGGAAAGCTCCCTTCCCTGCATGTCACTGCCTCAATCCATCCCCACTTGTTCTACGGTGCCTCAGTGACATGTCACAAAAGTCTCACCAGTCCCACTGTGGGGGGTGTGAGTGGGAAGCTGCAGTAGGGGAACATCTCACCTCCCCTGCAGACGAGGTCCTTTGACATTTCTCCCTTTGCTCCTCATTGCATTCCACGATCCTTTTGATGACCTTAGTTTATGATTACGATCTGCTGGCATATCTTGTTTGAATGACCCCTTAATTGTTTCCTTTATCTCGATTCCCATTTGGGAGAGGCGATGTGTTTTATGACAGGAGAACTGTGTCAGGAGCAACACACCACAGTAAACTGAGCATGTGCTGGGGACCAAGGAAAACCACAGGCGGCAAGTTTGGGTTTGTTCAATGTTAACCTGGGCCAAAGGAAGCAACCGAAAGGTCTAGACGAGCACCCCAAGAGAGCGCCTCAGAGGCTGAGACCCCAAGAGAGCGCCTCAGAGGCTGAGAGAGGCCCTGGCTACCTCTATTTTTTTTTTTTGATAGCCAATGCGTGTTCATTTATTTTATACCTACAAAAAAAATTACCCACCCTCTGCCCCATCACTCCCCAAACAGTCTCTTTTTACAAACATTTAAAAATTAAAACCAAATGAAGATAAACAAGTCAATTTCAGTACAATTATTTTTCAAAGTAGCTGCCATAATTAGCATTTAAATTTTTTCCTACAAGTGACCAATGTCTAAGTGACTTATAGGGAAATCCTGATTATTGGCCAAAAGGAGAATTCTACACGACAAGGTAGCAAATTCTAGTACAAAACTAGTCTGTGTGTTGGAATGCCCTTTCCTTTTACACGGGTCTTGCCTCAGATGGACAAATGCTTTGTATGTAGACAGTGCCCTTCCAAAGGTTAAATTCTGGGGGAGAGAGTCTCCTTTTTTGGAGCCCACCCGGGTTGGAACGTATTAACAGTGACCTTTTTGGTGGTATGTTTGCCTGTCTGTCTCTTTCCCAGACCACACCCCGCATCTGCAATCCCAGCCCCTGGTACGTGCCAGGCATCCAGATGGTTTCAAGCAAGGTACCGATAAGCAGAAAGGGCCAGAGACGTCAGGTGCTCAAGTTAGTAAGGTCCACCTTTTCTAGCCAGTGGTTGCTAGACTTCAAACCCAGGGTTGCTAGGCCTTTTGTTTCAGTAAGTAATGCCACTAAAAACAGGTCAACGACGACTCTCTCCTGGGATTGGATTGAGATTTAATGAAGAAGAAAAATATTTTGATGAGAAAAATTGGAAGGAATGATGAATAGTCTGTTTTTACCAAGAAAGGAGATTCTATTAAGAATACATTTTGGTAGATATATTGGTATATAACTGTATGATTGGTAGATATATCCTTGCCCTATATCCTTGCTGAATGTTGAAGAATCTGAGTCCTGAGGAGTTCATCAAGAGTAGGAAGGAAGTCTTTCGATAAGCCCTACTACTTATCAGCTAAGAGAAAATTAGGTAATAGTTTATAGGTATCACTTGGGCTAGATTCTGGGTCTTTATTCCATTTTCTGTAAATGTGAGAGTTTCATAAAGAGCCTGCTAATGTCTATGAAAGTGATGCAGACAGAATTCTAGCGATTTGGCTCAGTTTTAGGAATACTGGGGGACATGGCGATCGGCTGTTTGGTTTACTAAAGAGGAACTGTTCCTCCTCACTGTCCCTACGTTGCCAACAAAGTTTGGCTCTTTCCGTCTGGAACCTTTACCTCTGAAGCATTGTCCACTGACTTCCGTTGAGTTACCCACTATGTGCAAAGATACCTGGCAGACTCTTCAGGTGGCGCACAAAAGTCAGAGGTGCTCTCCTGCTGACCCCCTTGGCTGTCGAAGCTTTTAGTCAGGTGTAAGAACAAGGATGGGTAGGTATTGTTTTAAAATTCACAGCGAACCAAAACCCTCCTTCTGTGCATTAGCATATAAAATGGAACGTTAAGAGTCAAAACGAGAAGATCTATGAACATTCACAGGAAGTAGAACCTCTGTCTGAAACATTGAGGAAAGGCCTTAAGGGGGAGATGAGAACCTGCCTGGGCCTGGAATGCCGCAAAGAATTCTGAAGGTAGCTGAAGGGACTGTGTAAGGGGTTGAGGGGTGGAGCACAAAGTGGGCTTGGGGGACAGAGGTTAAAATAGCTGGGCCTGGTGCAGGCTTAGGAAGCAGTGGCCGATCAGGCCACATGGCCTCCCAAGGGCTGTTGATAAAGAGAGTAGAATGCTGGGCAAAGGGGAATGGGCTGAGCTTCTCCAAAATTGAAAACCAGCAAATGCTGCTTCTTTACCTTTTTCAAAAAACAAAATGGCAATGTAATAAATAGAGGGGTTTCACTTTGTATAGAACCAGATAGCCAAGGAGATGGTGCCCTTTTCCTTCAGTTGGAGGATATGCCTGTGGACCAGCAGACCCAGCCATGGAGAACAGGCTGGATGAGCTTGAATTCTTTGGACACAGAGTTTACATGTGCTGAGTTTGGGGCCTCAGAGTAATTTCCTTTAGAGAGGGCGGATTGCCCTGAGCCTCCACCACTCTACTTGTTTATAAAAATCCCGGAGAATTATTTTCCAGACCATGCATGGGGGAAGCCAGTATGTTTAGCAGTGATCCTGTAAACAAATGAAGACACATTGTTCAATAGGAGGGGACTGAATGAGACTACCATGGCTTGCGGAAACTGCCGGTTTCTGGAATGGTTGAGGCAGAAACAGTTTGTATTTTCCTACACTCACTTCCTCTCCCAAGGAGAATATCCCCTATTTTAACTGGCCACACTTAAGATCTTCTAATTTCAAGTTCAATGTGAATGTCTAGAAATCGACACAATGGGGTTGTATGGTTCTCTTGGGAGTTCAGCTTCCCTCCAGCTCAGTACAAAAGGGAAAAGAAGGAATGACAGCTTCACTTCTCCAGAGCACACATCATGATGGCGGATTGGAATTGCTTCAAAGAAATCTTTGTGATATTGAACCTGATCATTAATATGATCAGTTTGAGGAACTATAGACTATCAAGGCTTATATATTAAAAAAATGATTATTTCCTTCCATTACTCTTTAGAGCAAGAACTGGCGTGTTTCACTTGAGAATTATAATGAGGAGAAGCAGAGAGCAAGGCCTAAAGTGGGGTTTCACCCCAAAGTGAGGTGACAATTCAATGGCTAATTCTTTATTAAGATAATAACGTTGAGGCCTTACCCAGAGGTTAGATCTCCCAGAGGTCAGATCTCTCAGAGGTCAGTCATAGTATTATGGGCTTAGCGGCCACAGGCAGATTTGACTTTGTACAGATGGACAGAAGATGGTGCCGTGTAGGCAGCTCTACCTGGTGCCTGAACTTCATCATGTCCACATGATAGGGGTTTAAATGACTGTGTTTGAACTGGAACCCTTGTCAGATGATAGACTGAAGAGAGAACAGGGTGGAGGATGGCAGAGGAAGACCCTGAGGACAGCAGGGCTGAAGGGCCCGAGCAACCCTCCCCTGAGCCTAGAGGCACTTGAGGAATGAACAAGGTCAGAGCAGAGAGCTGCAGGTCACCGGGCACTATTGTGGGGGCCCCCATGCAGTTCTGTCCCTTGCAGAAAATGCCTCTAATCCATGGCCCTCCTTCATGATTGCTCTTGAACAGTGATTGAATGAGGTAGCCAGATTTGCTGTCCAGTCCCTAGGAGAAGTAGGATGGGGTCAGTGGGTTCTGAAGTGGGAGCAAGGACAGCCTGAGTCACTTTGCTGAAGGGCTTCTGGAATAATCCATTATTTCTGGCAGTAAACATTTATACTTTTCCCCCCAAATGCCAAGTTTGTGATATAGTTTTAAGTCCCTTTTTATCAATCCGTCTAACAATGTGCCAGGCCCAGAAATGTGACTTTCACAAAACACAGAATTCTAAAACATTAGAGCAAGACAATGCTGAATGATTATTTTGTCAAGAGGCTTTTGAGCTTTTTCTTTTTAAAACGGTTCAATCTTTTCTTCAAAAGAGACCAAGCAAAGAAGCTCAACATAAAATCACTTCAAAATGGAGCAGCTTTGGTTCACCCCCAGCAGCTCTTCTGAAGCAGCTGAGTAGGGGGCGGGGAGATGAGTTGCCCAAAGGCATGGAATCTGGGAGGCGATTCGGCAGGACCCAGAATCCCTGTCTCTGATTCTCAACCCAGCGCTGTGTTCACTGTGCCAGCCATGTGGTATTGAATACGGAACTGAGGAGGCACAAAGCTGAGCTGGAGAACTGGGGCATGAAGGTAGGGTCTGGGGCTGCTATTGTAAAGCTACGGAATATTAGTCAATAAACATGGGGGATTTTTATATTCAGAGGCAGAGAAGATACACATGGGATGGTGAGTCTTTATAGACCTGATTCCTGGGGATATTGGAGGGGTGAGAAGGAGTTACATTGTTAGAATGACATTCTGCCGCTTCAGACCTTTCATGTGTTGGTGATTCCTGATTTTGTTGCTTTGTACTCCTATCTTTATATTTAAAATTGATGGCACGTGTAAAGTATGTGCACAATGTGTATGGACCGTTTGAGAAGGACACATTGAATCCATGTGGATTTCTCTCCCCCACTACTTAAGAAAGGGAATATTTCTAATACTATAGGCCCCCCTGGGTGTGCCCGGCGCCTACCGAATTCCCTGCCTCCTCCAGCCACCAGTCCGAATTCTGTCTATTTCCTTCCTTCTCACTGCAGTTTTACCACCATAGATGCCTCTCTAATGAATATGTAGTTTAGTTTTTTTGTATGTTTAACTTCATAGAAATGGAGTCATTTGTCATCGTGCTTCTTTTGCTCAGCATCGTGCTCTGAGACATCTCTACCAGAAAGTCCTATTGGACTACGCATCCCCAGATATTGACCCATGATGTTGGGTGGAGAGTCAGCCATAATGGTGGTCTTTAGCACTCATTGCTGTGGAATGTTCTACTGTCTGAATAGCCACCTGCATTTACTTCTTTTACAGTTGCTGGGTACTTGGGGTATTCCTAGTTTTTTGCTCCTACAAAATTTTTCTATGAATATCGTACCTGCCTTCTTGTGTTAGAGTTGCTCCGGGATATTCACATAGAAGTAGACATGCAGGTAAGAGATGGGGTCATGGTCCAATTTCACTGGGTAAAACCAACAACTCCCTGCCCTTACTCTCTCCCTCACTCTTTCTATTTTGTCTTTCCTTTCTCCTCCCTTCATCCCTTCCTTCCTTCCCTTGTTCTCCCTTTTGTTTCCCTCCCTTCTCTTCTTTCTTTACTATTGGATCTCAGGTCATTAAAATTGGATTAAACACAATCCTTGGTTCATGACACCCTATCATCATTAGACTATGCCAAGTCTTCTTTATCCATCCATCCATTCATTTACCTTTTAAAGAACATGCCATCCAATGAAATAGACCTTTGCCAGTTACTTAGGAATCTCTTGTGTCCTTGTATCCTCACCTATCCTTTTGCTTCCCTCTCAGAGGTAACCACTATCCTGAATTCTGTATTATAATTTTTTTGCCTTTTTAGTTATTTTTGCATACATATATGCTGTGATAGTTATCAATCATGATGCAGGAAATTACCCCAAATGCCAGTATATTTTTAAATTTTATTTTTCAATTAATGACATTTAATATTATATTTATTTTAGGGGTATAGTATAGTGGTTAGACCATCATGTAATTTACAAAGTGATCCCCTCAATATTTCAAGCACCTATCTGCAAATGGCAGTATCTGAAGAAAAAAATTATTGTTTATTTTTTCAATATATTTTATTGATGATGCTACTACAGTTGTCCTATTTCCCCCCCTTTATACCCCTCCACCCTGCACACCCCCTCCAACATTCCCCCCCTTTAGTTCATGTCCATGGATCATACATATAAGTTCTTTGGTTTCTATATTTCCTATACTATTCTTAACCTCCCCCTGTCTATTTTCTACCTATCATCTATGCTATTATTCTCTGATCCTTTTCCCCCTTTCTCCTGCTCCCACACCCCCGGTGATAACCCTCCATGTGATCTTCATTTCTGTGACTCTGTTCCTGTTCTAGTTGTTTGCTTAGTTTATTTCTATTTTTGTTTTAGGTGTGGTTGTTAATAACTGTGAGTTTGCTATCATTTTACTGTACATGCTTTTTATCTTTTTCTTATTTAAGTCCCTTTAACATTTCATATAATAAAGGCTTGGTGATGATGAATCCCTTTAACTTGACCTTATCTGAGAAGCACTTTATCTGCCCTTCCATTCTAAATGAAAGCTTTGCTGGATAGAGCAATCTTGGATATATGTCCTTGTCTTTCATGACTTGGGATACTTCTTTCCAGCCCCTTCTTGCTTGTAAAGTCTCTTTTGAGAAATCAGCTGACAGTCTCATGGGCACTCCTTTGTAGGTAACTGTCTGCTTTTGTCTTGCTGCTTTTAAGATTCTCTCCTTATCTTTAATCTTGGCTAATGTAACTATGATGTGCCTTGGTGTGTTCCTTCTTAGGCCCAATTTCTTTGGGACTCTCTGAGCTTCCTAGACTTCCCGGAATTCTATTTCCTTTGCCAGAATGGGAAAGTTCTCCTTTATTATTTGCTCAAATAAATTTTCGATTTGTTGCTCTTCTTCTTTTCCTTCTGGCACCCCTATGATTCAGTTAGAATGTTTAAAGATGTCCTGGAGGTTCCTAAACTACTTCTCCTTGTTTTTTTGAATTCTTGTTTCTTCATTCTGTTCTGGTTGAATGTTTCTTTCTTCCTTCTGTACCATTGATTTGAGTCCTGGTTTCCTTTCCGTCACTGTTAATTTTCAGTACATTTTCCTTTATTTCACTTAGCATAGCCTTCATTTTTCCACCTAATTTGTGCTAATATTCAACCAGCTCTGTGAGCATCCTGATTACCAATGTTTTGAACTGTGCATCTGATAGGTTGGCTATCTCTTTGTCTCTTAGTTGTATTTTATCTGGAGCTCTGATCTATTCTTTCATTTGCTGCACCCCCCTTTTTTGTCTTGGCAACTGTTACATAGTAAAGGGCAGAGTTTAAGGTGTCCACGAGGGTGGGGGCAAACCATGTTACTGCACTGTGATGTTGTATGTGGGGGAGGGGTCTGAGAGGGAACAATGGTGCTTGCTCCACTCTCTGCCAGTTTTCAGTCACTTTCCCTGCTACCCACAAGCAAATTGGGCCCTTCTGGTGCTGATTCCCTGGTGGGTGGGTTTGTGTATGTTCTAGGACCCTGTGGGTCTCTCCAGTGAGCTCTCCTGTGAGGTTGGGAGTTTCTCCCACTGCTGCCTCAACCCCGACATATGTTTTTATTGAGAGTCTTTGAGGCTTTATTTCCCCATGAAGGAACCCTGGGTTGTAAGGTCTGTCTCACTCCCCAGTTGTTTCTCCCAGTTTATCTGCATGCGAATGTGGGACCACCCAGTCTGCAATCCACTGCCTTGCCCACCAGCCACAGTCTTGCATGCCCCACTACTCCAGCCACTGCCTTCAGCCCCCGTATAGCCCACATTTGGTGCCCTGTGACTTGTGGCTTTTCTCCCAACTGAAATAACCTTTGAAAGGGAAGAGGCCTTTAGTGAGATTCAGGGAAATATGACAGGGCAGCTGTTGGTGTTGGGAGAACTGCGTGAGGTCCCAAGGTGGCTACTTGGAAGGGGACTGAGGTGTCATTGTCCTACATACACTGTTTCTTGTATCCTGTGTCTTCAATAAATGTCTCTGTTTTTCATAGTGCATGGCTGGATACCTTCTGGACAGAACTCATACTCATTGAAAACTAGACTTAGCATAAGTTTGAACTCTGTGAGAGTGGAATAAACACTGAGACACACTGTGGGAAAGAAAATGCCAACACATCTTCTTAAATAAGTTTCTCTTGGTCCCTAGTCATTTCCACAAAGAGACCAATTTAGAAATTGATATGAATGAGATTCTTTTATGTACTTAACATGCAGCATCCAGACAATCAAAGGACTATTTTGTCTTGGGTTTTTAACCCCCTTCTCTAAAAATAATACATAACATCAATTAGCCATCTGATTCAAGGATCCAGGTGATTTCAAATCCAATAAGCACATTTTCCTAAATTATTTTATAAATGACAGAAGCATCCAAACTCTAATGGCACACAGGACCATATGGGTATAGATTAGTGATGTTTAAGTGGAATCTCCAAGCCCCGAGAGGGCAGGTACTGTGTCTGCCTAGTTCATTGTCATGTTCTGGTACCTGGTTTAATGACTGGCCCATAATAGATGCACAAAACAATCAGATTAATAAATAATGCAAGAATGGCATGGGGACTTTCTTTCTCTTTGTGGTTACATACATTAAGTAGAGCAATCAGCCTTAATGTGTCAACACCTACCTAGTGGTTATTTAACCCCGGGATCCAATGCAGCATGGTTTAGTTTGCTTCTTAAAGGAAAAATAAAACCAAAAGCAAATGAAAATAAAGATCCCAATGGGCAATTTTGGTGGAAATGAGCATCTGGGGAGATGGAATTAGACTCCTAATTGGAGGCTCTAAGAACATTCATGCTTGAATTCTTCTGGGGTGAGAGAGTATCACCCTCCAGATCTTAAGAGTTCTTAAAAGGGAGGGATAGTATTTCAGAAACAACCCTTTCAAGCCTTAATGCCTTTCATCAAAGGCTTTTAAAGCACTTTGCCTTTAACAGGGTCCATGTCTACCTCCTGCCCAGCTTACACACATACCTCCCTTTGAGGTCAATGGAGGCGAAGAGTGGTGAGAAAACAAGCTGATGTGCACCATGGAGGCTGCAAGCGAGTCGCCTTTCATTCTTCATGTGAGTGTGCACCTGAGACTTCAAAGAAGTCGGTGGAGGCCAAAATGAAATGAAGCATGAGGTCCAAAGGACACCAGCTGCCAGATCAAGGGATCTTAGGTCTCACCCTTAGAGCCCTCTCAGAGTGAAATAGATCGCCACAGGAGGTAGTGAGGTCCTCGTCATTGGAGATATTCAAGCTGAGGCTGACTGGCCACTTGGTGGCAATGCTGTGATGGCGTGAGATGAGCAGGACCTGTGCTCAGGATGGAAGAACCAGCTTCGTGGTCTCTAAGAACTCCACCCCTCCATGTCTATGAACCTGTGAATTCATGTCTGTCTCTCCTTCCTTTACTTTCACCCTCAGCCACTCACATTTTGTCTGTTGCTTAAGTTTTGTGAGTGAGGCAAATGACTTCACCCCTAAAGAAAGTGCCACTGGAATTAGAAGTGAATTGAAAAAAGGAGCTTCTGGGATATGTTTGGGGACTAGAGCAGATTCCTCTCTGGGGTTCCCAATGAGGACCCTGAGCCCTGAAGGAATCTGAATCACCAGCAACTTGGTTCTTGGGTTTCCTATTCTATGCTTGTCAAGACAGAATGTGGCCCTGATAGATTTTATCATGCTTAGTCAAGTCCTTCATTGTCAGTGTTGAGTTTTAATGTGTGAGAATGTGATCGCTTCAGGGAGATCATTGTGGTTGCTTAGGTAGTCTGTGGATCTCAGAATCACCTCCAGGCTTGTTTAAAGATGGACTGCTGGGCCCCACCCTCAGATCTGCAGATTCAGCAGGTCTGACATGAAGCCAGAGAATTTGCTTTTTTAGTAACTTCCCAGGTGTATTAGTTGTCTAGTGCTGCTATAACAAATGACCACAAAGTTAGTGCCTCAAAACAACACTGATTTACTATAGGTTTGCAGGTAAGAATCCAAAACGAGTTCCACTGAGCTAAAATCAAGGTGTTGAACGTAGGGTTGTGTGGAGGCTCTAGGGGAGACCCCATATCCTTGCCTTTTCCAGCTTCTAGAGGCTGCCTGCTTCCCTGGGCCCAGCCCCCTCCAGCTTCAAAGCTAGCAATCATTCTCATGATGCCATTTCTGTGGTTCTTAACTCTTTTGCTTCCCTCTTCCCTGTTGAAGCATCCTTCTTACTACATTGGGACCAACTGAATAATCTTATTTTATAGCAAGCTGAATAGCAGCCCTCCTTTCATTTGCGGACTTCATTCCTCCTTGCCACATAGCTGATGTATTCACAGGTCCCGTGGATTAGGATGTGGGCATCTTTGGGGGGAGGCTATGATTCTGCCTGTGCTATACCAGGTAATGCCACCTCTGCTGGCCTGGGGACCATACTTTGAGACCTTCTGGTTGGGTGACTCAAGGGACCAATTACAGGCTGCATAGTTATGGGGAGGATTGCTTGTCAGTAAAATTTGGTGGGAACGTGCATGTCTTATGGAAAATTAGCATTTTGTGTGGTTTAAGATTCTATTAAACTTTTATGCAAAATGTTACTTTGTACAATATTAGCCCCAACATCCTGTGGGCATGCCAACAGGAGGACCAAACCAAGGCTTATTTCCCACAACAGCCCAGTCCCCACTAGTCTAACTTACCCCTCACACCTGTACCTACTGTCATTGTTGCTACCAAGGTGTTCCTCTTCTCTTTACCTATTGTGATCCTGCTCCTTTTTAAGTCTCAGTTTGGAGCCGCCCTCTGCCATGACACCTTCCCCAATTGCTCTAGCTGAATGTTGTTTTGCTGGTCTAGAAGATGCCCTCACACATGAAATTGTTTACTCCCCATAACAGTGCTGTGAGGTGGGTCATATTTCCATTTGCAGATGCAAGGAACAAAGCAACAGCAAACCATAGTGAACTGCTCAAGTTCACCTAGCATTGGCAGGTCTGGGGACTCAGTCTCTGCCATGGACAAAATATTTGTCCCTGCTTCCCAAACTTATACATTGAAACCCAACCCCTAATATGATGGTATTTGGAAGCAGACCTTTGGGAGATGACTAGGTCATGAGAGTGGAGCCCTCATGAAAGAGATTCCTTTAGAGAAGAGATCCTAGAAAGCTCTCTGGTCCCTTTTGGCCATGTAAGGACACAGTAGAAGATGACTGTCAATGAACCAGGATGTGAACTCTCACCAGACACTGATTCTGCCAGTGCGTTGATCTTGGACTTTCAGCCTCCTGAACGGTGGGATGTGAATGTTTGTTGTTTGAGCCACTCTGTCTATGACATTTCTATTATAGCAGCCCAATGAATGGAGAGTCTCTCAAACCATGACTCCACATGTGAGTGTGTCTGGCACTGTAACAAAGGACAGGCATTGTTAGGGAGAACTCACAGCTGGGAACTCCAGGTCGACTGACCAAGTCTCAGCCTCAGGTGAGCAGGGTATTCTCTGGAAACTGCAACTTCCTTTGAAGCTCCTTTCTTGTCAGTCTATGTCAAAGGCAAATTCGCTCTTGTTATGCTGCTCTTTATTGGGTATTATTATTATATTACTTTTTAAAATGTATTTTATTGATTATGCTATTACAGTTGTCCCAACTTTTTTCCCTTTGCCTGCCTCTGCCTAGTCCTCTATTCCCTCTAGCAATCCCCTCCCCACTTAGTTCATGTCCCTGAGTCATGCATATATGTCCTTTGGCTTCTCCATTTCCTACTATTCTTAAATTCCCCCTGTCTATTTTGTACCTACCATTTATGCTTCTTATTCCCTGTATCTTTTCTTCCATTCTCCTCCTTGCCCCTCCTAGCTGATAACTCTCCAAATGATCTCTATTTCTGATTCTGTTACTATTTTGCTTGTTTGCTTAGTTTGTTTTTCAGATTCAGTTGTTGATAGTTGTGAGTTTGTTACCATTTTAATGTTCATAGTTTTGATCTTCTTTGAAAACAATTCTTGTAAATGGAAATAGAGATTCTTGCTTGTGAATTTAATTTGTCAAATATAAGTGTTGCCATTATAATTATTAGGTGAGATGAGCCCCTGTCAGTCACAGCTTCATTCCTGGAGTTTCAAGAAGGGGCTGTTGGAGTGATGAGAATCACAGATTTGGAGAAAGTTTGTTAAAGTCAAACACTAACAACAATGTGTTTTCTGAAATCTGTAAACTTTGTGCACCATGCCATAGGTGGCCATTGTTTTTTCTTTCATTTAAAAACAATTCTTGATCCTCAGGACCAGGTTTCTGATCTGGGTGAAAGGTTGTAGGATCAGACTAGCTTCTTGGGCTAAGAGAGGGAAGAGGAGCACCAAAGACGTATAAAACATTATAACCCTAGGGTAGTCATTTTGTAAGCCAAGTGTATGAATGGATAGTGATTCAGCACAAGTCCCTTTTTTTTCCCCCAGAAAGACTGCATTTTACTTTTGGGTGGTTGAGTTGGTGAGTGGGAGAGAAAAAACAATGGATAGATATAGAATTAAGACACAGATCCCCATGCCTCCTGCTACTCTTTCTTACCTCTGTCTTCCCTAGAAAACTCATTGGTGTGTCTGCGTTCACTTACTTGAGAATGTGGGTGAACAGACTGGGACTGATGTTTGCTTGCTCGAGCAAAGCTTGTTGGGTCAGTTCCCCTGAGTAGCTATGAGACAGCGCCCAGCCCAGTAGGCGTGTCCCTGAAGTGCATCTGTCATCAAAAAGGGAATTCCTCCTTGTTGCAAATGAGTGTGATTGCTTGTCAGGTGAGGGAGGGAGCACCATGAACCCTGGGTCCCTGCCAAGATTGTGTGGGTTTGGCTGTAGGAAGTATTCTGGGATGTAAGGGGACAGTCTGTTGTAAACCTAGGGAGTGAAATTCACTGTAATGCGATTAATGTCATGATGAAAGATGCATCCGCTTCACATTCTTAGGTTATGCCTTGAACATTTAGGAGAAATATGAAATTAATTGATTAAAATATCAACATTCAACAGAAGTTCTTAAATGTACTCCATGTCCTTATGCACTCCCAGAACACAAAATTAACATGATAAATTTCCTCCTAACAGCCAATGAGCACTCACAACATGGGCTTCTTAATTTTTCAATGTTTACCAAAGCAAGATATTTTACAACAAGAGACTCAGTTTCTAGATCAATAAATGTCTGTGACTGTAGAAGATGGTGTTCTCACTCTGCCATGATGACAGGAGAAGATGATGATGAAGAAAATGGTAGGAATTAACACTTGTGGAGTGTTTTTAAATGTATGACTACATTTAATCCTTGAACGACCCCAGTGAGGGGTGCTATAAAGTTGTCATTTTACTGATGAGGAAACAGAGGCTTAGAAAGCTTAACAAATGTGCCCAATGTGACACAGCTAGTG
Source organism: Sturnira hondurensis (assembly GCF_014824575.4). Lineage (NCBI taxonomy): Eukaryota > Metazoa > Chordata > Mammalia > Chiroptera > Phyllostomidae > Sturnira > Sturnira hondurensis. Next base: position 39,122,762 of record NW_028087015.1, read on the forward strand.
ATTTCCAGAATTAAGCTGCAAACCGATCGTTTTGACTCCACAAACTGTTTTTCTTATACTGCCAGTAATCAATCAATTCTTTCCTTCTAAAGACTTCATTCCTCTCCATTTCTGTTCATTTTCTTCATGTTGCTTAATTTTCTAGCATTGAATGAGCACTTTGTTTTGTGCTAGCCATAATGTTAAGAGGCAAGGATTTAAAGAAGAGCAAAACCCAGGTCTGACCTGCAAGAAACCTGAAGGTATCTTTTCTTCTCCTCCTCCCCTCCTCCACCTCCTTCTCCTTCATCTCCATCTCTTCCTTCTCCTCCTTCTCCTTCTTCATCTCCTTCTTTACCTCCTTCTTCTTCTCTTCCTTCTCCTTCTTTTCCTCCTCCATTTCCAAGCTCCATCTCCTTCTCTTTTTTTCTTCTCCTTTCTCCTTCTCCTCCTTCTTTTTCCCTCCTCCATCTCCTTCTCTTTTTTAAAAAAGATTTTATTCATCTATCCCTAGAGAAAAGAAAGGGGAGGGGGAAAGAGAGGGAGAGTAACATTGATTCGCTGCCTGGCGACCTGGCCTGACCAGGAATTGAACAGGTGACCCTTCAGTTTGCTGGACAATGTCCAACCCACAAAGCCACACCAGTCAGGGCTGTATCTTTAGTTGTTTACTGCCACTTTTGCCTCCTCTCCATGTTCCTTTTTTTTCTTCCTTCTCCTCATATTCATCATTGGTGGCCATAGCAGATGATGGGCTATTCAACCAATATTTTGAAAGAACTTTTCCCTCTGAATGAAGGTTAACTGCTGAAGGCTGAAAAAGCTGGAAGGCAACTGTGTATCTCCTTGTCAGGAAAATTCTGCGTGGAGCAAGGCAGACTTGAGAGGAAATGGTGCTAAAAGTACCACCCAGACGAGAAGGACAGATGGACAGCCACTCTTCAGATCGAGACAGGGCAAAGCTGGAGAAGGTGAAAATGACATTTGGTTCACGATCACACCCAGAGTGATGATGGTGATTGGCCTCCATGTGTCTGCAGGTGTGCGCGCACAGAAAATGACTTGGGCTGGGCAGAGTTCTTCAGGCTCATCTGCAGGGAAGCCTAAAGGGGCAGGGAAGGGAGGAAAGAAAATGACTGCTATTTCTAAACAGATTTTTTCCAGGGGGTAGACTTTACATGCCATTTCAAACCTGGGCCTGCTCATAAAAATCAAGAGAAGAGTTCTTGTTCAAACTATTTTTAGACATGCAGTTTACTTTTCATACTAGCTGAATGACATGGATTATTTAAAATGCACACTGCCCAAGGCTCTGGAGGAATTCCTGTGAGATCTTCTGGACTCCAGTGGCAGAACACAGCCTGCTTCCCCTGGTGTTTCATTCCACATTTACCTCAAACAACCATATTTCATGAGATTCGAGTTCATGACTGTGTATTCCCGAGAGGTACTGCCAGACCAGGTGACATCACGCATTTAACAGCACTTTTTAAATGATTCAAAATGGTCAAGAAATCACTTTAGGATCCTCACCCCCAAAACTTATCCTTTCTGTTGGGATATTTTCTTAAAATAATCTGTTTTAAGCTTGTATTGGTAATTAGAAGCTTTACAGAGCCCTCTAAAAGGAGTGATAAAATGGGGTTTCTGTGTTTGTAAGTTTCTTCTTTTTTTTTTTTTTGAGCTGCCATCAATTACTGTGATCCTGTGTGTTTCTTACTAGGAGGGGTCTTGTGAGAATGTGGAGGCCTCTCAGCAGGGCCTTGCTCCACTGGAGAGGCTGCAGTTCTCAGTTGCTGTATTAGTCAGCATTGTTCAGAGACCAGAATCAGTAGGGTATACGTGTATCATATTGATGTGTGTAGAGAGAGACATTTATTAAGGAATTTGTGCACAAGATTATGGTAGCTAGCAAGTCTGAAGTATGTAAAGCTGGCCAGCCTGTTAGAAAGTCAAGCAAGGTGTCTATGCTGCACTTGGAGGCAGGATTTCTTCTTCAGGGACCTCAGTCTTTTCTCTTAAGCCCTTCAAGTGATTGGAAGAGGCCCACCCACATTATAGAGGGCCAAATGCTTTGAAGTCTACTGATTACACCCGCTAATCACACCTTTAAAGTACCTTCACAGCAACATCTAAACTAGTGTTTGGCCAACCAACTGGGCACATTAACTTGGCCATGTTGGCACACCAAATTAGCCATCATGGATATACAGGGTCCAGGGGTACTATGTCTAGAGCAGAAGGCTAATAGGGCTTGTCTTAGAACTAAAGTTAAACTGATGTGTGGTTGCGGGAACCCACCCTTCTTGATTGCGACCTCTTACCTAAATAATGTAGACTGCATGTCATGGTGGGTCAACCTAGTCAGTACACAGGGGGTCTGACCTGAAAGTGGGGGAGATGGAGCATCTGAGGTGGCAGGGTGGATTCACCTACCTAAATCACAGAGTATCAAGGGTGAGGGTCCTCAGAGGCAGAACCTCCGGTAGTCCATCTCTCATATTCATCTGCATTAGAAAAAGGATCCCCTTCGGAGTGGCTACACCCCTAGCCAGGTGTCCAGTGCAATGAACACCCTTCCCAGCCCTAAGCACTGCCTTTACTCAAGGAGAACCAAGCCCCATTTTATACGTAAGTAAGTGACCCCAGATATTGATACACTTGCCTAAGTGCATACCCCAGATAAACTTGAATCTAGAATTCTGGATTCTACAATGTAACCAGAGTCTATGTGCCGTGATGACATGTACCTCATTCTTCGGCCGAGGGAATCAGGGGAGCTGTGGCCAGAAAAGAACCCTCACCTCCCAGTGTTCCCTTCTGCTGCTTGTCAGCTCACCAGTTTCAGAGTACTTAATTTGATTATAAAATAAAAATGCTTTCAGAAAGTATTTCCTTCATTCACATGTTAGCATGAATGACTTACTTGGGTGATGATAATAATTCTTTACATCTAAAAAACTACCCGATGAATTTCTAATACACACAGTAGTTTCAAGCCAATTCTTCATGGCTGTTGAAGACTTCTTTGAGGAAATTCATATTTAATGATGTCAAGAAGTACTAAAAACTTTTTTCTAAAATACTTTTTATTGAAGTATAGCAAACATACATAAAGGTATGCATAGTAAGCGTAAAGCTCAGTGAATTTTTACAAAGTGAATACACCTGTGTAACACCTACCCTGATCAAGAAACATAATATAAGTAGTAACACAGAATCCCTTCCTTTAAAATATTGATGCTTAAATTCTCCTTAAGACCCAGTGTACAAAGAGATCATCACTTCAAAATAAGGTCTTGAGGTAATGATGGAGAATTCTGGTCAAATCTGTGCATCAAGCCAGGGTTAGGTTAATCTGTGCTTAGCAAGTTAAGAGTGAATGAGATTATAGCATCATTTAAAATAGCCAAGATATGAAAACAACCTAAGCGTCTGCTGATGCATGAATGGACAAAGAAGAGATGCTGTATACATATCATATTACATGATGGAATATTATTTAGCCACAAAAATTGAGGAAATCCTGGTATTTGTGACAACATGAATGGACCTTAAGGAAATTGTGCTAAGTGAAGTAAGGCAGACAGAGAAAGACGAACACTGTATGATCTGATTTGTGCTTGGAAGCTAAAAAGCAAGCAAACAAACAAAAACCAAACTCAAAAAGAAATCAGATTTGTGGTTATTAGAGGTAGGAGGTTAATTGGGGGAAAGGTGAGCAAAAGGAACCACCTTCTAGTTACAAAATGGATACACATTAAGAACATATTCATTTTGATGATTTCAGGCATGATGATTTTAGCTGATTCATTTTGAACTTATTCAAGCATGATGATTAGAGTTAGCATCGCTGTATAATACATATGAAAATTGTTAGAGTAAATCCTGGGTTCTCATCATAAGGAAAAACATTTTATCTTCCATTTTTTTGCTTTCTCTTTTTACTGTATCTATATAAGATGACAGAGGCTAACTAAACTTATTGTGGTAATCATTTCACAATATATGTCAGTCAAACTATTATGGTGTACACTTTAAACATATATAGTGATGTATGTCAATCATAGCTCAATAGAACTGGAAAAGGAAAAGAGAATTAAAGGAACAAATGAAAAGGTAATAATTAATTCCTGGCCTTTATTGCTTTTAAACGTTCTCTAACCTTAATCTCCTTTAACCTAGTGAATTTGCTTCCTAGAATCTATTGGACATTCAGAGAGTTTTTGTAGAAATTGAGAAATTGAATTCCACCTAAGAATCCAGCACTGAGATACTAGTTAAGTCAATTTTTCATGTACTGGGAAATGGAATATCATGCACTGATTAAATAAATCAGATTCTTCACTTAAATGCTCATGATATAGTGAAAAGGAGAAAAAGGCAAGATGGAAGAATTATGTACATAGTAGACAATAAAGACTCAATTTTTGTTTAAAATTTCTGAAAAATTGGAAGGAAATACATACAAATACAAACAATGTTGATTTTCTCTTGGTGTGGAATTATAGATTTTAATGTTATTTTCATGCTTTTTGTTTTGTTTATAATTTAAAATTTCTAAATGAGTGTATGTTGCCTTAGTAATAAAATATTTAGAACTATTTAGTAAAACCATTTACCTTTGATGGTTGTCTACCATTAAATAACTCTATTTTTGTTAAAAATAAATATAAGGAGGAAACATATGCTTATTTTATCATCAGGAAAAGACACAGCAATGACTCCTTTTCCCAAATTCTACAGCTTTGATAACTCTTGCAGCTTCCCTGAAATGACATGACCAGCTCTTCTGAATGTGATACAAACCTTTTGAAAACCGAGACTGTAAATGACATGGAGCCAAACCAATGACAGGCATTTGCCATCCTGAAATGCCTTTGGAGCCTTCAGGAAAATATACACTTACTTGTAGTGTGGGTTTCAAAGTATGTGGGCTCTTGTTTATGAATTCTTTAAAGATTAATCATCTGAGACATGGCTTGCCTCTTCAAACAACCACATCAAAAGTACAGCTAAAATATAGAACAACCATCACTTAGAACCATCAGAAATTGAGATGAGTGGAAGTCTGACAACTACGGAATTAAAGAAACCACATCCATCCAGACTGAGCTGGCAGGCTGCTGTGGTGCATGTCTGAGATTCCATCAAACCGGGTAGCACTATTGGACCCGCCTTGGAGATCCCCAGGAACTCTGCCCCACCCAATTCATAGACCCACACAAGCTGCTTTTCCACATGAATGGCTGGTCTTGGCTCATGCTTCACAACTTCCTAAATCCTCTCAAACAAGCAACAGCTGGCTTTAGTGATCCCCAGGCCCAGCACTAGCAGCAACTAGCCTAGATTCACAGCTTGGCTCTGCCTGGGAATATCTAAGCCCAGTGCAAGTAGCAGCCATCTCAGATTGCTTTATAGTTTAGGCAGGGTGGCCCCAGGCAAAACACAGGTAGGGGGTGACATTGGCCTGCACCTCTTGAGAACCCCCCCCAGGGCCAGTGTACCCAGTGGACAGCTACAGCCAACACAGGAGTGCTCCCACACTGTCACTGCACAATTCATCCTCCGCAAAGGGCGAAGGCTGGAGGTAAGTGGTTGCTACCAATCCTTGTAGCTATATGACCTATGTAAATCCTTCCCATTGATCTGCCAATAGCAACTAAGGCTCAAGTACAAGAGAGGGGTGTACTCGGCCCACATGAAGGATGCATTTTTTGAGTACCCAGTTTGGGTGATAGGGCAGGCCACTACAGGGGAGCTACCCTACAGGGCACCTACTACATTAGGCAACACTACCAAGACAAGGAGTCAAAGCAGCTCTACCTAATATACAGAAACAAACACAGGGAGGCTGCCAAGACGAGGAGACAAAGAAACATGGCTCAAACGAAATAACAGATGAAAACCCCAGAAAAACAGCTAAAAGAAATGGAGATAAGCAATTCATCAGATGCAGAGTTCAAATACTGGTTATAAGCATGCTCAAGAAACTTAGTGAGAACCTCAGTAGCATAAAAAAGATCCAGTCAGAAATGAAGGATACACTAATTGAAATAAAGAACAATTTATGGGGAAACAACAGCAGAATGGATGAAGCTGACAATCAAATCAATGATTTGGAATGTAACAAAGCAAAAAACAACCAATCAGAACAACAAGAAGAAAAAAGAATCCAAAAAAATGAGGATAGTATAAGCAACCCCTGGACAAGTTCAGGAGGTCCCACATTCACATAATATGGGTGCCAAAAGGAGAAGAAAAAGAACAAGAAATTGGAAATCTATTTGAAAAATGCTGAAAGAAAATTTCCCTAATTTGGTGAAGGAAATAGACATGCAAGTGCAGAAAGCACAGAGGGCCTCAAACTAGACAGATACAGAGAGACCAACTCCAAGACACATTATGATTAAAATGCCAAAGGTTAGAGATAAACAGAATTTTAAAAGCAGCAAGAGAAAAGTAGTTAGTTACCTACAGGGAAGTTCCCATCAGACTGTCAGCTGATTTCTCAAAAGAAACTTTGCAGGCTAGAAGGGACTGGCAAGAAATAGTCAGCCATGAGAAGCAGGGATCTACAGCCAAAATTGCTCTACCAAGCAAAGCTATCATTTAGAATTGAAGAGCAGATAAAGAGCTTCCCAGACAAGAAAAAAAACTGAAGTTCATTATCACCAAACCATTATTATATGAAATGTTAAAGGGACCTGCTTAAGAAAAAGACAAAAAATCAAAACTATGAACAATAAAATGGCAATAAATATATACCTTTCAACAATTGAATCTAAAGTGACAAACTAAGCAAACAAGAGGAATGGAGACAGAATTATGGACACAGAGAGCATTTTGATGGTTGCCAGATAGGAGGGGCTGTAGGGGAATGAGTGAAAAGGTGGGGAGATTAAGAAGTACAAAATAGGTAGTTATAGAACAGCCATATGGATGTGAAGTACAGTATAGAAAATGAAGTAGCCAAATAACTTATACACATGGCCCACAGACATGAAATATGGTAGGGGGATTGCCTGAAGGAGTGGGGGATGCTAAGTGGAGGGGGGCAAAGGGGGAAAAATCAGGACAAGTATAATAGCATAATCAATAAAACATAATAAAAATAAGTCAGATTAATGCATAACATGGGTCATGGGGAATTTGGAAAATACCATAAAAGTTTGAAAAGGATCAGAAACCAATTGCCAACAGAATGTGCATCTTCATAGGATGTTGTCCTAAAGCTCATCCCAAAAATGTTCTAAAAAATCAAACCCAAGCAAGGAAGATGCCTTCCAGGGGTCATCCCCTCCATCTCCCTCACTCCACCCTCCTCAAACAGCAAAGGCAGACCTTGAAGTTCTCTGGCATGTCATCCGCTATCACCCTCTGCCTGGCTTCCCCTGCTCCCTTCGCCCCCACATGTTGCTGTACATACTCTTTATTACTCAGACCCCACACATACTCTTCTAGGAGAGCACTTTGCTCACCGAAAAGGTCGTTGCCTGGCCACCGTTCTGCCTTCCACATAACACCTCTCCCTCCTTAATAAAGGGAATTATATCTAACTCAATACTGTTTCCCAGCATCTAGCATGGTACTTGTACATGGTAGGTTCTTAATAAAAATTATTCAAATAAATGCATGCAAAAATAAAAAAAAATGATCATCTACACATGCTTGGTCATTCTCAATCAGAACACCCCATTCCCTATTTCTATTAAATAGGAGAAAGAAATTTTAATTTTTTTCTTTTACATTTGAAACCCCATGGAGTGCACACTCAGGTATCTTTGTCCAATTGTTCAGGTGGGGGTGGTGGTGGAGTCATGGACACGGAGTGAGTTTTGTATCGAACCTTGAGAAAGTGAGTGGACATATTTGTGCCTGGGTTTGCCCCTAGGAAACGAAGCCCAGAGACATGCCAGGTTTTAAAAGCTGAAGTGAACTGCCAGTATGTGGGTTAGTGTTAAGAAGAGAGGTGAAGAGGCTGCCACATGGAGTGCTGCCCAGGAGTGCAGTCTCGTGGGCAGGAGAGAAGAGGCCTCTGGGCAGAGCAGACAGTGCTTGCTTGGGTCATGGTGGGGGTGTGTGGACAGTGAATAATTTTTCCTAAAAATTGTAAAATCCCCTAGGATAATTTTATGCTCAGAAAATTCTGAGTGATCATCTCACCCAACACAGTCCTTTTGAGATGGGGAAACCGAGGACAAGACAGGCACTTGGCCAGGGGAGGGACCCAGTTCCCAGCAGAGGCAGGATGTAAACCAGGGTTGGATTTCCTACTCCAGCATTCTTCCTTTGTCTCAGGCCCGGTGACTCTCCCAACTAAGTGACTCTTTTTGGGGGACCACTGGGTGAAGAGCTACTTTTCTCAAATAAGATGCTTTATCTGGTGATATTGCCTTTCCTTAAGAGCTGCTACCATTTTCCAAAGCCACTGTTAGATGATTATTCTTTCTGGTGTCCTTGCCCAGCCCTAAGGCTTACTATATAGCCAATGAGGAGGAGAGATGGGTTGGTGAGAGATACGAGGTTTGAGGGATATTTTTGAGATTGGGGTTTGGCCAGAAACCAACCTGGAAACAAGGATTTGAGGGCAAGTAGTTTCTTAGTGAGGTGATCCCAGGAAACTACAAGGGGAGAAAGGGGACAGGGAAGGGAAGGAAGCCAGGAAGAGGAGTTATTAAACCACAGTGGATAACTGAAGCTCAGTTCTTCAGGGAACTCGGGGAAATGGCATAGGACACGCCCTTTAGAGCAGCTTTCTCAGCTGCAGCATGGTCGATGTGTGGGGCTGGATGACTTCTTGGTGCAGGGGCTGTCCTGTGTATTGTCAGCTGTTCGGCAGCAGCCCTGGCCTCTCCCCACTAGATAGAAGTAGAATCTCCCTTCCACCCCCAAGTTGTGACAACCCAAAAGGACTCCAGACATTGACACATGTCTCCTGGGGGGACAAAAATTCCCAGAGTTGAGAAACACCTAAGTGTTATCCCAATCAAGGGACAAAGAAACTGGGACATGGAGTGTTTATCCTCTGACTCTCCATCTGGCATTGGTAGAGGGATGTTTCTGGGGACATTATCTTTTTGAAACCCACTGGCTATCTTGGTCAGAAAGAAAGTTTTCAGGTAGAGATTTGCAGGGTAAATAGCTCTTCACATTTGTGGGTAGGTTCTGAGGACATGAGTGGGACACAGACAACATCTACCATATGTGATCATCTGAGGATTTGCTTTATTATTTATTTAGTCATCATTTCCTCATTCATTCTACAAATGTGTATCAAAGATCTACTGTGTACCGGGCATCAGGCATGACACAGGAGATTCAATATTTAATGGTAAGCAAAAAGTGGGCTTCATTACTATTTTTACCTCATTAGAAGTAACAGTCTAGAAGAGCAGTGGGCATTAATCTCACAATACAAATGAATGCTTGTAATTGTAACTGTGCTAAACACTAAGATAAGACACACAATACAAAAATAAATCCTATTTATTCCTATGACAGTTCCTCTAACACTAGCTTTAGGACCTTTACATTTTTTATTCCCTCAACCCAGAACATCTTTTCTAGACAGCACTGCTTGGTCCTCCACTTTATTTGGGCACCTTCTGTTAAGCACCTTCTCTTTTAGAGAGGTTTTCCATGGCCATGTGATCTAAAGTAATGCTCTTGTCCTTTTGCCCTTTGCTCTGTTTGTGGTTCATAACACCTATCGTACCTGACAGAGTTTATATTTAATGTTTATTATACCTCCCTGTCACATCTGTTGTTTTTTCCTTTATGTTTCCGGCAACTAGGACATTCAAAAAAATACTTACGTGAATAATCTGGAGAGATTCACTTGGTCAGGGGTGAAGGAAAACTTTCTGAAAAGCATTGATAAGCCAAGATCTAAACAGTGGAACTTACCTGGATGAAGAGGGTAGGCAAGAGCCTTTCCAAACAGCAGAAATAGCATGTGTAATATCTCTGTGGTTGGAAGAGGCATGGTGATTTTAGAGAACTAAAAGAAGGCCAGTGTGCCTGGAGCAGGGAGAGCACAGAACCATTGGTTAGAATTTTAATCTTTAGACCAGAAACAATAGCAGGCTGTGCATAGGAAAGTATGAGAGTGGCAAACACAACCAAATTTCTGTTTTAAAAAGATCATCTGGCTCTAGGGTCTAGAATACAGAAGGGGAGAAAGAACAGAACACCATCACAGTGTTGTGTATCATCCTCACAACCTTATACCCAAGTGGCTGAATATTTGTGTATATAAGTATACATAAACCCTTGAATTTCTAGGGATGGAAAAAGCATTCTTTTCCCCAAAAAGCTTTCAGAGAGCACTTGTGCCCTGTGTTCCTCATTGGTGTCCATGTCTTTAGAGTGTCTCTAGTTTTGCTTGAGGAATGAGAAGCTGTGTTTGCCTCTCTTTTAATGCATCATTTATCTTCTGGAGTCCTTGTTCCTTAACTGATCCCGGTGAAACCAAGGTGTGTCCTGGATCCTGAGATCTTGTGGAGGACTGTCTTACTGTTCACAGACATTTGATGCTTTTTCCATGGGAGGAAATCCATCCTTGCCCATGGCTTGCTTTGTCTAATAGTGTGACTTTCACCACAATATTGTGCTGAGAGCATCACACCACACCACAAAGTGTGAGCAGAAAGCATGTGTGTTTCTTCTGATACAGAAGTTTTCCCAGCCAGAGCATGGTTGTATTTCCTTCTGACTTGCATAAATGTAATAAATGTTTGTTGAAGAAAGGCGAACAAAAGGAAAAAGTCTTAATTAGGTGCTGAGATAGATAGCCAAGGCCTATTCCCAGAGTTTCCACTAACAAGCTGTGATGTAATTATTTTGATATTCTTTCTAGTAGTCACACATATTTCTTAAGGGACCCTGTACAGACACTGTAGAAGTAAAATGATCATTTTTGGAGGCTTATTGAAAGTGTTGCCCCTGTGGGCTAATGAGGGGGTGGGGGAAGAATTGGGTGCGGCAAAGGAAGCACAAATAGGCAAGTTATTTTGAGCTTTAAACCCCGCCCCCACAAAGGCATGGATACATGGAACAGACTGATACATCTAGGAGGGGAGGGGAGTAGGGGGCCTAGATAAAAGAACGTGAAGAGATTAGCCAAAGTCCATGATATATGCATAGGCCATGGACAAGGACAACATTGTGGAGAAGACCAGGGGAAGTGGGGCCTGGGGCTGGGTGGAGGTGGGCACAAGGAGAAGGGAAAGGAGACACATCTGTAATATTGTCAACAATAAAAAACAATAAAAAAAAATCATTCTTCAGGGCGGTGCACCTGAACAGCAGGTTTTCTCTGTCAGCTATTCCCTCACTGTTAATCAGGCGTTTCTCCCCACTGAGATCAGAAGAGGGGCCAACAAGTATCTGTTCTGGAAGACTGGAGCCTTAGGACTCTTCTCTAAGACCAGGGAATGAGGGACCGGTTCTACAAAGTGCTATCCACATTTCCCCTTCACAGGTGTTCTTCATAGGCGCGACTTTGGGTGCCTCCAGGTGTGGAGGCACCTCCTTAGGGCTACTGGCTGCCTCGAGAGGGGAGATGACGGCCTGGGCTGTGCCTGAGGTTCGCGCGGGGCCATCGCTGTTGCCACTGGAACCAGGTGTTTCCCCAGCCTTACATCTGCAAGGACTCCAATCACAGTCTTCTTCTCCACCTGGCGCCATCTTGCCGATGTGCTGACGCTTCCGGCTCTGACTGCCGCGCCCGGAAGAGGCTTCCGTCCCGGAGTTCACACGTTTGAGGATGAGTCTGGGTGCGGGTGTGGGATGGGCACAGCGGGGATGGGACGAGACCCCAGGCATCGCTGCTGTCCAACCTCTCCAGTGCTTCCTGCAGCGCGTGTCAGATTCTTGGACGCTCAGCTCCACGCGCGTGCGTCCCGGCTGTACCTTCGCTTTCCAGGGCCTGTTACCTGAAACCAGGTGCTCCTGACCTCAGGTAAGGGACTCTTGAGGGTTTAATTTCTTTCTGCTGTTCATGACTAGCAGGGTGGCCTCCAGAATATTATTTAATGGCTCTGGGCCATTAAATAAATGATTTACGCAGTTGTGTGGTGCCGAGTGACCTCGTGTTGTCCACCAATGGAACGTGGTGCCATTTGAATGGCGAATCTTTACTTAAGAGACTATATGGAGGGGTTCGTTGCTTGGGGACAATCCTGTGAACCTAAGTTTACAATTTGTCTTCTCAGCTAAGGCAGGGATTGTAACTGTAGGAAGTTATACTTCAAGAAAAAAAGGAAAGTTTCTAAAAATCAAGTTGTGAAACTTCTATTTGTTATTTTTTTCTCCCGACTGCTTGGAATCAAATAAAAACTTAATTGACAATTATGTTAACCTTTATCAGCATATTTTCATTTTTTACCCATTAGTCCTCATTTTCTGTTTTAATTAAACATCGATTTGGCAGTCAAGGTGTGAGTCAATTCAAAAAGCAAGAAAATGCACACTTTGTTTGAAGGGACATTATGGATCGTTAAATCCAATACGCAGTTTACACATTAAGCAGTAAAGGTCTGAAGAGAAGTGACCTGAACAAGGTCCTTCAACTTGTTAATTTTAGAGGTGGGCCAGGAAAGCAGGTCTTTCGCTTCTTAGAGAAATATTCCTTCCTCCATTCCATGATGATGCCATTCTTAGAATGTGCAGCTTATCTGTGACAATGGGGAAAAAGCAAAACAAGAGCCTTTGCTTTAGTTTCAGGAACAGGATTTTTAGAATTAAACAGTTTCTGGAAACAGGCAATTTAGTTTGTGCTGTTGCAGTCACACATAATGGTTATACTTGTGATGCTAGGACATTGGGTTCTTCTGAAGTCTTCTGAGCCTGGCGCAGCATTTCTGGCTGCATGAGGATGAACAACTGTCTTCATCCTGATGAAAATTAGCAGCAGTTCATCTTAGTAATTGCGATGGTGTACAGCAATGACAGTAAGTCATATTTTCATTCATCTATGTGAAATATTTTTATATGTCTAATACTGAAGGCTCAACAGATGTGGACACATAGGCATTTGCATTAAGCATTTTTATTGGTAAATGTAATATATTATGTTTATGCAGGTAAATATAACATATTTTAAATATAGAGTCATGGATATGGAATGCATAACAAATCTATTATCTGTGTAAGCATATCTTCTGGGGGAATTCTCTTGCCTGGCTTCTTCATGTTCCCTTATTTCCTTAATTCCCATATTCTCTTTCCTGACTCACTGTTTTTGTACTAAGAATGAGGGAAGACGTGTATGATGGAGAAGGTTGTACATACTAGTTCTCAAAGGCTCATTTATACCCAGATGGCCATAAGCAGCAGCCCTGAAGTTCTAATCATGAACTTATCCCCAACACACTGTTATCTTTCCATCTTAACTGAAGGCATAGCTTCAGGTGAAATAAACCATCTTTTGAGTGCAGAGTTTGCAAACAAATTGTATACACACACACAATTAGATCATAAAAATGAATCAAACTACTTGGTGATTTTTCTTCATCTAGCACTGGGTAAAGTGACGACTGAAACCTCAAGAGAGATACCTAACTCTTCTTTTTCCTCACTGGTGCTGCCTCTGAGCCCATAGAGTGAGGTTGTAGTGTGGGAATAGTCATGTTTTGTTGAAATTTCTTCAGTTCTCACTGATACGAAGAGTTCTAAAAGTATCACAAGTTTGGGGCTATAGTAGATCGTACTGTAGCAATACTTCAGGGTAATTAGCTTCTCTATCATTTGGAAAATTAATTGGAGAAGATATTAAGAATTTTTACAGATAACCCCTCTCAATGGTAATGTAAATATTTAAGTACAAGTATCCTAAGTATGACTAACTATTTTTAAATGTGGTTAACATAATAGTAATACTGTACAATTATATGTCATCTTATCTCCAAGGAGCTCCAGGTGATTTACAAATTGTTTATATACCTGCGTATAGCTCCCAGATTCTCTGGGAAGCAAGCTGGGACAGGCTCTGTGAATACTGTTTAAAAACAAGGATTTGAGACTCACTGAATGGCAAATCCAGACTCATCCAGTATGTCAGTGTTTGAGCTAGACACTCTTGGCACCCATGTCCTGTTATTTTCTGTGGGGGCCTAGAGTTTTCATTTCTATTTGATCAACTGTCTTCCTTGTAGCTGGTTTCCTAAACACTGTCCTACCACACGCTTCTGCATGCAGTTCAAGGCAGACTGAAATCTGTGTTGTTTCAGTAGGGGATTGAGATTTCCTCAGTGCTCACAGGAAGTTTTGACAGCAACCACATCACATTGTTCTGGATCAATCTTTTTTTAAATATTTGGTGAATATGGAAGACTGAGGGATTTGCTGGATCTAGAATTTTACCAGTGAAGGGAGGTGATGGGGTACAATGGACAGAATGCTTGTCTGTGATTGCATAGATCTAGGTTCTAGTCTTCAGGTGTCTGGCCTTTGCCAGAGATCTGTGAGCTGAGTTGGAGCCATGAGAACCTTCCCTGAGAGATGGGGCTTCAGGAAATGAATTTGATTCACAAAGGAAGGCATACTGAGTGAGACATTTAGCACTAGGTCTTTTCTGTAAACTCACAGTCTTTCCCTCTTTTCCTGTTACTATCACAGACTTTTGGAAATTTCAAAATACAAGGGCAGTTCTGGTAATAATTGCTGTCATTCTTGAGGACTTTGCTTGTGTGTAGTCATTATTCCCTTTCATCTTATGTCCTAGGTTTCAGCTGTGTGATGTTGGGCAAGTGGTTTTACTATTCCGGGTCTCCGTTGAATCAAGTTTAAAAAGCAGAGGTTTGACTAGACCTAGTGGTTTTTAAATTATGCCTTTTGAACTTCTAAGAATCAGGGGAGAGTTCTTAGGAGCCTCTGAGAGCATTAAAGAAGCTATGTGGGTAGGTTTCCTCAATCCTTTACCTCATTTTTAATTATAGGAGCTTTGCTTTTTATGTGTGTTAAATAGTGGCATTATTTGAAAAAAGGCTTCACCCACTAAAAAAGAAGTTTAGTTTTATATCTGTCAAGATGGATCAAAAGAAAAAAAGAATTTTGTTTTCTGCCCCAAACAAACAAAGATATATAATATATGAAACTACAGTTGCCAAGACAGTGGCTATCAGCCCACACATATGGGGAAACTATATACCAGAGACCAGAGAAATAATTGCCCAAAAGTGTTGCGAGGAATAATCTCTGGGGCTAACACTGGGCCAGGAATAATGGCTGATCCCACCAGCCAGATTAGAGAGCCTGACAATTCATGGAGCCCTGGGTAGAGTATTCAGAAAAGTCTTGTCTCAGTGGGGGGAAATAATTAGCTCTAGGCCACAGGCAGCAAATTCAAGGCCCATGGGCCAAATCCAGCCCTCCACCTTGTTTTATCCAGCCTGGCATGCTGTTTCCACCCAGCAGCAGCACCGAGCTCTCGCTTAACTGTTAAGTAGTATTCACATTTATACAGTCCTAAAGTTACATTTGGTTCTTTGAAGGCAACCTTGAGGCTGATGTGGCCCCCGGTGAAAGTGAGTTTGATACCCCTGCTCTAGGCTAAACACTGCTTTGGCCCTGCCTAAGTTTTGAAAACAAGAATAAAAAGGACCAAACTGTTCTCTTGTAATTTAATTGTATCCCTGAATAAAACTAAAAAATATTTATATTAATATAAAAATATCTAACATCAGAGTAAAATGCACAGTGACTAGAATCTAATAAAACATTACCAAGTATGCAATAAAGCAGGAAAATACAACCCATAATGAGGGGAAAAATCAAACAAAATTTACCTAGAATTGACACAGATATTGGAATTAGCAAACAAGGCATTAAAACAATTATTATAACTACATTACACACATTCAAAAAGTAAAGTAAAGATATGGAAGATTATTTTTTAAAAAGGTCACATCAAGCTTCTAGATGTGAAAGCTACAATGTCTGCAGTTAGAAATACATTGAATAGGATTACTAGAGATTTGACATTACAGAAGAAAAGATTTGCAAATTTGAGACATAGCAATAAAAACTATCACAAATGGCCCTGGCCTGCGTAGATCAGTTGGTTGGGTGTCTGCCCCACAAACCAAAAGTTTGAAGTTTGGATTCCCGGTCAGGGCACATGCCTGAGTTGCAGGTTCAGTCCCTGGTCAGGGCTCATATGGAAGACAACTAATCGATGTTTCTCATGTTAATGTTTCTCTGCCTCTCTTTCTCTCCCTTCCCCCTCTCTCTAAAATAAAAAATAATAAAATAAAAATAATAAACAATCAATGAAACACACAGAGAAAAAAATAAACAGAGCATCAGTAAGCTATGAGGAAACTTCAAGATTCTAATACATACATATGTAATTGAGATCAGGGAATGATAAAAGACATTTGAAGAAAAAATTTGATGAAACCTATAAATCCACATATTTTAGTGTCCTATTGTTGCTATAATAAACATGTTACTACATGTAACTAAGCATGTTACCACATGCTTGCTTAGTAGCTTAAAATACCATGAATTTTTTACCTTTCAGTTCTGGAGGTCAGAAGTCTGAAATGGATCTTAGGGATTAAATAAGTGTCAACAGAGCGCATACCTTCTGGAGGCTTTAGAGAAGAATCTGTCCCTTGCTTCTGCTAGTTTCTGGAGGCTGCTTGTAATTCTTGGCTTGTGTCTGTATCACTCTCACTTTTATTATCACATGTCCTCTGAGTTTTCTGCCTTTCTCTTGTGATATAAGGATCACTTGGATAATCCAGGATAATATTCCCATTTCAAGATCCTTAATTTTTCATATATGTACAGTACATTTTATAATTTCACATATTAACAGATTTTATGGGGTGAATTTTGTTCCCCTAGAAGATATATTGAAATCCTAATTCATGATACCTGTGAATGTAACCTTATTTAGAAACAGGGTCTTTGCAAATGTAGTTAAAATTTAAGTTAAAATGAGGTTGCACTAAAGTAGGATAGGGCTTTAAACCAATGTGACTTACACCCTTATAAGAGAGGAGACAGACATAAAGGGGAATACAGTGTGAAGACACAGAGGAAAGGTGGCCATCTCGAGACAGAGGTAGAGGTTGGAGTTACGCTGCCACAAGACCGAAACAACCCGGGAAACCAGAAGCTGGAAGAGTCTCTCTTAGAGATTTCAGAGGGAGGATGGTCCTGTTCAGCCCCTTGATTTTGGACTTTAAGCCTCCAGACCTGTTATAGCATAAATTTCTACTGGTTAAGCTATTTTATTTGCAGCAGCTTTAGCAAACTAACACAGTAGGTTTCAGAAGTTAAAATGAAGACATTGGTGGGGGGCCCATTATTCTCCCAGATATACCACACATCCAGGGAACTCAAGAAACCCCACCCCCAAGAAACATGATTAAAATCACATCAAGGAATATCATAATTAAGTTGTCAGAACTCATTGATAGATACGAAATTCTTAAAAGCAGCCAGAAAAAGAGGAACCTTAAGTACAGGGGAACAAAGATAAAAATATAAGCACATTTCTAATTAGAAACAATGCAAGCAAGAAGACAGTGGAACAATGTCTTAAATTAGAGTAAGTCCCCACTGAATGTCATGAGTAGATTCTTGAAACTGCACCCAAGCAACATAATGAAACCAATTTTACTGTCGGCTAGTTCATATAAACAAGAGTTAAATTCCTGTGGCATCTCATGAATGTTATAATGAAATGACATTGAACAAAATGATATTTGAG
This sequence comes from Sturnira hondurensis, assembly GCF_014824575.4. Classification (NCBI taxonomy): domain Eukaryota; kingdom Metazoa; phylum Chordata; class Mammalia; order Chiroptera; family Phyllostomidae; genus Sturnira; species Sturnira hondurensis. The sequence continues at coordinate 39,140,469 of NW_028087015.1, forward strand.
GACCTGCTATACTGAAAGATAAAAATTGTCAACCTTGAATTCTATACCCAGCCAAAATATCCTTTGAAAATAGAGGTGTATAGACATGCAACAATTGAAAGAATTCATCACCAGCAGACTATTACAACAAGAAATGTTAAAGGAAGTCCTTCATATGGAAGGAAAATAATCCCAGGTGGAAATCTGGAGATACACTAAGGATTGAAGAACACCTGAAATAGTAACTATGTGGGTAAATACATAAGACTTTCCCCATTATAATTGTTTAAAATAATAGCAATATAGTTATTATATTTTATAGAATATGTAAAAGCAAAATGTATGGCAACAATAGCACCAAGTCCAGGGAGAGATAAAAATATGCCCTTGTTGAGGTTCTTACATATAATGTGGTATGTTGTCACTTGAAGGTAAATTGTGATACTGTATCCTTTTTTTTAAAAATTTATTTTTAGAGAGAGGGGAAGGGAAGTAGAAAGGGTAGGAGAGAAACATCAATGTGTGGTTGCCTCTCATGTGTCCCTGACTGGGGACCTGGCCTGCAACTCAGGCATGTGCCCTAACTGGGAATCAAACCGGCAGCCCTTTGCTTCACAGGCCAGTGCTCAATCCACTGAGCTATATCAGCCAGGGCCATGATACTGTATTCTAAAGCGACTACTAAAATAGTGACATAAAGAAATATGGCTAAAAAGCCTATAAATAAAAAAATAAAATCATTAAAAATAATTCAAGTTAGAAAAAGAAAAGTGAATAAGTAAATTTTAGTATATTATTATAGTGAAATACTCCTCAGCAATAGACAAGAATAAATTATTGATATGTACAACAGTATGGATGAATCTCAAAATAGTTTTTCTAAGTATAAGACCAGAGAAAAAGATATACATACTATATGATTCCATTTATTTAAAATTCTGGAAAATGCAAATTGATCAAATTGATCTAGTGATAGAAACTAGATCCGTGATTACCTGGGGATAGGAGAGAGAGACAGACAGAAATGTGAGGGATGACAAATGGACATGGGAAACTTTGGGGGTTGTTGGATATATTCACTCCTTTGTGATGATGGTTTCACAGGTGGATGCGTGTCAGAATTTATGAAATTATACACTTTAAATATGTGCAGTTAATTGTATGTCAATTATACTTCTTTAAAATTTTAAAAACACTTTAACCATCAGAGTACTTGATACCTGACCTCTCTTTTTGGTCTAAACAATAAGCGTAATTTCTAATAAGGGAATTGCTGGTGGTACTATACATTATTCTAGTCCTTCTAGAAAGCAGTTTGGCAATATGCATCAAGGTCCCTAAAAATGTTCACATGCTTTGCCTCAGATCCCATTTTGGTAATCTGGCCTAAAGAAATAATTGAAAAGGTAGAGCAAATATGTGTTATGGAAATCCCCAGAACATTTGTCTCCTACCCCAAATCCCTAGAAATGGCAAAAATACTGTTTTTAAAATCATGCTAAAAAAACAAAGGAGTCTTTAGTTGGCTCCAAACATTTGATGGCTTTCAGAAAGATGGAAGATGGTTGGGATCAGACTGAAGAAGGAAATCACAACCCCAAATACATGCAGGATAGAACTGCAAAGGTGGGTGTGACTCCGAGGATACTTCTAGCCAAGAGGCTTTTAGAGGTCTAGTGAGAAGTCCCCCGGTACACCTGACAAAGTGATTAGTTAGGGTTCTATAGCAGAAGCCATCAGGTTTGTTGACCATCTGTACTCTTCCCCTTCCCAGCCTCTTCCACTCCCAGGCAGTGAGCAACCATGCGTCTGTCCCCTTAGGCAGGAACAGTCAGTGAGGAGAGGCTGGATGGGGCCTTTGGTGGCTGTGACACCCAGGTGAAACAGTGAGCATCAGGAAGTAACTGAAGGTCTGCCCAGAAGGCTAGCATGTTCTGTTCCTCATTCAAATCACAGGAGACCGGCTAGAGGTCACTGTACAAACAGCACGTCCTGTTCTCTTTCACAAGCCAGTGGAAGACACACAAAGGTTGATGCGAAAGGACTGGGAAAAATATAAAAGGAAGACGCTAACCACAATAGAGCAAATTTGGCAATGCTAATACAAGACAAAGGAGAATTCAAGGTGGGTATTATTAAAATGGTCAATAAAGAATATTTCAGAGAAATAAAAGAGTTTATGAACCAAACAAACCTTTATAACCCTGAAAACCTTGCCTCTAAATATATAAACAAAAGCAAATATAAAATATAAGGATAAATGGATAGAGTCACAATCACCATAAACTTTGACAGACTTTTTTTTAGAAATCAGTAAGTCAAGTACACTAAAAATAAGTAATGATATAAAATATTTGAAAATTACATATATCCAATGAACAAAATTTATTATTTTTCAAAAGCACATTAAGCCTTTAGAAAAAAATTATCATGTATTAGAAAATGTTAACAAATTGTAAAACAAAGAGAAACCACATAGGCCACATTGACTGTTCATGATGGTAAAGTTAGAAACTGAGAAGAAAAAAATCCCCAAAGCCAAAAACCAACTGTACTCCTTAAAATTAAAAACTGTACTCCTTGAAATTGAAAAAAAGTCCACTTATTTGCAGTACTTGAGTTAAAGAGGGAATAAAACTAGTTAGAAATGCAATACTATCAGGTACCATGTGTAAAATCTGTTAATATGGCCAAGACAGTACTAGGGTAAATGTTTGTTATCATGACTCTTCTTATTAGGAAAAACAAGGAGGACCCCCCCCAAAAATGTACTGATCTTTGAACTCAAGAAATGAATACATATGAGAAAAATAAGCTCAAAGAAGGTGTAGTGAAGGAATTAATAAAGATGAAAGTAGAAATTAATTACACAGAAATGGAAAATCAGAAACTGTAGAGTGGCTCTGTCAAACCAAAAGCTCATTCTTTGAAAAGGCCTGTGTGTCAGGTCTCTCGTGCCCGGCCTTCTCCTGTGTGCCAGCCTTCTTCCTTCCACCCCCAACAATCACATGCACCAACCGGGAAGCCCTGTGAGCATCTGCATGTCTGCTCAGAGATCCTGAGTACTGAGTAGCACGTACTTAACACACTTGTGGCAGGTGGCATTTATCAGTTGATTTTATTGACGTCTACACATGACACATTAGGAAATTTGAATGCAGCCTGTAGAATTGTGCACATCAGGGGTCGTGTGCAAACTCTAGCAGTCTGGTCCCTTTCTGAATATACTGTCAAATATATGGTACTTATAAACCCCTGGGTTTCTTTCTTGAGGAAGAAGTCCGTGTTTTGTGAGTGAGGCCTGAGGGAGGAATGTGCATTCACCTCATTATCCTCGAAGTCCATGTGGCCATGAGTGTTTAGGTGAGGAGGGCATTCTTGCTCTTATTTGATCCCATGTACTTTCCTTCTCACCCCACTTCATGCTCTAGAAAGCCATTCGCCCTTGGAAATTTTGTGAAGGTCACTTGCATTATGTTGGCGCACTCCAGCACTGTTGAAGCACCCAGTGTTCCTACCAGTCTAGGATTGGACCCCAAATTTTAACCACTCCCTCCCCCATCCAGCTTATATGTCCCCTGTCTCCTGACATTATATCTCTACTGTATCCAAGAGGCTGATAACTAATTAGATAAAGTGATTTGAAGTTAGAATTCCTGGGCCCTGGCTGGCGTAGCTCAGTGAATTGAGCGCGGGCCTGCGAACCAGACAATCGCGGTTCGATTCCCAGTCAGGGCACATGCCTGGGTTGCAGGCCAGTTCCTTGCAGGCTAACTACCAGCAAGGGATGCACAAAAGGCAACCATACATTGATGTTTCTCTCCCTCTCTCCTTCCCCTCTAAAAACAAATAAATAATTAAAAAAAAAAAAGAAGTTAGAATTCCTGGATCTAAAAGGACTCTGAGAAATGGTCACATTCATTGTCCTCAACTACTTTGAACTCATACTCCTCACAGAGAGCTTTCAGACTTTTGTTTTTTGAATATTTCTACCAGCCAAATGCTTTTTGTTTAGCTTTACTTTTTTGTCATATTAGTGATTAAAACAGTAAGGATATGAGCGTGCCCCTATACCAATTGTGATGTATTTCTCCTGAGGAAATGTATTCTAGGGTCAATCACTGATACACAGTGCCAGGTTTGGGTTTGTATTTGGTTGTATGTAAAAGGAGCATAAATGCAATGGTTAAAGCAAATAAGGCTTTGATGAATTTCCCAGTAATAAGAAGTTCAGAGGCAGATGGTCCTGCTGGGGCTGCTCCTGAGGGTAGTCACCAAAGAGTCAAGTTCCTCACCTGGGTATGTTGCCTCTCTGAACTAAATAAGAATTCTGCTAGTATGTAAGATGGGAAGAATAGGTATCTGAGTAGGAATTAGCATAATCCAGCCTACCCATTTCATAGATAAAGAGACTGAGATCCAGCCCGGGCTTGTGTGGCTCAGTGGGTTGAGCGCTGGCCTGTGAACTGAAAGATCACTGGTTTGATTCCTAGTCAGGGCACCTGTCTGGGTTGCACACCAGGTCCCTGGTTGGAGGTATATGAGAAGCAAATGATTGATGTTTCATACATCAATGTTCCTCTCCCTCTCTTTCTCCCTCCTTTCCTCTCTCTCTCAAAAAATAAATAAAATCTTAAAAAGAAAAAAACCTGAGATCCATACAATTTCAATTACTTACCCAAGGTCATGAAGCTATTTCGTAGCAAAGCTTAGAACTCAGGACCTAAGACTTCCTTTATCTGGCATTCTTGAAATCCTCCAAGTTTGACATGCTGGCACATGGCTCTGCACTTTGCACATGCCATTCCCTTAGAACCTCAGGTCTGCCCAGTGCAACCACCTGGATGCCCCACACCCCTGAACTCCGTTTAATCCCATTCATCCTGCCTGATGCCTTCCTTGACTTGAAGGTAGCAGTTTCAAGAACTCGAGAATAGCTGTCTTAGGAGTGTTGTTTGGCCTGAAGGTTAAGTCTTCAAAAGTATAATTGCTAAGCGTCCTTACTCATCTTACTCTCTCCGTCTTCCCCTCTCCCACTTCCTTCCTACTGCTCACTGGGATCTGCTTTGGGACTTGATCTTTGTGGGGACGAGTTCCCACTGCACTCTCTGTTCTTATACCTCAGTCTCCAGCAGGTGAATTAGAAGCATTTTTGTTGTTGTTGTTAGTATTGTTTTCGTTCTTTCATTTCATTGTCTTCACAAGTCCCTCCCAGGAAATTACGCGTTGCCAGGACAGAGCCCCTTGTTTCTCTTGGATTTACCGAGCACTTGGAACAGGTACTCACGCACATTACTTTTTCTTTTCTTTTTTTTTTAAATATATTTTATTGATTATACCATTACAGTTGTTTCTATTCCCCCCCTTCAATCCCCTCCACCCACACCCTCCCTCCCCCACCATTCTCTCCCCCTTAGTTTATAACCACGTGTCTCAAGTTCTTTGGATTCTATATTTCCCCCACTATTCTCACCCTCCCCACTACCTATTTTCTACCTACCATCTATGCTATTTTCTGTGCCTTCTCCCCCCTTCTCCTCCTCCCACTCCCCTGTTTCTAACCCTCCATGTGTTCTTCATTTCTATGGTTCCACTCCTGATCTAGCTGTCCTCTTGGTTTGCTTTTGTTTTAGGTGTGGTTGTTAATAACTGTGTGTTTGCTGTCCTTTCACTGTTCATATTTTTCATCTTCTTTTTCTTATATAAGTCCCTTTAGCATTTCATATAATAAGGGCTTGGTGATGATGAACTCCTTGAACTTGACCTTATCTGAGAAGCACTTTATCTGTCCTTCCATTCTAAATGAAAGTTTTGCTGGATAAAGCAATCTTGGCTGTAGGTCTTTGGATTTCATGACTTGGAATACTTCTTTCCAGCCCCTTCTTGCCTGTAAGGTCTCTTTTGAGAAATCCGCTGACAGTCTGATGGGTACTCCTTTGTAGGTGACTGTCCCCTTATCCCTTGATGCTTCTAGGATTCTCTCCTTCATTTTGGTCTTGGCTAATGTAATTATGATGTGCCTTGGTGTGTTCCTTCTTGGGTCCAACTTCTTTGGCACTCTCTGAGCTTCCTGGATTTCCTGGAAGTCTATTTCCTTTGCCAGACTGGGGAAGTTCTCCTTTATTATTTGTTCAAATACGTTTTCCACTCGTGGCTGTTTCTTTCCCCCTTCTGGTACCCCTATAATTCGGATGTTGGAACGTTTAAAGATGTCCTGGAGGTTCCTAAGCCTCTCCTCATTTTTTTGAATTCTCATTTCTTCATTCCTTTCTGGTGGGATGTTTTGTTCTTCCTTCTGGTCCATTCCATTGATTTGAGTCCCCGTTTCCTTTCCATCACTATTGGTTTCCTGTGCATCTCCCTTCATTTCAATCAGTCCAGCCCTCACACGTTCCTCTAATTTGTAACTTTGTTCCTCTAATTTGTGACTATAATCAACCAGTTCTGTGAGCATCCTGATAAATAGTGTCCTGAATTGTGCTTCTGAGAGGCTGGCAATTTCTCGGTCGCTTAGAGTTATTGGCTCTGGGACTTTGAGTTCTTCTTGTGCCATCTTTCGGGTTGTTCGTGCCTGTTCCATAGCAGGATCAGAGCCCTAAAGTGTTCACTAGAACAGGGCAACTCAGTAGCTGGGTTGTGACGTTGTAGGTGGGGGCGGGGTCAAAGAGGGACAATGGCTCTCACTGGTCTTGCAGGGCAACTAAGTCGCTGGGTTGTGACGCTGTATGTGGGGGCGGGGTCAAAGAGGGACTATGGAGTCCTGTCCGCCGCCTGCTGCCACGGCCCTCACCGGTGCCGTAGTTGCTGCCGTCACTGGGCCCACGCGTTTCGTCGCACTGCACGCGAGTGTGCCACCGCTGTCAGCCCTCGCCCCCTGGGGCCTGCGTGGTCTGTCTCACTGTGCGTGAATATGCGCCCGCGGTCTGCCCCGCACCCCAACTGGTTCCCGTCTGCCTGCGCGCCTGGGTCGGGGGCCCTGTCCTGCCCGACCCTGCTCGCTGCTGGCTCTGCTCCTCTTACCGTCCCCGTTGAACAGTTAGATGTAGTCGGACTTCCGTATAATTCAATTTTCTGCCCTTTGGTTGTGTCTTTGTTTCTCCAAACCTTTGTTGTATTCAAACTTGGTTGTGGGAGAAGGCACAGTGTTTCCACCTATGCCTCCATCTTGGCGGAAGTCTGTCGCACATTACTTTTTCAAAAGTAATTTTCAAATGATGTGTGGTAGATGAATGGCTCTTCAGAAAACATCTAGGAAGAAGGTCTTAGAGCTTGTAGAGAGATGTGCATCGCCTAGTGCCTGGTGAGCCCCTGATAGGATGTCTACAACTTGTTTTCAATTATGCCAGAATCAGTAGAATGATATTATTTGAGCATTGGTCTAAGCTACAGTCTAGACATGGTCAGAAATCTCCCCAACTCTCACATGTTCATCTTTGAAACAGGGAGGCCTGTGTCTCCTCTAAATCCCAAGTGCTGCCTTTGTAACCCTTCTTTAATCCCGTCCAGTTACTGAAGAACTTCCATATATCCAGGCTCTTATCTCTTCAAGTAATATTTCTTTGTTGTCTTACTTGGTGGTACCCCCAGGCTGTTGGAGGGCAAGGCACCATCTTGAAAATTTCTGCAAAATAAAAGAAATACCTTGGCAAACCCAGAAAGGATTAGCAATTGGCTGAGTTCAAAATATTTAAATGAACATCAGCTTCTCCATCATGAAGAAGAACCTCCATCTGAAAATGAAATCAGCCTAATAATAACCATTTGCTTCTCCATTTGGACGCACCAGTTGGCAAAACTGCAACCACTTCCAACCAGTACATTCTATTCATTTCTGGTTGCGTTCTTGTCATCCTAATTCAATATGGAGATTTTTGGTCTGGAGCTAATTAGTTTCAGCTGGTATTTACTTAGCATCAAATTTTTTGGGAGATAAATATTTTCAAGTAGAATAGCCCATTGGTGTGATGGAGTCTTTTTCATTTTTTCTGTGTAAGTTTATGCCTTCTTTATTTCTTCTTTTTCCACGTTTTTCTAGAGAAGATGATACAAAAGAGAAAACCCAAATCTTTTGAAATCTGTTAGCCATAAGAGAATAAGGGCTTCACAGGAGAGGTGAGAGAAAAAAGTCATTTGCCAACCCTTAGAGGCAGGTTCTAAAGGAAATGTATAGCTTTATTTCTATTGCAGGAATGTGTTGGGTGGATAAAAACAAAATCCTGTCTTGGTGTAATTGGCCCTATTCACAGCTGACAGCTTGAGGTTTCTGCATTGGGCACCTGAAAAGTTGTCAGTGTTAACAAAAAGAAGTTTTCTAGATAATAGTTTCGGTGCACTGTGTGCAAGCATGTGCTCTTCCTAGTGTTCGGTGAAGAAGAGACTATGATATGGAATGCATTATACAGAAGAGCCAAAAATAACATCTGTCTCACAAATAAGGGGAACGATCCCATTTCATATCTCTTCTTATTTGGCAGCATCCTTTTTCCCTTTACTGGAAAATTATAGTTTTGTGTAGTTTGTAGAAGTAACATTTAAACATCACTTGTGATTTTAGACTTGACTGGGATCTGCTTAATAAGACACACAAACAATTAGAGAACTTTATTGTAATCACTTCTGAAACCCCAGAAGGTTTGCATTGGCTGGGCGGGTTTGCTGTCTGCCCAGCTTTTCTCATTTGAGAAGCTTAGGAGAGGAAATCGCCCCTGCCCACATCATGTATACAGATCATCTTTACCTAGCTGTGCAGATGTTTTTGAACTTCATGCTGCTACTGCTTGGGCAGATTTCTCATTTCTGGCCTGAAAATGATATTCACCAGTGACTAGAGTTTGGTGAACACAGAAGTTAAGCACATTTGGCTGCTTATCCCAGAGATCTTCCTGAGGAAGAAAGAATGACTAGGGGAAAAAAAACAACCCAATTTTCTGGTTTTAATTTTATATAACAGGGGAGTTACCTGTTTTAGCTATAAGTTAAGCCCACCTACTTACATTTTACCCTTCTAAATATCTGAACTCTTCTACAAGTCCAGAATGTGTTCATGTGAACACGACTATGTGGGCGTCTGTCTTATGACAACTCCGTTATTTTCACTAGGGTTTGTCTTGCTCTTGACTCTGCTCTGTGCTGCAGTTTTTTGATAAGATGCTTCCATGCTTCAGAAGGAGCTGATATTCGCTGCTGTTATGAAGGTGCTTGATGAGCCACCAACCTTCAGTTGTTATCATTGTTATTATTTGGTTCGAGGTCACAGTTTTCAGTAATTCTAATGTTCCGTGGTGGGCCCTAAGGACATGGTATAGAGAACAGTGGTGGTAGGGATGGTGGTGCTAGAGATTTGACTGGATGGTGATGGATATAGTGGTGTTTTTGAAACAAAAAGTGGTGGTAGTGCTAGAGATGGTAGCGGTAGTGGAGGTCATGGGGGCAGTGGTGTTATTGGAGGTTGGTAGTGGTGGTGATGGAGATGGGGGTATTAATGGAGTGACGGTAGAGGTCAGGGGAAGGTGGTGATAGGGTGGTGAGACCATCTTGCCAGGCTCAGTCTTTGGAAGGAGTTACATATAAGAGGCACTTGAGGCTTAGTGTTTGTTAATAATGGTGGTCAAATCCTTACTATTTAAGGTGTGGTCTATAGGCCAGTGGCAGTTACCACCAACCAGGTTATTGTTAAAAATGTAAAAGCTTGGGCTCCATCTCAGAAGAACAGAATCAGAATCTGCATTTTAATAACATTCTCAGGTGGTTTGTATGCACATTAAAGTTCTAGAAGCACTGGTCTGAAGGAGAAATAGCTACAAGTACCTTTTTCTCCTGTAGCCCCATATTCCTGTCTGTCTCCAGCCACTGAGGGAATCTCAGCCTTCATTGGCATATGAGATAGGGCAGGTCAATGTTTCACTGACCAGTAGGAGATTATTTGACCCATAATCAGGAATAAGTATGGATCCCCAGTAGGAGATTATTTGACCCATAATCAGGAATAAGTATGGATCCAAATGACAGCTTTTCATGCCCTGAAATTTGAGATTCCTCAACTAAATATATCTTTTCTAAACATTGCTAAGGTGCCCAAAATTCTCATTAGCTTGACTTTTTAATGAAGCCAGCCTTTTAATCCTAATAAGACATTTAAGTACCACATTGGGCATTGATTGCGTTATCTAATTCCTGCATTAGCACACAGAGAATCCTGGTACTTAAACCCACTCCTCTGGGCTCCTTAGGAAAGTCTGCAGAGGGCTTGCTTATTTTCCCTGAGAAACAGTGGAAACCCGAAGCCCAGTCCCTACATACACACAGCAAAGTTAATCACGTTGGCAGGAATTCCTGTGTAGTGTTAGTGGTATGTGCATTCATGGTGTGAGGAGACACAAGGTTGATTTCTACACATNCCAAAATTCTCATTAGCTTGACTTTTTAATGAAGCCAGCCTTTTAATCCTAATAAGACATTTAAGTACCACATTGGGCATTGATTGCGTTATCTAATTCCTGCATTAGCACACATACTTAAACCCACTCCTCTGGGCTCCTTAGGAAAGTCTGCAGAGGGCTTGCTTATTTTCCCTGAGAAACAGTGGAAACCTGAAGCCCAGTCCCTACATACACACAGCAAAGTTAATCACGTTGGCAGGAATTCCTGTATAGTGTTAGTGGTATGTGCATTCATGGTGTGAGGAGACACAAGGTTGATTTCTACACATGTGTTATCGGTATGTATTATGCAGTAAACCACTCCCAATACTTAGGGAATAGTCATTCATTTTTACTCACAGATCCATCATTTGGGCTTCTCTCTGCTCCACATAGTACCAGCTCAGCTGGCCTGAGACCAGAGATGTGTTTTCAAAATGGCTCCTTCCCATGAGCAAGTTGGTGCCCAGGTTGGGTGGTCAACCAGGGCCTTGGCTCTGCACCTTATGGACCCTTGCTCTGGGCTTCCACCAGCATAGCAGTTGGGTTCCAAGAGCAAGTGTTCCCAAAGACTTGGGCACACGCTGTAAAACTTACAGCCTAGCTTCTGAAGTCCCAGATGTCATTTCCTTGTGACCGATCACTTTTCTTTTGTGTGGGTGTCATTTTCGTCTGTCTATCCCAGTGGCTGGTGTGTGTTTTTGAACATCACTAGCATGGCAGTACCTGCATGAGTCAGTAATCTTTTCAGCACCGATGCTGTGTGAGAAGTTCTAGTGTGGGTTTTCCTGCTTCTCCCCAACCCTCTGAGTGCTGAGTTTTCTCCTGGGTCCTCGCACTATCGGTCCTGATCCAACTGCCACAACAAGAGACGCCATTCAAATGCAGGCGTTTACAGCAGGCTCACAGTATTACCTTTCTCGGGGTTGTTTGCCTTTTAACTAGCAATTGCACCCTGTTTGACCTAAATCAAATGACCATGTATTTATTGAGAATCTACTATCTTCAAGGCCAGGTGTGGGGCTGTGGAAGTGCCGAAGTAGCATTAGATGTGACTTGACCCCAGCAGGGACTTAAATTTAGCCAGGGAAGGGAACCTAATGTACATTAGAAACAATAAAATACAAATGCGTTGTTAAACTTTGATTTTGAACACAGGGTATCTTATGAAGGGTGCCCCACTGCCTGGGGGAAATGTAAAGACAGCTGGAAGGGCCTGTCTGCCTCCAGGCTATACTCCCCGGGGGTGGGGGGTTGCCAGGTCTCAGGGAAGCTGTGACCTAGACAGATGTTGAGGGTGGGGGTGGGGGTGGGTAAGGAAGACTTGTGGAAAGCCTCAGTCCTTGTGCTTGCAGACACAGTCAGGTGACTGAAAAAAATCATAAAGCAGGTGTGAGGACATGGGAAGTGTCCCCGCATTCGGCCTCTGGGTTTCCGAGGTTTCTTTACCAAGATCATTAATATGCCCCTCTCCAGTGGGCCTTCTGGTGTTAGGGTTTTCAGAGAATGGCAGTCCGGAGTTTTAAGCCCTGCCCAGAAATCTCTGGAAAGCCTGCTTTCCCTTCGGCTCTTCAGTGGGAAGCAGGAAATGAGAAAAGAAAAATCAGATAGGGAGCGGAAATAAAGAAAATTAGATCTACAGAATATGGGAGACTTAACAAGCAAGGGAAGCACGTGTCATACATTTAAATATACAAATTCAATGTAATCCTCATCAAAAAAAGTTAAAGGTACCAACTTCCCATCTATGCATACAGGGAGACCACACAATATTTGTCATAAACTTCAACAAGGATCTATTTCTGGGTCCTCCAACACCACCCCCCTTCCCCTGTACCCACATCCTCCACCCTCTCAGAGAAACAGAAAGGCAAGCAAATTTGCGGACTGGTAGGCTACAGGACTACAGAAGAATGCCACTGCTTTAACATAGGACTAGAACTATGTCATTTAATTCTGGACCGGGCTTGTTGCCAAGTCCCACGGAAAGCAAATGCACACCCAGTGTTTTAGCCAAAGTTAACACTGAAACAGGGCCCATTAGTGATTTGTAAATCATTATTCCTCTTGGTACAATTACTGTGTCATCTGGAGCTAGGTAGAGGCANACAATATTTGTCATAAACTTCAACAAGGATCTATTTCTGGGTCCTCCAACACCACCCCCCTTCCCCTGTACCCACATCCTCCACCCTCTCAGAGAAACAGAAAGGCAAGCAAATTTGCGGACTGGTAGGCTACAGGACTACAGAGGAATGCCACTGCTTTAACATAGGACTAGAACTATGTCATTTAATTCTGGACCGGGCTTGTTGCCAAGTCCCATGGAAAGCAAATGCACACCCAGTGTTTTAGCCAAAGTTAACACTGAAACAGGGCCCATTAGTGATTTGTAAATCATTATTCCTCTTGGTACAGTTACTGTGTCATCTGGAGCTAGGTAGAGGCAATTTTAATGGGGCTGATTTATATCATTAGCTAACTACCAGTTTGGTTGTTCATTCATTAATTCATTTCTCCAGCTACAGTATTTTCTTTGTGCTAGACCACCACAGCATTTGTATTTGTCTTACAGCACTTATCACGTTGGTTTCTTTTCTTCAAGGGGGCGCACAGCTTAGCCTAAATTTCCTCACCTCTTTTGTTATTAGGTGTAGCCATGTTTCTGAGTTCTATCCAAGGGAATGTAAGTGATGTTGTATATTCCGCAGAGAGGCCTGGCCCATAAGAAAACTTCTCGTGGGAAGTCGACTGTGCCCATCTCATCTCCCCTTCCAGCCGACTAGACTGGAGGTGATGTCCAGTGACGTTGTGTAATTTTTTTTGTTATAATGTGTTTATTTAGTTTTAGTATTAGGGTTATGCTGGCTTTGTAAAATGAGTTGGGAAGTGTTCCCTTCTTTTCTTTTTTCTAAAAGTCTTTGTGTAAGACTGGAATTATTTCTTCCATAAATATTTAATAGAATTCACCAGTGAAACCATCTGGACCTGGAGTTTTGTTTGTGAGACGGTTTTAAATAATAAGTTCAGTGTATTTAATAACTAGAGGGCTCTTCACATTTTTACTTTATTTTGTTTCAGTATTGGGAATGTGTATTTTTCAAGACTGTTCATTTCATCTAAGTTGTGGAATTCTTTGGCATATAGTTTTTCGTAATGGTCATTTATTAACTTGCGTTTGATGTTTATAGGGCTTGTGGTGACACCCCTTCTTTCATTTCTGATATTGGCAGTTTGTGTTCTTAATGTAGCTTTGGAAACCAAATGTCGAACTTGCTGAAAGCCAAGAGATGAAATGAACCTGGGTCTTTGAGTCACGTTTTTGGTGGAGAGCTGCCAACTAATCAGAAGTGCCTGCATTGTGTTGTTACCTGTGCAAGAAAGAAACATCTGTTGTGGAAAGTCACTGAGGTTTGGGGGTTTGGTTTGTTACGGTAACGACCACTCCCTCACCTTGCAGGTTTCCGTGTTTGTGTTCCACACTCTGCTGTCGCCTCTGGAGGACGGGCCATGATAACACCGCTGTATTTGTTCCAGTGCTTAGCACAATCCTTGATGAATTTTAGGTTCTCAATAAATGCTTCCTGAATATACTGGTAAATGAATGACTGAAGTGGTTCCTGTATGCTTGGAACACCGACCTTTTCTTCCCCAGGGTGGGTGACTCAGTTCCAGGCCAGGGCTCCCAAGGGCTTGCTGGATGTTTTCTGTCCTTCCTGTCCTCTATGCGCATTCCCTCCCTCCTCTCCTCACAGCGTGTCCTGCCTTTATTCAGAACCACACCCGAGGGTCACCGTCAGAGCCCTTTTACAGACACAAAACTCTTCATTTCAAAACACACTGGTGGAGAGTTCAGAATAAAGCAGACGTGGGCTGGACATACGCTTCCTTTTGTTTTCTTACCAAAACATACCAAGGTTTGAAATGCCAACCCATGAAACAAGAAGGGCACTCAGAACTCCATGCAAATGATGTGGAAAAACAGATTCCAGGAAGGAACATTGAGTTAACTTGAAAGAACAACTTTTAAAGGATTCTTCCAGTGACATCAGTTTGATGCTTTTGCACATAAACAATAGACTACCCATATTTTGCCATGTGTAATGCACACCCAAGTTTTAGTACTGCCTGTGTATAGTGTGCATCCTAATTTTTTCCTCAAAAATTTGGGCAAAAAACTGCCCATTATACATGGCAAAATATGCTAATTACAAATTATACTCAAGTAGATATCAGATCCACTACTGGGAAAAGCGTATTTTGCTGCATCTTAGCATATGTTCCTTTTTTATGACTTTCACCGAGTCGGACTGGTGCTCCTCAACAATGAGGGCTCCCTGCATTAGCTGAGGCTGGGTGCCTCCTGCAGGTATTCTGCAGTCAGTCCTCATAGGTGAGAAGGGAAATATTCCAACACATGCGCTTTGGTGGGCTCTGGGTAACCTTTCCAGTGTTTTTCAATTAATAACACATGCTTAGAACCAAGTTTCATTTCAGTAGTGCTTTTTCTGAATTACTTGCTGACACATTTACTACTCTGTTTAAAGTGTATAGTGCTGTGCTAATTCTCAGAATATTTTTTCTTTGTCTAATCTATGCTAAAGATTGTCTACAATATTCCCTTTCATGTTTCATATATGTTCTTAGAAAAGTATGCAGACTTCCTTGAATATACAAATACAAATTACAAATATGATATTCAAAATACAAATACACAAATTTTGGAAATACATCTGCAAAAGTTGATTATAAAACAAACATCATTTTGCATTCCTATTTGGAGATTTATTCATTTCTACCTACTCATCATTAGAGAAAATCCTCCAGTAGTTTGAATTGGCAGGAATTCTGGCAGGAAGTATGTTGAAAGGATGTCACAGGTGGCACTGTGGGAAGGGCATGCTTCCTGGAGTTTGCTGTCTTCTCTTACCCATGACCTTGCTAAGTGCATGGCCAGTTCTCCTAGTAACCCTCAGCCCCCATCTTCTCTTAGCACATCATAGCCCTAGACACTCCTACAAGATCTGCACATTCCCTGATTTTTTCATCCCCAGTTCTCAGAAACTCTGCCTCCCTTTTCCTCCAGTTTGGTTACTTGGTGTCTCCCAAAGCTGGGCTGTGGAACTGTGCCTCCACAGACGATGTCACTGTCTGGTAAGTGAAAGACTCTCATCTGAACATTTTCTAAGGTGGAGGCTTGAGAGTCTGCAATGCAAATGCAGTGTGGTTAGCTTAAATTCTACATATAATTTACTAATCACGGGGAATGTGTTAGCCGACGGGTAGCAGGGTAAAACCTGCCAAAACTTGTTCTGCTTTAGTGATGATGATAAAAACTGTTAACTATTATTGAGTGCTTATTGTGTTCCAGGTACTATTGTAAGTACTTTACAATATGTATTGAATCATTTGATCATCATGACAGGCCTATGAGATAAGCACTATTATTATTTCTGCTTTATAGACAAGAAAACTAAGGTGTGTAAAGGACACCTAATTTATTTGCAGTCACACAGCTTGTATGTAGTGTCCATACCACACATTCAAATATTTCTTTTTGAAGAATCTTCTTCTTATTCACAATAATGCATATTACATCTCTTTTGGCTGTATTAGAGAAATATTATGTTTATTCTTATCTGCAAATGCCATCTATGTAACAAGGTTCTACTCTGTATCTGAGAACTGTACTTATGTTAACAGTGAAGTCAGTTTCCCTAGTACCCCCAAATAACAATATCTTGGTTTTTAACCCAGAAATACTAGGTCTAAGTTCTTAACTTGATAGAATATTTAATGAGTTGAATTTGAAGCCATCACCACCATTATGATGGTTAGCAGGGTTGATTCACAGTGTAACTAGTTTGCTGTCACTGAGTAAGGTATGGTATTACCAAAGCTGGTGTTTTTCACTAGTAATCCATGTTGTAAAATTAACTAAAGGGAAGTTGGCTCCTGAAACCCTTGCTGCCCTACCTTCTCTGTGATGGATTGAGAGGGTTAAGTGTAAAAATATGTGTGGTATCACTTATAAATGTTAGAGACCTAATCAAAGTTAATAATTTAACTTAATGTTATATTTTATTAAGCTTTTATAAGACAATTTTAGGTATAATAATTTCTCATGGGTTTGTGAAGATTTTAGATACATTCTTATTGAAAGAATTTATTTTCAGATTTAATTCTGCCCCTTGCATAATTCTGAATATTTCTGCTATAGATTAATTGTATTGGTAGCCCAAAGTTTTCATTCTTACAACTGTGGAAGGAGCAATTTTGACCCAGCTCTTGACTCTGTGATCAGCCTCATGACTTGCTTTGGCCAGTGGGAAGTTAACAAATGTGTTCAAAGTACATACTCTGGACTTAATCTCTTGCTGCTATTGTATCTTTGTCATAACCGTGAGCACATGGCCTGGCTAGTCCACTAAGAGACTGTAAAAGACACATAGAAGAGATTCAGGTCATCTGAGGACATCCAAGACCAGTCAGCCTCTAGCCAACCTGCCAGCTGTCCACAGCCTCATCCTGAGTTAGCCTAGCCAAGATCAGCCAGACATGAGCCAGATCAGCAGAACTGCCTTGCAGACTTACAGATCAGTGAGAACTAATAAATTATTATTGTTTTAAGTCACTTTGCTCTGGAATATTTTGTTACACAGCAATAGCTAATTGATATAACCTAAATTGAAACAGTAATCACTAGTATTTATGAACTCCTGTTTGCATGCATAATAAGGCCGCTCAACATAGAAGTTTAGGGCCTTGGCTTAGGAACCAGAATGCCTGGGGTTCAAATCTCAGTTTTTTAAGTTTTTAATCTTATAATGGTGCCTGGTAATGAGGAAGCACTATAAACATGTTAAATAAAATGGTATGTGGACAGATCTGTGATCTCTTTCTATCCTCTCAGTAACTCCTGTTGAGTAGATAATATTACACCTATGTAGTAGACATTCATTCACCTGAAGGCTCAGGGGAGTTAAGAAACTTGCATGGTACCACAGTCAGTGGAGAGCCAAGATTATGAACCAGGTCTGGCTATGTTTATAAGCACTATTATAAAGACATTGCCAGAGCATCTTAGCTGTTTTTGTCTTCTTCTGGGGCTTTGGTCCCAATTTCTGTCTTGTGCCTCAAGTAGAATTTTTTAAAAAAATTCATAAATCTAAATAATATTAACAGCATAGGAGAGGATGTGGCAGAGAAAATGTGGACTGTGCCAAGTGCTAGCTATCCCTTTTTACTTACCAGAGATACCTCGACATTGACATCCTACTCATACATCAGTTTTGGCCATGAGAAATGAAGATAAATGAAAACCATGAAGGCTAAATATTATCTATTTAATACAGTAAACACTTCATTAAACCAGACTGGGTTTGGGAATGGATTGGGGAATAAACCCAGCTGAACTTACAATATGTGAATTATAAATTTGTTCTTTAAAGAAATGCAGCTTTATTTAGGTAAATAATGTTTTAGTGGTAAAACTGTTGTTTGTAGATCCTACTGAGCAATTATATGATCATAACTGACATTTAGCCCTCACCTCTTCCCCATCCCCTGCTGCAGTGTATGGAACTATAATGGAATGAATTGCTTAAACATAGCCTTAGAAAGACAGTAATAATAGGATGATCATAAATTTTGGATTCCAGGATCTCTATTACTGAGATTTTATAATCCTTCATTCTTCTGGATTTTTTCCACAACTTTTGATCATTGTCAGCAACAGNATCCTACTGAGCAATTATATGATCATAACTGACATTTAGCCCTCACCTCTTCCCCATCCCCTGCTGCAGTGTATGGAACTATAATGGAATGAATTGCTTAAACATAGCCTTAGAAAGACAGTAATAATAGGATGATCATAAATTTTGGATTCCAGGATCTCTATTACTGAGATTTTATAATCCTTCATTCTTCTGGATTTTTTCCATACAACTTTTGATCATTGTCAGCAACAGGCAACAAAATACTACTATGCCTGTTCCTTTTGTGTGCACATGCTAACAAGAACTTAAAAAAAAACCAACAACAAAACCATGGGGTTGATTCTTTGGGAGCCGACTTTAGAAAAAGTGGCCTGCATAATTCACAGCTTGGATAACATGCCTCTGAACACTGGATTCTCTTTTCAAAGTGTTCAGTTTCTGTTTTCTTTTACTCTGTCCAGTAAAGGAGACTCAGACTGTCGTTTAATAGTTTCTGCATGGAACCAATCTCAAATGACCCAGGTTTTTCTGTCTTTCATCCTCTGCACTGGAATCATAATGTACCTCCACCCAGCACTTGAGAGCTGTAATTCCCTCAAGGAACTCAAAACCAGCCACTTCGTGTGCGTGGCAACAAGCGTGTCAGCCGAGATTGGCACGCAGCCTTCTATGTCAGAAGCTTCCCTGCTGAAGGTGGTCTGTTGTGGTATCTGCCCAAGTCTCCATCTTCAGGGATAGCCCAGTGCCAAGGCCAGACTCTTGGACAGATAGTTATTGTCATAGTAAAGTACTTCAAAGAAGGGGCGGGATTTTGTGACTGTGAGATCACGGGAGATCTGAGTACAACTTCTGCAGCATTTCATTATTTTTTCCCCCAGAATACTACAGGAAGTGGCATGCACGAGGCTTTCTGGCCCACAGATTTGCCGTGCTTCTGGCTGAGGAAAAAAACTGGAATCTTAAGAAATAAGTTTATGGTGCCCATATCTTAAGAAGCTTTTACTTGATTTTGGCAGGGCAAGTCACTGTTTGAACAATTGAAAACATCTTTTTTAACTGTTTCCAGAAAGCATTTACAAACACCCCGAAGTCAGGCTACATACTTATAATTCATCTCTAAGCCTCAATTAAGGCTGCTGTTGTGTAGCATTTGCTGCCTCTAATAGCCTGACACCATAATAATATTATATAGTATCCCAAGATAATGAGAAGAATGTCTAACATCTGCTTATACTCAGAGAACAAAGAAGAATGGAAGGATGTGTCCTGTAGCACTTGCAAAGAGCTGCCTTAGCTTGCTGGAGATGTGGGGTGGCGTTTCCCGTGGACTGCTGTTCTGTGGCAAGGCAAAATGTTGTGGAAGAGGTGGCAGAAAGCTTACCGTAGAGGCCGCTCAGTCTGGGGCCCAGCAAAGCTGACCTCATTAAGGGAATCATTTCTGAGCTCCCCCAGAATGGCTAAAGATTATCTGTTTAATTACCATGTGTTTTCTGTGGTGAAGACATTTAAGATTTATTCTCTTAGCTATATTCAAGTATATAATACAGTATTAGTAGCTGTAATGGCCAAGCTGTACATTAGGTTCCTCAGAACTTCTTAATCATATAACTGGAGGTTAATACCTGTTGACCAGTCTTCCCCACCCATTTCCCAGCCAGTCCCTGCTAATCACTGTTCTATGATCTATTTCTGAGTTTGGTTTTTTAGATTCCACATGTAAGTGAGATCATACAGTTTTTATCTCTCTGTGTCTTGCTTATTTCACTTGGTATAATGTCTGAGGTTCATCCAAGTTGTTGCAAGTGGCAGGATTCCTTCTTTCTCAAGGCTGAATAATATTCCATTATATAGAGAGAATTCATCTTTTTTCCTACCGATTCACATGTTAATGAACACTAAGGTTGCTGTTGGCTGTCGTGAATGATGCTGCAGTGAGCGTGGGGGGCAGACACATCTATGAGACCCTGATTTCAGTTCCTTTGGATGAATATCAGAAGTGGACTTGCTGGATCATGCGGTAGTTCTGTCTTATTTTTTGAGTAACCTCCATACTGTTTTCCATAGTGGCGGCACCGATTTATTTTTCTAACAACAGTGCATAAGTTTTCCTCTTTTTTCACATCTGCACCAGCACCAGTTATCTTTTATCTTTTATCTTTTTAATAGTTATTCTGACAGGTGTGAGGTGATATTTCATTGTGGCTTTGATTTGTATTTCTATGATGATTAGTGATGTGGAGGTGTTAGCTAGTGCTGTGGTGGTAATCATTTTGTAATATGTAAATGTATCAAATCAGCATGTTATACACTTTAAACTTACATAATAGGATATATCAGTTATATCTCAATAAAGCTGGAAAGATATATAAATGATAAATAAGTTGTATTTTTAAGTTTATTAAAATAAGGGTAGCTGAAATTCAGATAGTTGAGAATACTACAGAGATAATTTTCTTTCTAACTTGGATCTTTGGGTCTAATTGGGTTTAATCTCTTAATGTCCCCTGAACCAAGTGATGGAGAATGATGTTGAATTTGCCCTTCTGACACTTTCGGCAATAGACCCACTTGAGAAGAGATTTAAGATGGATTTACCTTATGTCACACTCTGCTTTTCTAAAGTTGTACTCTGTAGTGACAAGGATCATCACTTTCAGTCTTTGTTACTTAGGAACTTGAGATACGATGAAGGGAAATGACTTGTGGACAGAAACACAGGTAGGAGATGGAATAGCAAAAATGGAACCCAGTGTGTTTGCTTCCTGGTTGCCAGCAATGCTGTGCTCTTGTCTGTTTAACAAAACTGTAGGAAAAAAAAACATGACTGGCTTATTAATTAATTAAAAGAGAAGAAATAATAATTAGTGTAATGGACATTCATTAGGTGACTTTCCAGTGTTTTCCATTCTTACCTTTTCTCTTTTCTAACAGAACTCTGCATTTCCTCCCATGCAATTTATTGGGCCTTCTCTTGGTTTGGTTACCCCCGTAAGCAAACCTGAACAAAGATTTAAGTACAATAGTTTATTTGGGAGAAATACTGGTGGGGGGTGGGGATGTGTGGAAGGAGGGAGAAGGTCAATCAATGGAGGTTAACCAACTACTGTGGGCTGCTGGAACTCAACACCCCTGGGATACTCAGGAAACCCTGTAGAGCACATGTCAGAGTTCTTCCAGCTGAAGAGTGAGGAGGCTGGGGTATTTATCTGTCAGTTCCCTGTTGATCCTTAATTGGGGGCTGCTTTGGGGGCATGAACTCTGGAGCTTCCAACTTGCTCTGTGCATAGGCTAAACCTGTTCATGCAGTCAGCAGGGAAACACCCTCTGACAGGAAGCAGCAGGTGTTTGCAGTGAGCAGACTTGGGTGAGTAGATTGAATGCTAGGGGGAGTTATGGGAGCCAACCGTGACTGTCGCAGGACTTGACTCCCCTCCCATCTCAAGGAGGAGGCCTTGACTGGCTCAAAGTAATCTGCCCAGTGCATTCCCTTAGACACTGTCATTGATGTGCTATTTGGGCATGTGACTCAAATCAGTGTGTGTCAGGAATGTGACTCAAACCCCAGACTTTAGTTGGCTGTTGCAAGGGCTGACTCTTCTCCGCTAAATATGAAGGAGCAGGAAGGCTTGGTTGCTGGTGGCTGTCATGAGAGCGATGAGAAGACCCATCTGCAGCCAGGTCTGGAGAGAGAGAAACAGGGTCTGGAGCATAGAAATTGAGCTCTCCATTAAGGTTTGTATAAAGCTGTATTAATTGCCTAGGGATGCCATAATAAAGTACCAAAAAGTAGGTGGCTTAAAGCAACAGTAATTTATAATCTCACAGTTCTGAAAGCCAGAAGTCCAAAATAACTGTCAGCAGGGCCAAGCTTTCTGCTCTAGGGAAGAATCCTTTCTTGCCTCCTCTAGCTTCTGGTATTTGGCGACAGTCTTTGGCATTCCTTGGCCATAGATCTGTCACTCTAGTCACATGGTCATCTTCTCTCCTTGTGTCCTCACATCTTGTCTCTTTGCATGTCTGTGTCCATAGTTCCCCTTTTCATAAGGAGATCAGTCACATCAAATTAGGTCGCATCCTAAGGACCTCATTTTAACTTGATTACCTCTGTGAAGACCCTGTTTCCAAATAAAGTCACATTTCGAGGTACTATAGGTTGGGACTTTAATGTATCTTTTTAGGGGAGACATAATTCAATGCACAACAGAAGGAAACCCTGTTCAATTATGATAGGCAACAAGTCTGTTTTGGTTTAAGGGCATTTGGGTTGAGACATTCTGTTGCCAGCAATGACATCTTACTTACCATCCTTGATTGGTGGCTATGGATAAAACAAACACAAAATGAACAAAAAACTCCCAAAGCAAGTGGGGGACTTGCTGTCATGAGCTAATGTGGCTGGCAGTGTGAGCAAGCTCTAGGACTAAAAGATGCACTGCTGAGGCACTCAGTGCACATTTTCAGGAAGGGCCTCCATTCATTTGTTGGTTCAACACGTATTTCCAGAAATCTGCCCCTTCTCAATGTTCCAGGTATTGTTCTGGGCATTGAGAATACAGCACTAAATTAAACAGACATGCTCTCCTGCTCTCATGGAGTTTATATCCTAGTAGGGGAGAAGGATAATAAACAAGAGAAATCAGCATAATGTAGAGCACATTAGATAATACTACAGGAATAGGGAGTATCAGGAGGCCTGGACTTTTAGATAGAAGGGGCAAAGGAGTTCTCAGTAGTAAATTGGTATGTTATTCAAGTAGGTGGATCCTAATGAGAACATGGTATCCATTTTGGTTCTAACTGGAAGCATAAATGTCTTAAAATCCAGAAAAGCTCATTTATATTAGCTCTCTATTCCTTGAGGGGATTATGGCTAGAAGCTTTAGTATGTGAAGGGAATTTGGTTTATTTCCACCTGGTCCATCTTGGACACCTTGAGAACTCTGTCAGCCAGAGTCTGTTTACAGGAAATTAGTCATGGCAAAAGTTGAGTCCACCTCACAGCCCATGACAAGCTGACTGTGTCTTTAAAAGCTTTAAAAACTGAAACCATTCTTACCAGGCATTATGAGTATTCTCTCTGACTTTAAGGTTTTAGCGTTATGAAAATAAAAAGAAAGACTGAACCTGTTTAAAGTCCTTAGGGATTATCTTTTTAACAGCAAAATACTGATTTTATGAAACACTGAAATA
The DNA here is from genome assembly GCF_014824575.4 of Sturnira hondurensis. Lineage (NCBI taxonomy): Eukaryota > Metazoa > Chordata > Mammalia > Chiroptera > Phyllostomidae > Sturnira > Sturnira hondurensis. The sequence continues at coordinate 39,163,777 of NW_028087015.1, forward strand.
TAAAAGGTGTGGCTTAAAGACCCAAGACCAATTCCATAAGTTCCCTATGAAAATCAGTTGTATTTTAGTCTAGCTGTAGCATCATGAGGTCTTAGTATGGCTGACAGATACTGAACAATGCTTTAGATCTAATTGAATTCACTATTTATATAGAAGGACTCTCCACACTCCAAAATGATGTTGAGAAGGACAGTGTTTCACTTTGCCAGTGTGTATCACTTAGCACACAGTTTTTTACAACATCAAATTAAGTGGTAATGGTCAAAGGGAAGGGCAGTAGGGGCTGGGTGGAGGTGGGTGAAGAGGGAAAGTAGGACATCTGTAATAGTGTCCACAATAAACATGAAGTTAAAAAAAGACAGTAGCTATCAGTTAAGTAAACAAAATATTTATTCAAGTGTGGATGCTAAACACAGTTAAGTTCTACCAAATTATGAGTTGCTTCTGGGTGGTAGCTGCCTGAATAGTACATGATTGTGAGTTCCTACTCCATGGTGATAGTGGTAATAGGTGCTCAGCTTTATGAATGAGAAACTTCAAAAATACCCCCTTCTATAGGCAAAATTAAGTTAAAGGAATTTATAACTAATGTGGATTATTAAATGTTCAATTTAAGATGCTAGAGAGAGAGAGAAAGGGAGAGACACTAAAATTCAGAGGCATAAGTAAGAGGCAAGTTTGCTTCTCCCTTATGTTAAATTTAGAGACAGGTGAATGGTCTAGGGTATATGAGTGGGTCTATTCTCTAGGGTCACCAAGTGCTATGTTTCTTCTGTCTTGCGGTTCTCCTGTCCCTTAGGTTGTTGTCCACAACTCCCTGGCTGAAGCTGTCTCAACACAACAGTGTTTTCTTTCCAGCCTTTAGGAAGGGCAGAACCAGAAAGGAGTAAGTAGGAGAGAAGCTGCTTCTTTTTAATGACGTGACCTGGAAGTTGCACCTATCTCTTTAGCTTACGTCCATCTGGTCAAAGAGCCTAGCTGCAAGGGAAGCTGGAAACATGTCTAGCTCTATGTCCTTGTTCCCTGACAAAACTCCTGGGGTTTGGTTACCCAAAGAATAAAGATTAGACTGGATCTCAGCAGACACTTAGCTTAAGTAAAAGTGCTGTGGTTTCTGTCATGAAAAGGAATGAAAGTTGGACTTAAGAGCTGATAAACTTTGGGAGGCATTCATTCAATATGTAACAGCTACCACGTACTAAGGAGATGATGTTTTCCTCATGGCCATATTGTCCAGTTACCCTTTGCAACAGCATGGATGAACTTGGAGATTATCATGCTAAGTGAAATAAGCCAGTCAGAGAAAGACAAGTACCACATGATTTCACTTATATGTGGAACCTAAAGAACAAAAATAAACTGATGGACAAAATAGAAACAGAGGCATGGACACATGGAGCAGCCTGACAACTGTCAGAGGGGAGGGAGACTGAATGATAGAAAGGGAAGGTATTGGCCAAAGAACATATATGCATAACTTATAGACACAGACAACAGTGTGGTGATGTCCAGAGGGAAGGGAGTGGCGGGGTGCTGGGAGGAGGCAGGCAAAAGGGGGAAGAATGGGGACATCTGCAATGGTGTCAGCAATAACAATAGAGAAAAAAAGACAATTAAATGGAAAATAATAACATGTGAAGATGTTGAGATTGGGGAGATACAAATACTATGAAAACACAGAGCAGAAGAACCTAGCCCAATCTAGTGACGGGAGGATCAGTGTTGGTTTTCTGGGGTGATCGTCGCTGAGGTGAGACTTCTGTGCAAGGTCCCATTTGGGTAGAAAGTGGAAATTGTTCCAAGGGTAGGAACCAAAGACACAATGCAACTGTAATGAATCTTCCAAAGCTAGAAGTCATTTACAAGGCTGCTGCAAGAAATCTTAACCCAGGGCAGGTGCAAAGGGAAAGCTCTGTAGAACTTACCAGAAAGGAGGAAGGGTTACTGAGTTAGGAGGAAATTCTCTTGGCACCAGTCTTATAGCGAAGTATAGAATCGTGGTGAGCCCCAGATTCTGGGTCCTCTGCAGTGATCTGAAACCTGGACCTGGTTATGGTTTGGCTGCAAGCAACAATAAATCGATCAAGCTTTTCAACAAGAATTAGATTATTCCTATAATTCCCCATTAATCACGTCTTTTGGAAAGGTAGGAAGCGGTAGGAATCACATCTGTTTGCTTGTTTGGCACTGAAGTATTAGCTCTTCTAGTGTTCTCTGGTGTTTCTTTATTAAAAAATGTTGTAAGTTTGAATCATGATGAAATCTATTTTATTTGGAGAGTTGCTTTTGAGAGTGGATAGCAAATTGTCCTGGAAGAAAAAAGGTCAGGAAAAAATATTGCAAGATAATGATTAGGTAGAAACGGGAACTTACTTGACAGTATTTGCTAGTTTGGAACAAACGTCTCATTTTTTTTCCTCCTTTGGAACAGGATATCCTGTTTCTCTCTATATATTTTCTTCCTTTTCTCTCTCTCTATTTATTAGGTTTTGGTTTAAGTGCATGTTCTGAACTGCTGCATGCTTTTAATTTTGCCTTTCTTAAGATTATACACTTACAAGCATTTATCGAGTGCCTACTATAGTGAAGTGTTGCAGGCTCTGGGCGTTGCAGGTGTTAAGGTCGTGACAATGAACAAGGCAGCCTTAGTTCATGCCCAAGTAGAGCGCTGTGCCTGGGACCGAGGCACACCACCCCTCAGCTTTAGTTCTGAAATGCTGCGTGTCTTTGGCCAGCTCCTCAGCCTCTCTCTCATATAAAATTCTGAACCTATAATGAGAACGATCATAGTATTATTAGTTTTTCCCTTTCACTCTTCATTCCTACCCTGTGGCATAATCCTGCCACATCTGGTTCTTTCACTGTGGCTAGAACATGATTCATCTTTGACAAAGCCAAGTGTGGAGCACACCACGAGTGTCTCCTTTCTAAGACCATTCTGACAATGACCCTGAAAGTATTTGCTAGAAGGAGGGATGGCTTCCCCATTGCAGACACTGTGTATTTTTACTCATAAGAGAGAAACTTAGCTGTTCCTTGGAATTCCATGTCCAGCCAAGGCCATGTCCACTGTCTACTACACTTTAGAGACAGGCTAATTGGAAGAATGGAATGTAGGAGAGTTTTTCTCCCAGTGTCTGACTGGAGTAATGCCATGGGAGGGTCTTAATGTTAATGGAGTTTTGTGCTAGGCACTGTATGACATGTATTACCTTGTTTAGTGCAAGATCAAGTCAACAATGAAGCATTGTTATTCCCATTATAAAGATGAGTAGGTAGAGGTTGAGAGAGGCTAAGTTCCTAAGGTCTCTTTAAGACTCCCATGCCCATGCTGCCTTCCATTAAAATGTTTTCCTTTGAGCCAATGGAATCCAGACACTTGATTAGTCTGGTTGGGGTAGCCCTGCTTCTTTTAGAAATCCAGCTGAGTTGCACCTTCCTGGGAGAGCAAGCTCCTCCAAGGCTGGAGCATGATGGGACCGATCTGAGCTGAGAAAGGAAGAAGGGTTACTGAGTTAGGAGGAAATTTTCTTGGCACCAGTCTTGTAGCGAAGTATAGAATCGTGATGAGCCCCAGGTTCTGGGTCCTCTGCAGTGATCTGAAACCTGGAATCTTGTTGCTTGGACTGCCGTCTCACTGGCAGGATCAGACCATTTTTGTTTAGCAAAATGACTGGAGTTCATCACCCTGTCTTTCCTTCAGTTGGGCCTTACAGATACCAGTAAAACATTAAAAATTTTCATTTCTAGGGTTTTGAAAATTTGCTTCAAATTTGTGTCTGGACCAGGCCTGCAGAGAATGTGCTTGAACACCTTACCAGCAGCAGCAGTCTCCCGGCCCTGCGTGTCATGCCGCAGTTACCAGCTGCGGGCCCTGGAGGCAGGATGCAATTTCCCATCGTGGAACCCCCGGCACACTGCCTGGCCACAGCTCAGCCCGGTCCGTTGAAACGAACCGCATCCCTGTGTTTCTTGTTTGCAACTAAAATGAATCAGATTAAAATTCAAATAGATAATTGCCAGTCAAGTCATTTCCAACTCTGTATTCTTGGGGCAAGTGTGGACTTGGTTTACCTTCACTTTTTACACATTGTCTTCATGCCACATGCAGCTTTCTCAAGGCAAAGCCATCTAACTGTGGCGTGTGGATTCCTGGTCCCACCCCTGGTGGTCCTCTGACAAATGCAGTAACGTTTGCCACACGATCACTTAACCTGTGGCTGTAACTGCCAACTTTTCTAAGCAAAAAAGGAACTCTGGAGAGAAATTAGGGGAAGCCCATGGTAACCTTGAAATATATTAAATTTGTAGAGCTTCTGGGAAAATGGCTAACTTTTCACCAGCACAGGAAGAGCAGAGAGAAATGCCTGAATGAGGACAGCTGCTCTGTGGTCTGAGGGGTCGATGTGCATTTCTGCTCTTAGCCTCACTGTGGCCTTTTTACTAATGTTGGCAATGCTCTGGTGGTTAGTTTCAGTGATTTTCTTTATTGTGACTTCCAGATCAATCTCCTACATGTTTGTTCCATTTAACCTGTATTCCCTAGGTTATTTCTTAAAGCAATTTATTGAACATTATCCTAAATTGAACTGCATTCACTATCCCTTGACCCAATTACTTAAGTGGTCCATATCCATTTGATTTTGATTGTCTGCTCTCTTGCTATTTACTTTCCCTCTAATTTCATCATCAGTTGCAAAAGAGACTGTTTAGTTCTGGTGTCTCTTCCTTCCCAAACCATCTTCTGTTTGGGCAGTACAACTATAAAGGCAGCTGTTCTAATTTGAAAAATCCCAGTTCTTCTGTCTGAGTATGGTTTATTTCAGCAGTTCAATTCTGCGAAGATCTATGAAGTGCCTGCTTTGTGATAGGACTCCGTGGAGAGTTATCTGCTTGCCCCCTTTCTCCTTTGGAGTGAGCTTGCTAGACAGAGGTCTCAGATCTCTGAGCAGGGTATCTTAGCTCTGGATGCTGTCAGATGGGTTTCCAACACCAGTTTCAACCGTTGGGTACCTTTCAACACTCCTCTCACAGCATGCAGCAAACGTCCAGCAGCGCAGCCGGCTGCGATTGTTTATGTGTCTGTAATTTCTCATTTGTGCTCAAGCCCTGTTTCTTCAGGTGTTCTATCAGAGTCCTTAGGCTGGGTTCTACTCTTTGTCTAATGGAAGTTGTAGAATATGCTTGGTCCTGGTTCATGTCATGAGTTATAAAATAAAAAAGTCAGTTTCAATACAATTTGTCACTCCCCACCCTTAGAATTTTCTCTTTAAACTTCTGACCTCAAGGAAGATTCACCATCTTCCTTCATTTCTGCTAACCCTTGTAAGCCAGCAGTTTTTATTGGCCTTCAAACTTGTGTAAGTAGAGCTAGTGGTGGGAATGGAAATGGTTTTCTCTGGGAAACCTTATTATTTATTCTATCTGAGTGAAGACATCTTTAAACAGGCCCTCTTTTGTCTTGTCTGATTTCTACCCTGGTGTGAAAGGGATATTTTGCTAAGCTTTTCCGTTATTTGTTAATTCCCATATCATGTCAGCTCTGCTGTCACCAATTTGCTGCTTAGAGCCCATTACACTGGAGTCTCTCTGCTAGCCCACCGCCCAGTCATAGGTGAGTTCTCCTCTCTCACAGTGTCCTGCCCTGTGGAGTCCCAGTGGGTACCAACAGGATTTAACCTGTTCTCATGAGGCAGAAGGCAGATCTTATCTAAAGCCACTTAGTAGATGAGTAGCTGAAAACCCAGAAATTCCAGATTTGGGGATATTTGTCCTAATCACTCAACCATGCTGTAGTTCAAGCCAGGGGTTGTATTTTGAGTGACAGTGATTTGATTCAACCATGACATTGAACAGGAGATTGAATTACCAGAGTGTCGAGTTTGCTGAAGGGAAAGACAAAACAAAGTAGGAGAAACAGTGGCAATAGAGAGAGGCAGAATTTGCTAGGAGAATGGAAGGAAATAGAATCAGTCTGCTATTTTGAAAGAGCGGAGACTGTGGGGATTATGTTAATGAGTCTGTGGAGTATTTTACTTTTAAAGTTATATGTAATTCAGGCTCTATGTGAAATGTTTTCTTGTTTATAGCAAAAATAAGGTCCTGCTTCTTAGCCAACCCCCCCCCCCCCCAAAACCACAACATTAAAAAAGAAACGAACTTTTAGGTCCTAAAATGTGGCCTTTAGTCTCAGAATGAGTCTCCTTTCCCTTCTTCTGGGACTTATCCTGTGACAAATGGAATAGAAGGGTTTGCTCCCTCATTTTATCCCTGTCCCCTTTCCTGATGGTATCTGGGTTCAACCAAACTCTGTTATTGGTGTGAAGATATGGCCCTTTGGCAAATAATTGGAGGAAATACGACATTTTTGTTTGTTTGCAGCTATATTCTATTCCAAAAGGAAATGTGGTTCTACGATGAGTTTGCTGCATTTTAAATGTCTGGGCTGTGATACAGCTGTGCACTTACACAAAGGGAGGGTGTTTTGAACCCTAGGTGTCACGTGTTCTTTTTATGGAATATGCTGTTTCCTCTATTTGAGATTCAAAATTTTGTGCAAAAATATACTTCTTTGCTAAGGGATGGTTTTTCTTACTCTGGAGAATTCAAGAAGAATATCTAATATAAACACATAGTCTGGTATGAAAAATTTTATCCTTGTCTCTAAGAAGCTTTTGCTTTCATCTTGTGTGCAAAATACATTGTTTCAGAACTTCCTGGCCCTCACGTCCCGCTACAGTGCATTTAACAATAGGACATCAGTTTTCTCTATTCACTCTGTCAACTAAACACGTTTCCCCTTCAATTTATTTGTCTCAATAGAATGAGACTGGCTACTTTTGTCATTTGGCATTTGTTATAGTAGCTTGTATTTTTTCCAGATGACTTTAGTGTGCATGTCAGCACTATATACATAAAGCTCTATTTTTTTAAATAAAGCAGAATTCAGCCTCACCCTTTTATATAGAAGAAAATAGAGCCACATGGAAAGATTTCATTTTTCAAATGGACTTTTAGCAGACAGAAAATTTAAATTCAGTTTTTGTAGAAGACAGGATGAGTTTGTTTCATGTCATTCTCACTGTCGACTCTGAGTTTGAAGAGCGTTGCACTGACTCTTGGCTCTGCATTGTGTATAGTATATTTCTTGTCCTTGTGTATAGACAGATGTGAATCGTAAGGGGGACTTGGGCAGATATTTTGGACAGCCGAAGTCAGACATTCTTGGACACTGATGCAATCTGGGTTTCAGAAGAGACTGTAAAGCCCCGAAGACCTTTATTGGTTCCACAATGAGGTGCTGGGAGGAACCCACGCCAACTAATGGCATCTGTGGCCCCTGATGGATTGACACTTAGAGAGGCCAGCTAAACCGGAAACCGGTTTCCCAAGAGAGTGGACCCGCCTTCACTCGGAGATCTTACTTACCACTTTAGAATTTGAAGAAAACTCTCATGTTATCACGGAATAAAGATGTCAGCCAAGAAATGTCCTGCCTGGAAGACATCTGCCCTATGTATGTGTGTAACAATCTGCTGTTTGAAAACAGTAATCATATGCAGTGCAGCTTGTAATCTACACCTTGCTTGAGACAGACAATGGTTGCAAATGGAAATACATCTGGATTTCTTTAAAATACCAAGCACCACAGTCACTTATGAATGTGTAAACAGTGATTGCAGTCAGCCATGGTTGGGTGGCATCCCTTCTCACCTCCAGAGTGCGTGGGGGCAGACTGCAGATTCTGAGCACATGTTGTCATAGATGGAAGCTCTGGGGGGAAACACAGATTCCAGTGGGAACAGCACAGTCACAGAGGGGAGCAGTGAGGAAGATTTTCTTTAACCATGAGCTGCTCTTGGCTATTTCTACACGAACAGTGGCTTGAACACTATGGAAAAAGCAGGGTAAGCATATTGTATCTTAACAAAATGATTGGCAGCAAGTATGGATTAATATGAGAGATTTAATAAAAATTTGAATTGAAAGCAGCTGTAAAGTTATTAAAAATCAAGTAAGAAGGGATAGTGTGTATTCTTCTAGCTGTTTTTTTTCCTGGATTCTTTTTATTTTGGTGGTATCTAATGGTGCATAAATAAGACTTTTGAGATTCCTATTTTATTATAGTAAATAAAATTTAGATATTTTCATATGCCATAATATGTCTTCCCTTGCTGTACTTGGTATCTAATGTAGGTTATTTCAAATTTCAGGTTGCTAGTGACTAGTGAATGGGAAAATCTAGTTTAGTGCTTTGTGACCAGCATTTTTCTTAATGTTTTACTGAAGTATGATTTGCATACAGACAAGCGCACATACGGTTTGCTGCATTCTCACCAATTCAGCACACCGCTTGTTACTGGCACCTAGATCAAGAGGCACCAGCTCCCTAGGAGCTGCTCCCACTCCCAACTACAATTTCCTTCAATTCCCTGTCCCTCCAGAGGTAGCCCATTGCCCTGACGTACAGCAGATTTTCAAACTTTGTATAACTAGAGTTCATGTAGTATGAACTCTTCTTACATGTCTCATGTTATACATAGAAAACTTATCCATATGATTGCAAATAATTGTAGTACTCCATTGTGTGAGTATAGCACCACTTATTATCTGTTCTTCTATTGATGAGCCTTTGAGTAGTTCTAAGTATTTGGCCTTATGAACATTTCTTTTGTTCACATCACTTTTGTGAATATTCAAAACCAGTTTAGTGGTGGTCACAGGCACTCACTCTCCTGAGTATATATATACCTAAGAGTGAAATTGTTATGTGGTTGAGTATGGAATATTCCAGTTCAGTGGATCCTACTAAAGAGTTTCCCTAAGTGGTTCTACCAACTTCAAATTGAATATGATAGAATAAATGGAAATAGAATAGAGTTGAATGTAATGGGAAAGAAGACGGAAGCTTTCTGTAGTAGTAATTACTGTTTCTTCAAACTTCCATTTCAATGACATATTTACATTTGTCCTAGATCTTAGTGTGATACATACCTCTTTGTTCTGAGTTTCTGTTAAAAAGTACCTGCCTCATCTTAAGGCTCAAGTCCAAACAATTATATTGACTGTACTGCTTTGCCGAGCAATAGACACTGCCCTGGGGCCAGTGAGGAACAGAAAAGACTTTGTCAAAAGCAGGGAGCTCATAAGCTCTTTCACGATCTGGATCAACTTCCAACAGTTTGGAAATATGCTGTGATAGGGCTGCACAGAGAAATGAAAGCATGAACTCAAATTTTTTGTGATTTTGAGATAGCCAGAGTGGTACCTGGGTAATTTCATGTTATCATTCCTGGACTTGGGTGCTGAGAGGACTTGTGGAGTGTCTCTTAAAAAGCCCCCCCTCACACATTCAATTTACCCAGTTTCTCAACCAGGGAAATAACCAATCCCCAAGTCCAAGGCAAAAGGCTAATTCCATCATAATAGGGAAAACGCATAGTTCGCATACAAAACATATTTGCCTGGAATTGCTGGGTCAAAAGGCAGTTCCCTTTTTAGTTTTCTGAGGAAATTCCCTACTGTTTTCCACAGTGGCTGCACCAGTTTTCATTCCCACCAACAGTGCACTAGGGTTCCCTTTTCTACACATCCTCACCAACACTTGTTTGCTGATTGGTTTGCAATGGCCATTCTCACCGGTGTGAAGTGATATGTCATTGTGGTTTTAATTTGCATCTCTCTGATGGCTAGTGAAGTGGAGCATCTTTTCATGTGTCTCTGGGCCCTCTCTATGTCCTCCTTGGAAAAGTGTCTGTTCAAGTCTTTTGCTCACTTTTTTATTGGGTGGTTTGTCTTCCTGGAGTGGAGTTGTGTGAGTCCTTTCTATATTTTGGAGACCAAACCCTTGTCTGAGGTGTCACTGGCAAATATGTTTTCCCATATAGTTGGCTCTTTTTTCATTTTAATGTGTTCTTTAGCCATGCAGAAGCTTTTTAATTTGATGAGGTCCCATTTGTTTATTCTTTCCTTTACATTCCTTGCTCTAGCAATTCCACTGCTGGGATTATATCCCAAGAACCCCCAAACACCAATCCAAAACAACCTCTGCATTTTAATGTTCATAGCAGCACAATTTACAAAAGCCAAGTGCTGGAAGCAACCTAGGTGCCCATCAGTAAATTAATGGATAAAAAAACTATGGTACACTTACACAATGGAATACTATGCAGCAGAAAGAAAGAAGGAGCTCCTACCCTTTGAGACAGCATGGATGGAACTGGAGAGCATTATGCTAAGTGAAATAAGTCAGGTGGTGAGGGACAAATACCATATGATCTCACATTTAACAGGAACTTAATCAACAAAACAAAAAGGCAAGCAAAATATAACCAGAGACATTGAAATTAAGAACAATCTGACAGTAACCAGAAAGGAAGTGAGAGGGGATAATGGGGGGGGGGGAAGGGTTTTCAGAAAACTAAAAACTAACAACTATAAAGGACACATGGACAAAACCAAGGGGTGGAGTGGAAGCAGGGGAGAGAGGTGGGGATGGCTGGGTTTTGGGGGGAGTAATGGGGGGTAAATGCAGCCAACTGCACTTGAAAAACAATAAAATAACTTAAAAAAAGACTTGCTTTCTAAAAACAATTCCATATGTATTTAGACAAAGTCAGACAAAATAAAATAACATAAATTAAAAAAATATCTGCCTGAGTTTCCTGACTGGTCACCCAGAATGGTTACATTACATTCAATAGAGAATAGAGCACGCATCATAAGAGCGAGTTTAGTATAGTTGACTGCCTGAGATTGTATCTTAGCTCTATTACTTACTACCAATGTTCTCTTCCTTCCTTATTTTTCCTTTTTCTTCCTCTGTTCCTCCCTCTGTTTCTCCATCTGTCTGTCCACCCCTCCCTTCTTTCCTGTTAAAGTTCTGATCACAATGGTAACACCTAGTACACAGAGTTGTTCTATCCTTTAGGCTTATGGTTTTATTAGAAGTGAAAACTTTATCATGTCATTTCCTTGCTTAATACCCTCCAATGTTCCCATTGCCTTTAAGGAAATCTTTTTGTGTGGCTTACGAGGCCCTGTGCCTCCCGGTCCCTCCTTACCTCGCCAGGCCTGTCATGCTTCCAGCTGTACTGTATGCCCTGGGGCTCTTCGAATGTGCCCAACTCTCTGCATCTTTAAGGACTTACCCTGGATGTTTTCTTTCCCTCCTTTGTGCCTGGCTAACTCCTGCTCATCTTTCAGGGCCAGCCTCAGATGACAGTTTCTCCAGGAGGCATTCCCAAAGTGTGAATCATTTGCTCTTACTCCCATTGATTCTGCTGTTTTCTAAATAAGCTTGTTGTATTTGCGCATTTAATTTTCTTCCCTGCTGGATGAAGGCTAAGAAATGGATGGAACAGCATCCATCCTGTTCATTTCCATCCTGTTTACATCCTTCAAACATGTTCATCAAGTCAGTCTTGAAACATGGGGGTATTCTCTGAAGAATAGAATCGCAGATGGCTTTTTCATTTTTGTCTTTCTTTTTATCAGTTGTGACTAATTTCCTACAATGAACATGCATTACCTGTGTTGTAAAATTGTGAAAGTTTTGAAATGAGTTAAATATCAAAGCATAAATTTACCCCCCCCCCCCCCGCCAGAATACTGTAGGAAAAGGGTGAAGTGTGGCAGTGCAGTGGTGAGTCTGTTATCTGTGGCTGCTATTTAAAGGGGGACTGAATTCAACGTCCCTGGCAGCCTCAACCCCACAGCTGTATTTGTTAGTGGGATTTTCAGGTGTGGAGGTGGTAGGGCCCAACCTGTCAAAGGCAGGTGGAGTCAGAGAGGAAGTGAGGGTGATGAAGTAGGGAGAGTGTCATTTAGGAGAGACAGATGGACCAGCTGTGAAAGTTCTTTGGGAACTGGAAGAAAAGAAAAGGGTCCAAGTATAAGAAAAATAGGAGCTGCAGACCAGGAAGTATGAGAAAAGGCCTGAGGAGTAAGAAGTGCAGAGTGCAGTAGAGAGAGAAAAGAGGGATAAAGGAAAGAAAAAGGAATAATAGGGCTCAGCAGGGAAAAAATGCACCAGAAACATATTTAGGGAACAGGTCAGGAAGGCACAGTGAGGGAGAATGTGGCGGGCTGGACACCTGGTCTCCTGCTGGTGGCAGGTCCGCCTCGTTCGGCCCTCCAGGTGCAGCCATCACAGCCATGGGGTCCTGCAGGGATTCCTGTGAAGTCCCCTTTGGGTCACTCTTTTCTTCGGGAGGTTTTGTCTTGCAAACTTAAGTGCACTGGGCCTCCAGTGTGAGCCATTTATGTCAGTTTTGAAATGTGAGTGTTCTTGTGAACTTTTCCTAGCCTGCTGTATCCGTGTGCCTGGGACAAAAGACATGACTTAGCTGTCAGTGCACTGAAGAATGTGGTCTGCTTATAGGTCAGGTCGAGAAGTGAAGCTGTTTAAAGTGTGGGGCTTCTCTTGGGAGACAGCTGTGCGTCCGCGCAGCACTTGTCAGCTGTGCTGAAGATGGAATTGAGGACAGAAGGGAACATCCAGAAGAGCACTATATGAATGGAAGGGCGCCATAAAGTGTTTTAAACTGGTGTGAAGTCTGGTTTGAAGTGTGGAAGTCAGAGGGTAAGTTCTCTTCCCCCTGGAGCCTAAGTCATTCTCTGGCAGATTTTCAGAAAACTAGTTGCCATGGGTACAGAATTGCTGCACTGAAACACACGGGCCTTGAGTCTTCTCACTAGTTTCTCAAGGTGAAGCCTGTAGGCCAGAGTCCCCTTCTGATCATGTTTCCTTGGGCCCAGGTCATACTGTATCATTTAGTTTTTTATCTGGCCATAGATTCTAATTTCATCCATAGATAGTTGGTCTTGGAGATGCATACTCTTGGGCAGTGTCTAGTAAATCTGCCTAATAAAATTGACCTTGAAGTTGAAAGAGCTAAGACAGGGGGTTAAATGTCCTTAGGAAGAACTTAACCATCATGATGTGATTAAATTCAATGTATTGGGTTGTGTAATGAAAAGCTTGCTTTGCACTGTAGCCTTGACTTTATTTATAAGGCAGCAGAAATTATTGTTGAGTTGCATTGTTCAGTTTGTGACCAATCACCGAAAGTAGAGTTAGGCAGAGCTAGGTTGGCTCACTGGCTCTAGCGACTCATCCTTTTCGGTCCTTGGCATGGATTGTTCTAGTCTTTTGATGCTGCTCTCCCATTAGGATGGTTCGCATCTAGTACAATGTGGTCTAGAGTTTGAGTGTAATATAATATAGGGTCCATTGCGGAAAATTCTGTTTGCAGATACCCATGCTCATAAAAGGAAGATACTGAGGCTTGTTCATGTCTCTGGAACAAGTTACTGAACCTCATAGTCTCACATTTTTCTTACCTGTAAGATGAGGATAGTAATAGCTACTCATGAACATAGTTGTGAATGCTAAATAAGAAAATAGGTGTATATTAGAGTTTTTTTGTTGCTGACAGTAGAATTTACTTTTGCTAATTTAAACAAAAAAGTATTTATTGGGTTGGTCAAGAAATTAATTTCCTTTTTTCCTACAGGGCTGCTCTAGAAGAGCTTAGTTGTCTAACTTCATTGAAACAATTTTGTTAGATTGTATTGTGATGGCTGTCATACCAGCGTGCATTAAAAAAACTTGTCAAAACTGGTGAATTTTTGTATAGCCATTTTAATATTGAAGATGGAAGAAAATAGGCAACATTTCTTGCATTTTATGCTTTACCATTTCTATAAAGGTAAAAACGCAACTGAAACACAAAAAAGATTTGTGCAGTGTGTGGAGAAGGTGCTGTGACTGATTGAATGTGTCAAAAGTGGTTTGCAAAGTTTCATGCCGGAGATTTCTCGCTGGATGATGCTTCACGGTTAGGTAGACCAGTTGAAGTTGATGGTGATCAAATTGAGACATTAACTGAGAACAATCAATGTTACACCACATGGGAGAGAGCTGACATACTCTAAATATCCAAATCAATAAAGTTACTGGTGACAATGTGTCTTTTATTTTATGGAAGAAAACCACACTAGCTTTTCGGTTGGGCCAATATTAAGGGATGTTAGCTCACAGCAGTACTGGGAGTGGCCTCAAGGCTGGGCCTCCAAGAATCACACTGTGGAGCGGGCTTGCTAAGAGAGTGGCAGCCACAGCGAGGCCCAGGTCAGGCTCAGCCTGTTACCTCTGGGCTGATCAGACATTGGTATATCAAAAGCTGTTAGCACTGTTGTCAGTCCTGGGAAAGCCAAATGCTTCTACCTTCATGCTTCCAGGAAAGCTGGGCTCACTGGAGTGGCTTCCACATCCCACTGTGCTCTTCTCTCACCTCCAGTCCCAGCGTGCTCTGCTTTGGAGGGTTATGGTCCTTTGTAAGAAGATTGCTTCCAGATGCCTTGCATTGTGTCCTCTGATCTTTTACTGCTGTCTCACTATCCAGAATGACTTTGCTTCTGCTCCCCACCCAAGAAAACCTAGTAACCTTAAAGGTAATACTCAAGTTCTCTTGTTCCAGGCTTCACAGAACCAAGCCATGTCTCTCTCCTTCAAATTTTAAAGTGTGCTCTGTTTGATTACCCTCATTTCTCTGGGATTGCTGACTTTGCCTGTTATTGAAAATTTTATTGTGTGATTTTGTTTTTGCACTTGAATCTGTTCTCAACTGAACTGCTTCTTGATAGCAAAGATATCTATAAAGTTTGGTGGGCTCCTTAGCAATGAGTGCATGGTGTATATTCAACAAGTACTTGTTGGTGACAAACCAGCCGGACTGTCAGTGTACTTAGAACGGGCTCCACGAGGGGCTGTAGTGGACGCTGTGATGAACTACATGGATCTCCCTTTGGGAGTGAGGGATTTATTCCTCCAGGCGCTTTACCTCAACTTGGAACAACTCTGAAGGGCCAGCCCTGCGTCAGAGGACCCTGTGGGGCTGGCTCAGGTGTTTGCCGAGACTACATCACAGCCCAGAACCTTCCTTGTTCTCAGTCCTGTTCTGAGGCCCTTCTCTTCCTTACGTGATGGTTTTGAGAGTGCTCACTAATCTCAGGGGGAGGAGCGGATTCTGGGGATACAGCCTGCAGCAGAAACCGTGTGGTATGGTAAAAACAACAGGCATTTTGAAGGTTCTGACCCTGGTCTGGTGTGTTTGAGAGAAAAAGCAGTGGTTCATATTTTGGCCAGTGTTTTATGCCTGTATATTTGAAGTCAAAGCCGGGCAGTTATTGTTAGTTTCAAGTGAGGCTCCTGAAAAATTAATGACTAAGGCCTATCTTTGTATTTAGTTAGGGTCTGTCACCTTATTCAGAGAGTGTGACGTGAATTCACACACAGGACAGTTTTAATATGCATGTCTTATTTCCTACATGCAGAAACTTTGAAAAATTACTGATGGAGCCCACCTGATGGCAACAGAATGTATCATAATGTGGATAAAAGAACTTACTTATTTGAGTTATCTAAATGAGTTAAAAAAATGAAGCAGAACTGGAAATAATGAAGGCATAAATTTGTTTAAAATTTAATTGAATTTTCAAAAACCATCAATGTAATATAAATGATATTTTCTAAGTTACGGTTTTTTCAATGAGAATTTGGCAAGATACTAACTTTTACTTTGTAACAATTCTATTTACAAACAGGACTGTATTTTTTCTGGAATTTTTAATTATACTATTGATACACATGTAACATAGCTCTGTCCCCACCCCACTATCAGAGTCATATAGCCAGAAGCAATCTTGGATTTCGCACAGGGTGTCTGTGCCTTTTAGTTTACATGTAAGGATAAAGGAGATGAAAAAAACATGGCCAGAATCAAGATTTCTCTAATAGCCAAGTCCATCATCTAATCCAGGATCTTTAAATTCCGGCCCTTGTGAGTGGTGGTCCCTTCTCTGTATCTATCTTTTGAGGATTACCTATGTAAATTCTGTCTCACTGAGGGCTGAAGGATGATTTTTCTTACTTGAATTTTTTAATGCCATGTCAAACAATTTGGAGCATTTGCAGATCAGAGTGTCTGAATTCCATACAATAACAAAAGCCAAACAAGTTTAATTTGGTCAAGAGATTGAATTCTTCCTTCTCCTCCTCCTCCTCCTCCTCCTGCTTCCCTTCTTTTCCTCCTTCTCCTTCCCTTCTCCTCCTCCTCCTCCTGCTTCCCTTCTTTTCNTAATGCCATGTCAAACAATTTGGAGCATTTGCAGATCAGAGTGTCTGAATTCCATACAATAACAAAAGCCAAACAAGTTTAATTTGGTCAAGAGATTGAATTCTTCCTTCTCCTCCTCCTCCTCCTCCTCCTCCTGCTTCCCTTCTTTTCCTCCTTCTCCTTCCCTTCTCCTCCTCCTCCTCCTCCTCCTGCTTCCCTTCTTTTCCTCCTCCTCCTCGTTCTCCTCCTCCTCCTCCTCCTCGTTCTCTTCCTCCTCCTCCTTCTCCTCCTCCTCCTTCTTCTCCTCCTCCTTCTCCTCCTCCTCCTTCTCCTCCTTCTCCTTCTCCTCCTCCTTCTTCTCCTCCTCCTGCTTCCCTTCTTTTCCTCCTTCTCCTTCCCTTCTCCTCCTCCTCCTCCTCCTCCTGCTTCCCTTCTTTTCCTCCTCCTCCTCGTTCTCCTCCTCCTCCTCCTCCTCCTTCTCCTCCTCCTCCTCCTTCTCCTCCTCCTTCTTGCCTGCATGATGCTCAGAAGGTGAGTTGACAGAAATATTTACTTCTTCAATTGCTGTTGTCTCTGCTATGATGTTATGTATTTGCTTGACATGAACAAATAAATGCAAAGAAGGTGGGGGTGGGACAGTATCCTTCTCTGCTTTACATGCAGTGAAGTTCACATCAAAGACCAAAGAATAAAAACAGGTTGATTCTTAAAGCATCTCCTACTTCACCCCCATAAATCAGCTCTGTGCATCAACCTGGCCTGCTCAGAGAGCCCCGTGAGCCTCCGTCTTGTTCTTTTCCCTTGGGGTCGAGAGGCTAGAAAACCTTGCTTGGCTGTGGATCCTCCACAGATTTGTTTAGAAACCTGGACCAGTTCTTCAGTCTTTCATTCGAGGAAGACTGTGTCTATCAGGTCAGCTTTGAACGGGAGGTGGGATCAGTGGTCACTGGGCCCAAAGTAAGTGGTGATTTAGCTTTTTTATTTGCCTGCTTTGTTTCTTCAGAGACAGCCAAATGATTGTATAAAATAGAGTAAATGTTGTGGCCACATTTGGTCGTCTTCCTGAACCCAGTGCACCATGTGCTGTTTGTTGTCTTATCACTAGAGAGGTCAAGGCTATCCAGAGCTGCTTTCCTGTAACAAAAAAAACCCCTGACCTCTAACCAGGAAAAAAGTAAAAATGGAAGTAATGAGTATATACACCCATTCTAAGAATAAACTTGCTGTTCGACTCCACCAGGGTTTAAGGTGTCAGTACCTAAATTCTGTTGTTGGAGTCACAACACAGCTTTGAGAGCAGTTTTTGGGCTATGACTACCTCAACCTCAAACAGGTCTTGCATATAATTGTTACTCATCTGATGATAGAAGCTTGGTTTTCAGACCCCAACTCTGTAGTGATAACTACCTTATTAAATTCAATTATTTCTTTAAGGTGAAATAAAATGTCAGCTTGAAATTGTGCAGTTGCAACTTGTCTTGGGAAGAACTTCTTCCCTAGTTCTCAGGCAATGATGTTTATATTCTCGTTTCCCAAGAGACATTGATTATCTGCAGATAAATCATCCCTGACATGCTGGCCAGTGTACATGGGTCTCACGGAGTAGATGCTCCTTTTGCCAAACACAGTCTTCAAAGTTTTAACTTTTACTGGTAATGGTCCATTGTATTCCAGGGTTGCCATTATGCATGGTGGGGTTTTGTATGTGTACTTATAAGCCTAATTTTTATGCCAACTACAGAGGCTAGTCTGTATTACTACCACTGACCCAGTACAGTGCCCATTTATTGAATGTTGACCATGTGGTAGACACTGGTAGAGGCTTTGTATTTATTATAGTCCTTTCTGTAACAGTGCAAGTTAGGTATCATTATATCCATTTCATTTGTAAAAAAACCAAGATTGGGTGAAGTAATATAACTTACCCAGGGTCCCACATCTGACTTATAACAGACTTGAGATTCAGAGCCATTCTCTCAGGATTCAGACCTCTTAAGTTTTCATTATTTTCTTAGGAAAATAATATGTATGCAAAGCCTATAATTTGGAGATGGATTAACCTGCCCATTTCCCACATAATAGTTTAAGGCAAAAAAAAAACCAACCCTATTCTTTTCTTTTCTTAAAAAAATGTTATGAGTGACCGCTTTGGCTATAGAACCAAATGTGGTATTTGCAGTACTTAAAACCACCAGCCATCTATGGTAGTGGTAAAGAGTAACTGGGTTCGAATCCCATCTCAGCCACTTACTAGGCATTTGACCCCA
The DNA here is from genome assembly GCF_014824575.4 of Sturnira hondurensis. Classification (NCBI taxonomy): domain Eukaryota; kingdom Metazoa; phylum Chordata; class Mammalia; order Chiroptera; family Phyllostomidae; genus Sturnira; species Sturnira hondurensis. Next base: position 39,182,165 of record NW_028087015.1, read on the forward strand.
GGTACATCCCTCAGCCCAGTCTCACAGAGAGCTCTGCAGACTGAATTACTCCTTCATTTGTCTTACCTCAAGGGAACCGAGTTTCCATGCTGCCTCATAGTCAGCACTTAGCGGAGGTCAGGGAAAGGAGCAGAGAAGAGAAGATGCAATAGTCCAGGCACTTGCAGTGATCCGCACACTTGACAAAGTGGTGCTGCCTGCGTTTGCCACTAAAGCCCCAAGAACCTGGGAAGGTGGGGCACACTGGCACAGCAGGCCTGAGGGTTCTGGCCAGAGCACAGGCAGGGCCCATGCTGTGTGGGGATCATCTCTCTTTAGCGGGTGCACTGTCGGCCTGTCCTGTGCTCTAGGGATGGCTGACTGGCAGTGCTGCCCAGGGCAGACCCTCACTGCTCTTTCGTGGCCCCAGGGTTGTGAGTCCTGTCATTCCTGGGGGTACCTGGGGTGCTTTTCTCTCTCCCTTTCTGCCTGATAAGCAGACCCTGCTCTTGGCCCCTGGTACGGAGACATGGAGTACACAGAGAGGAGCAAGGCAGTGTCTCGGCCATTTGCAGAGCTCACCGTCTGGTGAAGGAGGTGGCCACGTGCACACAGTTGGCTGAAATAATGCCTAAAGCTGTGACACTGGGGCTGCACAGAGGTGAGAACACTGTGCTATGGGAACGTGCAGGAAGGAGCGGAGAATTCCAATGGGAGTTTCTGGGGAAGCCTCAAGGCAGGGGTGGCACTTCAGAAAAGCCTGGAAGGTTGAGTATCTGTGAGATTCTGAGATGGGAAAGGGGAGGGCATTATAGGATTGGGGGAACAGCAGGAGCAAAGCCCATGAGAAGTAAATGAAGCATGCAGTTTGCTCAGGGCAATGAACACATTGGCTACCCAGATACCTTAATGGGATGTGAGTCAGGAGAAGTAGGCCTTGGTCCTGTGGCAGCTCTCCCAGGGGACATTACGTTGAAGGTGCACTTTGATCAGCTGTCCTTTATAAATGACTGCAACAGGCAGTTCTGTGGAAGTGTCTGTTGAGGCCCAGTGACAGTAGAAATAACACTCCAAACTGAAGTGCAAGACCAGGACTTGCAGAGCAGAGACTGAAAATTTAAAACCTTAAACCCTTTATCCCTGTGGAGGCATAAAAGGGTTGAGAGAAGAATGCCTTTGAAGTGATTTGTAAAGAGCATTTTGGGGGAGAGCAGGTTCTAACCAAAGGGATTCCCCAAAGGAGTTGACCCCACTCTCTTCAAATAGAAAGGGGCTTCCAGGACACTGGTGGGAGTTATGTGTCGCTTTGAACTCAGGGAGTGCAGTGGCCTCATGCCCAACATTGCCTGCACAATCCTGAGGGTGGAGATAGACTGTCTGGTTGCCTTGTGCCGAGCAGTGCAGGAGATACTGCTGTGTGGGGCTGACCAGCACTTTGAGGGGTGCGGGCAGATAATGGGGCAACAAGAGAGAGCTGATACAGAGTAGACCTAAGTCCAGTCTAAAAGGGCTTCCTGGAGGGGCACTCAGACCCCTGCAGACAGAAGCTGGAGGGATAGCTACATTCCTTAGGGCAACCAGTTGGCATAGAGGCCCATTCTGCTGGTGGCAGGTCCATAGTTTTGGAGCATCTCTAGAGAATTCAGAAAAGTACCCACGAGAGATCCATCTTTGATGTCTGCCAGGTTCTTAGGGTGGCAGTGGGGAAGTGCCACAGTCATATCTATCAAGTAAGGGCATACCTACCCTTTTTCTTTTACTTCTTCCAGCACTTGTAATTCAGAGGGGTCGGAAAGCACGTGTAGCAGGCCAAGGGAGGAGGAGTCAAAGCCCTGGGCTGTGGAAGAGGAAAGGAATTATCTTCAGTCCATTTCCTGAATTTAGGCGTTCTGTGTGTAGTAGGCTCTTTCTTGCTTGGGGCTGGTTGAGAGAGGATAAAGAAGTCTTAACTCTATAGCAAGACTGAAGTTTACATGAGATTGGACAGTTTATAATGGATTGAGAATATTCATATTTCTTAAAGGTTTTCAGAACAGTCATGAGACTCTCCAGATTTTCATCAAGGGTATCCACTAATTCAGTCCTACTTGATAATTGTTTTATGGCTAAATCCCATGAGTTATGCTTGTTGGATATAATGGTGACACTACTAATTATTCTTAAAATTGTTTCTATGGGAAAAACTCATCCAGTTTTTAAAAGATGGACTACAGTCCTAAAGGCAACTATACTCCTTTAGTTGCCTGTGTTAGGTAATCAGTCATACTGGTTATAAGCCAGCCAGATAGTGAACTAATGGTTCTGATATAAAAGCCAAATAAGTGACTTTCAGGCTTCTGGGATTGCATCTAATCTAGCGTGAAATGAGACACTGTCTTCAATGGACCCACTTCAAGTGGTCCCCGTACCGGATATTGTGGTCTTGGCACCAGGGCTCAGGCCTTCCCCGTTATCCCTGCAGGCTGAGCCCCTGAGCCTCAGCCCACCAGCTCCCGCCATGCCTCCTCACAGGGCACCGATCCCCTGGTTCTCACTCAGAGGCAAGGGGGCATTACTTGTTCCAGGTGGGGTTCTGCTAGGCCGTTGGGACCTGATCAAAGGCAGCCCAGGGGCTAATGCCCAGAGGGTGACTGCAGGGTGCGAGCCCGTCCAAGAACTGCGTCCCAAGCACTTGGAGAGCCCGTGCGCCCTGTTCACTTCTGCTGCGGTTGTGTGCAGAGCCACGCTTTCTTCTACACCGGGGTCGGCAGACTCGGGTCTGTTGGCCAGACCCAGCCCTCTGCCTGGCATTCTGTAGCCTCTGAGCTAGTAAAGTGATATCGCATTTTTTTTAAGTTTGGGGGGAAAATAAAAAAAGGTACAGCATCTCGTGACATGTGGAATCACATGAAATTTATGTTTTAGATTCCGTAAATAAAATTTTATTGGAACACAGTCATGCTTATTCATTTACAGATTGTCTGTGATTCCAATGACGGTTGAATACCTTCCACAGAGACCCGATGGCAAAACCTAAACTATTTACTGCCAGGCCCTTGGGGGAAAATGTTTGCCAATTCCTGATCTAAGCAATTATACTACCTCCTATTTATGGTTTTATCTGAGAGGGTTTTCTCTTCCATACACTAACGATTTCTGGTGCTTAGGTTATAATAGTCATGGGGTTGCTGATTTGGAAAATGAGCTCTTCCCCCGCTAGGAGATTTCAGGATACAGCAGGTCCTCAAATAACATCATTTCTTTCAAGGTTATCTCATTCAGTGTCCTCGCTTTGTTATAATGTTGATGAGAGCACAGTTGATTCCTGGCTGGGGCCAGTGTCTCTCTGAAGTTTGCATGTTCTCCCCGTGCCTGCATGGGTTTTCTCTGGGCACTCCGGTTCCCCCCATCAGATGGACTGGTGCACCTTCTTCCCGTGCCTGGGTGGGTTTTCTCCGGGCACTCTGGTTCCTCCCATGAGATGGACTGGTGTGTCTTATTGCCCCAGTCTGTGTGAGCATGGAGGTGTGGGTGTGAGTGTCCCCTGCACTGAAAGAGTGTCCAGTCCTGGGTAGGTCCTGTCTTGTACCCTGAGCTGTGGTGGATAGGCTTTGGCCACCTGCGACCCTGAACTGGAGTATGTGAGTTGAAAAATAATCATCTTACTTGTTTGTATTATTCTTTCTTAAACATATGTATAGCTGACATTCATTTCAGTGTTTAATATTAGAAATGTTTTGGGTCCTTACTTAGAAGTTTGGTGATGCTTTTATAACCAGAAATATGCCATTGAAAATTAACTCTTATTTATATCAATTAGCTGATGGTAAAATTGGTTTTGTTATATGCCGCGTTGCTTAAAGTTGTAGTTTGCAAAAACTTGTCAATGATGTTAGTTAATATGGTGGGCAAAACACTCAACAGAAAGTTAGACACCTGGGCTATAGGCCTGGCTCTGTCATTAGCTTAGGGACTCTAGGCAAGTCATTTTACCTTTGGGGCTTTGAGGAATGGACTGTTTCAGAACCTATACTTTGAAGAGGCCTGGTCAGCCTTTGAGTCCTCTTAGGATCAAATAGATGAGGGCTCCCAGGACTCAACGACTTGATCGTCAACCAGGGTCCTCTCAACAGAGTGGACTTCACATATTGGCTGTTTGCATAATATATATATATATATTTTAAAAGATTTTATTTATTTATCTTTAGAGGGGAAGGGAAGGAGAGAGGGAGAGAAATATCAATGTATGGTTGCCTCTTGTGGGTCCCCTCCTGGGAACTGGCCTGCAACCCAGGCATGTGCCCTGACTGGGAATTGAACTGCGATCTTGTGGTTTGTAGGCCCGCACTCAATCCACTGAGCTACACCAGCCAGGCTCCCTTTTTTTTGTTTGCGTAATATTTTAATAGAAAGAACTGGCTTTTAAGCATTTTTTCTTTTAAGAATTTCTTTTCTCTCTTTTAAGCATTTTCAAAAGTCATAGAATCAGGTCAATTCCAAGGTCCTTCACTGTTCCATGAGACCAAGAGGAAGGAAGAGCTTTTGGGATGTGAGACTATTCAGAAGTTTAAGCTATTGACAGTAGGTGCTGAACTTAAATCCTAAATCCAGCTTTTGGGCATATTAGCTAATACCACACCTGTTTCAGTTTTCCCACCTGGGTAACAGAAGTAACACATAACTCGGTTCCCTGTTTTACAGGGGTCCCCAACCCTGGGGCCAGGTCCGTGGCCTGTTAGGAACGGGGCAGCAAGTGAAGCTCACCTGAGCTCCACCTCCTGTCTCCCTCCTATCCATAGCAGGTGAGCTTGAGCCTCAACTCTCCCCCGCCTTCACCTTCCACAAACTGGTTCCTGGTGCCACAAAGGTTGGGGACCGCTGCTTTAGAGAATATGGTGGCTAATTTATTCCAACTTCTGGCTTACTAACAACTCACGGATGTGGCTACTTCTGGCCAGGATGGAGGCATAGGTAGCTATACTATGCCTCCTTGCACAATCAAAAGAAGGACAACAACAAACTTAAAAACAAAAACCAACCAGTACTGCCAGAAAATCAAACTGTAGAAGTCCAAAAACCAAGGAGTTAAAGAAACAGTCATCCAGACTGATAGGAGGGGTGGAGACAGGCAGCTGGAAGGAGAGGATGTGCAGCAAGGTAGCAGGTGGCAGACTGGGCAGTCCCACATTTGTGTGCAGATAAACCAGGAGGAACAACTGGGGAGTGAGACAGACTGTGCAACCCAGGGTACCAACATGGGGAAATAAAGCTTCAAAACTTCTGACTGAAAAACCTGTGGAGGTTGCAGCAGTGGGAGAAACTCCCAGCCTCACAGGAGAGTTCATTGAAGAGACACACAGGGTCCTAGAATGTACACAAACCTACCCACCCAGGAGTCAGCACCAGAAGGGCCCAATTTGCTTGTGGGTAGTGGAGGAAGTGATTGAAAGCCAGCTGAGCCAAGCAAGCTGCATTGTGCCCTCTTGGACCCCTCCACCACAGAGAGTGCCAAAACACAGTGATGTGGGTTATCTTACCCTGGTGAACACCTAAGGCTCTGCCCCTTACTACATCACAGGCACATCAAGACAAAAAAAAACAAAAACAAAACAAAAACAAAAAGAAAAAAAACCATGGCCAAAATGAAAGAACAGATCAAAACTACAGAAAAAATATAACTAAGTGACAAAGAGATAGCCAACCAATCAGATGCACAGTTCAAAACACTGATAATGAGGATGCTCACAGAAATGGTATGGTAGCAAAATAGAGGAAGAAGTGAAGAAATAAGGGAAAATGTACTGAGAACCAACAGTAAAGGGAAGGAAACTGGGATTCATATCAACAGTTTGGAGCAGAAGGAATAAATAAACATTCAATCAGAACAGAATGAAGAAACAAGAATTCAAAAAAATGAGGAGAGGCTTAGGAACCTCAGGGACAACTTTAAATGTTCCAATATCCAAATCTTAAGGATGCTAGAAGGAAAAGAGGAAGAGCAAGAAATTGAAAACTTAGGTGAAAACATAATGAAGGAGAACTCCCCTAACCTGGCAAAGGAAATAGACTTCCAAAAAATCCAGGAAGCTCAGAATGTCCCAAATTAGTTGGACCCAAGGAAGCACACACCAAGGCACATCCTAATTACATTACCCAAGATTAACGATAAGGAGAGAATCTTAAAAGCAGCAAGAGAAAAGGAAACAGTTACCTATGAAAGAGTTCCCATACGATTATCAGCTGATTTCTCAAAAGAATCCTTTCAGGCAAGAAGGAGCTGGGAAAAATATTTGAAGTCATGAAAGGCAAGGACCTACATCCAAAAGTACTCTATCCAGCAAAGCTATTATTTAGAATGGAAGGACAGATAAAGTGCCTCCCAGATAAGGTCAAGTTTAAGTAGTTCATTATCACCAAGCTCTTATTATATGAAATGTTAAAGGGACTTATCTAAGAAAAAGAAGATAAAAAACACGTATAGTAAAATGACAACAAACTCGCAACTATCAACAACCAAACCTAAGAAAACAAAAGCAAAAACAAACTAAGCAAACAACTGGAATAGGAATAGAATCACAGAAATGGAGAACACGTGGAGAGTTATCAGTGGGGAGGTGGGGAGGGTGTGGGGGAAAAGGTACAGGGAATAAGTACATAAATGGTAGGTACAAAATAGACAGGGGGAGGTTAAGAATAGTATAGGAAATGTAGAAGCCAAAGAACTTATATCAGCGACCCATGGACATGAAGTAAGGGGGGCAGGAAATGCAGGTGGGAGGAAGGGTGCAGCTTGGAGGGGAATAAAGTGGGGAAAAATGGGGCAACTGTAATAGCATAGTCAATAAAATATATTTTAAAAAACTTATGGATGTGGGTTCTACCAGGAAAGCTGAAAAGATGAGAAGCATCTTCTTTTTTTCATGTCAAACCTCTGGGATGACGGAGCTTTGATATGCCATTATATAAAATAATACAAACTCAGTGTTGTTTTATATTCTTAAGTGTAAACTCTTATGGTTTTGATTGGTGACGTTCATTAGGAAACCTAAAAATGGTGGAAATAATAAGGCACTTTTTTCCCTTGCTCCCTAATGTAGATGTGACTGCATATTTTTAGATTCTGCATTTTATTTGAGTTGATAAACACTTTCAGTTATTAGAAAGCCTGAAAAGGGTAGAAATAATAAGGCGTATTTTCTCCTTACTCCTTGATGTGGTCATGACTGGATATTTTTAGAATCTGCATTATCCTTTAGTTGATAAACATTTTTGTCATCTTAGGAAAGCAAGCTTAAGTGAATTTGCAGTTCATATTCTCTGTTTTATGCCCATTTGCAAATGACCGTTCCCCTGCCCACTTGAAAAGACTAATAATGATGGAGCACTGGCAAATTATTTATGAAACAGTTATTTATTTTTTACTAAATTATACTTAATAGCAGGTACATTGGGAGATGGTGCTGATGATTATTCTACACTCAAATTTTGAAGGTACGAGTGAGTGAAGGGAGATAGAGGGGATGTTCAAAGGAGTGATAGAAGAGTCTGTCAGTTTTATTTTAAATACCCACACTCAGTTCATTCAGGACAAATTTACTGACCATCCTGTACCAAGCACTGTGGTGGGTATGACAGTGAATTAATTAGAGACCTGATCTCAAGAGGCCCTCTGTTGGGAGGGCTCAGAGGCAAGTGGTGAGTCCTCTCTGTTTGACTCAGCCAAGTCCCCCTTGTCTGGCCCCTTACTCATCAGCTGCTCACGGGTCCAGCAGGCAGGGAGGGCGCAGCTTGATGGAAACATTTCGTGAAATGGCTAATTCTCATCTTCCCCAATGTTTTCCCCACTTCCCAGTTTTGATGGCATTGACTTATATTTCAAATCATCCTCAGACAGGAGATTTGAAGAGGCTCCGTGGCTTACTGTCTCATCCGTTCAGCATGAGGTTTGGCGCAGTGTCTGCACTGGAACATTTGGGAACAGAATGGTGGAGGCTCTGAATCCAAATCTTCCAACTGTGATGTTTTACCACCAGAGTTCCCAGGGAGAGCTGGGGGTCCCACCCTTGGTCTGCAGTTGACACTGAATTGTTGGCTTATCCCCAACCGCTCTGTCACTCCTGGCCCAGCACTCGATTTCCCCTCCCAGGTTCCCGGAGTGGGGTGAGGTGTAGCCCCTCCACCACCTGCTCTCCCTCACAGCATTGCCGTGGCCATTCACTGAAAGATAGCCCTTAACTGGCTTTCATGGGAAGCCTCCATGAATGCGTGTGATCAGGATTGAGAAGGCGTGGTGGAATGAGGTATCTCAAGATTTACAGTCACCCTGGGGTGGCTGTGGAGATGGAGGGTGTATTTCAAAGTCTGGTTCAGTCTTCTGAGTTGGGAACTTTGAAAGGAACTTGGACCTTGCAGAGTTTGAATTTGCTGGTTCTTGGCCAGGCACAGCTTTCCATTCCTAAGGAAGATGTCTATAAAAGGGCCATTTGGACTTCAAAGAGATGATGTTTTGATGCATTAAGTATACATATGAATCAGAAACATGTGGATTAAATTTCCCGTTCAAACACATGGCCTTGCACATTTCAGGGGAAAGTGCTTGGCAAAGTGTGCCTGGGATTTGGATAAAGACCATTTCCATGTTTGAGAAGTTTTATCTTCTTCCACCTTCCTCTGCCCACGGTGAGGTGAATGACAGAGCCCCTCTCTATAGTCAGAGGTGGCAAGGGAAGAACAGCCTTCTGACCAAGATATGCAGAGCTTAGGAAAGGGGAGGAGGATGTGGACCTTCCTTGGAAGGGTCACTGTAGTTTACAAAACCCCAAACCCAACCAAATCATTTTTTTCCTGGAATAAGGGCATGGGAAAGCAAGACACCAATTACACTGGCGACAAGTGCTGTGGGACAGTTGGTTCTGTTTTAATTACTAGTGTCCTGCCCTCTCAGTGCAAGGCCGCCATCAATATTGGTGTGGTCTTGCTAGACGGCCCTTCAAGAACTCAAGAAGAAAACCAGCCCTTCTGAGTTTGCTGCCAAGGCATGGGGCTCTGCATAATCTTTGGTTCATTGACAGTTCACCGGCTGTAGTGTGTGTAGGATGCCTTTCCAGGGCCCTGGGTTTCTTGGAAGAGACCACCTGTGTGAAAGAGGAACTGGAAAACTGTACTGTTGTCCAGTGTGAATGGTTGATGACCTTCTATTCAAATACGACAGGATCCTCCATCCTTCCTAGGGAAGAATATGGAGCCCAAATCATTGTGTGCTTGAAGGTTAGTTACAACATCCCTTCTTTTTGGTCTGTAATAATGTATTTTCTCCCTAAGTAGAAATAATTCTTGCTAATACAGAAAACTGGAAAAAAAACCAACTATACAGAAGAAAATAAAAATCACCATAATCCAATAACTCAGTCACCATCAACATGGATATTTTTCCACATCACTATTTTTCAAAACCATTACTTTTAACAACTTTTTAAATTCCACAATACAGATATTTCAGAATGTGTTTGACCAATCTCCTATTGTTGATACTTCATTTGTTTCCAGTTTTTTTTGTTATAATAATGCAGAGATAAACATCCCTGTACATAAATCTGTGTTCTCAGCTCTGATTATTTCCTTAAGGGAGATTTTAAGGGAGATATTGTTGATTTAAAGTGTGTGAACATTTTTATACATTTTGATACATTATGCCAAGTAGGTTTCCAGGAAGGTTGCATTAATTTATTCTCCCACCTGCAGTGTGTTGGAGGGTCTCATCCATTCTTTGACATCCTTATAGTGTCCGATGGGGATATTTATGACCCCTTTGCCATGCCAGGTCCCTCGGTAAGAATGGCAGTGACCATGGTGCTAACCCTCGTGTGTGGAAGAGGCGAGAGCCCAGAGGGCATCTAGAAGGAGCTTACTGGCTTTCGAGCACAGTGGCCGCAATTTTCTTCTGCCCCAGCTCATCACGGCTCCAACCAAACCCTCTTTTCTTTGAGTTGTTCTAAGAGTCTGCGTGGCTGCTTCCCTGGGGGCTCCTCCAAACTGGCTCTAGGTTGGATACGTGGGCTGGACGTCTTCTTTCAAGCTTGTTGTTGAATTTATCTCCCAAAGACACAGGGAACATACCCTTGGCTTCCCAACCCAACATACCTAAACAGGAAGTAGGACTGGGGACAATTAGGCAGTTTATGGCCCAAAGCCAGGATGTTCTCTGCATTGTCCAGGAAGGGTTAACCGTTCTTTGGCTGTTGATCCAGAGCTGCCTGAAGTGTATTGTCTTATCTCTCTTTCCTGGATACAAAAGCCAGTGGGTCTTCGCATCAGGGGATGGATTCCACAGAGAAGGGGAGGCCTGTCTCTGAGACTGGGTGGGGGATGCCCTCCAGGACCCCGGACCCCAGCCCACCACCTCTCTCCTGTACTGTTGAGGCCCCTGTGCTGTCTCCCCCATTTCCCCTGGCTACTGTGTTTTAGGAATGCAAATTCGCATTAATATTAGGTTTAGTTACACATACTTTGGGGAAATAAATTTTCTGTTAAGAAAGCCATCAATTAACAAATCCCAAAGTCAAATACATGGATTTTATAGTTACTGTGTGGAAAAAAAATTCCACTCTCTTCATTAATCAAGTACTTATAGTTGACTCTGTGGAAACATTATGAAAGCAATACTTTAAAAACATGTAAAAAACTAAAAACAAAACAAAAGCAAAAAGAAACCTTAAGAAATTTCCATTTACTTTAGGTCACATAATGTTTTGACAGGGACAATTAATGATATAATTTCCTGAGTGTCTCTAAGTCCTTTTTTTTCTTTTTAAACATACAACCCACACATATAACAAAAAACCAAACAGGTAATTAAAGTGCTTCCTATGTTTAACGAGCAAACTCTTCAGAAACCTGTCAGCAGCTTCCGGGCGCCCCCTCCCACTCCTTTTTAACTGACATGTCAAAGAAGAAAGCCATGTCATTTTTACATTCCCATGGCGCAGAAACTAATTTTGGGTATTTAGGGCCAGGGAGATTTATAGATCAGCATCCGAAACTTCTCTTGGGTTCCCGAGAGAGTAGTAACATTCCAGGGGTTGGATGAATTTAGTATCTGCCCTGTTTAAAATATCAACTCCTGTCAAAGCCGTGGGTATCCCCAAGTAACCCTCTATTATGGCCCAGCTGTTCTTCAAAGAAGCCGTGGAAAATGTCAGGCCACTGTGGCGGGTCTCCCCTCCTTGGTCCCGTCACCCCGGGGAGGAGACAGCTAGCAGCAGCTCTGCAGAAAGTTTCCGAGCCCCTCAGGAGAACCACCCGCCCGAGGTGCTGATGATGGCTTGTGAAGTTGAGCGTTTCGTGGAACGGGAGAGAGAGGGTGTGTGGGTATCAGTGTTGTGGAGCAAGCGACAGGTGTTTCTTTAGATCGGCCATCTCAGGAAGACTCAGGAGGGAGGAGGTGGGTGTTTCAGAGCAGATAAAAAAAAATCACGCAAGATTACATAGAGGATGCATTTGTTTAGATTTTGGGTGTTAAAAAAGAAATATATTTGCTGTTCATTTGTTGGCCAAGGAGAAATAATGACACAATTGTTATTTGACAGGTGAGCATCTTTTTGATAGCCACAAAAGAAAGCTTCTATCTGTAACATTTCCCTTTTTATTCTAATGCAGGGGGAATAATGCTCTTTCTGAGACCCTTAAGGTGTACAGCTGGTTCAGGGAACATCTCATAGAATAGGCAGCTTTGCGTTCCGTGAGGCTAGGATCTCAGTCCTTCCAAGCTGTGTGACCTTGGGTAAAAATTGAACCTCTCTGGGCCCGAGTCCTAAACTCAAAGTGAAGATAATCACACCAATTTGATAAGGTTATGATGCGCACACCGGCCCACAGTGTCTGTGTCATTATGGATGAAATAAGACATTCACACGGACTAGGACTACGGAGTCCGGTGGAGGAAAAGGGCGGGCATGGCTTTTCCCTCAAGGGGAGCAAAAGCCTTGGCCCTTTATTGGGTTTCTCAGCACATTTCAAGATGGTCCTCATTTACTATGCACAAGTTGCTCTAGGTCATTACCTTTTACAGAAAACAAAGGAGCCAAAGCCTCTAATCACATCACAGAGGAAGGATATTGGCAAATGAAAAGGGCAAAAGTGGTTGAACTCGTCCTTGGAAGGTTTACAATGGTTTTTGGGAATTTACTTTGCAGTAAATGTTTGCCACAAATCCTGATGAGGGTTTTTAGCAAAAAGCAAGACTCAAAGTGGCCTAGGTACATAGCAGGCCTGATTACCCACGGGAGAACCTATCTGTGGGCGTGGGTCCTGTGCATCTCTGAGTGGGAGCTGGGCCCACGCCACGCAGAACGGTCTCCTACAGGTTGGTTTGAGGACTCAGTAAGATAATGCTCGGTAAGTTTTGAGTAGTGTCTGACACACGGTGAGCCCTCGGTGATTGGGAGCCTCGGCGTGAATGTCAGGAAAGCAGCTGGAGAAATGGGAACAGAAGACTGGCCAGTGGGAACGTGTGAGGCTAAACGCAAGGGTGTGCTATGAAGAAATTTGGTGAGGTCTGGTCGCTTGTTAGCTAGTAAGCTAGAGGGGATGGGGACTGTATCTTGCTTTGCCCCCATCGCATTTCCGGTGTCTCACACACAGTGGCACTTAGGGTGTGACTGTTTGGTGAGTGGGTGAGGGAAGTGAATCAATGGACGCCGAGTGGCAGTGCACGTTTCCCATCTTCCATGGAGATTTCTGTAGTCTGTTGCGATTTCTTTTTTCTCTTCATTTCACTGCCTGACCTACTTTTTGGAAACTTCATCACTTTCTCCCGTGCCCTGCAGTGGTAGTGTATGTGCACATGTGTGAGCGTGTGCGACCCTAGAAGGCAAGTGTCATGCCTCACACTTCTCCTGAGTCTTCCCCTGGCTGCCCTCACTCATCCTGACACCTCAAACCATCTCCATGCTGAGGCGCACGTTAGTGACTGAATACGCACATGTGGAATTGGATTGAAATACTGAAGTGCCTTAGTGGAGGGGAGTAAGCAACTGGAATTGCAGATTTGTGGAAATTCACACTGTCCACAAGACAGGCTGAATTTTATACGCTCCCCTCATCATCTCAGGAGTCTAGGGGCTTGGCATGTGTCCACCTGCCTTTCTTTGCAGAATATCTCCCCCACTCTAAGCGGGGTTGCCATGCAGTTAAAAGTTCCTGTATTGCCTTCCTGTGAACTGTATATTCTCAGGAAGTCCCCACTCTGACTTAAGTTGACATCAGCTTGCCAGTCTGTGCCAGCAGAGAAAACCCTGCTGCTTTGCCATCGATGACTTCTTGACTAGGCAAGTTGGGGATACATTCCTTGCTTTCTCCAGGACTGGGGTTTCCGAGTTTAACAGGTATGAGGGAATATGACTCCTGTCTGGTCATATTTCACAGCCACCACAAGTGGCTGCTGAGAAAGTTTGCTTAAGGCTGCACCTGGGGCTAGTTGGGTATCTGCCAAGAGCAGGAGTATGATATATGTGCGTGGTGTATATGGGTGTCTGTTTTCATACATATAATATTCATGTAGATTGGGGACTCAGGGGAAGGGTGTGAATGCTCTGTTTCCCCTGCGTGGGTTTGCAGGTTGATTCTTTCTTCCTACTTGGTGTCCAACAGCGTCCTAATGACAAGTCCTCAGAAGAAGCCAGTACTTGACAATGGTGCCTGCAAGGAGGACAATGATGCAGGCCATTCATGGGGCCAGAGTAGGTGGGGGCATTAAGACTTGTTGATACACAGTTTTCACAAATAGCCATATATGTTCCTACGTTTTCTCTGGGGGCCTCAAGTCCTGTTTGGACCTCTTCCCTCACTCATCGCCCTGCCTCGGTGTGGATGCCTGCGTTAAGGGAATGGCCTGTGGAAGATTTCCAGCATCACCCTCCCCTTTCTTATTTAAGGACGATTCTGCAGAGAAGATAGGATTTCAGAAACTACGAGACTAAAGGAAGAGCACTGTCTGCAACTCATGCTGTCTATCCAACTTTATTATTCCATTCTTCAGTGTGAACTCTGAGTCCGTCTTAAGTTGTCCTAGATTATAGTAACAGAGACATCCTGTGTTGACTGTAGGTGAGAATTTGTGCTTTTCTGAGAAATGGAGGTAATTACAGCAGAAAGGAGGGAGATTCTGTGTGTGTGCTCATGCGCACACGAGCACACGCGTACTCATCCATGCGTCTTAGATTCTGAGANATTTCAGAAACTACGAGACTAAAGGAAGAGCACTGTCTGCAACTCATGCTGTCTATCCAACTTTATTATTCCATTCTTCAGTGTGAACTCTGAGTCCGTCTTAAGTTGTCCTAGATTATAGTAACAGAGACATCCTGTGTTGACTGTAGGTGAGAATTTGTGCTTTTCTGAGAAATGGAGGTAATTACAGCAGAAAGGAGGGAGATTCTGTGTGTGTGCTCATGCGCACACGAGCACACGCGTACTCATGCATGCGTCTTAGATTCTGAGAAGGAGACAGTGACCACTGAGCAGTTACTCTGTGCCAGGCTTTGTAAGCATCATCCCACCTGCTTCTCAGAGCCTCACAATAGCTACAACGCAGGCCTCGTTATGGCTGCCATTTTGCCGATGCAGGACTTGATGTTTAAAGGGGAAATCACTTGTTCAAGGTCACACAGCTAGTAATTGGCAAAGTCAGGATTCAAACCCTTGTTTCTCTCACTTTAGAGCCTGAGTTCTTCCCACTACTAAATTGTCTTAAGGGCCCTGACAGATTAAAACTCACACACACACACACACACACATGGGCACATGCACGCAAACTGCCATCACCACCAGCACCTCTGAGGACCCAGGACCTGTCTCTGAGCTGTGCAGATACCCAGTGAGCAGAAGCTCCTGGTCCTGAGAGCCAGGAGAGCATATAGGGACCTGATGTTTCGGGGCTTCTCTGTGGAACCGGCTCATGAATCCCGCTGCACTGGGACGGCATGCTGGTTCTCAGTACAAAGGGGCTTGAGAGCTCAAGGGCTGTGTGGCTTTCAGGGACTGCTCCCCCGCTGATCTGCAGGGACCGGTCCTGGGTCAGATGCCTGCACCCGACAGTGGGCTGCTGTGAGCACGGGCTTCCTGGATATCTCCTCGTCCGTGCATCTCCCTCTTTCTGAAACTGCCCTCACTCCTTGCTGATAGCGTGGCTGTTCACTGTTGCACACCCTATTGGCCGGGTGCCTCCTGCGTGTTTTGGAAAGACATGTCTTGTCTGCTGTGGAGGGAAGGCTGCTTGCCCGGCACTGTTTGTACTCTTTCCCACTGTCTCTTTCACTTTCTCTCACATCAGCTACAGAGCCTCTTGGTCTGTTTTGAAGATTGGGTCTGTAGCCCTTGGACCATTGACCATAACTACCTCAGGCTCTAATTATCTTAGAATGGGCCTGGGATTTGGTTCTCATGTTCAGCCTAGGAGCGGAAAGCCAGCTTGACTATCTTGAAGAATAGCTCATAGTGATTAAAGAAGCTGAGATCAATATTTAGGATCTCAGCTCTCACTTGAAGTCAGACCAGCAGTGTAATCAGTTTCAGTAGGCATTATTCTCCTGCTCCATCAAGGAGAGTCAACAAGCCATGTTATCTCCACGTGGGCTGCATACGTGATGCCTAATAGGGGTTTAAGTGAGTGGAATCTCAAAGACAGGAGGAATTGCATGAATAGCTCATGAGTCACAGATGACAATAAAATGTCGACTAGCTTAATGGAGTCGGTCACCTGCCGCTTCCAGGAAAGTGGTTACGGTAATTCAATTTGTCAGCTCCTGGAAGACGCTAGGGACTGAGGCTCATCGCTAGAACTCCTAAGGACCTATATTGAATCCTGATGTGTTTAGTTTCTCACTTCCTTTCAGCAGCACGTACAACAGGATCCATTGGCCCCAAAGGCAGGTGATGTTATGAGGAGGTTGCTTTGAACTGGCAAACAATAGACTCAGTGCTGAAGAAAAATGGTTAAGCAGTGACCTGACATGGTTTTCCTTGGCACCGTCCGAGGTCCTCCAGCATTGTGCTCACTGGGAGATGACCTCTGAGGTGTCTGTGTGTGACCAGAGGCACCAGGGATTGACATCTGACCCCAATGCTTACTTTTTAGTATAGAATTAAGGAGTCATCTTGCTTTAAGTGGAGAGACATTTTTCGTGTGTACCTAAATTGCTCATTAAGTCTTCCTTGATTGTGGAAGATGAATTAGTAAATTCCCCCTGAACCCACCCATTCTCGATAAAAAAATAACTCCTCAGCTCTTCAGGCATACAAGGTCTGTCCAGAAAAAGTCCAGCCATCGTTAATATAATGAGAATGGTTTAAGTTTTTATGAATATTCTTCAGAGACGTTTAAAAGATGTAGAGATATTGTGTAAAAACCAGGTGACGTTACTGGATTTGGAACACAGACGTAAGAACTGGGGTCAGAGTTTTATTCCCCCTTTTAGGGACCAATGCTAATGATAATGAAGTCATGGCCTGACTTCCCCACCAGCAAAGCAAACGATCAGGAGAGTCGGGTTACTTTTGGGAATGGACACATCATTTGAGAGCACCTGCCTTTTGTGAGTGACCTACTTAGCATTCCTGAGGCGACATAGCTACAAGCAAGGGCCCAGAAAGTGTCGCTTTGAGTGCTTACAGCAAGCAAGGTCATCTAAGAACTTTCCCGGGCCCTGTGGCGCTATTGCGTGTCCATAGCTGGCCCTGGCTGGGAGTGCGGGCAGTGTACAGTTACAGAGGGAGTAGCCGGGCATTTTTGTGTGTCTGGCCTGCCATGCAAGCAAGCTGCTTGGGTAAACACTCTAAATTTTATAGGCCCTGAACGTGTGGCATTCCACACATGCTGGCATTTGAACAGACTGGTAATTTTGAATAAGCAGGGTTTCTTGTTGAGTTCACTAGAATTTCCTTGTCATATGTTTTAGATTTTCAAAGCAGTGAACCAGGAGGCCTGGAGCTTCTAGTATTTGGGAACCAAATCTGAACAATGCCAGAGACCACGATCTTAGAAAATTAAATAATCTTCATAACACTGGTAACACTTATCACTTTAGAAGGCAAAGTCTTACTGGGGCACTTGTTTGCAAAGTTAATTGGATCCAGTTGCTTCCCTCCTGTGCCTGGATTTGACACAATCTTAGTAGTGGTTTCATTCCTTACCTTTCTGCAATAGGATTAAACATTTTTTTAAAAAAAATTTGTTTTGTTCTTCTCCTGTCCCTACCCTCATGCCTCCCATTCCCAAGTTTAAAAAGCAAACAAACATTTTAGGTTGGCCTAATAGGAATCCTGTAGGTCTGACTTTCTCTAGAGCTGGACTGAGTCAAATTTAAAGGTACACCCA
Source organism: Sturnira hondurensis (assembly GCF_014824575.4). NCBI lineage: Eukaryota > Metazoa > Chordata > Mammalia > Chiroptera > Phyllostomidae > Sturnira > Sturnira hondurensis. The sequence goes on from NW_028087015.1 coordinate 39,199,494, forward strand.
AAGATCTGGAGACCAGGTCAATGGAAAAGTGCAGAACTTAGAATTCTCTCACAGTAAATTAAATAAACAGTTAGCTGAAACAACTCCCGAAGGTACTATAGGGTTGGCTCATGCATGCTCTGCAAGCGTCTCTCTTCTGCAAAGCACATCCTGACTGTCCTGCGCCCTCACCACCCCCGCTCATTTACACAGTTACTCCAGTCTCCTTCTCTGGATTCAATTAGCGCTTCTCCAGTCCACACAGTTTAGAGTGTATGCCATCCCTGCATTGTTTTGCACACACTCGTCTCTCTTCTTTGTTGGGATTATAAACTCTTCTCTGGGGCTAGCTGTCTGGATTGAGGAAGGCACCGTGGGTTCCTTCTGGTCTTCTACACCACAGGCTCAAGCACACTGCTGAGCACAGGATCTTGCACGGTCAGTATTGGTGAATGAACTCAGCTCTTGTATTACACAGTGAAAAGGGACCAGGACAAATGAGGGGAGAATCCTGTCCTCATGCCTCAGTTTTCTCATCAGCAGGATGAGGGTGATGGAGTAGATGCAGTAGTTTACAAACATTTTTTAAAACAGTGTAATTTCTCGACCCCCACCTTGAAATATTTTATCTGAAGGGCCAGTGTCAATAGGCAAGAGTTCACTGAAAGTTCTAGGTTATAAGTTTGCATTTCTCCTCACTCCTTGTTATAAGGTGACTGAGTGTGCATTGAGGCTTTCCTTACAGACACACACGGACATCAGGAGTTGTGGTGGCCAGGGTGTCAGCTCCCTACGGAGCGTGGTGTTCTTTAAGTTAAATGATATTGAGAAAACTCTGATTCACACAGTCTATATTTTCAAATACGAGCAGTTTTTCTCTTTCAAACAGAACACCTTGTGATTTCAGGCAACCCGCCAATTAAACCTATCCAAGAAATTAAAAGACCTGGGGTGACATTTTTGATTCACGTTTTAGTCACTAATAACTTATAATATTATTTCTAAATTCGGGTGAAAAAGCACCCATGTTTTATGAATATGAAATCTGTAAGGTGTTATTAATACATCTCATTATATTTACTTGTTGACGCGTATTTACAGTAAGATAAGCTTAAAACATGGAAATTAGTGAATGTTAGTTTGGTTAACATAGAAACACAAGCAGAAAGAAATTAGGAACTCATGGAATGGTTCAATTAAGATTTGTGCATTTTGGCCCTAGCTGGGTAGCTCAGTTGGTTAGAGCATTATCCTGTATGTATGCCAGAAGGTTGCAGGTTCAAATCCCGGTCAGGGCACATACCAAGGCTGCAAGTATGAACCCCAGTTGGGGCATGTAAGGGAGGCAACTGATCGATGTTTTTCTCTAACGTAAATGTTTCTCTCTTTCTCTCTGTCCCTTCCTCTTTCTCTAAAATCTACAGACGATACCCTCAGTTGAGGATTAAAAAAAGCGATATATATATTTTGTTCCATGTAAATTTAACCTAAAAAAAGAAACTGTACAAGCACTGAACTCTGGTTTAAACCATGTGCACTGATGTGTTTAGGAGTAAAGTGTTCTGTCTGCAGCTTACTGTGAAATATGTCAAAGAAATTAAATGGCTAGATTTGGGTAGCTATAGAGATATACAGTAAATCAAATATAGCAAAATGTTACTCACTATACAGTTCTCTTTTTTTATTGTTGTTCAATTAAAGTTGTCCCTATTTCCCCCCACTACTCTCCCCTGCCCTACTCACCCCCCTCCCCCATTCGGTCCTCCCTGCTGCTCGCACTCTCTGTCCGCGGGTCCCTTATACATGCTCCTTCACTTGCCCCTTCCTCTTCTTTCCCCTGTTACTCCCCCACCTCAGGGCACTGTCAATCTGTTCTTTATTTCCATTGAAAGTTCCATTTTATGCATTACATTTCGCTGGTTCTATTTTGCACACTTGTTTGTTTTGTTGATTAGATTCCAGGTAAAGGTGAGATCATATGGTACTTGTCCCTCGCCACCTGGCTTACTTCACTTAGCATAATGCTCTCCAGTTCCATCAGTGCAGTCTCAAAGGGTAGAAGTTCCTTCTTTCCTCCTGCTGCATAGAATTCTATTGTGTGAATGTACCACAGTTGTTGATCCACTCATTTTCTGACAGGCACTTAGGCTGTTTCCAGTGCTTGGCTATTGTAAGTAACCCTGCTATGAACATTGGGCTCACTTTTCCATATGCTTGACAATTCTCATAATGAAATATTTGGACAAACTTTTACCTAAAATGGAAGAGTGGATATCAAACATATCTTATCTTATTTTTAATTCAAATTCAACATTGAAACTTTCCTGTAAATGGAATTCCTCAAAACCTGGATGACTGTAAGCCGGTCATCCGGGCCATCCTGAGGCCTGGATGAGTGACAGCCATCCAGCTGGTTCCAGTGGTGGCAGTATGGTGGGGTCACATCACTGATGAGATGTCAGTCCAGTGAAATGTTATAAGTCACATTTCGTGGTGACTTGCTCTTTTGGGATAGCAGCACAAAAGTCAGCACCTGTGCGCAGACCGATAATTGTGCACTCTCCCAGCCTTCCATTCTGGTCCAGCTCGGGAAACAGCCCTCGACAGTGGGCAGATCTCTCTTATTTGCCCCCTTCCCCATGAGTCTGGTCTTCTTTTCTTTATTTCCTAGGGAATGGCAGACCTCACCTTCATTACCATATGGGGATAGTTGGTGCCTGCATTGCTGGTGACTGACAGTGCTGTGTGAAGTCTCCCTTTGTGGAGGAAAGTCGTTACTATTTTCTTTCTTAGGTGCCTAGGAGGGTAGAGGTCAAAGGGCAGATCTTCTGCATCCCACTGTCAAACACATGAGCATATTGAGGATTAGGTCAAGGGTCTTCCTGATGCTCACCTTACCCCTTCACTTCTGACTAAATCCTTCAGGTGCTGAGAGGGAAAACCAGAACTCACGTGCAGCTGTGCTGGTCTCCCAGCTGGCATTGCTGCACCTGGTTCCTTCCCCCTTCAACCTGTTCAATGTACCACATCCAGTTTTATCCTAGAATATCATACTTACTTTTTTTTAAACTATTCTCTTTCAAATTCTTCAGTGGCTTTCTGTTACCTGTAGGATAAAATATAATCTTTTTGATCTCTTACCCAGAAACCTCTCGTGGAGGACCATGGCTCTAGTCTATTTTCTTAGATTTAATTTCCTCAGCTCTTTAGAAACTCTGTCTGTCTCAGTTGATTGGTTGTCGTTGCCTCCATCCCTCTACTCCCTAAAGGTGTGTGAAAATTCGAAATGGGAGGTTTGCATGCGGTGTTCCCTTCCTCCAGTCAGCTGTGGTAGTCCCCGCATTTCTTTGTCAGTTATGGATAGAGGATCAGGATGCTTTGAGCTGCAAGTAACAGAAAACCAGGAGTCAAGTTATCCCAAACCACTGGTTTTAAGCTTTAGCATGCATGGATGTCTTCTCTGTGGCTTGTAAGCCACACAGTGCTAGGGCATGCACCCACATTTCCTGATTCAGTAGGTCAAGGGTAGACCTAGAATGTGTATTTCAAACAAGCTCCAGGTGATGCTGCTGCTGCTGCTGATGGGGCTGGGGAGGACATAACTTTGAGAACTACTAGCTTAAATAAGGAAAATTGCTGTCAGACTCAACAAGAAATCTAGAGCAGTGGTTCTCAAGCTTGGCTACGCAATATAACCAAGTGGGAGTATCTTTTAAAATCCTGATGATCACATGTCCCCACTTACCAGTTAAATCAGATCTTCTAGGATTGAAATCCAGGCCTTGGTACTTTTATAAACACACCAGGAGTTTACCATGTGAGCCAAGGTTTAGAGCCACTGGTCTTAAAGTGGGGAGGGCGGGGTGTAGGTCACTTCCTCACTCCAGCACTGTCATCGTGGACCATGTTTCTCCCGTCTTTGTCTTCTGCCTTCCTCTAAGTGCTGGTCTTCGTTGACTTTTCCCTTCACAATTGCCATTGCTTGAACTTTTTCAAACCTCACCTTTTCTTAAAACACTGTCCAGAGCTCAGAGAAGGAGAAGCAAGTACCTGCTTTTGTTTTGTCTCTTTAAACTGAAAGAAAATTTTTCTAGAAGCTTCCCAGAAGATGCCTTGTTCCATCTTTGACCTGAGCTAAGTCGCAGGACCAGTTCTAAACCGATCACTAACAATGGAACACAATAGTTGTGCTGACTTAGACTCATGGTTCCCAACCCCAACACTATGTCAGAATGGCCCAGGGGACTTTGAATGCTGTCAGATGCTGGGACCCATGTTTGACCAGCGCAGTCGGAGTTTGGGGTGGTACCCTGTCATTGAAATGTTCAAACTACTTCACAACTACTGCCTCCCTATGCACCCCCACCCCAAATCCTCCTAGATCAAGGGCTGAATTACAGGTTGGCAAGGCAATATGAATGTGCAGACAGAATTTATTACTGTTGGTTTTGACCAATCAAGGTTTACCTCCAGGGCTGTGAAGAAGCTCATCCTTTAGGAAAACACATAGCCTCCTGATAATTGAACAAAGTCAAGGTTCTGTTAGCAGGGAGAAAGGGGCAATGGCTACTGGATAGACAGCTGTCATTCATGGGACATCGATATGCTGCCACACTGCCTAGACTCTGCTCCACTTCTTCATAGCCTTCACAAATGCTTATCTTGCACAGAGAGTAAGTATTCAGTACATTTTGGGGTACCATTCATTGCTTTGTCAGCCTGCTGGGACATTCGCTAATGGGGTGAAGTTACTTTGCCTGGATATTTAAACCTGCTAGGAAGACGGCATCACGCCCCTCNCCCCCCCCCCCCCCCCCCCCGGCCGCATTGAAGCCAGAGAGAAGACGTTGAAAGGTCCCACTCCATTCCTTGGTGAGTGCATCTGTCTCTTGACCCCGCCATGGTTTCCTGTGACAGGGAAATTCCACACTCCTGGCACTGATGCTTGGCCTGACCTGGGAGCAGCCTCGGCGCTCAGTGTGTGTCTGCTTTTGTCCCCAGCACAGTTAGGGCCAGACGTTGTCCCTCCAAGACCACTGGGGCAAGTCAGCACTGGACCTCTGTTGTGTGATGAGTACACTTGGATGCCTACTTGAGAAACTTCTACTCTCTGCAGGGAATTTGACATTTCCCTGTCCTGGTTTGAGGATAAGCATGTGAAGATTGATAGGGTGAAAAGGGAGGCCATCAACTCTAAATTAAAGAAGTTGATGGGGGCAGGGCTGACTGTGACTTGAGAGGCACAGACCTTCATTCAGCAGAAGCCTGTGTGCAGCTCCTCATTCACAAGTCCTGCAGGAAGGGCATCGGGGACCCAGCCCCGTGGAGGCTTCCCTGCCACCTTATCCTGTAGCTGGTTCATATCAGCCAGAGAAGGAGGAGGTTGTAGGAGCAAGGTCTGTGAGCCAATCACCAGGATTTTTAAAAAGTGAAATTTATTGGGATGCCACTGGGTAATAAGATCATATAGGGTTCAAGTGCACAGTTCTGTGACAAATCATCTGTATGTCACATTGTGTGCCCATCACCCACAGGCAGATCTTCTGTCTTCCTTTATCTGACCACTTTAACCTTTATTACCCCATCCCCCTGCCCTCTGGTCACCACCATATTGTTGTCTGTGTCTAGGAGTTTGTGTTTGTTTGTTTTTCTTATTTGTTCATTTGTTGCTTTCGGTTCTATTATTTCAAGGTGGGAGGAGGGTGTTTGATCATCAGTCATTTCCTTCCCCATAATAAAGTCTGAAATAAGGATTTTCTGTTACACAAAACCCCGTTCTCAGAGAATGTTGCTGCTTCTCATTTTTTTCCATTCCAAACTCATAATGTGTTGACCACCCCTGTGAATGACTTGGTTCTTGGTAACCAGAGACTGGGACTGGAAGAGCCGCCTTGTACTTGGCCTGGAGGGCCGTCTCACATCTAGCAGGTGTGTGGCATTCACTGCACGACTTTGGGGAGCTGACCACACCTTTACTGTCATGTGGCTCTGAACTGAAAATCCTTGCATCACCACCATCTTGTTTGTAAATGGGAGATTTTGCACACGTTTTATTTCAGGGACAGTTTTCTGAGGGTTTAGGGCTATGCATATATTGCCAAGCTGGTGCGAACTAAACTCCCTGTCTACATCTGCGAGGTCGATGACCCCAAACTGACGCACTTGGAGGCCACAGCTGGCAGAGCCGATTTCCCCTTTGTTCTCAGCAGTGGGCTTTGAGAGCTGCAGCGCTGTGGCCGGAGTGGGAGTGGACAAATGGCCGCTCTGCCTGTTGGCATTTCCTATAAATCTTGCATAGCCCCTCGCCACACTGTTTACAAATAGGCGGCGTTTGAGTGCCAGAACGAGGGTTAGATTTCTTTTCTGAAACCTCATTAAGCATGGCTTCCATCCTTCTTCCACGCAGCGTGATTGTGAAAAGTGAAAACGCTGCCACATGAGGCTGAAGAAGGGAGCAGTGGAGGGTGTGTGCTCCTGAGCCCAGTGCCGGTGCCCGTAATTGGCTGGGTTGACTGCCGTCCAGGCTCCCAAAGACGGGGCATGTGCCAGTCGCCAGACCTCATCATTTCTTCCCTGAGAATTCCTATTAAAGTGTAAAATATGTGTAAATTTGCCTCAAATCTTAAAAAAACAAAGTGAAACAAGAAAACATCAGTTTTTCTTCTACTGCTAATTGGTTGGCACCCACGTTGAGGGAAGTACAAAGTCCACAACTGGGAATTTTCTGGTCCCGGGCCATGGTGGCTGGGTGAGTGGGGTGACAAGCAGGGTAGAGTTGTGCTTTTCTTCTTGGGAGGCCAGAAGAGAGAGTGTGGTGTGGTCCTCTTCCACTCCCAGCCAAACAGCCTTCCTGCCAGCCTGTCCAACTCTTCAGGGCTTTGCGAGGAGGGGTGTGTATAATAGAACCTTCATCCTAGCTGATCTCTGCTTCCGGTGGGTCTCCTGGTACAGGGAGAGGCAGAGAGGGGAGGCGAGCCTGTACCCGGTGAAGGGTGCAGCTGAAATGCTGGGAGGCACTCCCTGATGCTGCAGGTGACGGATGGATGATTTATTCAACTTTCACCCTCGTCTCTTGGTCTGGAAAATAGAGATGACACCACTGAATGACTCAGGGTCTCCAACCCAGATGACCGCTGTGGAATTTGCCTATGGGAAATGTTGACTGACTGTTCAGGAGCCTGGCTTCCCAGCAGCGGGGCCTCCCCAGAGCATCTGCATTCATGAATGTTCCGCCAGGCCTGTCCAGGCCCTTCATTCTGAACCCTGACAATGTCCCGACAAGACTTTTTGCAAGCTGGGCTAGTTAGCTCGTAGGGGACTGTGAGCGTGCCAGGTGAAGGCTCCCGGTAAATCTGCAGCCTTGTTCCTCATGGGGAAGCTGAGGTGTTAACCTGGAGAGAAATGGAAAAGATGTATGGAACCTTTCAGGAGCTCGGCCTTCTCCTGGGTATTTCTTCTGCTTTGGGTGGTAGTTGCCTTCCAACTCTGTCAGCCAAAAGAAACAATCCAAGATAACCTGGAAGATCTAAAAAAAAAAAAAGAGCAATCTGATACATTGTTATTTGCCTGTGGGTCAGATATTCCTATCACTTGGCCGCCTGCGGTATTTGCCTTTCTTCCTGCGACATGCTGCGGTCTGCATGATTCCGTCAGAAGGAGCCTTCCAGCCATTGAGCATCCTCTCCGGTGCTCTTCCACCGCCATGATCACAATTAGCAGACCTGCTCTGTGTCCTTCTCAGCCTGGAGCGCAGTCTCTGTGGATTCGGGCTGCCTTCCTCTTGTGCTCTTAAGACTTCTCCTGGTCTCTCCCCACTGGCCCTGTAGGGCAGGTCAGCCTTACGGAGAAAATCTGCACTTCTGCACTTACACTTCTCATCACAGTTGGTAGCGCTGACTGCTGAGGTGTAGGCAGGGCTTCCAGCCTGACTGCTTCACTGCTCCTTAATGGCTTCCTCTCTCCCCCTTGTTCGTCTCAGGAGCCCCACAGTTTTCCAGGCCCATTACACTGCCCAGCATTGTTCCTTAGAGTAGAAGGAGGAGCATCTGTTTACCTGAGTTAGGGGGCGTCTCCTGAGGCCAATGAAGATTTTATTGAACCATATCTGGAAGGTCAAAAAACATTAAGTGGCTTTCTGTTTTGTGCTTTATTGTTTCTTTACATCCCAGCCAATATCAGTTGTGAAGTGGGACATCATTCCTACACAGGATGAAAGGAGAGAGGAAGTTGTGGGAAGTGACATTGGGGACAGACCGACTAGTCGGTTGAATTGGAAAGGGACAGTCTGGGAATTTCAGAAAGTCAGTTATAGGCTTTGGTACACTTGTGGGCTGTGTAATGTGTCAGAGAGAGGGCTTGCTGGGGCATCTAAAGAGGTCCCTAGCAAAAGTTACTGAAACTGAAAGGTGTTACAGATAGAAAAATAAGTAGGGAGAAGACTTGGTAACCTCATAAATAAGCAAAGGTTGGGATGCAGCTAAAGTTTAACAGTATCATATCACAGAGCCAAACTCTGCTAGAGTTATAAATCTGTGTGCATGTCGGCATGTACGGGCACAAATGTGCAGTCGCACAAAATAAACATTTTTAGCCTAGCACTTCCTGGATGCCTCCTGTGTGCCAGGCACATTCTGGAGTCTGTGATTTGATTCTCACAAGACTTTTGTTCTCTGAGTGGTGCTTTGCTTTCTGTAAGTAAGCTTGACCTGCAGATGCAGAATTATCCTTGTTTGCCTCTAGTTTGCTTCCAAGAGAATTAAAAGAAAAACAGTAAGTCACAAAGCTTACTGTAAACCCACTTACTATGCAATTCAGTATAAGTATTATTCTTAATCTCATTTTATGGAAACACAGAGAAGTTGGGTAATTTACCCAACATCACCCAGTTAGGAAGTAGAGTTACTGGGAATTGAACGCCAGGAGTCGGGGGCCAGGGCAGGGCTGCTTGACCACTCACTGTACAGGTGTGTCTTGGTTTTTTCTGCTCGTCATCACACCGGAGTGCACATAGAAGGATGTTTGTGGGAGCAGTGTTGCTGTAGCGCATCGCTGGCGAGGCTCTGAACGTGCTGCCATAGGGGATGGTAAAGAAATTTTGGTATGTTCATGTGAGAGAACACCATGCAGCTGTTAAAAGTAATATTCTCAAGGCATATGAGTCTGTCTGAGTACTAGGCCATATTAAGTAGGAAAGTAGACATCAAATTTGTATGTGTAATTTGACGCCAATTTGGTTTCTTAACACTTATGAAGGGAAAAACGTGGAGGCCATCTAACTGTATCAGGAGGAGTGAACGAACTCTGACTGAGTCGTACAGTGGAATCCACATTCAGTTCAGCTGGATGGAAGCGGTCTTTATGCAGCAACATGGAATAGTCTTGAAACATGCTGTTGACTAAAAAAAGCAGCATGCAAAAATTAAAATGTATAAAAATAACCTGTTGTTATGGGTATACAAGACAGTAACAGTATAAAAGTGTGCCCAGAATCTGTATACACCAGCTTCGGGATGGCACTTCTTAGTTTCTTGTCTGCAAGAGAATGAATTGGATGGGGTTGGTTTTAGCTGGACCCATTTTGTTTTGAAAGAAAGAGAACTGAAGCAAATGTGGCAGAATGCTAGCATCTGTTAAACTGAATGGTGCACACTCAGTGGTGTCTAGGGTGGTGTATAGATCACTTCTTGTGTGTTTGAAACACTTTATAATTGAAAATTTACATATACTCATACAATAGATACTCGTGTATGGAAGAGGCTAGCAGATAGGCATCAAAATATAAGTAATTCTTATTTTCTTAAGTTCTGCATTTTTCACACTTTGTGTAGTAAGCATGAGATAAGAAATAAAAACAGTGAGTAACTTTAGAAAGTGTCAATATCTGGGGCAAAGAGCACTGCTTTGAAGACGGAGCCTGCTCCCGTGTGACGGTGGGCAACTTGCTTTGCTGTTTTCAGGCCCAGGCTCCTCCCCTGCATGGTGGATGTGTTGGGAGTCTGTGGTAGAAATGGATAAACCTACTTATTTTTCTTGGTGACTAACTCTTGCCAGCAGAATGGGAGGAGGCAGTTAAAAGTGTTCTCTCTTCCCTCTCTCTGCTTGCTGGATAAGCCTGAGGGTCTTGAAACCCTTGGTTGAGATGGGAGAGCCATGGCTTGGAAGTAGCCTGGGCCCCGTGTGTCAGCCCTTGGAGAAGAGTGGCCCACCCAGGAGCGAACATGCCAGGCTTTGTGAGAACAGGAAGCTCCATCCCAGGGTTCTTTCAACTTCTAATATTCTGCAAATGCAAAGAGGTCCTTGGTTTCAAGTTGTCTCTCTATACATCTGACTCTTAATGAGGTTCACTAGCCTCGGGGACAGACTAATTTAAACCATTAATTTGGATGTGTCCCGAAGAAAGAAATTATTATAATAATAAGTGAATTGAAAAGATAAAGAATAACAGAAATCAGGCCAGGGAAAAACCCAGAACCAAGTACAGTTGGGAATTGAACAGTTTGAGGCTACTTTGTTTTACATTTCCTGAGAAAAAGGGTCTGCACATCTTTGATCTCTTTATAACCCCCAATTTAGAGGTATCTACATGTCACAGGCGCTTCTTACTGTTAGGTGAATAAATGGGTGTGTGGGAAGATGCTTTCAAGTTCAAATGGTCACATACCTTGAGAAGTGCCACAGTATAAATGTGTCTCCTCCAAATCCATGTGGAAATCCTAAACCTCCCCCCCCCTCCAATGCTGGTCTTAGTGGGTGTGGCTTTAAGTCACTGAGGGTGGAGCCGTCATGAATGGGATCAGTGCTCTCATAAAAGAGGCTCCTCCCCCATTCCAGGACACAGGAAGCAGGTCCTGGCTGCACCAGAAAGACAGCCCTCGCCAAAAGCCTTCATCTCAGACTTCCCGCCTCCACAACTGTGAGAAAGACGTGCCTATTGTTATGGGCCCCCCAGTCTGTGGGGTGGGATTACAGCGGCCCGAGTGCCTGAGGTAGGAGGCCAGTACTGCTAATTTCTAGGGTCGTGGTCATCCTGATCTCGGTTCTGCAATACGTGGGCGATGGTGCCCTTCCAGTCTGGTGAAGAGATGGAGAGCACCTGCTGTGGTCCTGGGGGTGGTCAGATGGGCTGGGTTAGAACCTTCCATGGCTCTGACTCTTCCTTAGCTTTTCTGTGCCTCAGTTTTCTTAGGTATAAAATAGGGACAAAAATGCTACGAAACTCCTCGCGTCATTTTGACGATGAAGTGAATTGATGTAGCCAAAGCAATTAGTAAAGGCCTGCCACCAAGTTGAGTGACTTGGAGCTATGACATGAATTCAAAGTGACCCTAAGCTAAATCAAGATAAGACTGTCTCCTTCTCCATCTAGGTCTTCCACGGCCACCAACCTAAGCTAGCACAGGTGTGTGTGGTTGGCCTGGATAAGATGTAGCATTGCACTAGTGGTGTGCTCCAAAATTGCCTTGTTAAAATATCAAGTCACACCCACTAAACGAATCAATGGTCCTCAGGTAGCAGGAGTGGTTGTCCTGCACAGCCACTTCCTGGCTGCATGACCCAGAGAGAAGGTGCCTCAGGCTCCCTGAGATTCATTTCATTGTGTGCAAAGTGAGAGAAGACCCCCGACCTGTCGCACAGGAGACTGCGAGGATGAAACACCATTCCTTAAGCTCAGTGCCTGGCACAGAGGGCACTCCGGGAGTCACTTACGTCCCGTGCCACCTCTTTGAAACCCAGCCACGGTCAAAGCTCCAAAGACACTTCTCCAGTTTTTATTTAGAACACTGATATTTGGGGAAGCTTTTATTTGTTTATGTATTTTTCCCAAACACCCATTTTCTCGAAGGGAAATGGAATGTCTGGTTTTCATTCATTTACAGTCAACTTGTTAGTATTGTTTTATAAGCACCAGCCAACATCCAAGTAACCCTAGGAATCTTATTTTGAAAACTACATTTTTTAAATTCTAGAAAGTTTTTTTTCTTTCTTCTTTAAAAAACATGGTAAAAGGGAACTGGACTTTAGTACCAGTTTGAGTTTGGGTTTATTCTCAGGGCATGACTGGCTTCCAACACATTTGGTAAGAGATACACTTTGACATTCCTGCTTTCAATATTTGATCTCAATTTAATTTGTTCTTTTAATTTTTCCCCTTTTTATTAGATTTATTGGAGTGACATTGCTCAATAAAATTATATAGGTTTCAGGTCTAAATTGTACAACACTTGGTCTGTTTATTGTGTATTCACCTCCCAAGTCAAGTCTCCTCCCATCACCATTTATCCCCCCTTTACCCTCTTCTATCTCCCACCAACCCCTTACCCTCTGATAATCACCATACTGTTTGTTGTTTGTGTCTGTGAGGTTTTCTGTTTTATGTTTTTGCTTAATCCCTTCACCTTTTTTACCCAGACCCACCACAGTCTCTCCCTCTGACAGCTGTCCGCCTGTTCTCTGTCTATGAGTCTGTTTCTGTTTTGTTTGCTAGTTCAATTTACTCTTGAAAAAAAAGTTTTCATATTCCAAACCAAGAGAATGTTTGTGTGTTCTCTTGCTTATTTTGCTGGATCATGAGATTGTTGCTTCTTGAAGACGTTTGGTTGCCACTTAAAATTAAAAAATGAAGATCTTTATTGCATATTTGCACAGTACCAGTTTTCGTTGACCTTATCTTCGTGGATTTGGTAGAGGGTTTTGGATGGAAATTGCTAAGAAGTTTCATTCACATAGTCGGACATGAGAAATTACATATAATTGTCCAAAGCCATACTCAACAAGAGGGAAAACAGAAGGGGGTCGGATGCTCCCCTTGGCATTGCTCAGAGGGTTCTAACGAGTAGGACCTAATGACTGGGACCCCAGCCTCGCTCTCTACCGTATCATCTCACCCGCCAGGATGGTGGGATAACCATAACCGCAACCTCCAGACAGGCCGTTTGTTTACTTTCCGCTGTAGAACAGCAGACCTCATCTGCTGTTTCTGGGCTAACAGTTGTTCATTGTTCTTGCGGCTTCAAGGTTTAGAAATCGAATTTTCAATTTCTTCCAGTGGAAACAGGGAGACTGGAAGCCAACACAGAGCAGCCATGTCATTTGCTGCAGGTCTCAAGTTGTGTATGTGCATTTTAGATGAGTTTGCAGCAGGCTAGGCTCTTGTGTGAGTCTCAAAGGAAATAAAGTCTCCTGGTCAATTTGCATGTAGTGTTTGAGGCTCAGAGGCCTTGGCAGGTTTGATCGGAGTGCTCATTTCCAGATGAGGAAAGTGTATTTCTGGCCTTATCCAAGGAGCAGGAAGTTCCAGCCATCCGGTCTTCCACTGTGCTACTGTCTAGAGGCAGTGAATCAAGCGTCACACTGATGATTTATCTCCCCTTGACTGTGAGCATCTTTAATCTAAATAAGGAAGACCCACAAGCATCTTACCAGTTTTCTTTGCAGCTACACCCACATTTTCATGCAGCCAAAATAGCCACAGAGTAAACACAGGGCATGAAGGTGCTAAACAGTCTTTGCAGCTCTTCCTCACTTAATTAGGTAGGAGCCCAGGAAGAGCTTGCCTACCCAAAGCAAATTTGCCCACTCAGAGCAAAAAAAAAAAAAAAAAAAAAAAAAAAGGGAATGGAACCCCTGCCCAACACTAACAGAGGTGGGATCTGGGAGGAGAAGAGTTTTGGGTATGGTTTGTTAGACTGTTTTCTTTTTCTTCTCTGAATTTTTATGCAATGAGTGTGTGTGTGTACATATATCTTAAGTTTTTGTTACCAAAAGATGAGCATATATGTTTGTTTTTTTAAATCAAACTGGTATATAGACATGCATAGAATGAAATGCATGAGATCCTTCCATTCATCCCCTAGCCACACTCTGCTCTCTAGAGATCACAACTGGTTTTGTGTATAAACTTCTAGACTTATTTTTCTGTTACAGATGTGTAGTGGTCACTGTTATATTGAAAGAGTAGGACTCTCTATGGTGTAGGTATAAAACAGTTTCCCCTTGCTCTCTCTATAAACATGATATGCAGGTTAGTTCTAACTTTCTCGGACACTCAGATATAGTAACAGTTCTTCCAGCCCTTTCATAGTCCCCAGGCTCTCTGGTTCTCTGTGCACATGAGGTTCTTCGAGCTCAAGGGCGTCCTCCAGCAAAAGACGCAGGTGCTGCCCTGGAGGATGAAAGCCCACCCCTGGGGCAGGTGTGTGAATATGATCAAGGGATGAAGCCGATCTAAATGGGGAGCACTGACAGCATCTCTACAGGTGGGACTCCCTCGAATGTGGTCCAAAGGGAACACAGATGCCACCTGCTGCCACCCTCAAGGGGTACCTTCTACTGCGGTGCTATACACCAGCCCCAGGCCTCCCTTTGCTGCCGAGCCCAGCCTCTTGCCAGTAAACAAGCCTTGGTTGTGGATCTGTCTGAGCCCTGTAGACTCCGGTGTTCTGAGAAATCTTGAAACTCCTGTTTAGGTCAAGCTTATGGTGGCAACACTGCCACATTTCAACAAATCATTCCAAAGGCGTTCTTGCTCAGCTTGTCAGTTTCTGTCCTTCGGTACCCCGGACCCCATTGGTGGGTGATGGGCTGATGGTTGCAGTGGAGGTCTCTCTGTAAGTCCCGTCTAGGCTGCTCATTCTGAAACGAGAGGGCACTAATCACCTGTTGCTTTGTCCTGAGTCTCTTGGGACCTTAAAGACAAAGCTTAAAAGTCTCACTTTAACATTTTGTTTTAAACCTAGAAATTTCATCATTTTTCATAAATTAGAACATATTAATGGTCTGCCAATTATTGTCTTAATTTTAATATATCTTACAATCTTTTCATGTCAGATGTTGTTGAGCTGCCCCATTTATTTTAATGCCAGCAAAATATTCCATCAGGCAGGCAAGCTATAGTTTAACCATTTCCCCGTTGGTAGGCTATTTCCAATTTTGGATCTTATAAACAATGCTGTTATGAATGTTTTTGTGTTACATTTTTTTGCATGTGTGTACACATGCCAGTGTTTCTCTAGAGTAGAGGCATAGAAGTGAAGCAAAAGCTTTAAAAAGATACATACCAGAAAAAATTCGCTAGGTACTGCCAGCATGCCCCCAGAAGAGTTGTGCAAGTTCCTCTTCCTCCACCAGTGCCCGAGGGTGCCCATTTCCCACAGCTTTACTGACAATTGTCACTGTTTTTCGTCTTTGCCATTCTGCGGGGCCAACAGTGATCTCACCATTATTTTATTCCATATTCCCTTGGTTACTAATTAGGTGAGCTGTCTTTCCTCATGTTTGTTCATTTGTGTCTGTGCCCTTTGAATAGTCTGATTACATACCCTTCTCCAGTTTAGGGTTCCAAGGTCTTTCCAGCAACTTGTAGTTCTAAATGAGGGGAATATGGCAAATGATTAAGGGGAGATGGACTTCAGAGACTGGGTGAGAACCCTGGCCCAGCTCCATGAGGACAAGAAATGGCAGAAATTCTACCACTCAGATTTTATCACATTTATTTCCAAAACTCTTTGCAAGTCTGAATCTGAAATACAGGCTACCTTTTTCCTCAAATTAACACATATAATTTTATTAGTAAGATTCCAACCAATTCCTTGTGTTTGAAAACATGTACAAACTTACTTTGAATCTTAAGCTCAAGCAGTTGCATTTATGCATTTTTGTCCCTTGTTCTTTATTTTACACATAATAAATATTACTAAGGGCATATTGGGTTTAGAGGAAGGAACCAGAAGAGATTATTTAGGAACACCTAGCAGCCATGGCAACATGCCTTTACAAGGTGCATTTACTCTGCTGAAAATTATTCCATTTACAGGTAATGCATGACACACATTTGCCAAACAGCCCCAAGCTAACCCAAGAAAGACTAGACAGATGGTTTGAGGTGTGTCAGGAATAGGATTTACAAAATAAGATTAGGGTTATATTGGAAAGTAAGCAATCATTGTAAACAGATGGAACAGAATCACTTCTGCATGGGGCGGGGGAGGAAAGGGGTTTTGCATTGTTCCTTGTGAATTAGAGTTGGTTCATCTGGATGTGTATCTCTCTGTGCTGTTACAGATTTTGTAGGTGCTTGTATGACCACATGCCTAGGCTTCCCATTGCATTTCTTCAGATCTGAAACAGGGGAGCTGCGTTCTCATTCTAGACAGCCCTGATGGTGTTGGCCCTGTTTTGGCTGTGTTTGGAGTTCTAATCTATGTCCTTTTCTACATGAACATGACTTTCACACCACTTGAACTGTCAGTTGAAAAGACGTTGAAGAGGGCTAGTCTGTTTGTTCCTGAATGTCTGTTTTTGGCTGAATGAATTAGATTTACAGCGGAGGAGAGCACAGAATACCTCCCATGTATAATTGGCTTATTTGCTTATAAGACCACATTCTAGGCCTTGAAGGTGTAGTAAATGAGTCTGCTTCTTCCCAATTCAGCTAAGAATTTAGATCGATCTTGGCATCTTCCAAGGGAAAATAGAGAGGGTCTGTAAGTGGGGGTTTGCTGATGGCATGAGAATGAGGTGGTCACAAAGAAAGACTGGAGATCTTAGAGCTGCGGTACAGATGAGGGAGGCTCCCTAGCCTGTTTAGGAACTGTCTGCATGAAAGCAAAGGGTGGAATTTGGCCTTTAGAACACGTTTCCATTAGTCCCAGAGTTTGACTGCTAGTTCCCAATAGCAGCTCACAAAGCCTATGAGGCCTCCAAATTGGCAAGGCCAATCTCTGACTAATGGGGAAAATTACCCAATGAAAATGAGCAATATTGCACCAGTGATCAAAATTCTGACACTGCCTTTCATAGAGGTAACTGAACAAGACCTACCAAAAGGATTTGGGGCTGGTTTGAACATGGCCCATTGGTCATTGAGACAGGAAATACTTAACATGAATCAGTCTCATTTGGGATATTTTTTATTTATGTTGATGCTAAGGTTTCCAGGTGTTACTATTATTGAACACTAACTCATTCAGCCCTTTTATGTATTGAAGAATGTGCCCTCTCATTTTTTCTGGATAGATACAGTTGGCCTGATTTGTCTCTAGCGTGCTCTTTGTTTGTACCAGATTTTTCAACATAACACTTTTGGAGAAATGGGGTCTCTTAAATGTTAAACTAAGAAAACCAGTCCTGGCCAACTATCCCAAGAGTGTTTACTGTCATAGGCTGAATTAGTCCTGGATGGATTCTGGAATAAAATGGTCGAAACATGAACCACACAATGGTGACCTTGTAGAAAATGACTTGACCCACAGCCACACGTGGACTCAGAGTTGGGGCTTAGATACTTTCCCTTTGGGCTTTGGGTGGCATGAGGTAGTCAAAATGATTCTAAAATGTTAAGTTAAGCTGGTGTTGGAAGATGGCGTGGTTTGAGAGAAGTTGCAGCAACTGAGGCAGTAGACTTGCCTTCTTCTCAGTGATGTCAGAGATGAGAAGCTGAGGGTCCAGCAGGGAAGTGCCTCAGTCCCTCTCTCCGGGCTCGTTACACTGCCCCGAGAAGCCCTGCTTTTGTGCGTTTGCTGCCACGTCTCTTGGGAGTAATACCAGCTGAGCAGAGAAAGATATGCTTGTGGCTTCTGACCCTTCTCTAACTAGGGCAGTAAATATAATGACAATAATGAAAACACCCAGGGTGCTCCTGTATTTATTTCTTTGTGGGAAGTCATAAGACTGAATGGGGCTTTCATTTAGTGGATTCCACTGGGGGCAAGAGGGAAGATACACAAACTGTGAGACCAAGCCTGTGAGGTGTGTCCTGGACCAGAAGCTCCATGTCTGTGCCTGTGGTACCTTGAGTAGGCTGTAGGATTGGATGGGACTACCTCTGTATATTCTGTTTTCAAGAGATATATGACTGTGTACTTAGAAGTCATATACGTGGAGTGTACATACATGGAGTTTTCAGGACACAGACTACAAAATACATAGACTAAGAAATGACTGAGAACCTAGGTCAGAATGACAAATACCAGTAAGATGCTTTCCTTTCAATAAATCCTTTGCCGAGTCCAAATGGCTGTTTTGAACACTTACGTGGCACAGAAAGTGTGGGGCTCTGGGGTGCATCCTCACCTCCCTCCCATGAACTTTAGCACAGGCTATAAGTCAAGGTTTCTTGAAGGGAAGCTTCCGAGTCTTAGGCCAGTGGTTTTCATACACACCAGGCTGCCTATTAGAATTATTTGGGAATATTTTTGGAGAGGGAAGACCAATTTCTCTGACCCCATTTTGGACCAATTAAATCAGAATCTTGGGGCACTGGATTTTTTTTTAAAGCTTCCCCAGCTAATTTTAACATGTGGCCAGGGTTGAGAATTATTTTCTCAGGTAGCAGTTTGCTGAGATGATTACCCTGACACTTCCTTCTCTCTTCCAGGTCTACTAGAATTTTCCACTAGACTCTAGCTTCCTTGAGGGTAGGGCCACCTTACATAACCTTATAAAACCTTACAAAACCTTACATAACCTTACAAAACCTTTTGGTTTTCTAGAGCATCTAGCTTTCAAGGGATAATTTTTTGTGTGAATACCTTCACATCAGAAAGGGCACCCAGTTCTAGTGCTGGGCTCTTTCTTTCATTCATTAGTTGGGTGACCTATGGGTAGAGTAGTCAGGTAAGATGTCTAGTTAATTTGAATTTTAGATGAATAATTTTTTAGCCTGCATATTTTCTATGCAATGTTTGCATGTGTCTTTTTATTTGTAAAATATGGCCACCCTATACAGGCATGTCCTCTTGGTCTCAGATTATTGATTTGTAAATTGGGAAATGTAGGCCTCGGGAATTAAAAGATCTCATTGGAAACAAAAAAAATTTAAGAAATCAGATCACTTTTAAATATTGTAAATTTAAATGAAAGTGTAGCAATTTTTTTAATTTAGGATTTGCAAAACAGGTTTTTAAATGTTATGTCTGGGCACACAAAATAGTGACCAGATTGGCAGACACAATGGGTATTATAAAAGTGTTTCTTTTTCCATTTAATGATGCTTGTTTGGATTCAAGGGACTCTTTCAGGTTGTTTAACACCAAAATGTGGTCTTCTCTGTTTCTATAAAGATTGGAGATGCTTGATTTTGAAAAGCCCTTCATACATCAATTAGTTTCGTAACTTCAGAGCACACAGAGGGTCTCCACTTCACCTAGTTGAGAGCATTTCCCCTCAAAATGAAAACTTTTATATCTTTTACACCTAAACTTAAATATCAATATTATTGTGTGTCTGTGTTTCTGCATCTGTGTGTGAAAATTTGTTCTATGTCATCAAATGCTGCAACATGCAACAGCGTTTGGAATTCTAACACTTTATTCCATGGTGTTCATTATACAGCATTTGCACGTATGCAGTTGTCTTGTGCAGAGGTGAAGGGGACGGGGTTTGCATCCTGAGGCGATTTCTGCAAACTGAGGGATCATTAAAATTTGAATTTTCAAATGAATTTTTCCCTGTCCTAGACTCCATGGGAAGGAGTAAGTCAGATGTTCAAGGAGGTAATTAGCAGTGTTCTTTAACAATCACAGCTTCACTGAGGCAAACACAGTCCCAGGGTCACCTAACGTGAAGTCAGTGACACCAGGGCCAGGAAAACGTCCAACAGCCAGTGGAGGTCACCGGGGGGAACTCGGAGGAGTTTTTACACCAAAATGAATTTTATAATATGGTCTCCATTAAAAACAGGAGACATGTTAAAATGTGAGTGTTTTAAAAAACAACTTTTGTGATATCTAAAAGAATGCTATTTTCTGCTATTTTAATGGCCAGGTCAAATGGAATATAGAGGTCATTGAATCGACTGGATGGGAATTCCTTTCCCATACTCCAGTCTTCTTCTGTCCCTCAGCTAGAAGCATTTAGGGAGCCTACTGATTACGTTCTGTATTCTGATTGGGACCCTCAGTGCACAGTTTGTGTCCCACCTTCCTCCTTTCATCCGCCCCCACCCTGCCTGCCCCAGGACCAGATACCACAGCCGACCAGGACAAATGCTGCCCCTCTTGGGGCTGGGCAACAGGGCTCGCAAACAGATTCTAGTCCTTGCTGTTTGTTTCCACTTTAATATCTGTACTTCTAGCAAGTTCTACTCCAAAAAACATTATTACGCAACACTATGTGCTTGTGCCAAACATTTTATATGCGTGATCTCATTTAATCTTTAGAACAATCTTATGAAGTAGGTATAATTATCTTCAATTAACAGATGAGAATTTTCAGGTCTATAAAAGTTAAACCTCTTCCCCAAGGCCACACAGGTGTGAAGTAGTGGTGGTAGAATTTGAATCCAAGGCTCTGGATTTCTTGACAACTGTATTATGATAAAATTCTAGTTTTATAACAGTGGCATCATTTATTAAATAATAATGATTTTTATTTTTATAGCAGGATTTATTGAGTCCTTACTATGTGTGAAGTGTCACGCTGGGTGTTGTATTGATCATCTCATTTGTACCAGGGTTAAGTAGGATGATACCTATTCTACAGATAGGTAAGACTCAACATATAACTTTTTCAGCCACACAGCTGAAAAGGAGCAGACCCAGCTACCAAAACCAGGGGTATTTGTCTCTGACCCCCATGATCTTCTCTCTTCAGCCCGCCTCTTTGAGAGCCTTGTGGCCACAGGCAGTTACAGTGAAGAAGGGCGTGAGTATGACAGGCTCTTCGTTCAGCACTGGTCTCCTGCCTGCCCTGCTCTTTTCTTTTCTACCAGGCTGGAGCCACTGCAGAGTTATCAACTGCTTGGCCCATTGAATGTGACACTGAGGCTGCCTGTCCTGAAATAACCTTGGATTGAATATCCACAATGGCTTTCACTGCCCTTGAAATGGAGCAGCATTTTCCTTGGGCTCCTTGCACAAGAGCAGTGTTGTCGATGAAGACATGCTCAAGGCCAGGCTGGAGGGAAATGCTCAGCCTTACTGGAGCTGACCTTAATGACGTAGATGAAACTGTTCTATGGAGACATCAAGTCGAAGATTTGATCCCGATCAGAGAGATTCTGGACTTCACAAAAGGAGAATGGTTTAGCAAGTGGCATCTTAAAGATTTTATGGACCTCGAGAACTTAGGTGGTAAAGATGGGACATTTAGGAAGAGATGCAGGGTATGGTGACCACATACCCTGGTTTGTGCCTATTTTCTCTCAACGTAGTTAATAATTAGCACCCCCTTTCACCCTCAAAAGTGTCTGGGTTTGGATAATAAATTATGTGGTTGCCCTACATTAGAGAGCTAAAAACTAAATGCTATGAGATTTTCTCATCTGTTTATTTATCCATTCAACACATTTTGATTGAGTGCTCACCTCCACACCAGCCAGATGCTAAGGAAATGAAGAAGACAAGGTGCTTGTCCTCACTGGAGATCAAAATGTAGTTTGTGTGACCAGCAAGTAACAGTGAACAAAGAAGTACATTGTTACAAGTTGTGATGGAAATCATGAAGGAAATAGCGGGGAGGGGGCAGAGTGAAGCTGCAGGAGCGGCCTCTCAAGGGAAATCTCAGTGCGGGGACTTGGAGGATGAAGAGGAATCAACCGTGGGGATGTGGGTGTCAGTGAGACTGGAAAACCGCACGAAGGCCTTGAGGCGGACCGAGCTACGTATGTTCTGAAATTAGAAGGACTGAGAGTTAGTGTCCCATTGTGGGAGTGAGGGGAGGGTTCAGGGAGAAGAGAGAGGAGGCTTATTAGCAGAGTGTTGAAAGGTGATTAGGGGGCGGGTATTCCACTGGAAAGGAGCATGAGCCGGGGCCAGGCCGTGGTGTTGTGTAGCAGGTGTGCTAGTTGGACTGGTCTCTGAGAGCCTGTGAAAAAGCAATGGGGGAACATACCAGAAGTGGGGCTGGGGCTGTAGGGAGAAGTCGCAACACACACTTTTCACTTGATGAAAACTTCTCAGTAATGGGGGGGCGGAGGGCTGGGAATACAAGAAAGAAAACTGTACTTGAACAAGAGTTAAATAAAAATTAAATAAAAATAAAAAAATAAAATATAAGTAAAATGAATCTACATTTTAATCATGATACCATCCACATTTGGAAAGACTCAGTATTAAACAAGGCAATCAGATACTGGAAAAAAACAAAACAAAACAAAACAAAACTTCTCAGTAAATGGCCTGGATTTGCCATCACACCTACACCAAGTCCCAAATTCTGTTCCCTGGCTCTTGTGTTCATGTACGGAGTGGTTAATCAACAATGAAAGGAACTAGTCTGCTGGGCTTGAGTTGGGAACTGGTAGGTTTTCCAGGTGGAAGACATGTCTGCTTCAGCTAAAATCTGAGGTCAGAGTATGGGGTTATGGAGGACATACCAAGGTGTGGTCTGTTTCAATAACCACAACTCCACTTTGAGAGAAAGATGGTTTCCCAGGGGCTCTGTCTGATGCCCGCTCTCCTCCATCTATTCCCTTTCTTCCAAGCTCCTCTCCTCACATTGCATGTGGAGTTTTGAACCAAATTCTAATAAATAGGCTCAAGAGAGTGTTACAACTGCATTTCAAATATATCATAAGTACATGTACTATTGGACTAAGGCTC